>NC_045477.1:90095426-90699440 GCF_009650955.1 Corvus moneduloides
AAGACAAGTGAATATACTGCAGATCACATCTGGGTTAAGATTATGGAGGTGGCTACATATAGCTGATAAATTATTTTTTGGACTGGAGAGCAATACATGATGCCATCCAGAAGCATAATTCATAATGTATTAATATATAAGTCTTAAAAGTGAACTAACAGGAGATTTACAGGCTGAAGCTGCTCTTCTGCTACAGCATGAGACAGCCTCCAGAGCAGCTTTTGTAAACACAATAAATGGTAAAGGAGTCAGTATTGACTGATGGGGCTCAACATAATCAGTTTCAAAAGGATGTGGGATACTTAATTGTTTGACTTAACAAATAAGTGGTAGAAGCTTTTCTAGACATACAGCAAATAAAAGAATTAAACTGCCTACCTGGTTGCATATATATAGAGTGCTATGCTTCAAATTTTATCCAGCAATGCTCCAGTATCATGCCTATGTTTTAAAAGGCACATAATGTTCTAGCTTTCACTGGTTTTATTTAGTTTCTGAGGAGATCTAACATTGCTGGATTTAATTCTTGAACAGAGTGTTCATTTTTCAGAAGTTATACGATGCGCTATATATAAGCATTTAAAAAAATAGTATTAATTAAAATACCAATTTCATTTATAGTTAAACACTGGGTCATACTGATATGCAGGGGATGTAAAAAGTTTTAGTAAGAATATTAAGAGTGGAAAGTTCTTTATTTTAACATGTCGCTGTTCCCTTACCAGCCTCACTGAAATCAAAGAGGATGTTCCAGTGAGTAATTTCTCAATATTAGGAGAGATGAGTTCACAATCCAGTTTTGGTCAAGTCTCATTTTTAAATAATGTGGTATCAGGAATCTCTGGATTGGTTTACAGTCTAAGAAGTGAATGATTTGGACAATTATTCTGATAGTATGATAAGAAAAATGTAAATAAAAGAATTAGGTAAGCTGCCTAGAAATCAATAGCGTAAAAACAAGTTGTGATCTCGTACTCAATTTTCATTAACTGATTAAAGAGACGGGCTAAGGGAAAGGAACTGGTTCTATTTAATTCATTGATTGCATCTCATTTGGACTATGTGTGTACTAGTAAATAAACATGCTAAGGACCACCCTCAGGCGTTGAGGTCAAATGGCACAGAAGAGCCCAAGTGTGCACTATTAATGCTCTCACTCCCCTGAATACGGTGGCTGTGTGCAAACTGCCCTTCAGGAATAATTATTTGTCCATGCTGTGATCTGAGCTGCGCTCAGGAATTCAGCCCACACTGTCAGTACAAGGAGACTCATTCCAGAGCCTGGAAATGCTCTCTGGCACTCATTGATTTGATGTTTTAGAACTAGACCAAAGATAGTAAAGAAGGAGGTACACTGTTTGGAAGGCTCTTCTCTCCATTCCCATCTCTATCACTCCATCACCAATGGTAAGGATCTCCAGTTTCAGTCCCTCACCAAATTATGCACCAGGAAGCCTTTTCCTCGCCCTGTACATTGAAAGCTCATTTTTCTGAAGTTGCAGTGTGTTGAAACCTGCCCAGAAATAGACACCTAAATGTCTTGGAAGGACAGAACAAAGTTCAATAATGTGACTAGTCACCCAACAAAACTAGTGAAGCAGGATGCTTGTGAGGGACAGAACTCCTGAGCAAGGCAGAAATCAAAATAAACATTATAAGGTCAGAAAAGATCATGAGATGGTCATCCTGAAATGCGTTTGCCTGTGACACTCTTTGCTGAAGGCTTTAAACAAGTACCGTGTACAGCTCTAGCAGTGTTCACAGGTTGCAAAGGCATCAAGTAACTAATTCCCACACACATATTTTGGTGTGAGTACTGCAGTGAGGTTTTCCAGGTTTCCTATATTGTGCTTACACATATTTTTAGAAACAAGAGGAGAAAAAAAACAAAGTTTTGACTAGGAGTTTTATAATAAAGTGAAGAGCCTCTTCTGGTTTCACTCAACTGCATAATGAGATGATCCTGTGTCTAACCACACAAGAAGAAAGAATAAAATGTACCTATGTACTGTTACATAAGATGCTTTATGGCTGATCAGATACATGAAAACAGCAAAATATGCTTTCATCTGCTAGAATAAGCCTTTGCTCATATATTTTGAAATCAGTCCTCAGTATTTTGTACAATGATGAATGTTTAATTATTAGGCAGATGTGTTCGCTTTTTTACAAAATCAGCCTTAAGGGCTACAAAATATTGTGCTTCAGATTTGCTAATTTTTTCTTCAAGCTTTTCAAATAATTTCATGAAGACTGACAGATCATTTGAGTAATAAACAACCTTACTCATGCATGCAAGCTTATTTTCTGTGTATATACATTAGACCTTATAATTTTCTCAATTTTATAGGAACCAACTCATGAAGTTAAATGAAATTACACCCATGAAGCGAAAGAGATATTTCTATAAGTATACTCCTACGATTAAACGCTCCCAAAAACTGCCTTAACTTAGTGACTATCAACTATCCCCAAGTGGATTATGGAAAAAACAAATACTTAAATAGAAGCACATTGTTAAGTAAAAAGAAAAAAATTTAAAAATCATAAAACTTTATATTTTTTAAAAAAAACTTATGTGAACAAAAACCTTTCAAAGAGAAAAAGGTAAGTCCTGAATCAGAAGGGAGTGTTATTAAACTAATACAGTTAAGTTCAGGTGCTACTAAGACACAATGTTTGAGCTACAACAGACACAGTATAAATCATTATTTTAACAGTATGAAACTACTTATAAACTGATAATGCCACTTAATGTGTTTTTTTCATATCTAATGTTTTTGCAGATTGATTACAAAAATGAGTGAAAATAATGATAAAAAATGGAATGCATATTCATTTAAAACTATGTTTTTGGCAGAAAGTCAAGACAAACATTTCAATTTTTGTATCTTTAAAAATTGAGTTCTAGTCAAAGTAATTTGACAGCTGTGAAAGAAATCATTATCCTCCTACTTATTGGTTTGCTGGATGACAGCATGGTATACATTTTACAGAGGTTTTAAGATGTGACACACACTGCCCTAAATTATTTCCTATCTAAACAGAGTCTAAAGGAAATACACCAAAGAAAGACAAAGGAATGGAGCAGATATAACAGTCATAATAGCTGTGGCCAGTATACCAGAAAAGTTTGAAAGAAGAAGGTGGCATAAAGGTGGACTTCATGTTACTAGAGTAAAAGGGAACCTCATTCCTGGTATGCAGCAAAATAAAGGAATGAGGAAAGAGGACCTCAAACCCCCCAAGAAGAATAGCTAGACACAAGGACAAAGCAGGGAGGGAGCATCCAGGTGCAGAGGCATCTGTCTGGAAGCTCCTAGATCCTGTAAATAACTGCTGCCTGCAGCACCTGTGCTAATGTGGAAACCAGCACCTGCTCCTGCTGGCCTTAGCAAATCTCTCCCAACCTAAATTATCCTGTGATTTTGGTAACCTGCCTGGTAAGGTCTGCCAGCCTGGTCTGTCAGAGCCTTGGGCAGGTGATGTGGTTTAGGTACGG
The DNA here is from genome assembly GCF_009650955.1 of Corvus moneduloides. Taxonomy (NCBI): domain Eukaryota; kingdom Metazoa; phylum Chordata; class Aves; order Passeriformes; family Corvidae; genus Corvus; species Corvus moneduloides. Next base: position 90,098,929 of record NC_045477.1, read on the forward strand.
TCCTTCTTCATTTGATAGATGCCGTATAGTTTACTCTCTTGCCATGATGTACTTTTGATGTTTCTGAAAAGCTTTTGAAACCTGATAACAACAAAACATAGATGATCTGGTCTGAGAACAAGTGGACCTCAAAATGTTGGCAGTTTGACACAATTTTTACACCTCCCTAAAAATGTAATTGGATACTGTCATGAGTAGAGGAAAGAATATTTGTCCATTAATTGACATATGTCTGGAAGAAATGAGGAGGAGACAAGAGGGAGAAAAGAAGAGAGCAAGCCCATCTTTTATCAGTTTTGTGAAAGAGGAGTAATGTAGAAGTCTATATAAATGATTCCTAATTATTAATTATCTCAGCTTCCAAAATAACATGCAAAAGCCCCATGCATAACTGAAGAGTATAAATCTGGCATAGAAACCTCCTTTCACCATCTCTGCACTGCAATGTATCTGTAGGCCTGTGAGGTTTTTAGTAGCCGTGTCTTGTAACAAAGCAAATTAACCTCCATTTTGCAGCTAAACAGAGTAGAATTTTAGGCACAACTTGCTCATTAGTTCTGCACTGCAGCCTGCATCTGCCTGATGCTGCCCTCCCTATGAATTTTTATTGCTGTGGTATTTATTTGGCCATAATTATCTCATCTCTACCTACACCAACCTGTCAGAGTGCTAGTTTTTCTTTGCTGGTTTGTAATTCTATTACACAGACCATCAGCAGCTTGTTTCTGATTATTGCAAGCATAACACTCTTCTGGTAGCAGCTGTTAATATTTGCCCTTGCTTTATTACACAACAAGTGCGTGTTGCTTGACTGTAATAATGTGAAGCTAACAATAGTGTCCCAGCCTGCTTCCTGGGAGATTATGCTCTCCCTTCTCCCTTTCTTTATTTGTAGAATACCAACCAGATATTTAACCAGCTATTTAATATATCCATCCTCTTGAAAAGTCACAGGAACAGAGAAGGCACGGCAGATATGGCAAGAAGAAAAGACTTCATTAAAAACTTTCTGGCTGGGCTCACCTCTTGGAGCCAGCAGCGAGATCGGAGGATGTGGGGCAAGTCAAGGCTTGTGCTAACAAAGGGCTGTTGTCATCATGGCACAGTCAAGACCAGGGCTGTGCAAGGCACCTTTTAGAGTAGTTTAATCCAAGAGCTATTTAAAAGGGAGGATTTTTTTTTGACAGGGACAGTGCCAGGCAAAGCAATCTGTCATTTTCTTTTGGGACTGAAAAAGACTGAGAGGAGAAGTTTTACAGAGATTTATCAAATATTTGCAAGCTACCCATTCCTTTTTAAGGCTTGGGTTTGGTTTTTTTCCTCTTTCTTGATCAATGCCATCCTTTGGACTTTTGGACAATATCGCCCCCAGTCACAGAAATAAACTTTTTCTTTGAGATACTACTAACTGTTAAAGGAATAGTGCTAGTGACTGCAGACAGGATTTCATCTCTACATATTCATTCACAGTTGCTGTTCTCACCTTTGAAGAGTATTTTTACCAGAAGTTTCAAATTCTTGATTTTTAAAAATATCTCTTCACACTCCAGATGTCTGCAGATGAGGGATTTTGAGCTAAGCTACTGAGATTGTTTCTAAACATCTTTATTCCTGGAATGCAGAAACCTTTCAAGTTACTCTCTGCAAAACTATTTTTTAAGTTATGCTTTGATACCATTCAAGCCAGTGGAACTGAAGTAAGTGTTGGTTTTAAAATACTCCATGCTGGGAACTTCACAGCTGCCTTCTGTCTGAGTGTCCCCTTTCTTTCTCACCCTGTCTGCCCCTCAGTCCAAGAGGGGCTTGTTCAGATTTACACAGAGGTCAAAATCTGTTTGTACTAAGATTTACCTTTTAATTTTATACATATTTTTACACAGTTTTTAACATCTAGGTGTTCAAATGTCAAGATTTTAAAGAAGAAAAAATTCCTGTCTTAAAGGTATACCCTCTTTCATTGATGAAGGAGTTAAGATATGGACAAATCCATTACATTAATCTTAGTGAATATTTGTGAAGATGCCTTAAGCACCTCTCACACCACAAGAAGTATTGTTGTGACTCTCTCTTTCAGACTGTGGTGGAAAACTCTCAAAAGCAGGATTGAAGTTCATCAGAACTTGAAAACGGAAAAATTAATGAAAAGTGGCCTTTTGCTCTTGTCTTCTTGGTATGAATGACATAGAAGACATGTTGGAAGAAAAGTACCAGTTCTGGAAAGAAATGAGCAACTACATCAAATGAATTTTCACCACATGTGATTAACTTATTATTTCAAATTTAGTTATTCTCTTCCAGAGAGATCTAAAAGTTTGGGATGAATGGAGAAACTCAAGAAAGTGATGACAGTGTCCTCACTCTCTGTTTCCCTTGGTAGGAGATTTGGCTCTGATGTCCACTTTAGTGTCAGTCCCTAGAGATGTGATTGAGGGAAAGCTGAAGGTGTTGTAGCTGCCTAAAAATAATTTATAGCCAAAGGCTGACCTATGAGTTTAAGTGACCTATGAGTTTGAAGTGGTGAGATCCAAGCAATGCCTGCAGTCATTCTCAGCACTTAGGAGAACACCAGCTTCCTATCTCAAAAACCCATCTTAGCTTATCCCATTCAGAAAATTTTGTCTTAAATATACATAGCTTTGAATGAGAAGAAATCAACATTTTGTGTTTTGAACTGGGGCAGCATAAAGACAGCAAGTGTGAAGAGAAACTCTGTAAAGCTGTGGAGCTTTATAGCCAGAGGCAGTGGGATGAAATTAGAGTGAGAAAAACTAAGCTGCACATCATAGAAGTATTAGACTGGGACATGGGTGCCTGTGTGAAATGGTGGAATGCCTGCTCTCCGTGATCCTTGAGACTTTAGTGAGCTATACTTGAATCTTCCAGGAAATGCTTTTTATTGTAGCGAATGCAGGATCAGCAAGGCTTTGGACAAGATGACTGAATAAGCTTTTGCAATATCTAACTGCAGTACTTACATGAAATAGGCCATAAATGAGGAGAGGAAAGAAAATATGAAATTGCATGATTGTAAAGTGGAATCTGTCATCTAATATTTCCAGACTTGGTGCAAAGATGTGTCAGTAGGATATTTATCTTTTTCTAACTAGATGAAAATATTTTTCCTCATTGTAAGCTAGGAAAGGACAGGTCCCTCCAAATCAGTTGTCTTTCTCAACATCTTAAAAGGAAATTCAGGAATTTAATATTTTGCTGTTCCACTTCCTTTTGTTGTATTACACAATCTCCAGGATGGCAAAATACCTGGAGGTACTTCTAGCACCTGCTAATAGGAGATCTTAAAATAGGGTCTGCAGCCAGCACTTTCATCACATTCCTTCAAGTGTCACACAAAATATTAACTAAATAATTAATTCAGCAGTTGGCATCATGTCACAAACGGTTGTGAATATGCAACAAAATGTTGGCAAAGTGATAATTTGGATGTAAAAATCTCACAGTAAACATTTCTGAAAAGAGAAGACTTTATGCAATAAATAGGAGTAGAAAAAAACAAAAAAGAAAGGTTTGTAATTGTGAATGTGTGTCTATTACACCACCATGAAAGAGGCAGCAATACTCAAAGTACTCTCAATGTTCTTAAATTGCAGGAAAGGTTGTTGTCATATTTTTGTATTGTAGTCATCTATGGGATCTACTGACCAGCCTATCTAAAACAGGCATTTATTAACAACACTGGTAAAGTTTTCCTGGGAATGTTTGATAGAAGGAGATTCACAGAAAATCTACAACCAGGACCCCAAAATACTTGTTCCTCATATTGTGCTGGATCTTATTTTAGGGCCCAAGACCTAATCTTCTGTTCACATGCCTTATCAAACAGTTAGACTTTGAAATGTATGCACACCACTTGAACTCTGGGTACTGCAACTTCTAGAGACAGGGAGAAAAGGGAGATAAAAGGCTCATAGCCTTATCAGAGAGACAGCTGGTTCAAACAGAGGAACTGCCATCTCTACACTATAACTCCATGGTTCCTGAATCCATTTGTAAGGGCAGCTTTTTACAAAAGCCTCATGTGTTTTTAAATTTTTTTCCTGCATCAACACTTGGTAAGTTTTTGTTCTCAGGTTCCTTGGCTCAGATTCCTCACCCCGCTTATTCTTGCGCATCTAATTTGTCTCCTCAGTGAGGAGCCAAGGTTCCAGTACTGCCAATTAAAAGAAATGAGCTTCTTCAGAAGCAACTCAGCAGTTGGGAGCTGATTCCTGATGAGCCTGGGTGAATGCCCCTCTTTCTTTGGCCATGCCAAAAGCCAAGGGAAATTAACTCAGAGGGGAAATTAATACTTCTCTCTCCCTGTGTTCTTGCCCTATGTTTACTGTGTGTACATTTGGAGTGCCCTTAGAATCATAGAACTGTTAAGGTGGGAAAGACCTCTAAGATCATCAAGTCCAACCACTAACCCAGCACTGTCAAGTTCACCACTAAACCATGTCTCCCAAGTGCCACACCTACATGTCTTTTCAATACCTCCAGGGATGGTGACACTACCACTTTCCTGGGCAGCCTATTCCAGTGCTTGACAACCCCTTCAGTAAACTAATTTTTCCTAATATCCAATCTAAGCCTTGTCTGGTACAATTTGAGGCTGTTTCCTCTTGCCCTATTGTTTGTTTCTTCGGAGAGGAGACTGTCATCCACCTCACTAATTTGTCCTCTTAACTAAGAACAGAAAGACTGTGAAGGCAATTTATAGGATGCTGCATTTCCCCTAGAAATGTCCTCATGTCCCTGTGGAGTGTCTGAGATGCAAAGCCTGAACTAAAATAGACATAAGTCCTGCAGAGATCTGAGCCAGAGTTCCTATGTTTCAATACATATACTTGGTTCATTCTAAGCAAGTATTTTTATCACACTCAGGTAATGTGTTGGAAAGTGATGTAAGTAGAAAGACACAGCAGGTGCTTCAAGTGGAGAGGAACCATACTGGTGACAAAGCTTGCAAACAGGTCCTCAAAGACCTGTTTAACCACCTATGAAGGGGTACAATCTGGTGCTGGAAAGCGAGCAAAGATTTCTCAGGGGATGAGTGTAATCAAGAGTGTCACGTTTTTGCGTGCTAGCTCAAAGAGAGCCCGGAGGTCTAGCCACAACCCGACTGCACTACGGCAGGCACAGACACACACAAAGTTGCAGGCAGACAAGAGTGCGCTCCTCACCTGAGGGGGCCGTCCCTAAACAGGGCATAAAGGCAGAGGCAAAGAAGGGAGAGAGAGGGGATTCTCCGTGTAATTTCTACACAGAAGGTTTATTGAGACGAGACAATGGGGGGAGGAGACGGAGAGCCAAGGATCTGACAAGGGTCCAGGGATTTTATAGTGGAGATAGGAAAGGCGGGGATAAGGGATACAGCAAATGGGATACTTGACAGGAGGCAGGGTTGAGGGCAAGAGAACCAATGGAAATAACACAAAGGAGGGATTTAGGGAAGGAACCAATGGGGCATCGAGGAACAAAGAACTTTCTAGAACTGATACATATTAAACTTCGGAAATGAATATACACAACCTCATACATAAAGCAAGGAGGGAAAAACATTAACTAATCAGGGGTAAACATGCAAACAGCAGAACAAAGGAATCATGGGTTCTCACCATGACCGCAAAGTTACATGCTAAACTTGGGTTGCTGACGACCACAGCTGGTTGTCTGAGTTCTTCTCAGGAGACAGAGCGGTTGGAGCCACCTGCCCTGCCACACAAGAGCATTTGGTATTTCCAGTTAGCTAAAATCTTGCAGTATTCTTGTCTATTAGCTGACCAAAGCAGATTCAAAGGAACCCATTTCCTTGCCTTTTTTCCTCCATATTCAGCTGCAATCATGAGGTGGGAAAATAAGGGAGACAGTGCACCAGTGGGATTTCATGAATCTTCAGCCAAGAGGGAGACACCAACCCTCCTCCATTTCAGACTTCAAGCGAAGACAAAGTCTACAAATTGCAGAAAATGAAGCAAAACCTCTAAACCTCATGAGCTAATGGACTCTGCCCTCACTTTTTTCATCATTTTGCAGTTTCATTCATGATATCTTCTCATGGGCTACCTGCAAAATATGTTGTCCTTAATTGTTTACCAACAGACTTACCTATGAGAGACAATTAAGACAGTTTGGACTCATGATGATCACAGCCTACATTGCTGTTTTTATCCCAAAAGCTCGGCTCCTCTGATAGCAGCTTTGCTCCTGAACATTCAGCGGATGGCAGATGGGCTTCAGAGGTGTTCTTGCACTGAGTTGTTGGTAGCCTTCAAATACCCTGTTGTGATGAGTGTTTATGCAGCACAAGAGGTGCCATGGTAATGGCTTTAGATATAGTCTGATGGGGTGTCCTGATCCTCCCTCCTTCTCTTCCAGGAGATCTGGGTTTCAGTTGCCACCAAGTAGAGTCCAGGGGAAGCAGGAAACAGTGGGAGATTGAAGCAGCAGTTATTTCTGAATAACACAGGCTAATAATTATGTTTGGAAGGGACCTGTGGCTGCAAATAGCAATAATCAAATGAAATGTCCTGTGACAGTGAATGGTTTTATTGCAGGGAGGAAATGCAAGAGGGCAGCAAAGCAGGAGGGTGCCCCAGTTCTTTTAGAACAAGGTAGCCCACATGGGGCTTGCACAGCTGGCCTAAGTCATTTTTAAGGTAACATGACACTTTGGCACAAAGGGAGGACCCCTGTCAGCACTAATACCCGTTCTACTCACCAGCTCACTGAGACAGACAGCAGTACTGCTGAGTCCATACCCTTGTGTGGCTTTCCCCTCCTTTCTAGAACTGTGTCTAGAGAAGAAAGTAGTATGTATGAACCCTAATTCTCTTTTCATTTTCTTAATAGTATAAAGATGACAGAACGTCCATGGATAAACAATGTGAGAAGTAAAACAGAGTGATAAATGAATTAGACCTACATTTCTCTTATTCCATCTACTTCTCACTATGGAAATAGATGTTAGTTGTTTTGAAAAGTCAGATAAATGGTGCAGCACTTTATCCTTTTTTTTAATCCACTCTTCAAGCTAGCTATGAAATAGATGTAGGATGTTTAGCTATATATATACCAGGTGTGAATGCTTATTCTAAAATGACTCTCTCCCTCCTCTTTTGGTGCATAGCAGTCAGAGACAAATGATACATTTTACCAAATATGAAATTCTAATTAAAGGAAGTAGGAAAGGGGTCAGTTAACAAATACATCAAAGTGCTTCATGCAAATTTGTTTTCTCTCCCTGACAAGAGTGTTAGACAATAATTTATGTCTATGGCAAGTGATTTGTATAAAAATCTTTCTTTATCCATTATGGAAAAATAAAAGATGCTATTGAGGTTGGGGTTTTTTTTCCAAATTCATCTTATTTCAGACAAATTTCCATGAAACACAGCGTTTGTAACACAACAATGCTTACATCCAAGCAACAGACCACAACCCATTATGCTGGGTGCTGTCAGACAAAGTTAAGATGGTTCTTGATCCGTTGCTCTATGTTTTGCAATTTGAACAGGCAGACTCTTCCCTTGACTGTTTAGAGAGGGGAGAATGGAAACTCTGTGGGCAAAAATGCCTCTGTTTTGATCAGCACAATAGACTGATGTCTTGATTCATACCTATTTTCTGGCACTGAGGAAAGGCTGAAAGAAGTGTAAGCAAAAGTGATACTCTCTTTCCACTGAGCTGAATCTGTGGAATGGACCCTTCAAAGGCAAAAATCCAGCTCTGCGGAACCTGCTTATGTTTTCAAACACAGAAGCCTTCATTTCATGCTGCAACAGGAATCTCCTCCAGGCCACAAGGGAGCAGAACACATCAATGCATTCATTAGTCCTGCTGCACTAGTACTCACAGATTTGCTCAATAAAAATGGACTGCCAAATCCAAGGCCCAAGCATCTTCAGTATTTCCCTATGTACCTTTCAGTCTGTGTTCCTAGGCAGAGAGATCTCTACATTTAAGCAGGCTTTTCAGGGCCACTACCATGCTGGACATCAAGAGGCAGAACTTCTGTCAGTCCCTGGCATGTCCAGGACCTCCCTGGATTTAGGGTAATACTAGTGTGACCAGTGCCACTACTGAGCCAAGACAGATAGAAGAGCTGTGCATTTTGGTAGTGACTGACATGTTTTGAACTCTGAATATGAGCTCCATCCTGGTTAATGACAACATTGTCAGTGGTTTGAGATGGGCCATCATTTCACATCCAGTGTTTTTATCCAGCACCTGTAAAAGGGAATTTTAAATCTTCCTTAGGAACACAGGAAGCTTTGAAGAGTACTTATCCTTTTCCCTCCACTGCTACTTCCTCCCACTTCCCTAGAGCAAACCTTTGCACAGTACCACCAGCAGCATAATAACCCAAATAAGGTTCACTCTGACACCTTTTCTACTGGTCTTTAATATACAAACCTGTTGTGGCTGCTTGTGTTATAACTTCAAGGCTCCTACAAAGAATTAGAAGCTACAAACTATACCAGTTTACCTGAACCACTGTTTCAAAGCTCTATGATTTTAAGACCATGGGTGCTTGATGGGAGCATCCACACTTTTGGAGATGGTGTAGGTTATACAGTAAAAATAGATTGTTAAATTATATTGTGGTTGTTTGGAAGAAGTCTAGTCACAAAACACCTACTTCTCCTTGTTTCCAGATGGTTTTGCAGATGTCTGAAGTGTCTACAGAAAAAAATATGGAAATAGCTGTATCTTGGAATTTAAAAAAAAAAAAAAGGAACGATAGATTAATTTCCACCAGCAAATTCAATTAAAAATTCTTTCTACAGAAATATGACATGCTGGACAAAAATATATCACAGAGCATTCCTAGGTCCAGCATGCACAAATACTAGAAGATTTTCAAAAAAAGTAGCAGTCACAAGGCAGGAACTGTGAGATTTTTTTCCATAACTTAATGCTGCATAAAAAGTTAAATATAATTATTTAATATATAACCTGTTTCTAGTGAGAGCCCTAGTGACAAGAGAGTTGACAATTGTCGCGACCCATGAAAAATTGCTGGAACAAAATCCCATGTCAGACTTTTGACGTATTGCACAAACAAAATGTAATTTTTTTTCTCCAGTCCAGTGTCAGCTATCCTGGAAGGAGGAGCTGGTTTTGATCCCTTTGGACAAGACAGGAAAGAAAAGTCTCCATAAAGGATCTCAGTGAAGAGAGGAGCTGGAAATACTCCGGAAACACCAGAAAGGTGAATAATTTGATTGTACTTAAAACAAGTCTAAAGAAAACAAAAACTATTGCTACCAACTAAAATAAAAATAATAATAGTAATAATTCATGTAATACATATCATTTGTCACAGTGTAAGCTACAAGACTGCAATGTAAAAATCAGATTTCTTGATTTGCTGTACTTTGATGTTTTTGGTCCCCAGGAACTGGACCTAAACTCTCAAGCAGCTCAGATAAACTTTCTAAGTAACCAATCTACTGGCTAATTCTCTGTAAATCTTTAGAAAAGGTGTGAATTTCCCCAATGCTTTTTTGCGGGCCTTATGCCTTTCTTTCCTCAGAATAGTGACCTCCAATATTTCACAGTCTCAGCCAAATTACATGCCACATACACTTTCTCATTCATTTCCACCTTGTCGCTCAGACTAAAATCAGAGCAGCCGTTTTGCTGGGAGCTTCCTACCCCCCAGGTTTTATATATGAAGATTCTTCAGCACTTCTCGCCTTTTTTTTTTTTTTTGTTTTTGGCTAATAATGTTACTTCAGAAAAGTTTCATAATAGAGATAGGATTGTATTTGACAGAAACGCTGGAAAACACTCCTGTTAGATGTTGTCCATACCATACGTGACTGAAAATCCAGGACAATTAAATGAAGCAGAGATAAACAAAGTTCTTCTAAATGAAGAATTGGTCAAATGATAAAAAACAACAACTTATGCCTCAAGTAAAAATATTTACAGAAATATGAAGACTTCTGAAACGAGCATTGCATAAAATTCCAGGATACTGAAAGTCAAGTGTAATAGAAATTTGATTTGGTAACACTAGTTCTGTTTAATAACTGCATGATTTTGGATCAGGCCTCCATCTCATGACAACCAGCTGAAGAAAAGAAACACAGCTATTAAAGGAATAACAGTTTTAAGAAACTGTAGTCACCTGGTTTCTGCAGAATTATCTTTATAATTATGTTTAATCTATATAACAAGCAGAAAAAGGAGACCTTGAAAGCCTGATTAAAAGAGAGAAGCTGTGCTGCAGATACAATGATTGATTGTTGAGGTCCACAGTGGAATGAAAATATTGATGCCCTGGTGTGGGTACCTTTGCATAAGCACAAGCAATTGAATTAGTACTTGTGAAAAAGTTGCTTTCCTTGCAGGAAGTTTATTTTTCCTCAGCTAGAGTGTGGTAAACGGGTATCTTCTTTGGGTGTAACACTGTGAAGTAAAATGGTTTGCTGTTCATTATCTCGTGTCACAACATCTGTTTCACTTACCACACCATTTTAATGTGATTCAAAAAGCAAAATGTTGCATGTCACAGATGGTTGAAAGCTGATATTCCACTAACAGTTCCATTAAGACTCTTGTTGATTTAAATAATTTATTGTACTTTATGTTCCGATGGCTTTGAAAGCCAACATGGTCAGTTGCTACAGCTCAGATAGAGAACAGTGCCTTCCAGCTACGGGGTTGTAACTTAATTACTTTTGAGCATGTCCCTATATAGTGAGACTTCAGTTATTCTTCCAAAAGGAAAAGAAAGCTCAACCAGTGAGCGACACAATGAGATTACAAAACTAATCCCTGGCAGAAATCCCCATGGAATCAATCCAAAGGTTTGCTAACCTCAGAGAGTTTCAGTTTGGTCCTGATTAAACACAGAAACCTGTTCATCATTCAAAAAAAAAAAAAAAAAAAAAAGAGCAGGAAGGAACCTCACTCTACTGCAGTATAAGTAACTCTTCCCCTTGTACAATGATTCAGCACTATCTTCCTAGCCTGCAAAGACAGAAATAATCAGGAAAAGTATCATCTCAGGCAGATGCACAGGCTTTCTTCAAAAATTAAAGCATTTCCTTTCCCTAATTAGTCCTGTGTATTTTGTGTGTTATTATTTGGTTAGTTCCATTGAACATCACTGTTAGTTAACTGAGGAAATGCCCTTCTACAGCTTGATACAATGCTTCATAATTTTGTGTATCACTGGCTAATTGGAATAAAGATATCATGAGTCTCAAGACCTGCAGATGAACTTATTTGCAGACCAAAAGCATACAACCTGTACTGTATAACTCCAGTGCACTTTTTTTTTATGTTACTTACCTTTTGCTTCATGAAAACATACTGAAAAATGGGGGCTTACAAACTCCTGAACTGGAAATGTTATTATCATGCAGCTCTTCAAAATAAAAGCGACTGAAAACCCTTAAACCAGGCTGCTGCTGAATTAAGGTCTACGTACTTTGGGGATTCTTTTTTTTCTTTTCCTTGTAATTTATGTATCTACTTCCACTTGCCCATTAAGGGCATTTGCTAAAGCCCTTAATATTTAACTTGTATTTGATTCTTCTTTCATGGCTGGAGTTCACCAGTTACCCTTACTTGGAGTCGGTACTAATGCTGACACACAACATGCATTTAAAGGAACACTCCTGTAGGCTTGTTACTGGAATGTGAGTAATTATTAACAAACTGTAAGGCCAGTTTTCTTTCTGCTTAAATGTCATTTGGGCTCAATTACATGATACTAAGACAAACAGGTCGTTAAATTCTTTATTGATTCTAGTTTTAGCTGAGCTCTGTTCATTTTTCATTTGAGCTCATTTTCTTTGGTTTGAACTTTGACTGTGTTATTTGACTGAAAGTTATCCTGCATGGAAGTTCTTGAGAGGATGAGGTCTTATACCCCTGCATACATCCCTGTATTCAATTTGCTGTTAACTTTTCCAGGGCATTTTTTCTCTTTCAGGATACTGTGCTGTGGCTGCAGTGTTCAGAAAGTCCCATGAGTCTCTAGGACCCTACTCTTCTATATTTATGCTTATGGCCTGAAAAGGGGCTGCAGTGAGGAGGAAACACTCAAGGAGCAGTCACATACACAGGATGCTGGGAATGGGGAGGCTGAGCCCCTTTGCAGATGGGGCAGCCCGTGTAGGCAAAATCCCATGGGCTTACAGCTGGTGGGGCAGCAGCAATAGGAGCAGGGGCTGGCACGCAGCAGCCAGCCACTCCCAGATAATCCATCTGAGGGCAACTTCCCTGATGTGGGGCTCTTCTCCAGAGCTTCAAACATTATGGGGCTTCTTTGGTTCTGTGTGACTGTGGGAAGAACCACTGCAACTTCCAGTACAGCTCCAAAGGTTTTGGGAGGCATAGAGAAACAAAAGTTAATTGGGGAGACAAAGCCTTGGTGCTGTGCCCATCCCCAGCCTGCTAGATCTAACTTGCTAGAAAGGCTCCTGAATTCACTGAGTCCCATCTCCAGATCCATGTGTGTTGCTGAGAAGTTAAATGGGATGGATAAAAAAAATTGATAAACGAAGCATGTCTAACAAGGTACAAAAATATGACATTATATTGCCTAGAACTGCCACCATTGCATGCAACAGTGTTCAGCAATTGAAAAGAAATCATGATCCAAGTGCATTTTTCAGCTCTCTTTATCAAGTAGGAAGATTCTTACATGAACTACACGATTTTTACCATGGAGAGGAGTAGTGCTTCTGGGAAGGAGAGCCAGCCCTGTTTCAGAATTCTTCATCTTTTCTCTAAATGGAGGGAATTACTGCCTCTTTGAGATAATTACAGAGTGTCTTTCCCATTACCATGAAATATGATTGTTGATGATGTATGTGCCAGATAGGAATTTATAAATAAACACTTCTCAAATAAATCACTCTGGGGCCATCTGAAGCTCCCTCTTCATCACTGCAATGACAGGCTGGGTATGAACCTGAAAACCAGAAGGGAATAGTCTGGCCATGTGAAACCCTTCAACACTTTTCAGTCAACTTATCATACCCAAGACCTATGCAGGAAGTGCCAGCATCCTCTGATAGACATCAGAAAACCTAGGCTGTCCTGATCATCTTTGCTTGTCTAACCTAAAAAGTACTAGAATTAAACCAAACTTTAGCCTTCAAATGTCACAGTGACACAGTAATTGCAAGAGGAGGGAAGGACTACGTGGGCTTTTCTAGGATGGTACTAGAAGTAGAGAGAGAATGAAAAGCCAATCCATGTCTGTTGTACCCTAGTTGTGCCACTTGCAAGAAAAAGAAATCATTACTAGGGGAAGAAGGGACATGTAGGAATGTGAAGGGACATGCATGACTGACCATGCTGCAGCAACTTGAAACTGAATTCTTTCGGGCAGGGAGAAAAGGGGATTGATTGCTCCCAATTTCTTGCTGAGCACTCTATTAGTCTGCTGCATAGATTTCTAGTTCAATTATTAAGCTGGTATAGGAAACAAGGTTCTCCCTTTTTAAACTGTGAAAAGGCACACATTTTCCTTTCATCTCAATTAATACTTTGAACAAAAGAATACAGCTACTGCTTTCAGGGGTCCATGTTTTCCATCCAGGGCTGACAAAGATACCTAACTCCCAGAAGGGACAAGGAGTTCATCTTTTGCTTCTGGCATGGCACAGACATCTGCAGCATGCCATGCAGGCACCTGGCCTGCACTTCAATGTGTGAGCATTGTCACTTCCCTCTTTCAAGACTTCAGGTGTTTTTGTGTCTTAACTCTGAGCTCCACAGCAGGAGGCAATATTTACCAGGCAATATCCAGCAGTTCTGTATAAAAGTAATGTTTCTGTTGGTATCACCAAAGATAATGGGGTTGCATAGAGACTTACCTTTGCAGAGAAAACTTGGATTTTGTATGTTTTGTAGAGGGAGAGAGAAGAAAGGGAAAGTGAACAAGTGCTGACAACAGCCAAAAAAATAACATTCCAGTCAAGGGGTACACCTGAGAAAGTTGGATATAGAAAGGAACCTCTCCAGTTTTCTATCCCTGTTTCAGGGATGTCACTTCAGGGGATCCACTGGAGCAAGCCAGAAGTACCCGTCTCCTTTTCAGGACTCCACAGTTTCCAAATCCATTTTCTCTCACCCTACTGCACATTTTTTCTCTTCGCTTGGAGAAATAGAGCAGCATATAATGAGCCATGTTTCTCATCTGCTCCTAGCCCTGGGAACCCTATTGATCTCATCAGTGTTAAATTAGCCTTTATAGCGATATGGTATTTTGTGCACTACTAAGCTGCAATGCTGCTACTTCCTAAACAAGCCACAGGCTTTGTTTCAAATGAACACAGCAATTGATTAATCAATACTGAAAGGTTATCAAAAACTGCCTCCTGATAGCAGGCTTTCATGATGCCCAAGGACTTTTTGTTTCCTCCCAGTTATATGAAAAGACATAGAGAGGTTTTTAGTGCTTTCACTGCCTTCTTCTGGAGCCTTGTTTTCTCCTTCAGGCAGTCCACCCTCTTCCCACACATCCTCCTCGCTCTGGTGGAACTTCCCCTACCCCTGCCAGAGGGATCCCAACCTGGTCCTGCTCTCCAAAGGAAGTCATAGTGGGGGCTGCTTCCTAGGGTCTAACTCAAACATTTACATATGACTGGCATGAACAAAATGTTCCCAACTCCCTGAAGGGGTCTCTGTCTCTGGGTTGTTGACTGTCTGCTTCCAGAGAGCAGAATATTGAGGCATTAAGCGCTTTGAGGACCAGCCAAAATAAACATGTCTACTTCTACCCTCTACTGGGTCTATTCAAATGTTTGTTGGGTTCTGTGATAAAAAAAAGGCTTGCAAAAGGAGCAGGGAGGCCTGTGGCAGGGGTGGGAGGTGAGCCCCATTAAGTCAACTGGTGCCAGTGGATTCCCCAGCCCTGGCCCCTTCTGGGTCTCACTGGGAGCAGCCACCCCATGAGCTGGTTGAGACCCTCAAGATGAGTCCATGGGAGAACTCTTCCCAGATCACTTGAAACATGGGGAGGAACTGCCTGCAGGAACAAGATTCTGTATTGGGTAAGAGCATTTTGGATAGGATGTTAAGAGAAAGGAAGAAAAGTGGTGAAAGAGAGGGATCAAGTGGTATTGGGGAGAAACAAACTCAGGAAAACAGAGGTAAAACAGAGCAAAAATGGGATAAACGGGGGTGGTGCTGTTTGAGTCCTGCTCTGTCCATGTGTCCAGCCAGAAGAGCCTCTCCTGTCTGCCCTTTAAACTCTGTGTCTGATGATTTTCACAGGTAAATGCTCTCCATCTCCTGTTCCCTTGTGCAGAAGCACCAAGTGCCTGCCCTGCCATGGGGCTGGAACCACATGGCAAGCACCAGAGAGATGAGGGCTTTTGGGCTGGGGGTACAACCACAGACAAGGACAGGCCTGTGAGGAGGGAAGGACAGGACAGTAAGGAGACCACAGCTGGGTGGGGGGTGGCCCTGGAGAGAGCCAGGGCTCTGTCAGGTGGTGGCTGTGTGGGGGGAATGGATGTGCCTGTCCTGCCTGTTGCAGCTCCTCCACGACCATACAATATGAATCACTGACATGCTCAAGTGAGAACGGGTGGATGCCTCTACAGGCTAATTGTTAAAACAATCTGATATGGGGGAAGACTCCTGTTCTGGTTTTCACTCTAATGAGTGTTTAAGTACAGGATATAAATCAAAGAGGCTTGGGGGAAAAAAAGTCTCCTTAGCCTACCCAGCTCTAGTAGATAGCAGCTGGGGGATTCCTTGAAACATCCATCTCCCCTCTTTTCAAGTAAGCAGGTAAATGTTGACTTAAAAAGGAATTGGTAAAAATGAAATTTTACTTTTAAAAAGCTGTGAAGGAAATGTTAACATTCTACAGCATTGTCAGAGGTTTTTAATAAAGGCTTGACTGCTCTAATGCTTTATAAGGAAAGGCATTAAGTACCAAACTGCAGGGGAGGTTTGACATTCTGCGTTCCAAAAAGCACAAGGCATATTCCCATAGCCCAGAGAGGTCTGACATGGATTTCTTACCTCTCCTCAGCATCCTGGACGCTCTCTCTGCCTTGAATTTTCTACAGATTCCATGTTTTAGAAGCTCATCTTCCCTCTGTGTTGATCCGCAGTACCAAAGGGGCATTTGTGAACCACCAGGGAAGCAGCTGTCTGCGAAGGTGCCTTTGCTTTGAGCTGCACATGGGTTCAGCCCCCTTCCAAGGGGAAAAATAGGCTTTTTCCACGAACAATTTGCATCACCCATATTCATAGAGTCTTAGAATGGCATGTTTGTTTTCTACAAGATTGCTAATCCTTTCTGTAAGATTCGCTTTAAGAATAAAATGAGCTTTTTATAGCATTTGTTACTTAAAGGAAGTACTAGAGAAAAAGTTTTCAGCTCCTCTTGTTTGCACATTGGGCAATTTTGGTTGATTCTTACCTTGTTGAGTCTGTTCCTAAAATGTGCTGAAGGATTCCTTCCAGAATGTAGAAGTGTATATAATACATATTATATACTATTAGTGTAATATATAATATGTAACATATACTATTAATATATTCAAGAGGTATGATAAATTATATATTAATACATCATATAACAGAATATGTAATATAAATTATACATTTTATGTTGCATATCATGTTATATTTTATATTATTTTATATATATTGTGTATTTATATTTCTAGAACTGCAAGTTGTGGAGATTTCTACTTTTGTATTTCCTTTAATTTTTTCCCATTTGAAAAAGTAAACTCTTTATTAGAAGACATTTTATTAAGGTGAGGAGAGAATTGACCTATTAAGCCATCCTGTGCCTGTTTCTGCTCTGCTGTCACCCTACACAAGTTACACCCTTCATTGCACCACCTTCATCAGACCTTCCCTGTTTACACAAGCACCTGGTCCTCCTATGCAGAAATGGCATAGCCTGTCCCTACCTATTGACCACAGTTTTAAGGTTAAAAGCACATAGTTCTGGAGAAGTTTTAAGCACTCTTCTGCCAATGAGCCCTCTGCAGTGTTGACCTGTGGAACTAGCAAACCTGTATGGCAGAGTCCTCTGTTTATTACACTCTCAGGGTTCTAAAGTGAAACTTTGCTCCATTAAGCCCTGTCCTCTCTGCTAGCTGGCAGTATTCTCCACTACTTACTGCCCAACGAACAATGTCTGAGATGAAGGGGAAGATGGATTTTTGTTCATGAGAAAACAGCTGTAAAAATTTCCCAAACATTCTGCCAACTTCAAACTCTTTCACACTTCACCAAGAAATTTTATTTCAAACAGTAGAGGCAACTCTTGGTAGGAAGTTTCCTGAGAGAGAAGCAATGCTATTCTCCATCAATACCTCTGGCCTCCTGAAGTAAAAAATAAAAAAAAAAAAGTTTGGCTGGATTTTCTTTTTTGTGAGTTAATTATATATATAGCACTTTTTTGTGTAGTTACACAAAAATTTAAGCTTAGCATTATCTTGGTACAAAAGTGGGGGAATTGTAAAGCTGAATCAGTATGACTTTGAAAGCTGCTATTTAATTAGTTTCAGTTGATTAGACAGACATTTGATTTTGTAGCAGTGAAGCCTGCTGGGATTAAAGGCCAATAATATCTAGATATATTTTCCAGTAACAGTTTTGTCCATGTCCATGTTACAAGCACATCTGCACATGACAGCAAAAAAATTAATCAATGGGAGGTGAATTTACCTATTAAAATGACATATGACACAGCATTCTTCCACCTTATCTAAGAAGTGCTTGACTGTTTTCTGTTCGTGTCCTCTTTGTCCAGAGACTTCTAGAAAAAGAGGTCCAAGCAGCGCAGTGAGTCAAGTCATTAAGAGGATAACTCTCACACTCTCTGTATTACAGCCTTGTGACCCATGAAAGAGACTCCACTTCTACCATTACTCCAGTGCAGCTTTTTACAGTGAGCACTACTTACAAATAGTGGTGAGATTATCAAATATATTATGCTTGAAAAGACCACCAGGATCCTTAGATGTGTCTGTGATGTTCACAGTGACCCAATGGCAGAATAAAAAAGAAGATTCAACTTCAAATAAGTAAGAGGGCAAAAAGATTCTTTAGCACATATTCCTTAAACAATAACTTTAGTTTTGCCTACCTAATGCTCTCAGAAAGAAAAACACAGTGTTTTCATTTGTACCAGAGAGTTTCCAAATCTAGTATGTGATAGAAGGTGGGAAAATCCAAAAATACAGTTGCTACAATTTATAAATTAGTGCAGCCCCCCATGAAATAAAAGTCAAATTATTTAATAACAAACTACTGGTTTTTGAGTTATCTTACAAAAAAGCTAAAATGCTGTGAGAATGTTTTCCAGCACAGCCTTCTTGCAACCCATATGTGGGATGAAAGGTGGGGCGTGGTGACTTGATCTTTAATTCCAGTTCGGACACGTCACCTTTTTAAACCAGCAGCCTAACAGCAGTGCCAGAGCCTGAGCATACATTGTATTCCTTGCAGATGTGAAACTCCCTTTCATTTCAGCAGGAGTTTTACGTGAACCTGAAAGACAGTGTCATCTTTGGCCCTTTAGGAGATGAGCAATTTTGAGAGACTATTAAATCCCTTTCTAGGTTAAAATAACTAGATTACAATTCTAATAAATGCTTGATTATGGAAGCTGGAAATTTATCAGCCATGCCAAGCAGACAAAACTGAACTAAATTTGCAAAGAATAAATGCTTTCAACATTAAAGTTACATTTTAAGTCAGAAGCTGTATTCTAGGAAATCTGGGTTATCATTGACACATAGTAAGTGCCTGACAGGTGGAATTATTCCTAGTATACCCCTACCATGAAGCTATCCAGAGTATAATTCAAAATACTATCCCTGACATCAGCGTTCTTTCCAACAGGTTTTGAAGGGCATTTTTCATTCATTTGGCCATCAGGGCACAACATCAGGAACAAACATGAGGAAAACATACTTGCAATTCCAAAGTCCCAAGTCAAGCCTGGGATTTCACTCTCAAATCTTCCTTTTCTCTGAGAGAGTTCTTTGCACTACCTTTACTCCTCTCCCATTTTTGAGATGAGTTTTGGGTACCAAAAGGCCTTCACTGCAGTTACCACAGTTGCTAAAGGCAAAGAAGAAGCACCCTGCAATTCATACTGCAGTCTCGAGACCTGCTCAAGAGAATACTAAAGGGACCCCAGAAGAAAGTTCTGCCTTAGGAAATGGACAGGACAGATCACAGAGTCCTAGAATGGTTTGGGTTGGAACGGAAATTAAAGATCATTTAGTTTCAAATCCCCCACTATGAATAGGGACACCTTCTACTAGACCAGATTGCTCAGATCCCAGATCCAGCATGGCCTTGAACACCTGGAGGGTTGGAGAGTCCACAACTTCTCTGGGCAACGTGTTCCAGTGCCTCACCAGTCTCACAGTTAAGATTTTTCTTCCTAATATCTAATCTAAACTTTCTCAGTTTGAAACCACTCTCTCCTGTCCTGTCAATACATACTCCTTGTGCCTGGCACAACAGCTGTGGCCACAGAAGTGACATTGCCAATAAAAAGCTGAATGATGTGTGGGAATAAAAATACATGTTTCAAAAGTAAAGATGTTGGTATTGTAGTGGGTTTTGATTTCTCATGGTCTTAGCTTTAAAACTGTGGAAGAGGCAACAAAGATTCTACTTCCATAATATTTGAAGAGTCTCTGATACTGTTGGTCCATTTTCTAATTTTTGCTGGTGGAACTATAAGGCCAAGGCAGGGCGTTGCAAATTCACTTCTGTTGCAAAGCTTTGGCATCTGAGCTGCTCATCTTCTGTTGTGAAAACACTTAGAAGAATTTATATGAAGGAGGAAATATAAGGACTTTCTGAGATCCAGATAAGGTAATAGAGTGAGTTCAAGGTGAGACAGAGCCTTTCTTTGATCCCCTACTGTACAGGTGTATCACATTTCCCCAGTAAGTTTTTCAGCAGTGAAGATTTATTATGCACGTTGTAGGGAGCAAGAGGCTTTGCATACTAGAAAACTACAGGTACTGGAAGGCTACAGTGTAAAAGAGCGTATCCTAAGAAATGGCAAAGAGCAGAAAGGGGAAAGAGAATCACCCCCAGTGCTACTTACCTTCAAGATGCAAATACCCCATAGATTTTCAGCCAAAGGAAATTAATGAAAAGCAGTGAGAAAATGAGTGAGAAAGTAACGCTGGTCCCTGGCTCGTTTCCACGAGCTCTGAAATGTCCTCAGTCGGAGGAGATGCAGTGTTATTTCTGTGACATGTTTCTGGACCGGCTTAGCAGAAAAGCCCTGGCTGGGCGCGCGTGCTGGTTCCTCCAAGGAGGAGGCACTCCAGGGACCCGATGGGCTGGGCTCGCGTTGCTCCGGAGGCAAAGGAAAAGAGAGCGGCTTCTAGTCTGGTCTGGTTTAGGAACCAGAACACGCAATGATCTTAATAGCACCGGGAGGCTTTTCTGTAAGAGCTTGGGGTGTGGGTTTGGACGGTCGGGACAGATGGAGACGAGAGATCTCTATAGTCTGATCTTGGGACATGCGGTTTATTGCAAAGGGCGTGGGTATAGGGGCACTGCTTAGAGCTGCAGCTGGCAGCTCTGAGCAGGCCCAAGAGAGCAAGAGAGTAAGCGAGTAAGTAAGGAGAGAGAGAGAAAGAGAGAGAGAGTGTAAGAGTGTGCGAAGAGTAAGAGAGGAATGGAATGGAATGGAAATCTTGGTTACAATACAATAAATCATCTTCTGTACTGAATATTCTAATTGTCACTAACCAATCTAATACAAGATACAAATCCTATAGCATTTACATACAGCCTATAAGAGTTCTTATATTACCATAGAGTGTTACATCTTAACTTCTAAAAACTACTCTTTGGACCCCTTCTGCTGAGCTAGTAGGGTCTGCTCTGACCCTTGGACCTGTCTGCAAGCAGAGGGTATTGTTCCATCAAGAGGGGATTACCTTCAGTCGGCCATACCATTGTTTTCCAGTTGTTCAGTAACTAAGACTTGGTATTTCAAAAGTGGCTTTCATTTCAATGTTGCCTGTAGTTTTCATATTCCCAAAATCTTTTGTCAGGCAATCATATTTATAAGGCTTTCCTGTTTCATCTTCCCCAACACTAATGTGAAAATATAAATACAATGATCCACTTTCTAAATTCTTAGTTCTGCCCCGACAATAAAAACATTGTACATAATAGTAAGTCAAGCCTTCCATCAGCACTGCAGGCAATGGTGAGGAATGGAAAGCCTTTTCCTCTAGGACCAGAGTAAGGATGGGATCTGCTGTACAGAAAATAGTGCAATGCATTTTTTACATCAGTGTACAAATCGATGTTTGTAACTTAGGCAAACCCAAGCTTGTTTTACTGGTGAAAAACAGCTCTGACACTACAACAGCACAGGACTGCAGTATAGGCAAGGCAGAGCCTCTGGTGTGGTGAACCCTGAGAAGTGCTGAGATGCCCATACTACAGCTGCAAGGATGAGGCAGCACAAAGATCTGGTGCACCCATAGAGGTCTGCAGTGCTGGTGGGTGAAACCCGTGTCTGTTTTATGTGGCTGATAGTTGGGGCAGTAGTTTCTAGGTGAGGTATGCTGTAAAGTGCATGAGGTATGCTGAAAGCATGGTGCAACAACTACCGTCCCACCCACTTGTCCGCCCACAGGGATTTCTGTACAGAGGACCATCATTCAGGACATATTTTTATTCAACCTAATAATCAGTAGCAACAATTTTACTTTTGTCATGTCCTTGAGAAGTAATGCAATAAACTGCAAACAAAGTAAACACCATTCCTTTAGAAAACGCAATTTGAACATCATATCCAAATGAATAAATCATTCCTGAATGGCAGAAGCAATATTACTGTTGAATTAGTGCTGGATATTCTTTTGTTAAATTGTGTACAATCAAAGCAAGGTGCCAAATTACCAACTAACTGTCGGGAGGTCGATTTTTAAATTCATGGATGATCTAATGCATTTGTGGCAGTGATCATAAAGGGAGGAGTTCACCTTGCATTAGCCTTGACTCATAACTATAAATCCACAATGTTACCAGAAATAGATGTCCTATTTCTTGTCATTGATCCACAAGCCATAATTTAAACATTTACATGTCCTAATGTTGAGCCTTCCAATTGCCTGAAACACGTCTCTCCAGGGAATGCTCACCACAAAAAGATGGACTGTAAAAATAAGAGCATCTTCAGTAAAAACTGGGAACCTTTGACACCTTGAAGTTTATCAAAAGTCTCATATGTCAAGGAGAGTCAAAATTGAAAGATAAAAGGATATTTATAAGGGTAAATGAGGACATTACAGAAGTAAAATAAGCATACACTAGATTATAGTGTTGGTGGGTAAAAGAAATTAGAAGTGAAAGAATTCTGCATGACTATTAAGCAATAAAGCTGTAGGAATTGCTATAAAATTACTTCATGTATTGTCTTATTTTTCAGCAGAGCTAATATTATTACGATGGAGTCATTCATTAATAGAAAAATCAGAGAAATGTTGTTTCACTTGAAATACTACTATGTTGTTTCCCTGACACTGATATTTTAAAAACAATACATATGGGAAATGAATGAGTCACCAGTTATGAAAAGATGTAACATTCAGAAGAAGTAAAGCACATGGAAAATTTAAAGGAAGTGGTTTCAAGGCTGTATTATGAGCAGACAACATTTGTAGGGGAGATGGAAGAGTGCACAGATTAATTTCCAGGCATATTTGTATATTTCATAAGTGCACAAGCAAACTTCTTGACTATTTCTTGTGAAGCGCTCTCTTTCCTAAAGTGCAGAGATTGCTGTTAGATAGCCAATTAAACCAGTGTAATATGTATGTCCAAACACCAATGTATCTGAATATCAGTGTGAGTCTCGAGAGCTTTTGAACTCTATCATTTTTAATTTAACTGGGTTTGTTCAGACCACAGTTCAGAGAGCTGATGGTACAATAAGATTAAGAAACCCTGCAAGAAGTTCACTGCAGTATTATAATGAATTTTAAATCTTATGGTTTTTATATTAATTTGAATATTTACTGCTCCTTAAAATTTCATTCTTTATACAATCTTCAGTTACTTAGTTCTGCTGAGGCCTTTAAATGAGTCTCATAAATAGATAATGATAGAATTTTTGAAAGTGTTGTGAAATTCAATAAGACTTTGTGGTCTTTCATCATGACTCCAGTTATGAATATCAGTGCTGCACACCTAATGCCTACCTGACTTCATTTTTCTGGTTTGCCTTTTGTAGTAGTGAAAAATCAGTAGAACAAAACTTTCTGTCTTCTTGCTCAGATATATCTTTAATAGCCTGTATTTTTAAATAAAATTATTTTTAATTGCTCTTTAATTCTAGTTTGCTACATCTTTCATACAGTTCCATACAAATGAAAAAAGAAAAAGAAGAAATGTCCATGTATTCAATGATGCTTCAAGTGGCCCTAGTCTACATTTAAATGCCTTTCATGTTGTCTTCAGATGTATATGCATATGTAAATTTGGTGTATTTAAATTCTCTGCTAAACTGGGCAATAATTGCACCATTTTTTATTGGAGGAAGGAATAAATCACAGTGGCTGCTCCTACCTTCTAACGTGAGCTCTAGGTGCACTCCCTTGGTGGTCTTGGGGAGTCCTGCAGGCTGGGGAACCTGCAGGAACTTGTCCTTCCTCATCCCCATACCTGGGCTCCACCTGATGAAAAGTCAGCCTCAAGAAACATGGGAGATTTGAGGACACAGATCTCATCCACACACATGTCCTGGGGCCAGGAAACCCCACCCAGGACAAGGAAGCACTCCTGTGCCCCAGAGCTCCAGTGGAGTCTGTAGAAGCACTTCTCAGAGGAGAAGGTACTCAGTTCACATCAGGAAAGGTAAAGCTTATTCTGACAGACTCAAACATTATTGCTGGCCATGTTTACAAGTAGTACATGACATTTTGATGCAGTTTGGCATCACCTGTGCTCATACTTCCCAGCAAAATTGTATGATCAGAGAGATTTTAGTCCTTTTTGATTGATCAATTATTTAATGAATAAAGCAAATCTTCTGACCTTGGCTGTTAGCTGTAAAGAAATAAAATTTCTTTGATTGTTATTTGATGCCTCTGTTAATACTTTTTGGATCTTGTATGTCATATAAAATTGAATATCTTGTCTTTCTATAGCAAAAGCTTGATCCTATTTTATAAAAAGTTGTCTGTCCTTTTCTATTGCTTTGAAAGGGATTGTTTTGGATTTCCTAAAACATAAATTCTTGTCTGGGACTGCTGAAAATACGCAGAGAGACAAGGTCTAAGTTGCCCTGACATAGATTTCATATGAGTTTCAGATGTCTAGAACTTCTTTAAAACCAAAATGTGGAATTCTCTCTCTCTTCTTATCTGCCTATTCTGGCTCTGTGACTAATAGAGCTCTTCTTATTCTGCTTATCCCTGTAACTCTCCAGACACCTATATCAATCTTTTAAAAGTGTAACTTCAATGTTTTAACCAGTATTTCATAATGCAAGAAAAAATTTGCTGTTATTACTTTTATCACTCCTTATTTCACTGGCAGTCATTGATCTAGCTATGAGGCCAAGAGGAGAAAAGCTCCTCATCCATCTTCCTTTGATTATCATAATTTCAAACATATTTATAATTTCTTTCTTTGACTGGCACCAAACTTAGGTGTGGTGGTTCAGTGCCTTCTCCCACCAGATGCTGAATGTCGCCAAACTGTTCCATGACATCCTGAGACAACCTTGTGCAGTGCTGAATCACACTTATGCGAAGAATTTTTTCTGCCTCTATCCATGTGAAGTTTCCTTTGCCAAGCTTGCAGCCACCCCTCTTGTCCTTGTGCTTTGGAAAGCATCCAACTCTCCTTTTCCCTTGGAAAGCAGTTAAATTCCTCTTTTTGTCTTCTCTTTTGCAAGCTGACCAAGTCAAGGACCCCTCAGTGTCCCTCCACTCATCATGTGTTTCCCAGTGGTCCTCCACACACTCTCTACTGCTATTGATGTCCTTCCTGAACAAGGAAGAAAAAAGCTGGGTACAGAATCCCCTAAACACCTTTGCAAATGCCAGGTAAAAGGCAATAAACACTTCCTAGCTATATTCTTGCTAATACAGCCCAGTCTGTGCCAGAATTCCCCATGACACTGACTCATGTTCAGCCTGCTGTCTACCAGGTTCGTCTGGTCTTTTTGGGCAAAGCAGCTCCTTAGTACCTTGCTCACTGCCTGCACAGTTATATGGAGTATTCCTGCCCCAGGTGTAGGAATTTGTATTTTAATTTGCTGAATTTCACTGCTTTTTGCAGCTGATTCTTCTGTTGTGGTTCTTGTGAACGGTAACTCTACCAACCAGCATATCAAGGTCTCCTTCCAGCCTGGTGTCATCTGCTAACTCAGCGAGTGTTCACTCCTTTCGAGGATACAGAATTTTTATGGAGATCATCAGCACTCAGTCTCAATATCAACTGCCATTAACTGGTGCATAATATGTTCCAGTTCCTGCCAGAAATGTCTTACAGGTTTGATATCAGACTTCTAGTATTCAGACAATTCCGTCTTTGAAAATAAACAGTGTGTATATATGACAAATGTCTTGAGTGCCTATTCAGGTACATTTGAAACACCATCACGTTGCTATATGCAGGTCCAGACTGGCTTTGGATGTTTCCAGCAGCATGTTCATCTCCCCATGTTCATTTAGGAGAAAATTCTGTGATTTAGGAAAATTCACTCTTGAAAATAATGATTTCCTTGCCTTTTCTTTTGCTTAATGCTTGTTAGTTTCACCTTGTGTTATACTGAACATTTAATTTTCCCTTTTGTTTGCATCTTCAAGTTTCCATTTAGCTACATAGATACTCAAAGCCTAATGTATTCAAAATACATCTCTGTGCCCAGGGAACACAAGAATAAACTGAGAAAGAGAATGACACTTTCAATAGCTTCTGAGATATTTTTTATCTCATTGCTGACAAGGTCTGCAAAAAAGTTCAAGGATCTTTCAAATGTGCTAGCTGAGTACTCAAAGTACGGGTATAACCACACAGTAGCTCTTACTGCAGAGTTGTATTTTCCAATTTCCACTTTTAGCCAGACATGAATTTAAATTTAAAGAATCTTTCTTTAAATAACAATTAATTGGCTGTAAAATTTATGCTCCACTTTGGAAACAGAAGGCTCATTTCCTTGAAGGCTACTCAGTACCTCATACTTAATGCTCAGTACATTGCTTATTTAAACAAAGACACAACACACCCTACTTGTACACATTTAGCTAAATTTCATCAGCTTTGAGGTTCCTTTTGAAAACCACAGTGTCTCATGATTCCACCGCAACCAATTGGAATGACAACGTCCAGCTTGGCTTTGTCATTCAATAAGAATCTGATTTGAAATGTTCCCAGACATAAACATTCTCTGAAACTAACCATGGCCAGGAGTACTATATTAGTATTAAAAAATGTAGAGTCCAAACCCACCAAAACTAATTATTTTCGGACAAATAATGCAGAAGCAAAGTTTCTGGTTTTACACTTTCCAGGCATGGTAGATTTCTGACTATAACAGCTACCATTCTTTGGGGTGATATAAGAACTACCTTGCCCTTGGGAATCAAATCCCACTCTATAAAGGGAATACAGAAAATTAGAAGCAAAAAATTAGAACAGTAGCATTTTACCTCAGACAAAACACCTGGGCCAAGTGCATGCCTTACCCAGGCTTGTGTCAACTTGACAAAGGCTGCTGCAAGGGGAAAAACAACAGCAAGTGGTGCTTCAAGCATTGAACTTGCTGTTGAAGGAAGTTGTTTCCTCCTAAACACACGTAAAGAAATATGTATGTTTCCTCCTAAAGAGTTTAAAAATGAATTTTCAGGAGATGCCTGAAGTCAGCTGGTTCCCTTTTCTCCATAAACTCCTATCTGGAAAGCAAGGTGTAAATCAGACCACTTTGGCTTGTTAGATTATCCTTCAAATCCGGTACTTCATGCTCCTGTCAGTAACTGTGTCTCAGAGCATGTGGATGCACCCAGTTCAGAGACAGGGAAACAATATATTACATAATCCCTGTTGCTGCAGCTGATGGGTTAACCTAAGAAGTGTTGGAGCCAAACTGAATGGCCTAAAACAGGATCCCATCACCAGCTGCTAAGGAACATGCAAGAAACTGTTCCAAAAGGGGAACACTGCAGTGAGTGCTTGACATTCTGTTCTTTTGTCTCTGCTTTCCCTTCCATGTCCTCTAGCAGAACTGGGTGGAATTGCACTGTTTATTTCCAGGGCAGGTTTACCAGATAGGTAGGGGGGAAAAAAAAGATCAAAATGAATCATACCAATAGTTCATCTCATCACTCCTGGCTGCCCACAGAAGGTTCTGCTTCATCTGAGGATGTTAATTGTAGTTCTCCTGCCCTCTCAACACATCCATTTTAGGTGAGAAAAAAAACTAATCTATAATATTTTTTGCTACCTGGCAATAAATTCTCTCTCCTTTTACTGTTATGCCATTGAACCCTTTCATAGTTTATGATGTGACTTGATTTACAGAACTCATAAAGTCACTAAATAGATCTGCAGCTCTGACCTATAAATACTGAGGTATGTGGCTTGTTCATTTATAAACGGGGTTGGTGATGAGAGCAAATTGGATAAAGTGTTGTGGGCTGCAGGAGGTGTGAACTGAAACGCTATCACTCTGCCTTCCTAATCTAATCTTAATATTTATCACTTCGCTAGGGAGAAGTCTCCTCCTTTCACCATATCTGCATTGCAAAGCTTTGAATCATTAATGTTTCCCCTGAACAGTCATACTATCCCCTTATTTACTATGAGAGGTGGTGAGGGGGCATGAAGAGTGTAAAAGTTGACCAGTGTTGATAGTCTTCCTATTCATTTGAATGGGGAGAAGAAAGCCACACATAAAAAGGTACTTTGTTGGAACCCTGGGTTCTGAGAATTTCAGCCTGTCAGTGCTGACAAGCAGTGATCCTCAGAAGTACACTGTATTCAATCCAAAACCCTGGGAAAGGCTCCCTAAATTGTGTGATAACACTGAGGTTGTTGCTGTGTAATTAAAACTTATATCACTGGGTGGAACATGTAGAGATGTAGAAAATTAGGTTTAGGGGATATAGGTGATAATAGGTTACAATATGGAGGATTTTGGGTGAGGATATTCTTCTTCTCCTTCTTCCTTTCTCCTTCTTCTTCACAAATCTAGGATTTCTGCCATTGGGTTAAAAGTCCCTCACTGTGGGACATGAAAACTTAGTAATTGGGTTGTAAGTAAAAATATATTACTTGGTATTTCATAATTGGTTAATTTAGACTTTAAAAAGCCTTGGAAGTTAGAACTCACAGCCTTTTCTACCCTGTTACCTTGGAGGCATACTCCGTTGCAGCTGTATTGTAGATGAGATATAATAAACAACTAAGTCCAAACAAGAATTCTTGGTCTCCTGCATTTTAATTCAAACTCTGAGTAAAAGACTTCACAGAACAGCAAAAAGAGAAAAACAAAAAATGAGAACATTAATAGTACTTTCCATGACTTATTTCAGACTTTGAACAGGAAGAGAGAAGTTCTTATTTTTAGTTAAGATTTACTTATGTTAGACTCTATATTCCTATCAAAAGCATGAGGTATGTCTATTTCCCTGAAAATGGCCATTGCATTCATCATTTTCAGAAGTAACTTCATATTGCAGTGGTGGCCATCTCTTGCCTGGTGTTAGTAAGGGGTACTAAATATTTAAGAAATGAATGACAGAAAAGAATTACAAAAATTCTGGCCTTACTGGGTTTTTATATCTGTTTTAAAAACCTGTGGGGACAGGTATTATATGACAATGTGAAGGGCTGTAAAAGTTTTCCTGCTACTAGCCTAAGAAATGTCAGTAATGACTAATGTAGCCATCTCAGACTTGTAATAAATTTTTTATAGTAACGTATACCATTATAGGTTCTTTTTGGCTACATATTACCTGTAGTACTTCAACCTTCTGCTAACACTGAGACTATAGAAAAAGTGGTCTTATAGAAATTTGGTACCATTTAGCAATCATATGCCAGCAGCTACTGACTGGAAAAAATATTGCACTCAGTGGGGAGGCAACTAGACAAAATCCTGCTTTGATATATGCTTTGCTCTCTTAAAAACACGGGAACTTGAGAAGTTTGACTCAAATCACCACCATCCCTGGCAGAACTCTTAACCTCTCTTTTCTCTGGCTCTGCCATGCAGGAAGAGTAACAGGATCATTAGATGCCAAATGCAAATTACTGCTGCATTGAAATGGAAACTCTTGCAGAGAAAGTTCATCTTTCATTCAGGTTGGAAAGCACACCTGAGGATAGTTATCATCACAGAACTAAGAGAGCCCATGAGTGTCAAATAGCCCTCAGGGCATTTCCTGTTGAACAGCCACAAGACAGGAGAGACCTAAGAAATACGTGGATGAGAACATGCTATCTAAGTAATTTGGAAACTAACCTTGTGTGTCTCCTTTCCATAGTTTCATTCTCTTTTGGAGAATCCATTAAGACTTCAGAGGACGTGAGGAAGGAACAAGATGTTACAAACTTCTTTGAATTGTCTTGAGCTGCTCTCTTGTCAAAATTAAATTAAGCAAATGTTTGAAAAGCAACTCTTAGGGCTGACTCTCCAAAGCTTTTCAGTAGATACCATTTTTCCTTTGAAAGACCCTTCAAAACCTGTACTATTTTTTGAGTGCCATATCACTCAAGTTCTGTATTTTCTGACTACATGATGATCAAGAGCTTCGCAGAACTGGCAGGCTGTGCTTGGGACTCTCCCAGATCTAGTCTTTTTCTCTTGTTATCTCCTACTTCTTCTGGAACTCTGTTGCTGACTGAAAGCAACTTACTACTTTTATAAAAGTATAAGGAATAAAGTGAAATAAAAAGAGGCTTTCAGACTTTGAGAGAAGGGAAAAAATTAAGTAAAATAATATCTGAGGTGAAGTACAATCAGGGAGAATGTTATCAATGCTAGTTTACAACACATTTTTTAAATAGAAGCTCATCAGTTCATCAGCCAAGTCTAGCAAAGTATTCTTCTCTCTACTCAAATGCCCGAAGTAAGAGTGTCAGCTGTCTATCAGATTTTCTTTTGTTAAGCAAGACCAGTCTGTGGATAGCAGCAGTCAGAGGCACCACTGAAGGAGAAACACTCCAGGGGTTTTCTATTTCTTCCTATCTGGGGTTACAGAACTTGGGTTTGAACTGAGCAAATAACTCTGAATTGCAAAGAAATACAAAAGAAATGCTGTTGAACTCCCTTGCTCTGCCTTTGAATAAATAATGCTTCAAAATAAGTTGTTTTGGTTTATTGTGATGAGAACTTAGACCTGTCAAGCCCAGGTGAGCCCATAGGGGTAAGGTAGATGTGAATTTCCCATCATAGGGGTGAATTTCCCATCAAGGGACAGAAATAACAAGGTCTTCCACAAAAGAATGTTCCTGGAATTAATTGGTCAGAGTAATAATTCAGACTTTTCCTATGT
Organism: Corvus moneduloides; assembly: GCF_009650955.1. Classification (NCBI taxonomy): domain Eukaryota; kingdom Metazoa; phylum Chordata; class Aves; order Passeriformes; family Corvidae; genus Corvus; species Corvus moneduloides. Next base: position 90,129,438 of record NC_045477.1, read on the forward strand.
CTTTGAGACGTCCCCATCTTAAATAACATTGTCAAGTATGTCTGGTTATCTATGATACTGGTGCTTGTGTACAATATTTTAGTAGCAAATGAAATCATAACCATAAATAACAGAGAGATTGGTATATCTCATTGAAATACATGAAGTTTGTCCAAAATGAACACTGTGCTATTTCAAATCTGGGCTAAGTTTTGAATTGATTAATGAGACTCAAGTAAGACATTTGAACTGTTTTTAGACTTACTTCAGTGGTGCTTAAATATCTCTTAAACAGGTTAATAAGGAAAGGCAAATCACCATTAAATTGAAAGATGATACACACATTCACACTACTTAAATCAGAGCAAATTTATGTGTATAGATGGAGATTTAATAATTTAAATTTCCAACACTTTTTAACATTTAACTCTGGGAAAAGCCAGTGCTGTGTTGATTGCCTTCATTGCATTTTTACAGTCAGTTACTGTGCAGACCTAACAGCAGGGTCTGTGTCTGCAAAGGCTCTGTTTTTCCTTCTGGCAAGAAAGATGTGATGGAGTTTATCCCCATTTTGTACGTGTGTGTCATGACCCTACTCAAGCACCTTGTGAAGAAAACCTTATTTAAAATGGATGTTTTCCGTGCTATATTTACAGAAAGCCATGTCCTCTCAATCCTCTTCTAATCCCCACACCTTGTTTATGTCTGCATAAGCGGTCAGCCTTTTACAGCACCCCAAAGGAATACAACTTCTTGGCTTGTAAACGGATGAAGTCAACCAAAAAATTTGCCTTTCCAGGTTTAAAAAAAAATAGACAATCACAAATGGAGCACAATGAGAGCTTCATGCCTTGTGGAATAAAATTAAACTGTCAGAAGCCTCCTGCTGTGTTCATGGGGTTTGATGTTTATTACAGAACATCACTACTTAAAAACTAAGGGACTGGATCAGCCAATGAAGAGATGAGTGGAAACGTTGCATGGCATGTAGGCATAAAGAAATGTGAAACCATTTATAGCTATAAAAACAAAGTAAGATGAAAGGAAGGGAGAAGGCACAGAAGTCTGTCAAGCCACAAAACCAAATTGTTTGGTGGGACAGATCTACTACAGTGATCCCTTCATCTCCCTGTGAAAGCCTGAACACTAGTGGGCAAGGAATGAGCATGGCTATGGACATCCCTTAAGCAACGACCTGAAGGGTTTTGTCAGGAGGTACTGAGCCCCAATTGAACTGGCAGTTTTAGGCCACCTGCCTTCCCCAGGCAAGATATTTTGGTACACCTGAGATCTGTCCCAGGGGCTGCCAGAACAAGAATAGCATTATAGGAACAGGTCCTGCTCATCTGGCATAAGAATCAGAGCAGACACTGGGGCAGGGTTACAGCTGGGACTCCTTGTTGGCTGCACCTACCCTACAAAATTTTGTTTGCTCTCAGAAATGGTCTTCGGCTCCATGCTAAGCAGTGTGGAGCGACTCAGAGCAGAGAGCCTTGGAGCCCCCTCCAGAGTAGAGCAGCTGGGTCCACGTTGTAAAGCAAACAGCCAGGGTGTGTGGGATATCTATTTAACCATCAGGAAACAGTGGGTTTTAGGTGCAGTTTATTGCAGACGCAAACTTCTCAAGTGATGTGTTTTGGCATGAAAACCTGGGTATGCAGTGTTTGTCCTGGAAAATGGTATGGGGGCAGCTGCATACTGGGAGGTGCAAAAATTGCTACAATAGCCTTGAAGTAGGTTGGGCAGACAAACTAAATCCTCCATGCTGCCCACTGGGAGTAGATCCTGAGCTGGACTTCCCTCAGAAGCAAATCCAGATTTTGTTTTCATTTGTTTTTATTAATCAGAGCACATCAGCCTGTTCCAAAAGAGACTTGCCATTAACATTTCTGCAGCATGAGCAATTATAGGATCAGTTCACCGAGGGATGAAATGGGAAACTAAATTATTAGACAGTGTAGAAGTACCAGCAATTCTGATATGGCTTCAATAATATATCTACTACAACTTTCTGTTACTTCCATAAATATAAAAACATTCTCAGTTAACTGTTTCTTGCCCGGTAATATTGCTGGAGTAGAAGACCAAGGCTTTTCGCACACATATGTAGAGTCTCCTTCAAAGAAGGGCAATAAGAAAAGACACCTGTAAAGTCAGATGATGACCAGCTGTACTCTCCCTGTCTGGGCTAGCCAGTGACTTTCTGATTGTCCAGATCAGGACACAACATAGATCTCATCCAGCAAAAAACCTTCACTCTTTAATTGAGATTATTTAATAAGGATTCAGGACAGAACAGTTGCAAGCAAGGATTGAGACTGGGGAAGAAGGAGTACTCTGAGGCAGTAACAATGGTATTTTCTACCAGTGGGAAGTTCTTGAAACAGTTTCCCATTAATCAAGTCATTCAATCACTCTTATGATGTTCATGATGTAAGAGTATTTCCCCTCTTTACTTTGTTTCTGACAAAAGCAATCTTTACTAGTATCGGGTTTTTTAAGACCAAATATTTGTTACTCTGAAACCAGGAAATACTGGGTCACATCATGAAGCAGAAAAGTATTACTCTTGTCCTCTCTGGTGTGACAACCAGTTTGGTTCACTCTCCTAATCACTTGAACCACATACAAATTTTTCTGTTGTTGAGTGATTATGTAATTAACCTAGATTATTTTTCAGGTTAAATGAGTTAGTAATGACATAAAAAAAATTCTAATAATCTAGTTAATAAAAAGACATTAAATAACTTTGCAAAGAAAAAACTTCCTAATGCATTTGTCTAAAAATGGTAAGAAGTGGTACTGTGATATGTAGACTGAAAGTTGTGCCAGCCATTCAATGGTTTCCAGGCTGCTCTGTCTGTGTTATACACTTTGTTAAAAAGGCTGCACTGAAAGTGAGGGAAGAACAATATAAAAAAGAAGGAAGTAGAAACATGGAGCCATACCTGACTCCCAAAGGAGTCTATGTATAACGATTGCTGTACAGCAGCCCCCTGAGAAATGTTCAAAGATCCTCCACACAAAACCCTCCTGCTTGTCTGAGGCATAGGCAACATCTTCAGCTGGATAATTAGAGGGCAACATGCTGGCAAAGAGTCTGTGTAATCTATATAACAATAACATTAAGAAGAAAGTCAACATTCTGGGGACTATGCCAGCGATCAGGGCATGATAATTGCTATAATTAAAAGCAAGGCAAATATTGCAGGAAAAGTAGGTCATTCTTCAGGCTGTGTATCCCTGATGCAAATGAAAACGAAATAAAGAAGATTGTGTAATGTGATCTAAAGCAGACAAAAGTGCTGCTCTTCCAAGGTTGCTGCAGACCCTTCATTAAATGCCTCTGTTTTCATATGCCCCAGCAGCAGGAAATGTTTCCATAAACACAGTGAAGCTGTTGCAGTCTGGTACAAGGACTACTGGAGGAGTCTGTCATAAAATGCAGTGAAAGGAGCATAATTAAGACCTATTGTGTGCAAGGATGGGTTAAGGAGGCTGTGATACTGTATTTTTGAGAGCTGGTGAACTTAAGCGCTGGTCTTTTTCTGACAGTAGCTCCAGCACTGAATTTTAACACGTGGCTTTGCACTGTCAGAGACATTGAGACTCCAGTCAGTATGTGACATCCGTTTGAGCCACATGAGAACTGGTTTCTGAGGAAAGGGCAAGGCACAATAACAAGAAAACATAAGGAAATTTCCTTGCATCATCTCTAGAAGCACCTGAGCAGCACACTGAGGATGATTCTGTCTCTCTGGGGGTGTCACTTCCTCCTCTTCTCTGCTCACATCCCTCCCACCAGATGCTTCCCTTGTACAGGACTTGCCTAACTTTTACAAAGAGATTGCTGTGTCAGCCCATGTAATTTCCATCTTCTTTTGTCCTTCCTATCGTCCCCAAAACTTTCTCACTGACTTCTCCCCCATGCAAATTTACTTTAGATCTGACCCTACAGGCAAGTAATGTCCTCCCATGTTCTAATCCTGAAGTTTATAAAAGCTGTTGGATACATTCTCACCATGAAGCCCCTTGTGCCATGAGCCTCACCTCTCCTCCCATGCTTTTTGGGTGCCCCCATTCTCTGCTGCCTTAACCTGGGCTAAGGGTTGTACACTGAGTGCTGAGCAGGGACTCTGACCTGACAGCAGTGTGTGGGACAGGTCTGTGTGTATTTCAATGAAAAAAAAAAAGAAATTTAAAAAAAAACCATAAAGATATTTGAAATATTTATTTTAACTTTTCAGTATAAGGATCTCAACTTTCTAAAAATCCCTGCATTTACCTGCTTTCCCATGCCACTGCAAAATTAATTCTGCATTGAATGCAGGGTTACAAGAATTTTGCTTTAAAAGGGGGGCTATACTTAAGTCTAAATTGCATTCTTTTGAAGGAATTAGCTAACTGTAAGCTCTGTTCCTCTTAATTGTAAAGATTCATTGATATCCATGAACTCTTTAACTCTGTATCCAACTTTATTTTAAATATTTTTTTATGTTTACAATTTACCTAAGAAAGTGATAAGAGTCATAAGCAAGTTTCAAAGTGTACAGATGTTTGCCTTAATAATTAGGATAGCAAAGTCATTTCTCTGTGAAACAAAGGGCTTGATTTAGTTAGCATCCTGTAATGAAACTATTTAGATAATCAATTCAAATTAGGGCATGGAGCTTCTTTGGTGAACTACTGTGTTATTAACCTTAACGATGTCAGTGTTTGAGATTTTATTTTTCCTGCTATCAAACTCTACTTATTAGTGTCTAAGGTAAAATCCACAAGTGTGTTTCATACTGAGAAATGTATTAATATTGGTAATTAAGCACCACTGTGTAGCACAATGTGAGGGAATTGGGAAGTTGACTAAAATTTAGAGATAGACTGCAAGAATGAGTTTATCCTTCTAAGCCTTTTCCTAAAGGTCTCTTTGTTGCAATTTGGCTTCATGCACTGAACTAGCAGTGACTTAAAAAGGTATGAAAATAATTAATAATTGCAATTATTTTGGCTACACTTGTGTAAATTATATATGTTGCAATGCCCTACAGAAGAAGGCATCAGCATATAGAACTTGCAAGTTGGAGACCAATGTCTTGAGTTAACCTTGGCTGGCTGCTGGATGCCCACACGGCCGCCCTTTCAATCCCCTGCTCAAGAGCACAGGGTTAAGATGAAGGGCACTCACCTATCTGTTGCAGTGTGGGGTCCTCCACAGGCTGCCCTGTGTACACCTGCTCCAGCACAGCTCTCCGTGGGCTGCAAGGGAATCTCTGCATCCGTGCCTGAGGGACCTTATCCCCTCCTTCTTCTCTCACCTTGGTGTCTGCAAGGCTGTTTAATCCCTGTCTTGTATTCCTGTTAGCTACAATGCAATGGTTTACATGACCATCCATGTTTCCTCTGGCACTCATACACCACCTGTCTATCTTCTGCTTTTGACTCAGAAAAATTCTGAAATATACTTTTTTCTGCTGTATTTCATAATTATTCCTGACTCTGCTGAGCATTTAGGACAAATCAGTTTCACTGTGGGAATAGTTGTCCTTATAATGCATCTTCCCTATTAAATCTTATAAATCTTAGAGTGAAATGGACACTGATGATAGTGTCTACAAGAAAGAATATTGAGAAGTGTTACTATGCTAGATCTGAAAATTTAGTTATTTTCACTGCTTAGAGTTGTACCAACAGACTAAAGCCAGGGAAAAAAATGAAGGCAATCAATTAAAATGGGACCACTGAAGAGGATAGCTTCAGGATGCCAAACCTCATATCTCTCATTGCTCTGCCAAAAGAATCTCACAGGTCCCATGCAGAGCGTGAGAATCCATGTTGGAATTAGAAACTACCTCCAAAAGGCTGAAAATATATCTACATCCCTTGGCAAATTGTTTTATGGTATTGTCCCCCACCTTTCTACTTACATCCATTTAAATTCCATGAGCTGGGACAAGTCTTTTTTTTTCCTCAGTATGGCTTTTCCGATAATGTATTATGTTTCAGCACAGGTATTTGCAGCAGGTGATTAAGTTGCCTTATATTGTGCTTCTTACTGTCTAACTGCACATCATTTGCTCACATTTTGATTCATCCTTGCAACCTACGTCTGAATGCTATACTACTTTTTTGGTGTCTTTGTCTACTCAGAGACACAAAGAATGACAAGAAAAAATTATTTGGTTTAGGGACTGTCAACTGATCACCCATTCAGTCACTGAGAACTGCTGTTCTGAATCCAAGTTATATCTTGTACTCCACTTCTCAGTGGTCCTCTTCTGCAACATCCCAAGCTGTCAACATGGTTCTTCTCCTTACCATTTTTTCCCTTACTGAATTCCTCACTTTGTGAAGACCACTTGTGTACAAGTGATCTACTTCTCTTTCCATTACACCTGACATGAATTTATTGACCCAGATTATTTTTAAGATAGAGGAAAAGCAAGGTGAAAGTATGTATGAGATGTAGAGTACAGAACAATTTTGTGAGAGTTACACTTCTTCTCAATGGAAAAGTAACATGCTGGATGAATAGGCCAGGGAACTTCTGTATTTTTGAAGGCAAAATTCCTGCATCTCCCATTTGCTGTCAGCTCCAAATACAGTAGAAGCTGCATCTATCATAATATTTTCAGTGACTACTCTGATGTGTGACAAACTGATTAATAGTGTATACAAGTTGTTGTGTCTGTCAGTGATTGAAGCATAATCAGGATTCTCCTATGTCCTCTTTAAGCTAATTATCTTGGCGGTAGAAGCCATAGCCAAGGAAAACTCTTCCTTGGTGAGCAGTCTTCTTCCTTCCCAGCAGAAGATGCGGCTCTTCACCACCACACTCCAGCACGCTGCTTAATGAAGGATGTGGGCAGTTTTCCTGTAGCAATGGTTAATGGGGTAGTGTAAGGCCCCAACAACAGTGAGACTTTTGAAAGGGCTTATAATGGTTCATGTACTCTTAGGGTCTGTTTTTCAAGTTTTTGCTTGACGGAAGCAAAAACTCCAGGAAAAATCTCCAGTGAACAAAGAAGATCCTTTAATTCTAACAGCTGAAGATCTTTTTGCTCCGCCTTAGGCAGGATTACTGTGGAAAAAGAACAGTATGGAGGCCTCCAAGGAGCTGCAATTCAAAACTAGCAAAAATGTACAAGCAAAAACCTACTTCACACAGATGCAGTATGAGAAGCTGTAGCTTCAGTGGTTTTTTGGCATGCAAATAAACCTTTCAGTGGTTTCTTGTCCAGTTACAAATCATTTTCTGCATATATTGGCAGCACATTGTTTCTTTTCTGTGCTCTGACACTAAAGGCTAGTTCTCAAAATGAAATGATTCAGAAAAGTGATAAATTCTTTCCCTGATCTCTGATTTGGAAAGCCAAAGAAAGCCAAGTAAACTTCATTGGAAGAGACACATCTGCTGAAGTTGAAGTGTCAGTATTGCTTCCTCTTTTCTTTCTGTTCTTTCAAAACACAAGTCAGACCTACTCTCATTTAGCATCTTCCAATTTAAGTTGGAGGGGTTTTTTTCAAAGTCTATTACAAAATAAATGTTCTGTCTTCCTCAATTAGCAGACAACACTGGCCAGCTGCCCAACTAACTAATCAACATGAAACTTTTATCAAGACATGCTGCAAAGGGTATACACTATTAGGTGCCAGATTCTATCACTTTTTTTTTAAATTCTATCACTACTGAGTGAAATTTCTGCCACAAATCAGTTTCTTGCTGTTAAACCTTGTCTCATTTGAGAGGATGATAACTAACATCAAATATTTGGAGACTCCTGCAAGGAAATGTTTTGCAAATGCTAATATCCTCATGGAAGTAATGCTGTATGGTTATCTTCACTTATTGCTACCCTATCCTTCAGATGAGCAGCAAAGAGTTCTAGTTTAATTGCACAGCAACACAGCCAGAAATAGACACAGACAGTGACATCTGCACCAGACTTTCTCAGCTAGTCTGAAAATTTCTAACAAGTGCTTAGTACTGTAAGTAGTTCCCTGCTTGGTAGCTGAATGCTAGACTACTTTTGCCTGAAGAAAATTTCAGGTGCTTAAGAACAACTAATTCATCTCCTTTGCTCTATTTTGTGTTTCCTTAGCAATTCAGGCTACTAAGGATGTCTGTATAACTCTCCAGGGAAGTATTCGATTCCTTGATATACTTCCAGGTTATGTAGAAACGGGAATGGGTGATTTTTATTTTATTATTATTATTATTATTATTATTATTATTATTTTTGTCTGTGTGTGTGGAGATGCCTCAACTGAGAACCATACAATTTTCTTACCACTCCCTAAATCCCTAAAACTGGGTGCATTTGCACAATGCACATGGCAAGCAGCCTGAACATACCCTGTACTAAACCACGGATTTAATTTTTGTCTTTGTATCTTACTCAAGACAAAAGTTTTCAACAGGTACTTCTTCTTGGCTTCTTTTTTTGTATAATGATCCTTATGAGAAAAGGAATTCATTAATGCCATTAGCTGCATCCCATAAGGCTCCCTGACAAGCTAATAAGTACATGGTCCAAAGATGCATACATATGTAGTCCTCAGAAAGGATGCCAGGTGCTCCCTTGAGCTTTGGGTGTCTTCTCAGTTCTCCACCTGCTCCAAAACAATCACTGAATCTGAGATGCACACTGAGGATTTAGATGTATGAGTAGTCTCTTGGATGACTGAATTTATAACAAGATTTGCACTGTTACTTCATATAGCCCATTGCTATTTTCTTCTAAAAAAGAAGTTCCTAGAATTTTTTAGCAGGAAATACTCTACATCAGAGCATATCAGCACATCTGTGTTGCTAGTGAGACAAAGTGCTGTGATGCTAGTCAGACAAAAAAAATTCAAATAATAATACCTGAACACTTAATTCCCTTCTGAAAATCTCCTTGTGGAGCTCTGCAGTCAGATTCTGCTTCTCCTCCAAACCCCTGCTCTACTCCCTGATGAGAAATCACATTTTGTTTGTATAGCAGACTTTTTTCCTCAAGGTGTGCCAAAGTCACGGACTTGCACTTCAGTTGCTGGTGACAGCAGTGTGCCCAGTGACCCCTGAGGATTGCAGCTGTTTGTAGTCTTCACTGCTCAGACTTGAATGTGCCTACGGGCGTCAAGGAAAAATGTGCATCTGAATATCTGAGGCTGTGTTGTACAATATGTTGTCTAATTTCAACACTGTGGTACGCTGGCTTCCTAGGAGATTTCTTAATGCAGTGTTATTGTTCAATATCCTCTGGTGGCTGCATTGCTCGTAGCTCACTGGAGAGGTGGCAAAGCAAAGCCACTTGAAAACAAACACTGCTCATCACTGATGGGGAGAGGAAGAAGAGAGTAAACAAAGACCATGCTGGCAGTGTGACAGGAGGGATCAGGCAGCCTCTTCTCTTTCAGAGGCATTGGCAGCCCCCATTGGCCAGGCTGCAAATGCTACCTGATCCATCCAGCTGTGTTTACATTATTTAGTTGCCCTCAGTGGGGACAACATCCAACACCTTCTGTGCACCAGCTGAAGGGGGCAGCTGGTCCAAGTGTGTCTCTCATAGAAATGAGGATCTTTTCTTTTTGAGGAGGCCAGCAATGCCATAATGGCATCACCCCAAATGTTTTAATCTCACGGACAGAGAAAAACATAAAATATTAAGGTAGAGAAGGTTATTCCATGGTGATGCTGCTGGTTAAAACCATGTTTTGAATCAATATTTCACTGCAGAATATTGCCTCCATAATATATTGCATCAATACATCAACGAAGGAGTGTAAGTCTTATAGTTCACTGTTCCATAAATCCTCCTCCCATCCCCAGCTGTAGAATTTATTGATTAGCAGGATGGGTATCTGGGAGGAGAAACATACAGCTCTCAGGATGTTTTTTGCCTAGTGTTTATAGAATATGGAGAAAACAGATTTCTTATTTCCTTTTAGAGGAGCTCATGCTGTGTCTGGAAGAGAGGAGCAGCCTCAGATCTTTCTTCCCCCGGTCCCCCTTGTGCTGCTGTCTCTGCAGAGGCACATTTCCCATTCCCATGGAAACAGGACGAGGAACACAATTTGCCTCTCTGCAGAGGACCCTCTCAAAAGCTGCCCAGAGTTTTTGGCTTCTCACAACATAGGCAGTGACACCAGAGCTCCCTTTGGGATCTGAGCTGCCCTTGGACACCTGGACTAGCTCCTACCAGCAGTTTTCCTTCCCAGAACCCCATTTTTTCTCTTCCAGAAGTCCCACTGCAGGACAGAAAGCAGGTATTATTTTGCCTATGAAGCAATGAGGATACCTGTCTGCAGCCTCTACTACCAGTCTACCTAACAACATTTTCTCCCCGGGTATTTTTGTCTAATCCAGGGCCTGGGAGGGATTATGTTTTCCATCAGGTCTGAAGGAAATAGCACAAAACTTGGATGATAATCACTAAAAACATCTCAGAATAAATGAAATTAAACAAACTGGATTATTGAAATCCTTTTTCAGGATTTCATTGTTCAGGAGATGATGGATCCAATGGTCAGTATCTGGCATTTAGGAATGATGAAATTGTGTGGGAGAAAAAGCAGAGATAAACTGTGGTGAAGGAAAAAACAAGGTGATGCAGATTTCAGGCCACTGCTATGCTACAGGGTGATGGACTTTCCTGGTGAAAATGCTGGACTCCAATACTGCAACAGTGTCTTTAAACATACAAGTAAATTTAAAAAAAAAAAGAAAATAAAAAGAAAACCCCAAGGAAGAAGAATCCCCTTAATATTACCTGGTAATCAGCATTTTATTCAGAGATTTTCTTAACTTTTCCTATGACCACTGCTCATTTTAGTACAGAGCACGGCCTTTCTGGACTTCCAGTGGCTACACAACTGTACACAGAAATGTTGTGTTCTCTTCTTCAAGAAGAGATGATATATGCCACCTATCAGGTTTGTTATCATGATACCTGGGGCCAAACAACTCATGATTAAAATCTTTCAGAAGCATGAGTTCTGAGCAAAGAAGAGTCAGTCATGATTGCTTCAGAACTCCCCTTTCCTTTAGGTGAAATCAGGTTTTAAGATTATTTTCTAGAAGATTGGAATTGCATGTCTTTTCAGATTAGTAAATCAACCACTACACAGATTAAGAGAATTAAAAAGAGGAGGTTATCAGTGTGGAATAAAAAGATAGTTAAGGGAAATTTATAAAAATATCTATTGTGAAGTGGTTTCTGATGCAGGAAACCCTTTGCTATAAATGAGAAGAACACAGTGAGAATAATTCTAAAGAGACCATATATGTAACACGAATAAAAAAATATAGTCAAAAGTCAAAAAACAAGCAGTCAAGTTTTTTATTATTATGGCATTGGTAACTAGCAAACAGCAAAATTAATTATTACATGAAATGCTTTCACTGACATAACTGAAAGTAGGATTTTACTACTTATAAATTTTCAAAATATTTTGTGCTTCCATATTTAAATTCAAAGTATCAATTTCAGGATTTTATGTAGTTTGACATTTTTAATATTTAATGTTCATAATATTTTAACTGACTGAAATTTACTGGAGCAGTCATAACTTTGTTAGACAGGCAAATTTCCAGCTGCTTTACTAATACCCAGTATCCTTATTTTTTTTCAGCAAAATATTTGGTCCCATTATGTCCTCTTGAGATAAAAATCTAATTTGAAACAGCACAAATTTAATATAGTTCATGGTGCACTTTTATGTATTTTACTTGTTTCAATTATTAACTTTGCTAAATGGACATATAGAACGTACCTTTTCATGTGCTGGTAATTCCCTGATTTTGTATCATAGTTCGTGTTCTCAGCAAGGAAGGGGAAGTTACATCAGCTTCTATCATCATGCCACTGTTCTTACTCAACCATTTTCTTTGCAGAGACAGAAAATCCATCAGCTGGTGTAAATGAACCTGCTTTGAGGGTCTTGGTAATCATCCAGCTCAAATTCCTATTTGTGTGTCCCTGCAGATCACAGACAAGGAACAATAAATAAGTGTACCCCATCTCTCATCCTCAAACCCCGAGACTGGTCTGTAGCACCAACACAACCTGTGCAGCAACAGGTCAGTTAAACCTGATCTTTGCCAACAACATCCCTCAGGGAAAAGCAAGGGCTTTTAAAAATACTCTTCTGCCTGTTTCATCTTCACATGAACTTCTAAGGAAATTGATGCAGCACTGTGTATGATGGTCACACCGAAGTTAGTTTTGGTTCATGAGTTATGTCCACTTTCCAATTCCACTCCAAATATACTGGGGCAACATAAACCACACTTTTCAGTTCATTCAATTCATGCCTGATGAATTTCTTAAAGAATGGAGCCATGAATTTTTAACAACTCTGCAAATATAAAGGAAAATAATGTATATTCATTTTATACTTTCCTATGTGATTTGACAAAGGAAGTTGTCCCTGTGCTCCCAACAGAGGAATCTTACATCAACTCAGATGCTTGCTCTGTGTGCCAAGGCAGTATTTCATGCTCCTGCCCTGGCCAATGCCTCACAGAGAACAGAAGAAAGGTTGATGTCTGCTCTCTGTTCCAGATACATTTTTCCTTTCTGACTGTTTGCCAGAGGAGAAGAGAACATTACGACTTTTCTAACTGCTCCAAACTACCTGGATTCCTTGTTGTCTTGAGAGCAAAGATCCTTGAAAAACAAAACTTAAGCTGAACTGCTGCTGCTTAGGGACTCACAAGTTGCAGCGTTAGTTAAGCCCCATCTTGCTCATTTTTCTCTCTTGCCTCTCTCGAGATACACCTGCAGCTTCCCTCTAATACATCAGATGGCGAAGATGCTGCCTCAGGTTTTATCAGAACGTGCACAACTGAGTGCGAGGGCAAGAGGAATCTGCCAGAGTTGGTTCTGTTGCTTTGTGTACGTTCTCTGGGTTTTGTTTAATTTCATCCTATTTTGGAGTTCCATGGGTTAAAAATAAGTTAGCCATCATCTGCTGTGCACATCTGAAAGCAGCTTTAGCATACTCAAGGTCAGGGCTATTATATATAAATATCCTGCAATATTTAACTTATTTTTCAGTCTGCATCCCTATAGTTTGACCAGAATAAATAAAAAAGGTGTTGTGTTTTTCTGACTGTAACCACAGCTGTTTTTCTTTTCATTAAAGCTGCATATTTATGTATTTTCTTCCCAGCAACAGTGTCTGAACAGGACTTACATTTTACCTTCACTTTTCTACAGCACAGAAAGTACTGTCACTGCTTAAGAGCTAAAAATGACGATGCTATAGCAGCCTCCAGCCATTATTACTTGCAGTGGAATGTGGTTTTCATTTTTGCTGCCTTCTAAGATATGAGCTATTTCTCTGAATATATGTGCATGCAAAAATTGTCTCAGAGGAAGGAAAAAAAACAACCAACTGCTCAGATCCAACAGTTTAACTGAAAGGTGTTGGCTGATTTATTAACAACCAGTTTCTGTGGCTCCAGTCCCATGAGTTGGTCACCATCACGTTCCCACCTGAGCTGCTGTGGTTTTTCCTGGCCATTTAGAGACCATGGTGTGATGGGAGGAGGCAGCGTGCAGGCTACTTTCCCCTGAACACAGCAGGGAACTGCAGGAGCTGAGGAGTCAAGACATGTTCTGCATGTTCCTCAGTAATTTCTGGCAAAGATCAAGACCACAGGAGGGTGGCAGTTTCACGCATGAACCCCCAGAACTTGGCCACAGACACAACAGCCTTTTGAGGGATGTTTAAATCCTGACTTCTGAGAAGAAACTTTCATCAAAACAGTGTTTGAGGTGCACTGAGAATTTACTGGAGCTAACTTTCCTTTTATCTCAGCAATGTTTTGCCATGATCTCCATGAAACAAGGTAAGTAGAGCAATTGAAAGACAGAACAACATTTTGGATAATGCTGCAAATTACAGTTTATAGCAACCTAGGCTCATATTAGCAAGTGCCTAATCTCTAGCACAGGAGAAATTCCAGTAAAAAACAATCTGTCTGCTCAAGTACCCTGCTGAATTTGAGTCTTGGTGACTATTTTCTTCCTACTGATTGATATGTATCCTGAAATTTTCTGTTCACGCTCACTGCAGGACACAAACACAGAACCTAATCCAGCTCACTGAAGGTCCGTGTCCCTTTTCTAATCATCAGTGTACATCAGGGCCATAGCAGTAATTTTATCCGAAAACTTAGTTTATCAATCAATTTTCAGATTTATATAGCTGTAAAAAAAGCTCTCAATATAAGTTATTGTCAGTATTTTAAATCTGTTTGTCATATTGAAAACATGGAGTTGATCTCATGCACCCCCACTTAACTGCAGACTGGGGCACCCAAATCACTGTTGAAATTGATCTCATCAATTGATCTCATCAAACCCTGGTCAACTAGAAGTTATTCTGAACATCATGCCTCATGTGTCAGGCTCACTAGGCAATAGTGGAAAGGAAACCATGTAGAAGCATCTCTCTCTCCAATGACAGTGGAAAGAGTCTAAATACCACTTTAGATACTTTATGTTTAAATATCTTAAACCAGACTATGAAGACTTAGAACCACAGTCCCCCAGATGGTATCATTAATGAGTTATATTTCTAAGTCACTGTGTTTCTATGTTTCTAAATCATGCATTCTGTCTTCCCCCTTCTGAAAATAGTAGAAATTTTATTCTGAGTTCAATTGAGCTAATGGGAAATAAATTAAAAACAAAAAACCCCAAATGCTTGCCTGTCTTTGTTTCATTTGCTCTTAGGGTTATGGCTGGAAAATGGCAATGAGGTGCAAAATCTATCACCCATTTTTAGACAATAAGGTGTCTACAATATAGGTATCTACATGTGAGTTGGTGTTTGAGACTTTGTTACAGTTAGACTTTGGGTTAACACAGATTAAGCAAAACAAGGCTTAGCATTGGTGTCAGCTGAATAATCCAAACTGTGTAACTGTCCAGCCTAAATAATGGGAAGATTCATTTGCCTAAATATTGATGCCATTTTAGGTATATCCACTTTCTGCCTCAAAACTGGTCAGACCTCACAGAAGTCCTTGATGTCTTTGACACCCCAAAACATCTCATATGGCAACAGGTGACACACTGAGGTCTCGCCACTGACTTGGGCACCACTGGCTGTGCTGCAAGCTTAGGCTCATACGGACACCAATATGCAAACATCTGAACTTTGATGTCTGCAAACTGGAACAGAACTACATCTCTTTGTATATTCATAGTAATATGCTGCATCCTTAAGACTTTAATTCACCTTTATTTCACTGCTGCCTTCAGCCTCCCAGGGTTTGCTCCTTAATTGGTGCTGCCCATAAGTCTCTCGAGGAGGGTGTGAGTCAGGTCTCTCCTCCCAAGGACATGACTGCTGCAGGGTAATTTGTGAGGGGGAGCTGGTGGAGCCACTCAAGCAAATTCAGCCCAATAATTTGTAAATTCAGAGGGCTGGAAAAACAGATTTATAGACTTCAACTCAGCACAGACCAGAAAGAAGTTAATCAGGCAGCATTATACACGTTACATCTTCAGGCAAGGATTTTGAAAGAAACAAGTAAAGGAACTCACAGAAACATTTTTTTTAGTCCCACAAGCCTGTTTCAGAATATGGAATGCTTCAGATGTTAAAAATGTAGTTTTCTTTCTTGTCACTGTGATAACATTAGCTTTAGGTTGATTCCTGCTGCTGTGTGACAGCTGTTGCAGACATCAGTTGGAATGCACAGAACATAAGTTTGTCATATAAATTTAAGCTAACTAATCTCTCATCTTGCTATAAAACCTAACCTGGTCATCTCCTGTGTAATATCTGGTCATTGGAATGATAAAGTTACTACAACAGCATCTTGACTAATTGTATCCATCAATAAAGATGGATTCTACACAAAAAAATCATCAATTAAAACTACCAATCCACAAGAAAGCAGTCACTTTTAATGCATCATTTATCACAACAACCTGGTACTCTTCTCACAATTTTTAGAAATCTTGTTGCCATAACAACTGGATGTAGCCTTTACACAGAGCAGGCCAAATCCTGTCCATGGTGACACAGATGCAAATTCAGAATAACTTTGATAAAATGCCTGGAAAGACAATGGTGCAAATACAATGTGATGGGGCAGAATGGGACCCACTATCTCTTTCTGTTACCATTTTCTTCTGCTGCTTTGTCTTGTCAAGAAGACAAGATGCTTTTCTCTTCTACTCTGAATAAGCTCATAATGTAGTGGAATAATCAGACATAATGACAGGTTAAACAACAAAGGAGTGTTACATCTTAAATAGCATATTAACTAAATTTTAAATTTGTATATTAATGGTTTTTTTAAAAGCCCAAGAAAAGACTGAATTTGATAGAGTAATATATTCTCTCTGTTGAGAGGTTTCATCTAAATCACATAATAGAATTAATAAGAAAATTGTGTAATAAGAAAATATAATGAAGGTAAATTCACACTTGTTTGGGTAAACAGAAGAGAGACTCTCACAGAAAAAAATGCATTGGAGGGTCCTGGGTCATTACCTAGAGCAGGAACCCATGCAGACAAACCCTGTTTTATTTATATTGAACTCATTTCAAAGACATCATAACAAAATATTCTCACACTTGTCCCTCTTTTCAAGGAAATCCACAGGAATTTGCTGGCACATCACAGTCTATGTGTGGGTCACTACACCCAAACAAAGCAGAGTCCAGGAGGAAAGTGTGGATCTACACTTGTGGATTGTTCTACAGAAGCATTTCCCAGGCTACCAACTAAATAACATTTTAATTAATTACAATAGCAATCAGAAACCCAGTTGAACAAGTACTTTGGAACTTAGTAGAGATAAATCTGGTAGACACATACCCTAATGATAATTTTAACACCCATTTCTGTTACGAAACCAAGTTATGCCACCAGGCAAATTCTGTAGGTAATCTGGAGAGAGGGATATGCAGAATTTAAAAGGCAAGGAATTCTTTACATGCAGTCCACAGAACTAACCAACCTGCAAAATTCTATACAGTAGAGATATATTTTCCCTTATTAAATTCAAAAAGTATGGAGCTGCCATCCTTGACAAGAAATAGCTTGTAACATTTAAAGGCTTTCTCTGAGTGCAAGGATAGTCAAAGATCTGAAAAACCTAGCAGCAGGAAGGGAGGTGACTTGTTACATTCTGAGCAGTCTTAGAATAATGTCATTTTGGAATGTAATTTTGCAAGCAAACCTAATAGCAGGCATTACTAGTGCTAGATGTCACTCTGAAGATTGATGCATCAACATTGCACTGAGGCAGTACAAGAGCCTCAGAAAAATAGATTAGCAAGGCTTACTACCCAATGAAAATGTAAGGTTATAAAGTTAAAAAATGCACCTGGCCAGGACATCAAGATGTCAATTACTTCATCTGTTTGCCCAAAGGCAGGGTCATCTCTAACTGCATCATTCCAGATAGCTTTTTATCCCACTTCCATTCAAAGACATTCAACAATGAGGTTTCACCATTTCCAGCCACTTCATTCAATGGTTCATTATCTTTGTCATGAGAAGGCTCTATGTGCACTTGAGGGTGTGAGTTCAGCAAGGATAGGTATTGCTGCAACATCTTTACTGCAAGATCAGGCATTAAGAACAGTGAAACCATCTTGGCACGGGCTGCATTTGCTGAGCTTTGACTGGGTGTCCATTAGTAACGACAGACACCCACGACAGTTTGCTGGTATTGATCAAAACAAGCTGATCTGCTGTATTTTTCTTCCATCGCCTCTGTTACAGTATTGGTTTCTTTTCTTTTTTTTTTTTTTGAGGCCATGATCTTTCACAGTTCCCTCTTACAGCTGCTGTGGCAAGTGGTGAACACTGGTTTCCAAGCATTTATCTAGAATTTTTCAAGTTGATTCAGAATCAACTAGCAGGTGTCTGACTAGTGTTCTAGTGCTCAGTGTGTGTACTAGTGTGCTGATTTCAGCTGGGCTAGAGTTAATTTGCTTCACAGTGGTTAGTATAGGTCTTCTTTCCCCCAGCCCACACCTCCAAACAGAACAGAACTAGTAAGAAGCTGACAAAATAATCAGATGAAATAGATTCTCTCATGTTTCATGGCAGACTAATTTCTGTGAGTCTGTGCAGTGAGTGTCACTATATTGCACCACAAGTGGAAAATTGTATCGTTTCAGAAAAAATTTAAAAAGTGAACCTAGATTGGGAATCCTACTTCGAAACATTGGATGTTAAAGGAAACATTCAAGCACAGAATCAAATTTGATAGAGGTACGTGGCTAGAAATGAAATGCCTCCCACACTGACATCAGTCCTTAAAAGCAAACTCTGAATATCAAAACAATAGTGAAAGACCAACACAAATTTTGAACTCTGGGAAAATGCCTAAATGATGGCACATGGCTGGCATTAACATGGGTATAAGGCCCCACTGGCAGCAAAATCTCTTCTTGGCATCTTATAACTGCATGGTGATAGTGTCCATACTCCTGTCTGCAGGGTCATTTTACCAGACCCAAAAGGGATGTACAAAGTGAAGGTAAAGGACAGCGAGTGGAAAGATTATAATTCAAAACAGTTGCTTCAGAAGCATGTGTTGGTAGTACCTTCATGACAGACATGGTAAAAACAAGGTCTGCACTTGACATTGTTGGTAAAAGATCGAGAATAGAAACATTGGCTGTGAAGAAAGAAGCCACTCAATCTGTTGAAAAAAATGGAGAAAGCATCCTACTGAGGAAATTTAAGGATTAAATCCATTTAAAAACCTTCAGCCAGGTTGAAATTCTTAGGTTAGGGGTTTTGACATCTGAATTTCCTTACATACTCAGTGTGGTCAGGGGGAGGAGAATCATCCCTGAAAGGCAACACTGACCTCACAAGCCTGGAATGTACCTCCCCCTGTGATCTTATCTCTCAGTGTAGGCATCTCAGTTCCAGTGGGATATGCTCAGGGAACAGAGTCAAGTCTGCATGGCTGACCAAAAGAATGATTTTATTACAGTGTAAGTACTTTCAGAGGAAGAAAATAGGAAGTGCAACAGAGTTCTCCAAATGGAGCGTAACGACGTCACATGGACCGTGTGGCATGAGGGTGATTCACCTCGTGCACAAAGTAGCAAAGGGTTTTCAGCCCAAAAGCCTCAGAGAGACTGGCCCTCTAATGCCTGCTGAGTACAACACTCAGTGCAGTGGCACCATTCTTCGCTGGTCACTAGGCACTGCTGTCATAAATGTGATGAAGGGAATCTTTATTTTATAACGCTCTTAAAACCAGACCAGATGCCAAATAGGAGTCTTTAAATTCTGTAAAGCATCAGTGAGTAAAATTATGAGACCTATACATTAGAAGAAATCATCACTTTGAAAAAACAAAAATAGAAATGAAAGAAAACATGCCTGGAAGGGTTTCAAGAAATTCTCTACCCTACCTTCCCTTCCCAAGTCAGGATCTGCTTTTTTTTTTTTTTTGACATTCCTGAAAAAAGTTTATCCAACACCTACTCTCAAAGACTGCTACTAATAAAGATTTCACAACCTCTGGCGACAAACTATTTCCAAACTGAACTTGAAATTCCCCTGAAGCATATTTAAGTGGTTCCTTCCAGCCCTATGATCTACACACATTCCCCTCTTTTTATTCCCCTTCTTTTGAAGCCAGCTCCCTATTTCAAGGAACACAAATCTGAGTAAGTCAGTAATATACTAATTTCTACTCTTCACAGCCCTGCTGAAATTAGTTGCTTCCAACAGTGCAGATCTCAGCATGTAATTAAACCTGTAAAATTCTATCTTAATGCTGAAATAAAGGTTTCAAAGATTTCATTCATACAGACCTGTTCTTTATGCTCATCTTGATATCCCTAATGTAATTCTCTTACAATTTGTCCACATTTTAAAATGTCAAATGATTTATCACTTTCTATCTCTTCAATCTAAGTCTTCAGTTATTTTCTGTTACAACAGAATTTCTCTTCCTTATATTTTTTCTTAATTACTTTCAGCTGAACTTCTTTATATGTCCATATGCATAATTACTATCACTCTTACTGAACCAGCAGCTTGCAGATTATTAAGTGGATTCTGCTCCTCCTAGTGTCATTGGGAGTTCTGCCATTGCCTTCAATAAAAGCAGGACTAGACCCCCTGAAAGAGCCGTATTATTGGATAACTCAAAGCTCTGGTGAGAATTGACATTGGTATATTGACAACAGCTTGTTTTTTTAGTTTAGAATATCTTCATTGGATTAACCAGTCACTTTGTTTAGTGTAATGATTTTATATCTCTGAATGCAATATTGACATACAACAAGAACAGTAAGTAGTCTTCAATCAAAGGTATAAATTCCAAATTGCATCTCTTCACGCACCAGGAATCCTTGGGTGAAAAAGGAAACAGGGTTAGTGTGATGATGAAGGAATTTGGTCTGGCAACTGGGAGTGCAAGAAGAATTAACCCAGTCTATTTCTCTTTCAGGTATGTGTCTCAGGCAGAAACAAAAAGGATTCCAAAGGCTGTACCTACGCTCCCTGCTCTGGGCAGATGCCAGAGTGTGATTCAAGGTAATGCTGTTGGTTTACACCAGGCAGGGGTGGACAAAGGAAGGCTGATGAACAGAAGACAGCACAAAGCTGAGGTGGGGGAGGTTTAGGTTAGATGTCAGGAAAGCGTTTTTCACCCAGAGGGTGGTTGAGCAGGAACAGACTCCCCAAGGAAGTGGTCACAGCACCAGCCTGACAGAGCTCAAGAAGCATTTGGACAACGCTTCCCGTGCACATGGTGTGACCCTTGGGGTGTCCTGCACAGGGCCAGGAGTTGGACTTGATCATCTTAATGGGTCCCTTCCAACTCAGAATATACTATGATTCTCAGACATTTGCTGCCTGCGCCGAAGTTCAGGTCCTTCATAGGCAGCAGGTGCGACATTGTCCTCACAGTTTCTGGGATAGCCCTTGGCTCAGCTCCCACCTGCTTTGAATGGCTCTGGCTGATCATTAAGTTAATCAAATTTAGGTACACTGCCCTAAAAATCAAGCCAGCCTTCACCTCTCTCATGAAAACAGAGGAACAGGCGGGAGACTGCCCTTGTTATGACATGACTGCAACTTCCTAAGGAGGAAGTGTGTCTCCTGGAAAGAGAGGATCCAGACTGATTCCACATCAGCAGGTTATCAATGACCAGATGAGCTTCAGTGGCAGGTGCTAATGTTTAATTCCTCTTTCAAAATCCAAAGAAACTTCTTTGGACTGGGTCCTGGGCTCAGTTTTTTCCCTGCCATTGAACTACATTAGCAAGGGAAATTCTATTTTTTGGCCTGAAGATTCTAGGGTGCCTAGTCAATTTTTATTTATTTTATTAAATACTGCTTTATTTTAACTTGATTTTACCAGGAAAAAACATGCTCCGAAGCAACGTGAGATCCAGTTAGCATTGTCTTAAGCGAATCACATACTGGCCAAATAGTTTCTAAATCATCAATATGCTATCTCACTTTTCATCCATAATTTCTTCTGACCAGATTCAGGAATACTTGGCCCAGTCATTTCCCAGGCAGTGATCTGGCAAGTTATTAAAATGCCTTCTTGATCATCATTTATTCAGATTACAGAAAAGGAAGCAATTTAACATTTGCTCAGATTTGGGAATTCTTCAGACCAGCTTGCTTGTTTTTTTCACTCTTATTTTTTTCTCTGTTGGAATAGATCCATTCTGGTATTCGTGACATAGAAAAATAATCATCCCACCAGTCTTGCAACACATAAAAAACTGGAATTATACATCCCCCTGCTGGAAAGATATTTTGAGTATGTGTAAGGCATTACACCACCACCTGATCCTTGCTAACCTGGCAGTTTGGAAAGTAAACAGGCTGATACCTATTGAATTCCTCCACTTTCTCACCTCAACTCCTGCAGAGTCCACCCACGGGAATCCCTTTGGAAGAAACTTGCCATTTTTACTTACAAAATATACTTGTCAAACAACAGAGCACAGGATTGCTGCAGATTTTTTTTTTTTTTTTTTTTTGTAGAATTTGACAAACTTATACCTTTACAGGGTAAAAAAGGTAAAAATCAGAGCTACCAAATTAAGGTGATAAAATTGCCTTCAAAACCTTTATGATGGAAGGAAAAATCCTGTCAAATGACTCCCATATGCTAAACTAAATTTTACAAAGAAGTATTTTTAAATGGCTGCCTGTTAAAAGAATAAGAAAGCTGGGTAGTTGTTCTGGGGTTTTTTCCTCCTTCAAGATACTGCTGCTGCAGGAAATTGTGCTACTGGTTGTGTAAAGCAAGTTGTGACGTCCATCAAGATGAATGGGTTTACGTGCATACCTAGTGACATGGTTTGAAGTAGTATATTGTAGGTATAAAACCCTGATCAAACTAAACATACAGGAAATTCTTGTGCAGTAATTGTATTTCTTTGTTCCTTACTAAAATCAGAGCTGCTGCCTGGAAGTATGCAAGTATTTAATTTTTTCACATAATTCCCTCCATTTCAGGCCATGGTAAGTAACACTTTTGGTACATGTCTGCTGTCAATTCCCATTAGAACATCCAGCTATTACATGGTTTAGATGTAGCTGCCTGACAATTACTGCTGTATGTTGTCAATTCGTCACTCCAAAAATGGCAGAATAAATTGAATAGTAAGGATTCTGTATGAATTACCTAAACCTGTGAAATGATAATCTCTGAAAGCTTCATCACGTTATCAGCTTTTGCTGGAGAGGACTTGTGGAGCACGTGCTCCAGGCAAGAGCCTTGGTGGAAGAGAGATAAATCTCCTCTGGCCAAGTGAAGAGAGACCTCTACAGGTATTTGGTTTTCTCAGTCTAAAGACCTTTGGAAATCATTCCCTGAAACTCTTAAGCAAAAGATGTACCCAGTGTTCAGCTGCTGAGTCAGAGGAGACAGGAGAAGATCCTGGCCATACTCCTGAGGGGAGCTGTGCTGTCCTTCTCAGTGCCACCTTCAGTGCAGCCCTCCTGTGTTTCCCTGGGGAGCTCAGCCGCATCACGGAGGATGTACAGGGGGACGGGCAAGTAAGCAGCCCCCAGACCAGCAGCCAGAGGGGTGGGAAGCCGTGTGCTCCAAACATGTACAGGACTGTTCCTTCCTCCACTGTGCAGGGTGTGCTTGGCTCTGCAGAGGAGCTAATTAAAGGCCAGACGAGCTTTTAAACAGCCAGCTTCATTATGCTTCTCTACAAGGCACACTGGGACCCAAGTTACTTATTATTATAACTGTTTTGTAGTATGCACTAAGGCCCCAGAGACAGCATAAATAGAAGGAAGCCCACAGTCCTACAGTTTTGCAGAACATAATTTCTAAGCTTCTAAGGAGCTCAGTCCATCTGCATAGGTAGTAGTCCCTACTGACAGTACTCTTTGCTGCTTGAACAGCACAGTAGGGTGTAACCTTGATGCAGATTTTTTGTGTGTTTTGGAAAGCATGCTATTTTTCTCCGTTACTGAGGTTATTGACAGAACTAAAATCAACCTGATGGAAAGCATGAACATCATTTACAGCCATACTTTCTGCACCAGTATTCATATCATTTTTCTCTCACATGTATCAACAAGTCTTGAATCACTAAAAATGCTGGGAAATAAATGAGATGTAAGAGAAGAGAAATGCTAAATGCTATTTCTATGACAGACATAGCAATGGAAATGTAGAGCTAAAAGCTGCTGATTCTATACAGTGCTTCAGCATTTAAGAATTGTATCATCATCCTGTCTAAATTTCCCCAAGATCATTATGTTTTAATCTGTAAGTACCAATATTTTTCCAGAAACTGTAACTGGGCACAGAAACTGCAAAAGGTAAGGCCAAATTAGGAGCAGTATTTACTTCTCAGAGTAACTACTTGTGCCCTGAAAGATCAGGATTCTGAAGTTTCTCATGCACAAACAGGATCAATAGGTTGACATTGGACACTTTCAAGTCATCAAGTGTAAAAATATTTATTGATGGAACTGCATGCTGGGGAGAACTTAAAACTAAATGTTCTGTTGCAAAGATAAAAGATGAAAAGACAGTACTTCAGGGGAAACACAAACTAAGAAAAATAAGAAAACAAATAAAACCTGAGCAAACAAAAAGCAAAGGGTTCTCTTTTTTCTAAATTTGGGTTTCTCATTGGTGTCTCCACAGGCTCCATAGTGTTGCTATTCCTGTACGCACACTCTGCCCCGGGAGATATTTGGAACTGCTGTATATATTTGTACATTATTTCTGACTGTCTAGGATGTGGCTGCATCAGATAGGATTTCATAAGACCTCTGTTACAAAAACTCACAGACATTGCATTGGTCTCTGGCCTTCAGCAGGCTGCCTAATCAATCCTCCCCTCACCTGCTCAGCTGTAAAATAGATGGAATAATTCTGCCCTGGAAATAGTCAGTTTCTCTTTCCTTACATCATCCTGAAGCTTTTAGGAAGAGTATCATGAGCACTTAGATAAGGGTCCTTGCAAATTTCCCACAAATTTAAATACCAATCAGTAAACAAGGAAAAAATATTACCATAACAAAATAATTACATTAATATACTCCTTGGTCATGGCCCATATTTAAAGGTATGCTATATGTATTACCATGTTCTCACAGGCTGTTTTATTTTTTAATGAGTTTGGCTAACTAAATTCCTCTGCCACACCATCATTCATTCCAGAATCAGCTGGAGAAAGACAGATCTGCTACTGTATAGAGCCAAATCTAGATAGAAGATGGGGGCTCATGCATGTGGACCTGAGGCACCAACCTCAGGGACCTGCAGGCATCCCTGGAGCATCCCTGGAACATCCCTGGAACACCTCCAGCTAAACTACTAGGGGCAATGCACCACAGAGCACTCTATGGTGCCATATGTCACTGGAAAAGGCGTAAGAGGATCTTCTCATTTCCTATCTTTCAGAAAATGCCAGTCTACTTCAGTTTCCAGTCTACTTAGTCTTGCTGATTCTTTGTTGTGCTGCATCTGGATTTCCGACCCCTCTCTCTCAGAGAGGGCCTGCACTAAGCCAGTGTCAGTGAGAAGTGCAGGAATCTGCTGTTTCCCTACTCATGAAATTTGCATGGCTGTTGCACTGCCAGACGCTGCCTGTGTTTTCAGGGCTGTGAAAGCTAAATCAAAATATTCACTGTAGCACACCGTGCTAAGCACAGATATAGCACATTTCACGGTAACAGTTTACCCGGCTGCCTTCTTTCGAAAGAGGGCTGAAATTGTCATTTTTAGAAAGTAACTGCTGATTAGGGTCTGTTAGCTCCACCTGAGCACTAACAAACAGCTGTGCTGGCCTACAGGGCTGCTTCAGAGATGCTCGGGGTCAGGCATCCCGTTGAGGATAGGTGCTGTGGGGAGGGAACAAAGGAGCTGGGCACTCAGGTAGTGCTGTGTTTTTTACAGCACAGTATAAGTAAGAGCCAGGTGTGTCTCAAGCTTTTGTTTCCACCAGCCTAATGATAGGCTGCCGGAGGGGTTGAAACTGCTCCATCATGACAAGGAAAACTGTATTCTGTCCCCATCTCTCTCTGCATGATATCCCTCCAAGCAGTAGGGTTTCGATCTGCTTGCATATTTCATCACGCAGCAACACTTCTCCAAGCCAATGCATTGGCCAGTGGATATTTATAATGATACAATTATTCATCATTCAGAGAGCTCAGTAATTAACTGTTCCACAGAATTCTTGAAATTCTGTTACTCCATGTTCCTGTCGGTCCACTCATTCCAGCCCACCCTTTCACTACTTTCAATGAAATACTTGAATTCAATGCCATGTACTTACTGTACTTTTGATTTAGGTGCTAAAGGTCAACAACAAAATTTTTAGCATCTACAGTGGTCTAAATCTAGGATACTATATTTAAGAATGTCATTTACAAAAAAAACCTACTTAAGGGTTAGGAACTTGAAAGACAAGGGACATGGCTTGATACATCGTTGTGGTAGAACTGAGCATCAGTCTCTAGACCTGCTTGAAACTGAAGCCTATACATGCTTTAACCTCCTGGTGCCTATATATGCCCTGAGAGACCCAGTCTAGCAGACACCATTTTGATAATGTGACACTCAGCCACTTACATTAACTAGTGAGCACTCCCACTAACAAGGCAGGAGTTACCCTGAATCTGTTCCTCTCTAATTCAAATATATCATCAGTCAGCTATCAGCTAGCTGACTGATTATTTAAATGAATTATACTGTGACATCCTAATATTTATGCATGCACCCAAAATCTTCCCCTTCAGAAGAGCTCAGCAGTGACATGAAAGCTGTTGTAATCAACTACAGGAGTCAACAGCTAATAACACATTCCACAGCATATCCTGTTCCAGAAAGCCATTTCACCCAAAGTACCCAATCCTGTCCAAACATATTCAGTGGCCATTGTTTATATTTCCTGAAGGGATTTAGTAATGACCTGCATTTATCGGTATCCCTTATATGGTTGTACAAGGGATATAATTTGCAAAATCTATGCTTTTCAAAGGTTTTACAGTTTAAACTGCTCTAGTGAGATTTCCGAGAAAATGTCATCTACTGTGGCTAAATGAAATGTTTAAAATCCAATTAAATAACAGCCTGGCCTCACTGTCTTGTCCAAACCACAGTGAAGAGCAGAATTAATGCTCAAGCAGATTTCATACTATTATGTAGAGGATCAGAGGTCTGTACCTGCTAAAGCTCACGGTATAAAAGTATCTGTAGCCCTTAAAAGTTTGAGTATTTACATTCTAAGGAAAGACCTAAAACAATTTCAGCTGCAGGGTGGTAAACCTCTGTTATTCTATTACACAAAGCATATGGCAGTGCTGTGCCATCCAAACAACCCACACTCATATCTGTCATCCTTTAGATTTACTGTCATATGTAGAGTCATGACTATAGCAAAAAAAGTGTAATAAATCTTGTACATTTCATATCTCATGACAAAACAGGTTGATCTATCTATGGATTGCTTTAAGGGCACAGTAAACAGAACAGAGCAGACTGATATCTAAAGCCAGGTCTCTGTTGCTTCTAGTTTAAAATTGAAATGGGAAACAGAACTGCAGCCCTCAGAAGCGAGGATAACATGAACTCAGGATTATGCCTGGTCGTGAGAAAAGAAAAAAAAACCTCAGAGGGAAACTGTATTCTAGCTTGACTTCTCAGCCTCAGCTGGGTGCAGGAAAGACACAGTTCTGGGAGCTTCCCAGCACCTAATAAGCCCAGGGCAAGGTGCATAGGCCAATTTGGGCTGACCTGATATAGTGGTTTGGTCCAAAATACTCATTACTTACTCATTTACCTTCTGTGAGAGAAGAATTAGGAGAAAGCAAAGCAGGCACAAAACTTAAAAGAATATAAAGAAGTTCATTAACAGACCTAAAAGGAAGAAAAAAAATCATACCACACCTTCAGAACACTTCTCCTCCCCCCACCTTTCTCCCTTCTCCCACTGGAAGTGTAAAAAGACAACCCTTGAGATGTTCAGTCTGTTTACCACTTCTATAATAACCTTGTTCAGTTCACTTAGGGAGAGGAGTCTCTCTTGCTCATGCTATGGAGACATCTCCACAAGAAACAGTTCTCTCATGGCTTCAGTATCACAACGAGACAGCCGCCCAGGTTGGTTCTCTGCTCGCATGTGAGAGTTCCTTCCCCCGACTTACAGCTTTTCCCACAACTGCTTTCGAGGGTCTAATCTTGAGCTACTGGGGTACCATTTTAAGATTGAGCTGTTCAGAAACAAAAGTTCTCTTCACCCATCTCTGGGAGCATCTTCATCTCTAAGAATAGAAGCCCTCCCTCTTCCCTGGGAGAAAAAAGGTCCTCATCATCTTCATCTCTAGGACTATCTCTGGGAGCATCTCTAGGAACAGAGGTCTTTCTACTTCCAATTTGGAGCCAGAGTCCTCATCACTTCCATCTCTCCCTGTTCAAACTTCTCATCAAATTACAGCTGCTTCAGCATTTGCTTATTTCAGCACAGGTGCTTTTGCTCACAAGTGGAGTTTGAACGCTCCAACCCACCATGCTTTCATGAAATTACAATGTGTACTCTGATATATCATAGTCTATCACCACCATAGCTTTACAACAGAATTCCAGCTTTAAGCATCTCCTCTTTCTCCTCCCTCAGGATTCAGCTCTTCTTTCTTTACTTAATGTCTGCAGGCTTCATGTGTTCTGGAGGAAACTTACAGCACTAAAAGGGTTAATCTCACATGGTCCTTGTGGCTGGAGTTTGCTTATCGCTGTTGGTCACATGGTCTTTGCCAGACAGCAGGGCAGCTTCAGCTGAATCTTCAGCCACACTGGAGAGGGTGGGAGAAACCGGGCCACGCCGTCTGCACGTAACAGGGCTGTGGGGGGCTGCGGGTGGAACAGGGCCACACAGCTCCAGGACGGCTGTGTCCCAGCCTGGCCCAGCCCTGCTGGGCCGCACGGGCCGAGCCCAGTTACCTGTCCCAAAGCCGGAAGCAAGAGAGAGTTTTCCTGGGGTTTGTCCATTCTTAAATATGGACCACAGAGGCGGTCAAAATTTTTAAGTGGCTTAAAAAATTGTCAATATTCAAACTAGCCAGTTGATAGGTTCTGTCAGGTTGTAGAGGAAGCTGTAAGCAC
Organism: Corvus moneduloides; assembly: GCF_009650955.1. NCBI lineage: Eukaryota > Metazoa > Chordata > Aves > Passeriformes > Corvidae > Corvus > Corvus moneduloides. Next base: position 90,158,009 of record NC_045477.1, read on the forward strand.
CTCTTTGCAAGAAAACCACTTCCAGAGCTATGCTAACCTATGACACCTGCAAAGCCACGACAATGTTGGAGTAGCACGGAAAGTTTCTTATATTAAGCACGAACTCAATAATATTGCTATATTTTTTAATCTTTATTCCATAGTAGCAAATTTGTCTTTTCTTATTAGCAAGTCATTTTATCTCTCAATCTTGCTCAATGATAAATCTGTGACTAGTATAACGCTGGCTTGACACAACACTCTCTCCCCATTGTTGGAATCATTATTCCAGAGTGGAAAACATTGTCTCTGGCACACTAACTGCAAGATTCTCAAAAATGTGTTGTAGGTACAAAAATGCTGTTAGTGAGGATTTTCTTGCTATTTTCTAAGTCCGTGAGAGACTTTTCTCTCTCACAGAAGAGGTAGCAGGGAATGTAAACAACCAAGCCACCTGCAACCTTGGAAAGTCTTGTTTATGGTATAGTAGAAAAATATTTTGATAATGGATGTTTTAGGATTTTGGCCAATCACCCCCAAGGGGTGGCTGGTCCTTTGTCCAATTAGACCATGAAGAAAAAAGTCTATAAAAGAGTTTGTAAAATAATTAAATAAATCAATCTTGCTGCACAATTCCTGCCTGCTGGATTATCTCCTCCTCCTCCTCCCTATGGCTGCGGGACACGGTGATATACCATAGGAACCAGGCCTGCGGTAATAATGTGTGGTGTTACCAACCCCTGAAATGCAGATGTGAGCAAATTTGGAAAAGGTGTCTTTCTCTGCAGAAGTCAGCTCAAGTATCTTAAGAAAAAGGCAAGGTAATGAAAGAATGAAAGGTATGAGTCACTGTAAGATGAATCTGTGAATCTCTGCAGCCTCACAGCTATTACATTCCTGGCTATGGATTGCTCATAAAACTCACAGAATTACAGAACTGGTCAGGTTTGAAGGGACCTCAGTGGGGCACCTGGTCCAACCTCCTGCTCAAGCAGGATCATCCCAGAGCACATTGCACAGGCTTGCATCCAGACAGTTCTTGAATATCTCCAATGAAGGAGACTCCACACCCTCTCTGGACCATCTGTTCCAGTGCTCAGTCACCCTCACAGTAAAGAAGTTCTTCCTCATGTTCAGGTGGAATTTCCTGTGCATCAGTTTCTGCCCCTTGCCTCTTGTCCTATTGCTCAGCACCACTGAGAAGAGCCTGGATCCCTCCTTTTGGCACCTCCTTAAATAAATGGATATTTGTATACATTGATGAGGTTCCATATCAGTTGTTCCTTTTTGAGACTGAATAGGACCAACTCTCTCAGCCTCTCCTTGTAAGAGAGATGCTCCAGCCCACTCATCAACGTACTGAAACGTAGATGTGTTGGAGACTCAGATCCCTACCCCAAATGAGGGAAATGTGCATGGACACACAGATCTGTGTAACTTCAGTTTCCGGGGGAGGCGGGGTTGCAAAACACTGGAGGAAATCTAAAAAAAAATTAAGTAAAAGGAAAAAAAGTTCATATTGGTGCCTTCTTTTTGTATAAAAATGCAGCCATTACTGAAATATAATGTAAAGACAGCCACACTCAACAACTTCATCAGCAAACAGGAGATTGGATCCATTCAATCCACTAGGCTTCGGAGAAAAGAAACTCTTCGTTTCTCCTTCCATCTTGAACTTAACCAAGACTGAGAGGCTCAAAGAATCACAGAGCACATGAAATAAAAGTAGCTTTTTCATTAAATTCTTCATTGGGGCATTAATTTTTACCTGCATTCCCAAGCTAATTAGATGTATTTGATCACTGTCTGAGTGCCTGTGTCTCTCCTCCTTACAAAACATTGTCTGAATTTTTGGGTCAGTTTCAAAGAAATCACATCTGATTAAAAATTCTCAGAATCTCCATGAAGGAAAGTGGCCAAGATGGACTCCCTGAGGTCCTTCCTGAAGGAGAAGGATAGCAGAAAGTGGCAGGGCAGGGGATGAGCCAGCCAGTGCTCAACTTCAGGGGATTCCTTTGTGAGAGCATCATGATGCCGACCTTCTCAGGTACTTCCTTGGCCAGTCAGGACATGGGGGGCTGCAGAATAAAAGCTTTCAGTGCTGCCACTTATAATTCTTCCTATCCTGGTGTTTCATATTTCATTATTATCATTATCTTTTACCTGGACTATTTGTATCTCTAGCTGTAACCATTTGTTTCCAGTCCCCTGGTTCTTTAAATAAGGCTGTCTAAATGTATTACTGTCATTTTTTGCTATTATTATTTCATTTAATTTTTTTTGTGGGGTAAGCTGCAGGCATAGCTCTAGCCATTATATGACTGTTTAATTTGGAGTAGAAACGTACCTAAAATAGTTTCTCTTTTCTTTCTTTTGGGACTCACGAATTTCTTCTAAATTATGAATGCTTCCAGCCTGTTTTTCATTTAAGATGTAATTGACTATCTGAATAACCTCTCAATTTTCTGTCAGTTGGGTTATATAGGAGTTCTAGAGTCTTACAAAGTGTTTATCCAAGGCTTAGTTTACCGAGCTGATTTGGCTATCCTTATATGAAGGTCAATGGTCAACAGAAAAATTCCTCTTTTACTGGCTCATACTTTCAGACAGAATTAGATGCTTTTCAGCAAAAGGAAATATTTTACCCTGAATGATATAAGACATGTAAATCATGTTTTTAATAGGCTTAGAAACTCATGTGATTTCTTTTGAAATGTTTCTGCAGTGAATATATGCCAGGGTCACAACGCATTTCAGAAAAGGGGATCTGCAACACTTCAAACAAAAATTTCTAGAGAGATGCCTTGGCAGAGGGGTCACAGGTATGGGTATGCTATTGTCTCTCATCTGTAAAGGAAAAAGAAAGATTCAGGCAGGTAACAAAATGCAAGAGCATGCCCAAGACGGAGGGCAAGATCAGCCATTTCATATCCGGGCAAAGAATTCTCCTCACTCTGCACATTCATCTCACCCTGGATGCAACTGAGAGGAAACATCCCAAATGAATGAAGCCAAAACTGCACATTCCTCACAATGTGCTTCTCCTAAATCTCCTGTGCTTAACTGTAAAACTGCTTCTTAGTAAAATGCAGCAGTTGAAAGCAATAATTTTATTTATATCTGTCCTATTTCATAGTCAAATACACAATTCATTATTCAAATATTCCCTGCTCAAGATGAGGTATAAGTGAGAAGGAAGAAATGCTGACTAAATAGGTCCACAACTGCATCTGTTTCTTGTGAGCAGCTGGAGGCAATGAACTGTTATTAATTTTATTATGTATTTTGTAGTTGCCAGAAGCAAGCTGGATGGAAAGCTCTAACTAACAAGGTGTATGGAGTGGAAATGGCCTCCCTGTTGTTGGCTGCATCTTCTCAGTAAAAGCTCTTTTTCTTCCTCCTCCCTCTTTAATCTGTGTGAACAGCAAGTGAATATTGCTGTCGTTCTCAGGATGTCAAAACAGTCCCAACCCTGCAATCCTCTCCCATGAACCCACACGGCTGGGCCACCATGACCAAACATCAAATGTCACAGGAGTGGCAACCTACCGCTCCTTTCTGTTCTTGCTTTCCTTTTAAAATCCACAGTCATTCCAGTGATGTTTCTTATCATCAAGGGCACAAAGTTCATACTTCAGAGCCAATCCTTCCGTATTAAAATCTTCCGTGTAACACCATCAGTGATTTCATGCCCATGATGAATGGCCTTGTAATGTGTTACTGTGTCTTCAGAAATATTTGGGATGCACAATAGGCCCTTGAAGTGAAAAGGTGACAGTAAATGCCAATTTTCTTCTGGTTTTATTTCATACCCAATGGACTATGAAGTGGATTAGAGCTGATGAAGCATTCTGGTGACTTGTACAAATCACGTTGCCTATGCAGAAATAGGACATGTAAAATTTTCACCTCCTAACAAATATATAAGCTAAAAACTTTTGGGTTTGTAACTTGTTGGTTTTGATCAAATGATCCATTGAAATAAAAAAGAGGAAGACTGCCAATTCATTCAATGATAGTTTGGAAGCACAGGTTGGCACTTAGATTTGAAAGCCACTGTACTAGCCCAGAGTCACAGACCTGAAGACATTAAAAGACATCATCCAGTGCAATACCAAACTCCTACAAAGCACACAGAATTTAATCTATTTTTGCTCTATTTTTCTCATAATTGTAAATAGCTAGACACACAAAGACATACAGTTAATCTCATTATTTTACTCTGTTGTGCATTGATTTCTTACCTTTTATGAGAGAACATATACAAGCAAGAATTCTGAGACACTATTTTGATAATCATCACTATTTTAATGGAATGAAGCTGCTGGAGTGAAATAATCATGGCACCCACATCACTATTTGAAAACAGCTATTCTCCTTTTAAGTTCTGAACAGTAAAACATGTTGTTCAGACAGCAGCCCATAATGACCATCAGCATCAGAATTTCAACCTTTCTTGAAACAACAGCAAGAAGGAAGAAAAAGGACTCCAAATAAATTTACTAGTAGAATCCAGGTATGTGTCTCATCATGCAGCTTGAATTAATTCAATTCTTTCTCTACCTCAGCAAGCAGTTTGGGGCTATTGGCAAGCGAGATGGAAAAGATGGAAGTGCCAAGTACAGCAGTACTTTCGGGTTAGCAACAGTGACAGCTATTTACACAGGATAGGAAAGCCCAACATTTCTGCAATGAGACTACTGGGGGGCTAGTGACAGAGGGGTGAGGATGAAGCAACAACCTGCCCCATTCCTGGAAAACTGCATTAGGGACCAGGCATAAGAGCAGAGAATTTGTCTCTGCAGAATGTTTCATGACTAAGACTGAAAAAGTTATTTTGCAAGGAATCATGATCTTAATTAGTTTAGCTATTTCTCCTGTTCACACAATATCCAGAAACAGCTCACAATTACCTCTAATTTATCCATTGTTGGAATCTACATGGCACATCTTGTTGCAAGTCTTTTCAGTCCTCTGGATTGATTCAGTCCGATATTGAAACTGCCTTAGTTAGCTGATAATAGTGACAAATAATACAGGATTGCTGTTGTTCCTGAGTGGGTTAGCACAACTCATAATTAAGAGAAGGGTTTACAGGGTATACAGAAGATCTTGAAGAGGTTCAGGCTTTCAAGGAGCTGTGTAATAAATGCCACATCCTACGGTGCCTTCTTATCCCTCATGCTGCTTCCCCAAAGGGGCAATGCCTAGTGCCTGCCAAAGAGATGTCTCCATATTCAGCAACCAGCAGTATGAATGCCCAAAGGATCCTTGTCCCTCAGTGGAAAACACATCCTTCTCAGGAAGTTGTCAGCTTCTCACAGCAGATACCATGTAAGTGTGCTTGTGCACTTGTAGAGCAATTTTCCACTTTCTAATTGCAATGGCTATGCCCTAGCTAGAACATCCAGAGTGTTTCCAAGCTCCTAGAACAAGACTACCCCAGCTTGTGAAGTGGTGAGAAATGAAATGGTCCCAGATTGGGATGAATGGAAGGCAGGATTTGGGATGGACACTGCTGAATGTGCAGACCTGCACCTAGGCCTAGGTGCACCCTGTAGGACTTCATCGTTAAAAATCTGTATAAAGATAGAATATTAAGTTTAACTTAGCCACTGAAAAATCAAAATTAATTTATTAAAGGAAAAAGCATCTAATCCACTTTAAAGATCATTGCTTATTAAATTCATTTGGAACGCGTATTTTAAATTTAAATATTAACATCTGAGATGAAACATTTAGTTTGGGCCAGTCCTGTGGTAGGAGGCATTGTCAGGACATGAAGGGCTTATCAAATAGTCCACTTGCCTGTATTATGTCTGCAAAATCTGACAAAGTTAGAGAATAATTTTCATAAATGTATCTATCCAGGATTTATTGGTATTAAGCAACCTGGATTCTATCCCCTCCATTTGAGTTTTGGTACAATCATGGCCAGAAATTCCCATTTTTTTCCATTTGGAACTTGATTAGTTTCAGCCTCTTGCTGATCATCAGTGGATGAACAATCTCTACAGCACCTGCAATTGTTTATTCATGGAGATACTTGCCACACTTGATCAAATCATCTCTCAAACTACTATTTAAAAAAATACATAAATTGAACTTCTTAAATCCCATGCTGTGGGAAGCAGGCTTTCAAGATTTCTGGATTATTTCCAATGCTCTTTCCTAAGCCCTCTCTAAACTCCTCTCTTCTTTGCCTAAAGGTAACCACAAAACTTGTTAAAATAATGAGATCTCTTTTTCTTCCATACCATAGAGATAACACCATTTTTTCAGTCAGAAAGAATTTATTTGAGTCAAATTTTTCTCCTTTTTGAAAATCCATGGATTAAAAGTCATGGGTGCACTGAGGTTTCAGCTGAGAAATATAAGAAATTAATAAAAAATTAGAAGGTTGCTATAATTCTAAAACTGGGGGTTGCATTCACTAAAAGAAGGAAATGGAAATGTAGAAAATTTTGCATGCTGATACTCATCCCAGCTTCTTAGACATATTTTAGGCAGCAAAGAATGGATGTTTCTCATCTCACTCACTAAGTGAGCCTGCTTCCTCCAGAGGGACTCTTTTATGTCCTAAGAAAAACTGTGTCAGTTCCCAAATGTTCTCCAAATGTTTGACACAAAAGGGTAAACTAAGGACAGAGATCTCATTGTAAATTACTTTTTTCTCTCTTTAGTGGATTTAAATGAGATGTTTATTATCGCCTTAACATTCTTACAGTGGTTTAGTTCTGTATAATAGCAAAGCCAGTACTAAGTTAATTAAAAGAGCTATAAAGTCTGAAAGAAGCCAGCAGGTTTCTATGGGTTGCTGATTAAAGGGAAAGTGGTTCTTTTTTAATAGTGTTTTTTTCTTCTCCTTTAGAAACACTATATCTGTCTAATAACCTTCAATGTTGCCATGATGACAAAATTACATAAACCAAATAATTTGAAATAAAGTAAGGTCAAAACTTGAATTCACCATAATATAAAAAAAAAAAAAAAAACAACTTCAGAAAATCAGACCAGTAATTTATAAGAGCAACCAAAAGTCAGTCTAGAACCATAATATTCTGTAATCACAGCACTTCAATGACCTAGTGTAAGAATGAGTAACAAAGGACAGAAATTATGTGGATCAATAACTCACTTAAGTGGTAGTGATGCATTCATGTAATAATGTAGTTTGAGTCAACGAGATGAAGCTATGGCTATACAGTACTTGGAACTGAGGGAGCTGTGTGCCAGTGTTATACCCCAATCAGTTGTCAAGTTAAGGTGCACATAGATATTTTCAGTGTTCAGATGAGTGAACTATTTGACTCTAATAATACACTTACCTTACTTGCACATAATGGATTTTTGTTTGTGTCTGTAAAGAATGGCAGCATTAATATGATCTGTATTCTGAAGGAAAACAAAGCAAAATATTTGTTCTTCTCCATAATGCCTAAAGAAGCTTTTTAAAAATATATGTAAACTCTCAAAATACCTTTTTATTCTGAATGTTCTGATCACCTACCTCATTTTCTCCTATGCTTTAAATGACCCTTCCTGTCCAAGTATAAATGGTTTTCTGAAGCAGGAAGATTTTTTCTGGGACTGGGAAAAAGAGAAGGTTGTAATTTGTTGTGCATATTAGCAATGGACACAAAGAAAAAAGGGAAAGTTTCTTAGCTTCCTGTAACATTTCCTGTTAAAAAAAAAAAAAAAGTATTTTAAAAGTACCACTAGAGTGTATCCCAAGGTAAGCTATAGAAAAAAAACCCCACAGGCTTCTGAATTTCCATTTTCATATCTTACCATAGATATTGTGTCTGTCTCACCTACAAACATTTTTACACAGTTGTTTTAGTGAGCACATAGGACATTTCTTAAAAAGTGCTTGTGTCAGGTAAACTAAAACTTTTGTAGAGAGATCCTAATTTGAAAAGCGTTCAGTGGGAAGATTCTGAGGCCAAACTGGGCACAGAAAGACAAAAAAGGAAGCACTGTGTTAAATCTATGACTCCGACTTATTTGATCTAAAAAAAGACTAGTCATGTTTTGAAAACACTCCAGATGTTTACTGGTTTTCTGATAAGGAATTAAGAGAAATATGAAAGTCTGAAAGGTCAGAGCAAGAAAGTATTATCAGCCTCCAGGCACTTTTTATTTTGGTGTCATTAGCAATTATAAAATGCTTCGCCACTGAAGCCCCTCAGTGATAAAAATTTTTGATGTGCCATATCAATGGGGCAGGAGAGCTGAAAGGTAATAAATTTGACATAAAAATTACATGGCCTTTTGTATTTTCTGTAAAGAACCAGAGGCAAATTGATTCTAGCACAGTCATCTTCCAATGTAAATCTATTTTAAGTCAGAGTGTGAGAAACAGAATTTAGGTGGTAAGAAATTTTGTGAATAATTTTTCTCAGTAAATGTAGCCCTATTTTGCAGTGACAGGACCTGGCAAATTAGGCTGATTTTTGCTGATCAACTCCATTTCCACAAACATGCACCAAATTATTTACACAAAATCAATCAGTGTGTGGTGTCTTTGCACACTGTTTATTCTTTTCCCCACACTGAAATGGGGACAAAATGAAATAAATCCCTCATTGACTCTACACTGGGATACTTCTCAGAAACATAAAAAAAGTTTGATTAGCAATAAAAGGGAATAACAAGCTATGATTAGTGAACATATTTCTTTCTCTGCATGATTATTTTTGATGGCAAAAGAAAATGGGTTTCATACCAAAAGCAACTCAAATACCTATGATGAAGATAATTTTAGAAAGCACTTGAAAATAACAAATATTTAATCTGGAGTTAAGAAGATGATCTGAAGAATTCATAAATATTCTTAAGGCTGGTACTGGTGTCTTTAATGAGTTTAGGTCTGTTAATCTATTTCAGACTTTGCACTGATTAAGAACACTGACTGAAAAAATACCTTGTGGCTAGAGTGCACTGGCTGCATACTAAGCCAGGCTCCTGCCATGAATGACACAGTCTTGAGTATATCTTGAAGATTTTGGCTGCATTAGACAGAAAACACATACTGAAATGGAACTGTTCCAGAGTAATTTATGAATGCTGTATTTTGATCTACATAAAAAAGGGTTCACTGCAAGAGTACATGAGGGTTGTCAGGAGAAACAAGCAGTGAGATCAGGAGAATGGCTAGAAGTAAGACATAAATCCAGACAATGTTTGTGGGGTTTCAAATCATTGACTTTAAACTTTTTGTTTCCTCAAAGAACAGGCTACAGTAACAGTTTCTCCAGGAAGACCAAATTTCGTGAATTCACTGTAAGGGAAGGAGCTCTACTACGAGCAGTAAAGGTTGCCAGGTAAAGGAAATTGTTCAGACTGAGTGAAGAAAGATACCTGCTCACGCTTCAGAAAATTAACCGATATTTGTAAAATCTTTGGATATTTATCAGTTCTCTAGTATCATACACATAGAATCATATACCTAGTTACCATCTAAAATCCTTATCTTTCCAGTTGCTCACCTTTTGGGTAAGCATGGCTAATGCCTGCACAGCTCTGCAGGTCAGAGTAACATCATGTGAATATCCCAGGTACAATAAAGACACACAGCCTGGCCTTGAGATGCCTTAGAGGAGACAGAAAAGCAGCTACCCTGAGTCACAGGTACAAGACTACCAAGATGAATTGGGGATGTTCAGTGAAATCATAAAATTCCTGCTTAAGTTTTGAAAAATGCATGTATATTCTTGGGTTTAGAAATCAGACTTACAGCTTCATTTATTTGGAGGGCTGCAAAGCCATTAGAAGTGACACTATTGAAAGAAAGGATAAAGAACTTTCCATCCAAAGCTGTTGAATTCTTCCCCTATGCAAGCAAGCAAGTAACTCTCCTCTATAGCTAAGAGAGGTGGCATTTTGCTATCGTGACTTATGCCAGTAGCAGGAACTCAGCCAGGGGCAGCAGGGAAAAGAGTAGCCTAATTCAAAATTCTCCATACCTAATCATAAATAAGTGCCCCATATATTACACCAATGTTCTTTCTGGAAAATATCCTCCCCTTTCAGTCAAACTGCACAAAAATATCCTTGCAAGAAATATCATAGAGCTTGCTATAAAATCTGTAAGGAAAGTCCCCTCCCCAAATCTGTCTACGGACCTTTCTTTTAGAGTAGTATTTCTGTTATTGTACAGGGCATATTTTACCCACAGTTTCCAGAAATGACTGGAATAAATAACTCGTTTTCGACTCCCCCTAATTAGAGTCAGGGAAACAATATGTGATTAACAGCCCACAAGAGCTAGTAGAAGTAGAGACTGTGGAAGCAGGGTCATGCAGAGGTCTTGGTGACAGAGAGGTGAAGCAGACCTAAAATCATCATATGCTGCTGCAGCCAATTACTGTTCATTTTGCTACTAAGCTCAAAACAAAAATTGTAGGTTGTGACAGGAGAACATGGCTAGGAAAAAGACCCTGAGGAAATGTAAACCTTGCAATGTGTACTGAGGAAAGTGCAGAAGAGAATATGCCTTGTCACGCAAAATAATAAATAGGAAGATACCACCACACAAGAAAACACACACCAAAACCTTTCCCAATGTGTTACCTAGCATCTGAAATATCACCTTACTCGGCCCAGTTCTGACACTGTTGCACATTGCTGCACTTAAGGATTTGTTTTACTTTATGGAGATGACTTCAATGGGACTCCTCATACATGCAACCAAAATTAAATGGTTCGATTGCTTAAAAGCAATTGCTGGATCAAAGGCAAAGATCTTTGAAGGTTCCTGTCCAGTTTGTAGACCAAGCAGGGCATGCTTATAAAAAGAGCTGAACATTTTTCATCCTGCAGAAAGAAGGTGTAGATTCTCTGCAAATTAAGTAAATTGAATGCATCTTACAGCAGCTTCCAGAAGCCATTGTTTTTCCAACCAGGTGTGTTGGGAATTTGGCTCCTTCTGTACTTCTCTTCTAGAGATCCATGTTGTAAGGTTTTTGCACAGGAAATTCATTGTTCTATTTGCTGTCACAGTAGCAGCTGTAGGATGTTTGGAAGCAGCTCTAGTGGGGAAGAAGCTTCTGTGCTGAACAACTGCAGTTACAAGCAGTGCAGTGCACAAGCTCTGGAACATATCGTGTGCCATTAATTTGAATACAGCAAAATGGAAATTTAGAAAGCAGGCAGCTGAATATAGCAGTTTGGCAAGGTATAATCTCGGTAGCCTCAGCACTATATGCAGGAGCTACCAGGAGCCTTTGGGTTGAATGACAAACCTCTCCCACTTTCACGCATTTTTAGACACTTCTAAGTTGCTTCTCATGGTGGCACCTGTTGCTGGCTTGAATCTCCCAGAAGCCATCAGTGTAGTTTTAGTGCCCACCACAGACAATTTGATAGTCAGAGTAGCCTGTATGCATTTGAAGGAGCAGAGAGGGCTGTAGGGGTGGATGGATAAAAAAAAATCTAAAAATATACCCTTTCTCTGCACAGAGGAGTGAGTGCCATAGCTCCCTTGCCCTCCCTTTCAACATCATTTGCTGCTGAAATGCAGCATTTGTGTCACTGAGGTTCAGTGCCAAGATGAGCACTTGCCACCTATATAGGAGCTTAAAATAGCACACAGGCTGACAGAAATACCTTGAAGGCTGACAGAGGGGTGGTTTTCTGATGTATTACACTCTGTTGTAGGAAGTTTTTATTTATTTAGAATGATATAAGTACCCTGGGGAGGAATATGGATTAGATTTACTCTGGTCTGACCCAAACACAGTGTGTCTGAAACACAAAATTATCATGGAGCACTCCCCAAGGGTCTGGAAATGGTGCAGCCCTACTGAATGATAGATTTTTAGCGGTTCTCCTGCATGGATCTCACTTGGCTGATGTAATGCTGATTAAAGCAAGCACACTTCCTCTACAGCACTCCCATTCATCCCTCCATAGCCACTTACTGCAGAGACCATGCAGGCTTTTAATTATTTTACTAAACAGGGAGCATTTTTCTTGGAAGTGCATCATGAAATTTTAATGACCATGCTTTTAATTCCAACAGGAAGACCTCAAATAGCAGCAAAGTCCATGTGAAATTCCACATATGTTTCATCTTTCCTTCCCCAGCACCAAGCAGAAGGAGGGAGTCCAAGGGGAAGGAGGAAGCCTCAAAGAAATACGTAGCACTGTTACTGCCCTCAAGTTGTAAACCCCAAAGCTTTGATTTCCTACAGGAAGGCAAAGCCTGTTTTTTCATGTTTCCACAGCCATGGGTCTCACTGTCTTTAGCTCAAGCAGAGCATAAGAAACATACCTGTCCACTGAGGTATCTGATCTCAGACTCATTGTCAAGATTACAAGTTACAATCTTTGAGAAAAGGAAGAAGGGAGAAGAGGAAGGAAATGGCCCTCTTTTTTTGCTATCAAACAAGAATGAGGCTCATCCTGTACTTGCACTACATTCTCAGAGGTAAAATATATCTCCAGTCAAAGGCAGTTACCTGGCAAAAAAACCCAGCAAGTCCCATCACTTTTCTTTACTAATGCAAAAGATTCCCTGGGTAAATTCATCTCAAACCTGGAATTGTTCTCTGTAAGCAAATTTTGCTTCAATAAATCAAGAAATCATCAAACCTGGAATGTTTTTCACAAAGATGACCCAGCATATTAAGTTTTTGCAGTGTTTGGTGGGAGGATGCACTTGTGAAGGTGCAATAATTAAGGTGAATTAGCTACCAGCTAAAATTAATTATAGAGAGACCTTGAGAGAAATTCAAGGGAAAAAATAAACCAAATTGAAAGGTAGAAATCTGAGAATTCACACTTTGCTTTATTAAGCAATGAAAATTAAGATGTCCTTGTATCATTACTAGGCAGCTTAATCCTTTATTACTAATAAACGATCTTTTATTTAAAGGATTTTGAACTGGACAGAGATAACAGTTTAATCATTTTGATGAAAAGCCAAGATTTTTCATCTTCAAAGTGCTGAAATATCAGTATACACCACTAATAATGAACCTTGTTATTCATTAGCATCCCTCAAATATAATGAGAATAACACTTTTCCTAAGAGCTTGCAAAAGAATTGAGAAAAAAAGGAGGTGGGTTTTTTATAGGTTAGACCTTTTATAACTAACTTTATTCATATTTTAATGAGTAATGTATGAATAAGTGGATTTTTAAGTTAACAAATGAATATTTAAAGAAAAGAGAACAGAATAAATTTGTCAATCAAAATCCTCCAAACCCAGGTACATGCTCCAGGCGTGATCTTGAAAACATTTATGCACATGAGTAACTCGTGACTCATGACTCATCCCAGTAAAGTCAAGGGTACTAAATTAACCTTTTATGAGAAATGCATGTTAGAATGACAGTTTGTACTCCACCCAACAGAGTGGAAAAGATAAACATCTGCAAGGTAGGGGCCTAATATAAGGCCATCATCTGAGTATTTCCTCCAGAAAAAGATGGAAGTATTGGGGAGGAGCTCTGTGGGAAAGGCCCTGGAAGGGTGGGAGGCAGCAAGCTGAACATGAGCATGTGATGTGCCCAGCCGGAAAGGCAGCTAACAGCTCCTCTGTGTGTGAACAGGGGCATGGCACATAGACCAAGGAAAAGGATATTCCCTCTCTGTGAGGCACTCATCACTCTAGATAGTGCATTGGGTTTTGGGCCCTGCAATGCGGGAAAAATATGGAAAACTGGAGGAAGCTTTTGGAAGGCCCCAAGGCAGTCGATACTGGAGTCCTTAGTATATGTGCAGAGGCAGGGGGAGCTGGGCTGCTTCAGCCTGGAGAAGAGATCACTTTAGGGAAACCTAACAGCCCCTCACTGCCTACAAGGAGATAAAACTGGATTCCTCACAGTGGTATAGGATGGCAGAATGAGATACAAATGTGCATACATGGAACGAGAGAGTTTTTGACTTGATATAAGGAAAAGCTTTTTCCCCATGAGGACAGTCTGAAAATGGGGCAGGTTGTACAAAGTGGTTGTACAGTATCCCTCCTTGGAGGTTTTCAAGATCCAGCTGGACAAATCCCTGAGCAGTCTTGTCTGATGCCATAGCTTATCCTGCTTTGAGCAGGGGTGTGAACCAGGTCACCTCCCCTAGCTCATTTCTTAACTGATCTCACAATCCCACAAATCACCTACTGTTGCTGAAACCATGTAAATATTCAATTCCCATATTCCTTATATTTGGCTCTTATTATGGAAGAAATGGTTCCCTTATTCCTATCTTTCTCCAGAAGTTGTTATGTTTTATCCTTCTAATGAAGTTCCCCAAACCTGCATACTACCAGGCAGCCTTCTTCCTTCCATGATCACAAGTACCATGAGTTACTGGTATTAGTATTTCAGTCAGTATCTATACTATACTCCTGTTACATCACAAATGTATTCGACAGATCTTTCTGTCTAAGAATAGATTCAGTTTACTTCAGCAGCCATCTCACTTTTTTTAGTTTTCCCAGTAAAATACCATGATAAAAGGATCATACACATCACCATATGCAACTGCGTGTGACCTCTAACATAATACTTTTGTATTGATGACTAGTTTGGCAGGAAAATGCACCAGAACATTTGTTAAGAGAGTAAAGGAAATCAGCATGTATGAATCTGGAATGTCTTTTCATTTTATGTGGCCCTCCTTACACCAGAGGCCCAAACACAGGCTATTTTCAGTTACCCAAGGAATTTATGTACAAAGGTCTCGTTCCTGTGGGCTAAACACTGAGCTCCATGGTAATTCTAAGAAAATCCCACTTCAAAATCTCTTATGTATCAGAATTGTCTTCAGGCATGAGCATCTCTGTAAGGGTCTACCTAGAAACTAGAAATGGTCATGATTATCAAACCTTATAGCCATCCCAGCTGGGGCACTGTGTCAGGAATTCGACTCCTGTAGGCTGGGAATGGGCAAGGGATGCCATGGGAAATGGTAATATCTTACATGCAAGGTGTGCAATGACTGCTCTTACTCTGCCCACTTTTTAAAAGCAAGGTATCCCCTGAGGCTTTCCGTGGAGGACCAGATTTTGTGTGTATATGCATGGTCCCACACAAGGTACCACTAAGAACTTCTGCTCTGCCAAGTGCCTGGCCCCCAGCAGGGTTCAGGCAGGAGAGATGAACACATGAACTCTAGCTAGGGGAGCACATTCAAACCCAAAATACTCAGATCTGGGGGACTTAGTCTTTGAAGTGAAAGAGAGAGATGTCCAAAGAGTTTCAGCAGCTCTGAAGTGGCTGTTTTTACTTACAAAGACTCTGGGGATTTATATCCTCTTAAATACTTATGCTTTCTAGATCTGGCCCCAAGTCCATTAAAAATGTTTGCAGCAGATCTTGGGGAAGGAACAGATACTTCTGCAAAAATAAAACAAAAATTAAAAATAAATACATAAAATAACTTTCCAGAAAAAATGCTAGAGAAATATCTTCTTCAGCAATTTTACTGCAAAAAGGTCAAGCTCAAGATGTAGATAATAAAAAGAGCAGGGAAATAGCTGAAGAAATTCTCAGCTGGTATCTTAATAGTCATAAATCCTCTTATCTCTCTTGCAGGCTGCTTGCAACTGTTGCAAACTGCTTCTTCCAAATCAAAGAGTGACAAGAATTACAAAAGAGGACAGATTAAACCATTTTTCACTCATCCTGGACAGATAGGAAAATAAAGTACATATCTTGATGTTCTGGATACCATCACAATTAGTTAGAGGGTCTGGTAGGTAAGGGGAGAGGAGAAGAGGGGTATGCTAGGAATATTTTCTTCTTACAGTATTGGTATCTTCTGCTTTTTCCAGCTTTCTTTTGGGGTCATATTAAGAAAGCAGGAATTCTATAATCACTGTTCCAACATCAGAAAGTCAGCTAAAATAGATTGCTTTCTCACTGCAGATCTCTTTATCTACACAGTAATCTAATAGCTACAAAAGTTAATGAAATCTGAAGTGATATTTGACATAAGTTTTTAAATCAAGGTGAGTGAATACCTTGCTGTCCAAGAGATTATTCTGTGGTTAAGTGTCCATGACTATCCTTTGGACACCATTCAAGATTTTTTCTGTGTAGCCTTCCCAATGTAGACCTATGTTGAATGAAGGATTGTAAACTTTTCTCAGTAGATGATAGGGAATAGCAAGACTTGTTATCTCTCTAATTATTCTTGAATTCTTAAAAGCGACTGTAGTAATATTATGGATTGGTCTCCCTCTAATATGATGAAGATTCGGAGGTCTATCTTTATCAAATGATACAAATACAATGGTCTAAATCTAATTATGTATCTGGGCAACATGTATCTGAGCCATACCTGAGTAAGACTGGTGTATGGAAGAGTATTTATTGAAGGACTCTCCCAAGTCCTGGGCAGGCTTCTTCTTCTAAGTGCACACTACCTGTAGCAAGGCTATGTTGTGCTTACTCCTTTAGTGTCTTGGGTGATTCCCCACTGCTGGATGTTCCCACAGCACTGTTCCCTCAGACACATGCTGAGGCCTGGAAGAGTCCTTTATTTCAGCCCTACGATGCTGTGACCTTACCCATCACCAGATATTGGCTGACGCATAGCAGGCGGTGACCTGTCCCCTGCCAGCGACGAAGCATGTTTACATGTACAGCCTTACTCATCAGGGAGTTGGACACACAACAAGTGCATCTCCTCAGCCACCTCAAGTACCTCAGAGCTTCTTACAGGGCATGGAGTCATGTGGTGATCCATTTACCCATTGCTTTTCCTACCCCATATTGTTCCCCTCCCCACTTTCCCTCGCCCCTAGCCCTGGCCACTCCCTCAGGCTCTCCCTATTGATTCCTGTACCCCAACCCCGTCCATGTACCGCCCCCGGAGCCCCTGAGAAAACTATGGGGTATCTCTGCCTGTGGGGATCACTGGGACAAGATGTAAGATTAAAGATCCTCTTAAACCCTTATAGAGAGACCATTCTCGCCTCCTTTGCCATCCCTGTGTTGTAGAGCTGATAGCTGCTGGATCAAAACTGCGGAGGCGTCCGAAATGGACTACAGGAGGGCGAAAATGGTCGCACTGCCCTAAGCAGCTCCGCTGAGCTCTCAGGGAAAGCTGCAGCTTGCTAAACTAAACCTAGCACTGCAACAGAGTCATATTTAAAATGGGTAGCAGCACCTTGGACACAATCCATAACTTAGGCCTAAATTATGCTTAAGGCTAGTTCTAGCCACAGAATTATCTAATCATATCTTTAACCAGCTCTTTTTTTGTGTAATGGAACTCACATAATGATGAAGGCCATATGGAAGACAATACTTTTGCAGGAGTCAAAACAGTGGAAATAAACAATTTTAGGAGTTAAATAATATGACCTTTCTTACCAGCTTCTGCTTGAAGGACTGCAAATATGTTCTCTAGAGCATTTGCAACATTTCTTGCATTATTATGGGGTAATGAGGCATGTCTTACCCCTAAACAGCATGAAAAATACTTCAGTGAGCCTTCTGCTGTGAAAACTCAGCCTTTCCAAGGTTGTCACTAGTCTACAGCCAAAAAAGATTCTAAGTCATATGTCTCTTGCAAAGGCAGAGTCTTCTGAGCACATTAGGGAAACACAAGTGGAAGGCTTTCTTTAAGCTCCCTCAGGAACTGGTTTTGATGTCTTCGCTAATAAAAACCTTTCTTCTGGAGAAATCCCAATATTTAAACTAGTACAACCCAAAGCTAAACATTTGCCTTAACATCAGATGCAGAGCTGAAAATAATGAACTATATAAATACACATGTAGTTTCTTCACTTTAGCCTCCTGAGTATGCTCCCTAGGTGCTTCATGCTGTGTCAGTTTTCATCTGCTAAAGATCTGTCCTAACACCTGGAAATCAAGAAATGTAGTTGAAATAATACTTCTTGAATAAGTCTGGAGCTGGTAGAGTATAGCACCTGAATGAAGTTGCATAAAAACTTTAAAATATTGTGTGTTGTATTTAGTTTTCTATTCTTTAGCCAAAGAGATTGATAGAGTTAATACACATGGTGTTCCTGATGTTCATGAGCATCTTTTTTCAATACTGTTACTCCATTGTCTTCTTTCTCATGTAATTTTTTCAGAACTGAATAAATTCCTATTCTGATATTTGAGTTTGCTCTCATATTCTCCTTCATGCTCCACATATAATAGAAGGAAATATATTTTTACTGCAATGTGAAGTGGTTAGAATCATAACATCGATAATCCAGAGTCTGTGAACAGACACTACCCAATAAATCCACCCTCACCACAGCATAATGTTATTTAGCAATTAATTGCAAAATTGTTTGTAGGTTGGTTTGTGACTTGTACATTTCAATTTAGCCTCACCAGAAACTCCTTTCAAACAGATAAGTAAACAGATTCCTCCTATCTAGTTCCACCTCATCTTCAGCAACTGGTCTCCAAGTCTATCTCCTGGGGTGATACTTTGAGCATGGCTCCACAAAATGGAACCTAGGCGGAGGCACTGTGGAAAAAAAGCCCCGGGAAAGGTTTTTATGTAAATATTTCTCATGTGAGTCTGCCCTCTTCTCCTCCCCAGCTTTACAGCAAGTGTACATGACAATGAAAATATAAAGAAAAGCAATGGGCTGGAATTCCAGAATAAGACAAACATATAGAAAACCATTGGCTTTGAGACTCTTACTGTAAAAGAATAATCCATAATGATTTTGCACATGTGCACGGAATGAAAAGACTGTAATCTCACAAACCTGACACAGCTAAGATGAGCCTCAGTCCTTGATCAGCACACACAGGCTTCTTGGATCCCAGTGGCTGCAGGATGTAGCACAGTAATTAGAGTTTAGCAAAGCATAGACGGGTGCTTGCTGCATCCAAGTTCTCTGGTTGTGTGACTCTGCAAAGGCCAGTGCAGCACCAGAGGCTTCCCATCCATGCTGAGTACTCTTCAGATGTCAGATGACATTTCTCTTTGTGGCTGATCCCAATCTAAAGCTACATGTAATAAAGCACAAAGACTCCACTTTGTCTTTCAGGATCATGGAAGACTCCTTCAGAAGATCCTTCAGAAACAGGAAAAAGGTAGAAAAATCCCCATCGATTACAAGTTGTCCTAGTAGCATACATTCTGGAGACAATTTGAAGAAAAAGATCACTCTAGATGAGAAATTAAGATGCCACATCTAAATCATATTTTTAAACTGAAAACCTCTCCCTCCCCAGGGAGTTACAAAATTCTTACCACAAGGCAGAATAAAAATATGTCAAGGCCAGCTTCTCAGAGTGGGTTTAAATGGTAGTTCTTATTTCTCACTCAAGTTTTTTGAAGTTTGAATGTGCCATTTGTGCTTGTGTTGGAATGGGCAATATAGAAGGATTGAAATGCTTAAAAATTACATAATTATCACTGCAATTTAACACTCAGTTAATGAAGGCTTGAACTGTTGCCCAAATTGCCATAGTAGCTAGCAGGTATCCATACTGAACAAAGTTTACATTTGCAAGAAACTGAGTTAGAATTAAAGGTTAATCCACTGCCATATAAACATTGATCTTGCAGTGATCCCATTAACCTTTCTCATATGCAAGGATTAGGCATAAGTAGCTAGCAAAATACTAACCTTATTTAAAATTGCAGAGCTGTGCGTACCCAACTTTTTTTTTATCTTTCACATAGGGGCAGAAGTTTAAAGGCTTCCTCTGCAAAGTGATCAAGCACACAGTCTCTTAAAGTTTTGTTAATGTGTTAAAATCATGTTGCAATCAGCAATTCAATGAAACAAGCTCAATTTAAAAAAAAAAAGTTTTTTCATCTCTGTTGACTTGGTTTGAATCCTATCCTGACTACAAGAGTGAAGAGGGGTTGGGAGGTTCCTCTGAGTGGGCTCTTCAGCATACCCTTTCTCCAAGAACTCATATGAGACTGATCCTACAGCTATGGTAGCCTCCCAGCAGTGCCGGTAGTAGAGAGATCCTCTTTGGCTGGTCCTAAGGGAGGAGCGGTCATGCCAGGTCTTGTCATTAACAGCTAGAAGTTTCCCAACACTGATGTCTTCTCATTGATGAGACCTATCTGCTTCCTGATGGAGGGAATCTGGAGAGCTGGTGTGAACTTTCCAACTCTCTAAGATCTCAGTGAGAAATAACTGCAGGCAACAGGTGCCCTGCAAAATCGAGCTCCAGTGCTGAGTGCATTAGCTTGGATGCCTGCATGTGACTATAGACTTACTGCTTCCAGGCAGAGGGGAGGTCATTAATCATGAGGTCATAGAATAATTTAGGTTAGAATGGGCTTCTGGAGGTCATTTAATCTAACCCCTGATCAAGTAAGAAAGAAGTTCAAAACCAGAGCAGGTTGCCCAGTACCTGTAGCTTCTGTGAGAGCTTGGCATGGCAGGGAATGGCACACAGAAATGAGTGGTGTGACAGTAGGAAAGTGGACACTAAGAGTGGACAATGGCTGTGAAGCGTGGTCCTAAATTTCTATATGCTCCATTTTTTGGCCATCTGTTTCCATCTTCCAACCCTAGAAGAAAGCTAGCAATAATTTATTTGCATTTTCTTTAAACACAAGTAAACATTCTTGGCATGTTGCCATGGAAGGTCAGCTTCACTGTTTCAGGCGGAGAATAACTCAGGTTGCTAAGGGATGAATTTAAAAACAAAAAATAATTTCAACCCTGATAGTGGGTTAACTCATAAACTAATACCGTGGATGTATTTTGAATGATAGTGCTAATATTTTAGTCAGGTTAAGAAAAAAAAGTATAGATAATATGCACCTGTGTTTTATGGATTACCTGAATCAACCTTTCTGGCATGAAAGTAGAACCCATTTGCAAAAGAGGCTTTATGTCTTCTATGACCTTGTGCAGCACCTAGCATATCAGAGCTGCTCAAAATAAAAATCCAGAAATATTAAGTTATTTATTACAATATGTTATTTATCCCAGTGTTTTTGCAGATCTTTTGTCCCATGTACTCTTTCAACTCTGAGTTTCAGGAAAAAATAGCTCTCAGCTATCTCTAAGGAGATGACAGCAAGGTGAGTTGCCCAGGCACCACTGAGTCTTTGGGCATTTCCAGAAGCAGTCGTGATGAACAAGACCAGCCCTGAAGCTGCCGTTCAGGTCCCGTTTGGTGCAATACCCCCACAGCCATACAAATCCAATGCTAGAAAACTGACTCCAGGAACACCAGTGCCCCCAGATGAATGCAGCTTGTGCAGCCCACATGGCAGGAGAGCATATGTGGCTGGTGGCAGAGGTGGTGGAGATGCTGCACCACCATGCTATGACCTCCTGAGTAGCTGTGTCTGGCAGGCCTTGTCGCCACTCAGGCACTTGTCAGTGCCAACCATCTCTCTGCATGAGAGGATATTTCCCTCTTTATGGACAGCCCATTTTGGTCATGCTCCACCTGAAGCATATTTAAGATGCCACTTTGCTAAAAGATGGAAATCTGCAATTATGTTTCTTTTACAACAATTATTACCACAGATCATGGTGAAAGTGGATAGAAGTCCTTACCATTGTTATGGTTTCACCAAATGAGTCATGTTTATTTCTCCCTTATGGCAGCAGAAATGGCAAAAAGTTAGATGTCTGGACATTTTAATGGACCTGACATATATGGCAATGTATCTGCACTTGCATCTAGCTAATATGCACTTGCTAGACTGCACACTTAATAATCTGCAACAGAAGTTGGCAGACTCTCCACCTCTCATCTACGATTTAATGGAAGGTACTGCAGTCTCCTATTAATAGCATCATTTCTCCTAGCTACAGCGCATGGGCTAGTGAGCATAACATGAGGAATTGCCTTAGTACAGCAGCTCAAAAACATGCCATTGTCATAAACAGCAAATCAGGGACGACAGCATAAATGAGCTGAACACACCTTTTGACTGATTGCACGTTTCTATTTGCTTATCTACTTGTTAGTTTGCAAATTTAATTATTTTCAAAAGAGTTTCTAATCATTACTGCAAATTAGTGAGCTACTGTTGCATTACACATTGTTAGACTGACCTGACCAGAAGAAGCAGAATTAAATAGCAGAAAATAGTAGAAATTAAAATGGAAAAAGAAATTAAGTTCTCATAACAAGCATAAGATTACTGCACATTTTCTCATCATTCAGAAATAACAAACTGCAGGAACAGCCTACACTGTAAGATCTCTTCTGAAGGAACGGATGCCCTTATTTGTCACTCTCCCTTGCCTGTTGCCCCCCACCAAAAAAAGAAGGGAATAATATATACTATGGTGAATGTCAGTGCTGACATAATCTATAGCACTTCTTAGGTTAGGAACCACCTGATCACATCTTTCTTGGTTATCCAGCCTGTGGTCATTTGTCGGGGATGTCATACCATGTTTTTAAGGAAACATTGGTCAAATCTGAGCCTTGTCAAGAGCAAGTGGTCCTTGGCAATACATCATCCAGGCTGTAGGAAGTGTTTTGTAACAGAAATAATGTCACATCAGGAGGGCTGGCTCTGGAGCATGAATTAAGTCCCAAGCTCTCTTGGCCCAGCCAGGAGATAAGCAGCTCTGCTATGTTCAGTGGGCGTGCTGAGGGCAGGAGCTGCCATCTTGGGCACACGGTGTCGCACCTCAGCACAGTGCCCACGACACCCCACAGACACAGTGCACTGCTTTGGGTGGGTCAGGTGCCAAGTTGGGGTCACCTTTGGCCAAAGGTGAAACAGGTGGCTGCCCCCAAATCACCAGTGTAAACCATGCTGCTGCACATATTTCACACTGTCATGACACAGAGTCCCCCGTGGCAGACACTTTTTCCAAAGAATTTTATAAGGTGTACAAAGAAAAATTAGTACACTCCCCCCCCCCCCCTTTCTCATTTCAAATTGAATTTTCAGGTCAAAGAAAGGAGAAAGAGCTCTCACATCAAATTCAGCAGGTGATTCATAAAATTAATTTGGAAGTTACAAAAATAAAATGTCTTAAAAACTGAAGCCGTGCGTGTCCTTTCACTCATTTTTGATCTCATCTCTTTGACTGGATCAATAGCAAAAGCAACTGAAGAAAGACTATCCAGGAAGGAAATCTTTAATAAAATACTAGTTCCTATGGTGAGTGGTAACAGGGCTGAGGTAGAGATCATTGACGTTAGCAGCCAGTGTACCCAGTGGAGAGGAACTGCTGACGCAGAGGAGAGACAGCCATGCACAGGGGTGAGCTGAGCTGAACACACCTGAAGCTCGGTCCACAGTCCATCCTCATTATATTTAAAATGCATTCCAATGTGTCCTCCCTTGGCTGTGTCCTGACTTGGTCATGAGAAAGGTTCATGAAAAAGAAAAAGTGGTCTTTGAACCAGAAATCATGCTTTGTCCTCACCAGGACTTTATCAGGGAAGAGTTTGGGAGAACCTGATTTACACTCTTGCATTTCCTTCCTGCTGAGCAAGGAAGGAGCCCCATTAAGGCAAACTGCTGATTTCTTCATCTACCATCACGTTTGTGTTCATGAGGGTGCAGTCACTGGTGGCCTAAGGCAGATGGAGCTGAGGGGGATCCCCTTGGTAGAAAATGCTTTGATGTCTAAATACAGGTAAGACGTGTCTAGAAGCAGATCATAATTTCTCCCTTTTGTAGGAAATTAAGCTGAACTGAATTTAATTTCATATGTGAGAAAGCAATTAAGCATCAAGGTTTACAGGTGACTGGGTTCTCTGAGGCTGCAGACATGCTGCACTGGAAATATTTTTTGGTGGCTTCAGTTAAATTTAATTTTATTCTTCTACAAATTCAGAGATTATCTTGGATTCCCTTTTTCAAGCGATGCAGCACATCAGGCTGGCTGCATGTGCATATTGCTTCCCAACACCAGATCCCTTTCCAGCTGTGTGAATCTGACTTTCATTCCCTTTCCTGCATATCACTCTTTAATGTTTCTTCTTCTGCTTATTACACCAGACTAAAGAAATAGGCTAAGGCTGCAGGGTTTCCTGATATAGCCACTCCATCCAGGGCAAAAGCGGTACCAAGCCTGGAGTGCAAAATCCTATCTGAAAATTTCTCTTGGTTTTATGCTATTGTTGGGGGCACTTTGGTGCCTAAATTTAAATACAATACAAGTGACTGGGAAAGGAGCATAGTCTCAGTGAATTCAATAGTAAATAGAGAGCTATAGGTACAAATTAGATGTCCTGACTAACCTATATCTTTCTGTAGACCATATAAAAAAGCCATGGAAGTTGATGACCTAGTTGCTTACATCTAATATGTTAGTGCTAACATTGTCCTAATGTCATGCTGAGATCCCATACAACTCCTGACAGATTTTTGTTTCATTTAAGGCATCCCTTGATGGACAATATGTCTCCCTAAAAAGCATCCTGTTTAGCCTATTATAATACTTGGAAAAAAAAAAAAAAAAGGTCTCTTCTGATGATGTTTAACCTTCTCTCATTTTCTTTCCTGAAGCCAGTTGTGCTTTTTCACAGAACCATAGAATGGTTTGACTTGGAAGAGACCTTAAAGATCTCGTTCTTCCAACCCCCCTGCCATGGGCAGGGACACCTTCCACTAGACAATGTTGCTCAAAGACCCAGACAGCCTGATCCTGAATACCTTCAGGGATCCACAACTCTGGTCTCTGGTCTTCTGTTTTGGCAGTGAGTTGATTTTGCCTATGTGTAGGAACCCAGAGTGCAGAGAATATTTCTCTGCCTGTTTTAAGGGGTTTCAGCCCCCTGAACAACACAGCTTTTGACCTCTGTCTGTGGAAAAAACTGCCTACTATTAGAAAAGAACTAGAAACTACACTAGTGTAAATTAGGTGATAGAATACTATGTAAGATTGTCACAGCGTGAAAAATTTAGAGGTTTTGGGTTTGTTAATATAGTAATAGATAAAAGCAAAAAACACCAAAATGGAGGATTGTTGTTGTTCTCCAAACCTTCTTCTTCTTCTTCTACTGCTCCATATTCTGCAGTAAAAGTCGTTTGGGATGATTGGACAAAGAATTCCACAGTTCCTGGCTGTGTTACTAAATAATTGGTAGAAAAGTAAAAATAATGTACGTTTTTAGTAACCATTGGTTGATTTACCTTTAAAAGGCTGTGTAAATCTTGATAATTGGGCTTTCTCCTGCATTCTCTGCTCTGTGCTATGTCTGGATCATGCTAGTGACTCTTTTTCTCTGATAAGACTTAATAAACAACTATCAAGAAGCAGCGAAGGCTGAGAGTCCCCATTTGTCTCTCGAACTCCTGGCAAAGACTTTAAAAACTCTCTCCCATCAGGAGAAGTTTGATTACAGCACAATCTGTGTCACCTATGGAGGTACAGAACTTTCCAATTTTCCTTACCAAGTAGCACCCCATGAATTTCACACCACTTTGTTGCATTGCTCAGTCCATAATGAGTGTTCTGAGGTACAGCTCCAACTTCCAGAATATTTGCTACCTCACTTTCCCTCTCCCCTGCACCCCACAGAGGGGTGGTGTTTGCCAGCTTCCATCTTGTTCTCACATCTTTAGAACAAGATGGAAAAATATTCAATTAAATCAGCTCCAGGGCAGACCTTGTGCTAGGTAATGGGTGTTTCTTCCTAAAGATCTAAATCCCAGACATCCACATCAGAGGCTCTCAACAAAGCAGGTGTTGTCAGAAAGGGCTTCATCTGGCCTGTTCCTGGCACCTTTCTCCAGACCTGTGACTCCTGCCAGGGGTGTGTGCTGCTCTCCCTTTGGATTTTGGAGAAGGCCAAGTGAAGGGCTGAAAGCTCTGCTTGTGATGGTGTGACTGTGGCATACATTTTCTGCCTTCAGGAGCCATAACTATAGATCCCCCACCACCACGTCACCTGACATAAACCCACAAGTTTATGTGTCCTCAGTCTGCATCTGTCCACAGAGGCACCTCCCAAGGGCTTTTGGGGAGGAGGACATCAGGAACACGTGCCACAGCAGGCTGTGCAGCCTCCAATTTATGTCCACTGCCACAGGCTACAAGCCAGGATAATGACCCATTCCATGGGCTCTGCCCTCGAGCACAAGAGACTCGAGTGATCACCCTAACAGACTCCAGTCAGATGGTTTGTCACCATCTCCCTTCCCTGTGGCCTGTAAACCTGCCACAGGGAAGAATCCATAAGGGCTGTACCTTGGAGCTCCAGTCAGTGTGAATCTACTACCTCCTCCCTAGAATTCTGCTTGATAAATTTTAATGTAATTTATCCTTGCTTTTATTTTTTTCTCCTTTCATGCCTTTCAAATTACATGCCTCAGCAGTGGCTCATAGCGTGTCAGTACTGCTATTAAGTAACTGCCTAATGAATTTCAAAAGCCTAAAAAGGCTTCCAAGAGACCTCTTTTTTGTTTACAGAGATGAAGAGGCTGACCAGCTTTTCCAGGAAAATAAGATTTTTGGAAAAAGGGGCTCTGTCAAAGTTACTTTATAACTTATTTGCTTTTTAAACAAAAACAAGCCTTTAAGTAAACTTGCAAGTCGCTACAGCATGCTGCTTTCAGAGTTGTTTCTTTTCTCAATATTATTATTAAAGTGAGGAAAACTGGTGGGTTTTTACCTCAGCAACAGAGGCTACTTTTCCTAAAAATGAAGACATGGTCTCCCACAAAGAAACAATTGTGTACCAACAAGAAATAAAAAATATTAATCATCATGTGAGGAGAACCAAGAGATTAATTATTTCTTTAATCCGTCTTTCTGGTAAGCATGATGCATACCTTTCTAAGCTGCTGTAGCTGTCTTTTCCCCGGGTAATCATGAGCAAGCCTCTCCACCTAAAACCAGAAATTAATAGACCACTTCTTTCTATTAGACATGTGAAAAATGCATTTCCAAATCAAACCACCACACGGAGCACAGCTTTTAGAGATGGAGAGTGTCTGATCTTAACTCTTCTGACCTTTGCTCATTCAGTTTACATAAAGTCAATTCAACATATCAGCTAATACTGGTCACTGTGCTGCTCCTCCCTGAAAGGACTTTCTTTGAGCAGAAGCATCACACACAGCAGAAGAAGAGGAAGGAGCATAAATTAACACAGGTTTCCAAAAAAGGCAGGATTTGCAGTGCTGTGCTGCATATGTACCTCTGGAGCTTATTTCTTATTTAGGCAGTTTCTCCTATTGAAAACAGGAATTTTCTACAGTCTTTCCTCAACAGATGAGTGAGATGTAGCAAGCTGGTTTTGTCCACCTAGAATCTAAGCAGTAAAACCACTGAGGATGCATAACACAAGGAGTTGGGACAAATATTTCCTCATTCACTCCTTCTGCCAGCAGACAAAAAATGGAAATTCATCTACATTCTTGGTTGAGATCTGACATTTGAAACAGGCTTTCCTGTCTGCTGGAGGTACCCTGATAACAGTGCTCCACTTGCTCCTAAAAGAATTAGGATCCTGTTTCCATAAACCAGACTAGCAACTTTCTGTGGGTTTGCCACTGATTTCTGTGGAAGCAGGATCATTCTCCACCTAAAGTATCTCTGCTCTGAGATTATCAGAGAAATAGTACTAATGAAGATTTCACTATAGTAACCAATGATTTATTTTGATTGTTTTATTAAAGTACTGAATTAAAGACAACATACAGACACAAAGCTAAGATAAGGACCCAACAGGGAGGTCAAATGACCTCTGGTAATTAACTGCCTCTCTTTTAAAAGGACAGTCAGTCATTTGAGGATCATCCTGTCAGGGAAGAGATGGGGAGAAGAGGCAAGGCTTTGTTTTGCTAGATTAAAAGGGGATAACAAAAAATGTATAGTCACTGTTAGTTTGCTACAGTGTAAGCATTCTAGGGTCTCTAGAGATCCCTGTGTCACCATGAAGGAGTCTAGCCTGAGTTAATCCATCTAAAGGAACTGGTGAGCACTCTCCTAATCTCTAACATTTATAGGCTTTTGAGAGGGAACAACACAGGGGAGAGATTTAAAACCTCAGATGAGCAAAACCTTGCAGGTGTATCCTTAACCTTGAGCACCCTCTTCTCTTTAGGAAAGTGGCTGAATACTTCCTTTTAATCTCATTTACATTTTCTAAATCCTATTGTCTTTCATGGAGCCCACAGGTACTACCTGAGAGCTTTTCTGAAGAATATTTGCCCTTCCCCAGCACCGCTGATTGTTGAACTTGCACTAGCTCCTCCACCTCCGGTTGCCATTCCCTTTTCAGTTTTTCTATTTATAGTTTCTTAGGTGAGAGGCCACTACTAAATCATATATTAATTGCTTGCTTTCAGATAACTTTATTTTTAAATCCCAGATGCACTCCCAGGACTTTTTCTAATACATACAACAAATCATTTTTCCACCTCTGATATATTTTTTGTGATGTCATTAATGTATCTCTAGTATGTGCCTCCTCAGCTGCATTATTCCTGCTCCGTAGAAAAAGCAGCTCAGGGCTGATCCTCCTAGCTGAAGGAAGCAAAGACTCCCACCTGTGAGCAGGGAATAACTGAGGCTCCTAAACAGCCAAAGCATTTCATGAAGGTGGCTGAAGTCTAAGAAAGGCCAGCAAGGATTGCTGGCACATTTCGTGCCAAGGAGAAAGGCACAGTGCTGAGTTCTGGCAGATGATTTGCTTGTCCCTTTGTCTCCTGCCCATCTTGCCAGGACAAGGACCCAGCTGGGTGACCCACCTGGGCACTTGCCTGCTGGGGCCTCCCTTTCCATCTCTCTGTCAGCCTATGTGGCAGAGCTATTGTAGCTAAGCCTTATTTTCCATCTTTTTTTCCTTTTTCACACAAAAGCAGTTACATCATCAGTTTTCATGTCCAAAACCAAGGCAAAGCAAAAGAAAATCCCCATATTTTGGAGCTCCAAAACTGTCCTTGAAAATATGTTTTCCCCAGCTTCACAAGCAGTAATTAGTTACACTTTCATATCTGTATCCTAAGCCAACACTACCAAAACATTCATCAAAAGGATAGCACGGCAGGGCTTTTCAGCCCACCAGGATATTCCCCCTGGCTATGTACTCAAATTGCAGATGTGTACTACAGCACGCAGAGGGTACGTTCATTTGAGTATCATTCAGTTTAAAGAGAATGATGGTGGGGGAGAAGCTGACAAGAGGAAAAGAAGAGGGCAGTACATTAATGAACTCTCCTAAATCAGTGTATGTAACCATCTAGCCTCTTCAAAAAGACAGCAATCAGCGCCCAGAAAAATAACTCATTGCAAAAGAGATGTCTCTTTTTCAGCTGTGGTTATTGCTCTGTCCGCATGGGCATTGTATGCAGTGTACTTAGAGATAACATCTGACACAATTTTTCTTTTCTGTTAAAGAAAGTGTATTTTAGTCAATGGAATCGATTTATTCTTTTCCTTGCTGAAATGGGAAATTGTCTTTTAACCAAGATTTCCCTGTCAGCTCAGAAGTAAAGTAATGAACCATTTTTTTGGTGTGCTTTTGCTTGTAATAGTTGTCAGCAAGCCCTCAATTTCACTACCTGGAATACCTTTTCCTGAATTACTGCCTTTTTTTTTATTGCAGTTGTTCTATTTTTCAGCAGTGAGATGATTTTAATTTTGAACAACAACAAAACCTAGCCCATTCCCAAATATGTATGAGTGTGGTGAATGTAGGAACTGTTTTTTATCCTTCACTTAGAGCAGAAAAAACATTATGCTGCAACAAGAATTTCAGTAATTAAATGGTACAAGTGATTTTCACAAATATGCTCCTGCTGTGAGACCTTTTGCAGCAGATTAACTTTTACATCCACTTCAGCAAAAAAAAAAGAACAACTAACAAGCAGTTCAACAACCTTTCTCCCCATTCCACTAAGCTTTCCCTGCAATCAAACTTTTTATTTTTCTGCACCCAGTCATTGTGGGAAAATGAACCAGCTGGAAAGAGGTAAGATAAAACATGGTAGAGCATCAGTTCTAAATTTCTGTTTCTGTTCTTGAGAAAGGTTTTGGCACGTCCCTGCAGATTCTGATGCAGATTACTGAGTTGTAATGGGACTTTGCAGTAAGATACTCATTTTCCATGTGGTTAAAATTGCTTCCTGATATTTCTCAAAAGAGCACAATGGGGATTAGAAATTGCTGCAACATCTCATTTGTGGAGATCTGCTGGTGAAGTGTAATTGTTCTGAAGCCATGCATACCCTCTCCCCAAAAGTCAGATTCTGCACATTGCATGAAAGAGACATCCATATGTCTGGTCTCTGTGTGCATCGGAGCCTCCCCTTCCCTCTGCCTATGGCACAGTCCTGCCTGCAGGACACTGGGTTCAGTGAACCAGAGGAAAATCAACACCCCTCGTGGACCGTGCGCTCATGAGAATGTGTATCTGCTCCCACAGCACACACAGAGCCCACAGCAGAGATAAAAATTCAGTTTTATCATGAACGTTCTGATAGTCTCTGCTTATCTTAAGATCTGATCTGCCAGAGGGAGGTGGAGGGTCTTGTGTGCGTTGTCCTCTTCTAGGTTTTGGAGCTGCAGATTAAAGCTCAAAAATATGAAGCAAGCAACCCCCAAAGTCCGGAAAGCACTTGCTCATGAGGAAAAAACAGACCAAAAATCATTTCTAAACCCTTTTTGAGCCACTCCCATTATTTTGGAAGGGGCAGATCATGATTTTGGAATGTCTCAAGAGAAAAACAATGAACTCCTGTTAACCGTGGCAGGGAAGAAATGGTCTTGATCTCCCCACCCTGCACTAGCACAGCCTGGACCATTCCCCATGCTTCCAATTGAGCCAGGATTTCACCCACCTCCCCCAGTGTTTCCCTGTGGCATCTTCTCTTTGCATTAACTAAAGGGCACAAGTTCACATTCACGGAAAAGAAATCTCTGTGTAGCTTCTAGTGGCATGGGAACTGACTAGTGACATGATTGAGAAAGAACAATCAACTGAAAGATTCAGATAACTCCTCAATGTTCTATATATACTGTCAACAGGATATTTACGTAAATTTTTGTTTCAATACTTTTGATTAAGATTGTTGTAGGCTGGTTTTTTTCTTTCCCTTCCCCTTCTCTTCCCTTCTCTTTCTTTTTTCCTTTATTTACTCTCTTTTTTAATTCCTTTCTTCTCTTTCACCTTAGTATGCTTTTACTTTTGTTGCTTGAGCCGTAGGACTGTAAAAACAGTAGAAACAATATGTGTTCTGAATTTTCTTCAAACAATGGCTTGTAGAGTGAAATTAAAGCACTCTTTTCCTGATCAGAAACAAACCATAGAAGTCCTGATCTGTGTAAATAGGAGAAGACACATGCCTGACTCTGAGGCAGCCTATGCAGCACACATGGCAGATACCAACAGACCTTTTCCTCTCCCATCAGCACAGCTGCTATTCCTGCATTTCTGGCAGTATCAGGTTCAAGATGAGCAGAGGCAATAGTTAGTCACACCACCTACAGAAATTCATGCCACATAGTGCCACAGATGTTAAATGCCTCAGGACAAATTCACTGAGGACTACTTGTAACAAAAGTGCCACTTCTGGCTCAAAGACTTCCTAATTCTTAGAGCACTGGAAACCAGCAGAGTGCTGAGGATACATTTGCCTATTTTCCTAGGCATCTGCTGTGGACCACAAGAAAAGGCAGAATATTGAGCTAGATGGATTATTCTCGTGGGGGGTTTTTAACATGCAAGTAGCCAGGCAAAAAAAAAAAAAAAAATTGACTGTCCTCAGAATATGTAGTCTTGAAGCTTCTGGCAGCAGGATCATCAGGGTTGGTGTTTCCCAAATAGCTTGCCATGCAATGCATCCAGAACCCAATCTCCTTGTAACACTGTATGGAGAATTGCAGGATGTTTAGTTTTGATTACAAATGGGAAAAAGAGCAAATATCAAACTCCTCCATGAATCAGAATTACCATTGCCATCCAGCTGCATTAACTATTCATGACTTTGGTGTGCAGGGAGCTTTGTTTCACATTCCTTTGGTGCTCTGCTTTTCAAATTGTGGTAAACGTACCTTGAGCACTACAGAAACAGCCTCAGAGCAGCATGCCTGCACTGCCCAAATATTTTCATGTTTTCTCCTCTTCTTGACAGCAACAGCATTGCCAGAACAAACTCAGTTTGGTATACCTGCCCTAGGATCTGTCATTCCACAGAGTTCCTCATTACGAAACAAAGCTAACCATGAAAAATTCTGCATCGAATAAATTGACTTCATCTGGTGGGGCAAATGAGACTGATCTGGGCTTCAAACAACATCTCCAGCATACTTGATATCTTGGAGGATATCGGAATTGTCTCCTAGATCACAACATGAGACAGAAAATGCCCCACATTGGGTGGGTAAGAATTTCTTTTCCAAAGGCCATCCACAAGCAGCAGGTGCAGCAATGCAGGAGGAACCCCCTGAGAAATTAAGCAGAGCTAGAGACCTAGCTGGGACTTATTTCAATCTGATTTGAATTACTATCATTCGGCTCTTTGTGAGATGTTTTCCAGCCTCTCTTGGGTAAGGCAGATGTCTGCACCTTAAAAAAATGTTGGTAGAAAAGAAAACTTTGTTTGAGAAATGCAGATTTGCAGAAAATTTTCTGAAAACAAAATTTTCCAAGAGGCTGAGGTCTCCTGTCGGAAGTCCATGCTGCAGAAGTCCATGCTATCAAGATGAACCTAACAGCGTGCCAGAGGTCTGACCAGGCAGTGTCTTAACCTTGGCACGAAATGTGCATCCACAGTTCCCAAGTCCCTGAATTCTTTGCTGCAAGCAGGGAGCACATAAGCCAATTAAATTGTGTTATAAGATGTTTATAGGAATGATTTCTAAACTACACTTGCTGGGTGAAAAAACCTTTGTATCAGTACCAACTTGGGAAACATCTGAACCATTGGTTGAACCTAAAAGGCTTGGTTCTGTGAAGTAATCTGCTTATCAGGCTCTGCATCCCCTTGAGCATATCTGGAAGAAGGACAGCTGAGATCCTAAACAGATTCTTTACAAGACCAACATTCCTCTACTTCTGTATGTAAACATAGCTCTGGTATTCTATTATCCCTTTCTCCTTTGTCTTTTGAGGATGTATCTTCCTCCTCTTTAAAGCCTTTCCCTCTAATCCTGCTGCAGAAAGTTATTTCCCCTCTGGATGGAGTGTTTCCAGTCCTCTTCCAGAGAAGTCTCACATCTCCTGAATCTAACATTTCTTCTGCCAAAAGTTTGTTTTCAAAATCCTGTTTGGTCTTTCTTTCATTCAGTATTTACAGGACTTGTATGAAAGTCAGTTGCAGCCCCCTCATCCAGTCTTACTCTTCCTGTGAGGCTGCTAATTGGGCCACCAGGGGCAGCTAAAGAAAAGCAGCCTTCCCTAGCTGGGATTCAAACTGTCCATCCTGAATTCAAACTGTCCATCCTGATAGCCTGATTTTTTTATTTTTTTTTTTTAAATACAGTCAGTCTTGCCTAATTTGGAGTCACCTTTCAGAAGCAGCTGCTGTTTTGCCAGCTTCCAGATAGTGTCTCTCAGATTCTGGTACCTTTATCCACTTGCAGTCCATTGTCCCTCATCTCCAATGTTCCTTCAGGGAGCAGCTAGAAACACCCAGCAGCCACTGTCCATTAGTTCTAGCTTCCTTCCCCAAAATGCTGTGTCTCTCTGTGTTGCGCTCATACCTTAAGCCTCCTCACACAGGAACCTTTCAAGTCCAATACCTCCATTTTACTCTTTGAATGAAAGTGTGAAAAATTGCACCTGAGTCCTTGCAGGCAAGGAAAAGCTGTCCTTCATCACGCCAGAGATACAATAGTGCTCACAGTGACGGCAAGAATGCACCTCCCGTTCTGATCCTTCAGTCTTGACCCTGCAGGCCAGGAGTGTACATGGGCACCAGTGTAAGTAAAGAGGACTGATGGCTCCGTGACCTCTTTGCAAACTGCACCTCAGACAGTGACACTTGACTTTTATCTCTCTCACAGATTGCTTAAAACTGCATGTTTTCAGTGGGGTTCCAGACTCACAGACACAAGAAAGTGTCACTTGTTTCTTCTCACTTATACATGGTATCCATCTTTCATGCTCGCTCTCTGAATGTGGATTACATAACCTAGCTTGTGGCTGTGTCCTCAGAAGTAGATGGGTCTCAGCCATCTGCAAAAAGCCTTAAACCCATTAAAATCCTCATTGACCAAATAGTGCTTACAGATTTAAATACCTCTGTGAATCTAGAATTTAATTACTGCACTCCTTTCATGACTCACAAAGAATCAGGTGGCAGGAGTCCAATTTATATGCTCCCTTCTCCAATACATACATGCCTTACAACAATGGATTTATCACTATGGACTTTCATACCTTTGATACCTTATACCTGTCTTTGATGCCTTGATATCTGCCACTGTAGTTTCCCAAGGCATCCTGCCTTCTGCTGCTGCTGTCTGCCTTCTTTGGATTTTGGCTGTAACTCAGTCCCTTTTCTTTTTCCATATGGTTTTTCTATTACCCTGTCATTAAAATCCTACTGAACTTTCCTGTTGTGCTTTTAGCAACATAATGAACTTTAGCTAATCCCCAGCAGATATTCAGGTCTATTTGTCCTCATTCTGTAAAAAAAAAAAAAAAAGACTGCCTGATATTCTGGCACCATCTAAATTTGCCAAATAGTGAAGAATGTGAACAACATTTATTCACAGACTGTTCAGCTCACATGCTGAATTTCCCAGTACCTGCCTGCACACCTGTAAATTCCTCTCTATGTATAATTTGTTTCATTACCATTATATTTGTTCTGATTCTCACAGCCCAGAACAAGAGGTGGAGGCCAGACCCAGTAAAGACTCTTGCATCCACTAAGCAAGAGCTGTTATTTCTTGGTACCTCATTCCCAGGGAGTGACATCCAGAAGAAGTTGATCACTGGGGTTAATGGGAAGCCTGAGCTAGGAACTCAAAAAAGTCCATTGCGTGTGCAGACCTAAAACTAGAATCAGCTTTAGACCCTTCCACAGCTGGGCAGCAGCTAAGGGAGGGGATACTGACATGAAGCAAATTGACCCTGTATCAGGTATCCTAATCCTCTTTTTTATGTCATAGTTAATAAGAAATAGCAACTTACAGTTAATATGAAATGCTGAAGTGTAGCAAAAACAAGCACAGCACTGAAATGGTGCCTCCTCTTAATTTTTTTTCTTCCCAAGACTTCTATTTGGTTTAGGTTGAGGAGGTTGAGTCCCTCCTTGCTCCTGTTCCAGCCTCATGAATGCAGTGGCCTGTATTCCTTCAGGTGCAACAGGAAATAAATGCCAGTATTTTCAGCCTTCTTGGTCTTTAAAGTCATAGAACATGTAATTCTGCACTCTTGCAATATTATATTTGGAAAGGTCTAAAGCACCATCACAGCCCATAAACTAGAAAAGAAAAAGAATTTGCGATTAGGCATTTCTGAAAGCAGAAGCCAACCACACATTTTGGAGGTGCTTAAATTTCACAGCTCTGCCTTTTGAATATTCAGCATAAATTGAGGTCCATTTTACAAAAATCTCTGCTCCATTGCACTTCTAATCATTTGGCAAGCTAGAATTAAATGTAAAGTTTGCTGGTTTTCAACAACAGCATATTGCACTATTATCTCATCTTGGTTTAACCCTCCTGCAACCCAGAATTGTTTCCATTTCTACCACATTCTGTTTATGATTTTTTTTACTTCAAAACAGGCAACAATTTTTTCCAACAGCATTTAATGAAGTCTCAAGCAACAAAACATTCCTTTTTGATGAGTAAGCCTTTTCAGCTATTTAGGGCATGCCATGGAGGATCCTAACCGATAAACAGAATGAGTGGTATGCAAATTTTTGATAACCAAAGCATACTTCGTTGACTTGGATTAGAAGTGTTGAGTAGATTCACTAGCGAGGTTTTTTTCCAGTGTGAGACCTCTCCATAAGAAACGTTCATTACAGGGAGGGTGGTGACCCAAACAGTAGACCCCCCATTGACAAAGGTCTCTGTTCTGTGGCTGTACATAGGCACAGACAGTGCAGAGGGACTGAGACTGTCTGTGTGGTCTGCAGACTGTTTGGGCCTGAGCCAGCTCTGCTCCAGAACATGGAAAGTCAAGTTAAAGTGAAACTACATCCAAGCCAATAAAACCTCCTGGGAGCTTTACTCTACCATTGTTGTCACATTCTGGACCTGAGTTTGCTCGTGTCTGCCTAGTCTGGTGCATGAGCAGAAGTGTCCAAGCCTTGCATGTCTCCCTTCTTCTAGGAAAAACACATAATTCATTATGGGCTGAAAGAATCTGCTGTAGAGTTCAAGCAATGCTCAGTACTGTGAGCAGAAGGCAAATCTTCATTTCTGAAAACAAATAAGGAAAGAGAAATGGCTTGTTTGTGTACCCAGACTGTGCAGTGAGAACACATCTCATAATTCCCAGTGCAGATCTCGCAGGCTTGCACTGCCCTGGGAAATAGGTTGGAAGCTTTTAGCCCAGCATAATGAATCCAAGAGTCCCAGCAAGGAGAAGGATGAAACAGGTCACCATTCTTGAGCTCTGTCTTCCTATTAACAGCACAAATGCAAGGGACAGGGTACCAGCAGGTGATGCCACACTTGGCCTGAACTGCATCATCCAGCAGAAGCTGCAGCTGTTTTCCCAGGGAAACAGCCTTGCTGGCTCAGAGATTGCTCCAGCAACTCCCTCCAGCCCCACCAGGCTGGTGATGGTCTCCAAAAGGATAGTTTCCAATTAATCCATCCAGGTTTCAAACAACAAAGGCTGGTGAGCTTGATGTGATGGGGGATACGAGGCTGGAGGAATGCCTGCCTGCCGATAAGGGTAGGCAGCTGCCATGGGGAGAACTGCAGTTTCTACAGGAGCTGCTGGGTAGTAACTAAACATTTGAATCCCCAGTGTAATTGCACCACATCCAGCAGAGTAAAATCCAGGTCATTCCCTCTTGTCTAGCACATTTAAGCTGTAAAAACCTGTGGAGGAGATTGCTACCAGGTGACTGTACACAGCATGCTGATCTACCCCTGCCATCACACTCATGATCACAAATCACAGGCAGCTGAGGGTGAGGGCTGCCCACAGCCCCAGAGGGCTCTCAGAAGCAGCACTCTGCTTCCCCCAGGCTCTGAAGCAAACAGGCATCCCTGGAGGAGGACATGGCCACTGTGTTGTGGGCAAGCTTTGCTACTTTCTGGCGCTCGTACACTTGTGACAAACGTCCCATGGCAGGCAGGATCAGTGGCATTTACGCCTGGACACCAGCAATTTAGTTATGCAGCATTTAGCCCAACCCTTTCTGAAAAGCATGGCCTCATTATATATTGGCCCATGCAATGACTGAACACGGATGGAAAAGACCAAGTATCAAATATAACTCCTGCTCTCTCAGGTAACTCTCATGCAATTCCTTCCAGAACTCATTGTAGGAGTGATTAGGGGTTTTGTTCCTCTCTCCTCCTTTTTGTACAGTGAAGGCACATCATCAGATCAGAAGAATCTACTCTGTCCTTTTAAGACTCTCCTTGCCAGCATGAAACCTTTTCCAACACCAGCATGAAATCTTTTCCAACACCAGCATGGCATCCCTGTTCCTCTTGCAGTTCCTTTTTCCTGAACCTTGTGGTGTCCACAGCTGCAACCTCTGTCCCAGACAAGGTTACACCAGAGCCCTGTACAATGCTTTAATACTGCCTTCACTCTTCAGCCAAACTGGCATGCCAACATTGTGTTTAAATTATTTTTCAGTTTGTGCTACAAATCCTTCATTTAGTTTTCATGCAAGAAGGTCATCAGAGACAGAGCTTGCTCTGAGGTATTTTCATTACATACATAATACTTCTGCCATCCTTTACTGTACAAAGTCATAGGCTTGGATGGTAATGGATCCTCAGAGCATACAACTCCCAGCGTACTAGAGAAGGATGATTTTGTGGCTTAGATATTGATCTGAACAAAAGGGTTGCAGTCACACATAGCTGAGCTGGGAAATCCTGGGAGTGCCTGAAGCCACAGGGCACTCCCAAGACAGAAGCTAATGTTCACTTGTCTCTCCTGGCAACAAAACAGCCACTATACATCGCACTACTTCCACATCCCTTGAAGGAGGCATTGGTAAGGTCCTTGTAGCTAAGACCCAGACTGTTGTGATCTTGATCACAGGGTGGCATCACAGGGATAATGACAGTGCAGAGATGGGCACAGAACATCAGAGCTACCTTCACTACAGGCAGCAGCAATGCTGTAATCCTGGGTTCCCTGTGGGAGTCCTGGGTGCCCGGAGTGGGAAGGAAGGCAGGCTGAAGGATGGTGGCTCCTGGGACAGCTTATAAGAGACAAAGATCACACTGCCACCTCTGCTGCCAGCATGTCATGAACATCTGGAGAAGGTGCGCAGCAACAACAGTGTACTCCAGCTGTGGTTGGGACACAACACCCCCAAACATGGGAGAAGTTGGTCGCTGCTCTGGGTACGAGTCAAGGTACAATAGCACAGCGGTGGCCAAGCACAAATTGTCTTCCACCTTGAGTCATAGGTGATTGTCTTCTTCCACAGAGGCTCACTTCATCCATTTTAAAGTGCTCGTCTTCTTTAAAATGTTTGGATTTCTTGGGTTTGTAGGGTTTATTTTTTGAAGAACTATTGATATTATAGCTGGAGGATGTAGTAAACTTTCATTCTGCAAGTTTGTTGGAAAGGTGCAGCTGGGCAGCAGAAAAAAATTCCCCAGGTAGATTTCAGGAAAATGCATTCTTGAAGATAAAGACAAAGACCCTCAGCATGACAAAAAATGAAAGAAATAAAATCAGTCATGGTTCTTTTACCAGAATTCATATAACAGCAGAGATATATTAGTAAAAAAATAAGTATCAGCAGAAAAGTGTTCACAATCTAGTGCTAATGGTTTAAGAGTAGTCAGGGATTGAGAAGACATTTTAATGTGCCAGCAGTAAAGGGCTTAAAACTAAGAAACTAAAAAAAAAAAAAAAAAAAAAAAAAAAAAATTGTGATTTAAAGGGGAAGTTATCTATGTTAAAACATCAGTTCGTGTCTCATTCACCTTCTCTCTATTTTGCTGGGTCTCTCTCTCACCTGGGAAGTCCAGGAGCAGGTGTAAGGGTGGGGGTTTTGTCTTTTTTTTTCTCTTTTAATACAAAACTGAATCTAAGAGCAAGCACATTCACAGTCAGGGTGAATTCTATTTCCCACTATACACATAAAATGGTTTGAGTTGGAAGGGACCTTAAAGTTCATCTAGTTCCACCTCCCCTGCCATGGGCAGGGACACCTTCCACTAGACCAGGTTGCTCAAGGGCCCATCCAACCTGTCCTTGAAGACTTCCAGGGATGGGCCATCCACAACTTCTCTGGGCAACCTGTGCTAGTGCCTCCACACCCTCATAGGAAGGAATTTCTTCCTAACATGTAATCTAAACATCTCCTCTTGTAGTTTTAAACTGTTCCCTCTTGTCCTGGGGCTCTCTGCCCATATAAAACATCCCTCCCCCTCCTTTTTTAGCCTTATTGACATACTGAAAGGCTGAAATAAGGCCTCTCCCAAGACTTATCTTCTCCAGGGTGAACAACCCCAGCTCTCACATCTTTCCTGCTGGTGGTTACCCTGGAAGGGGCAGGTCCGATGTCCTTCACCCTGTGACAACAGAACCGGACGCTCCTGCTCTCCCTGAGCCAGCGGACAAAGGAACCCGGAAAAGCCGGTGCTGATGTGAGCCCCAAGCAGATGCAACCACGCCGGCACATCCACTCGGAGCGCCGGCGGAGAGCCGCAGAGCAGCGCCGGCCGCACGCGGGGCCTGCAGGTGGTGCTGTTTAATTGTGGAAGTGACTCCCCCTCCCACCGCAGCATCCCGCAGGATTCGCCTGGGCGGGAGCAGCGCCGGCCGCCCAGGGGTGCGATCCGAGCCACCCAGTGGGGCGGGTCGCTGCCGGAGCTGTAAAACATCCTGCGCTCTGACAATCCAGTTTCCTCTGAATGGGAAAAAACCCTTCAGTAATACCAAGAAAAAGCCATCAGCAGCCGACCTGGTGTGAGCACAGCTTCCTCTGATCCAGCGGGAGAGGGTTGCCCCTTTGCAGACAGTGAAGATACGGCCATGTTTTAGAAGAGGGGGTTTGGGGTGCCCCCCTGGATGTTGGAAGACACCTACACTAAACCCTGAGTTACTCCACCCTTGATGAGCAGTACCAGGAGACCATGCACACATATGGCCACAGAAGTAGAAGAGCAACAGGGTCTAGTGGAAGTTTTCCCTGCTCATGGCAGTGGGGCTGGAACTAGGTGATCTTTAAGGTCCCTTCCAACCCAAACTATCCTATGATCCTGTGATCAACAGATAAAACTTCCAGATTAGTAAAAGCTCAGCACACCTAGCAATGCCCATTTCTTCTGCAAATTTTCCAGAGTCTGCCTGACTCCCTAGTCACCCAAAAGTAACTTTAACACCTGGCCTGGTTCAATTCCTTCTGCAGGACCACTGCAGCAGCCTGAAAAATATCTCTTTAAGAACGGTAACTTGGTTCCTTTCTCTGTTCTTGGGACACAGCCAGGCCATGCAGCCATACAA
Source organism: Corvus moneduloides (assembly GCF_009650955.1). Lineage (NCBI taxonomy): Eukaryota > Metazoa > Chordata > Aves > Passeriformes > Corvidae > Corvus > Corvus moneduloides. The sequence continues at coordinate 90,198,446 of NC_045477.1, forward strand.
AACACCTATCGTTTACCAGATGTGCAAAGGATTCTCACAAATTTCAGAGCATAAATTTCCAGCCTCTTTCACTCAGGCTCTGCACCTTTAAACCACACTACCTCTGCTGCAGTGCTTTTCTGCAACCTTTTAGGGAGAAGGGAAGAGGAGAGAGCAGGCAGAATAGCCAAGGAAGGGAGAAGGAAGCAAAAAAAAAAAACCCAGCAACCTTTTGTATCAACAATCTGCCTAGCTGGGGAAGGAGTGGAGGCAGGGCAGAGTGGGAGGAAGAAGTGAAAAGAGGAAAAGGAAAGTCCAGAAGTCCTGCGTGGTGAGATAAGGAAACCTGGAGGTAAGTTTGGATGAAGGAGTGTCAAATTTTTAAGTGCTTTCTGACCTTTGTAGTCATATTTGCAGACATGGTTTCATTCTTTCTTTTCAGGACCTCTGGAAGAAATAATTTGCTAAGCAAAAAGACATATTTGGTATTTCTGACAGGACTTCTCAAACCCAGCTGAGCTCATGACCTCTCAGTCTAGCATCACAGTGTCTCCACTTCGGAGGTCTCCCTGATATTTCCTACAATGTCCCTGTACATACAGCAGCTCAGCAGAACATCCTTCCTCACTGAACAAGGTGTAATGTCTTCCCATCCTGGAGGAATGGGGCTTTTTACAATCAGCAAAAGGAATTTAAGGATCTATGAACTCCTACACTGGAGTTGCTGCACGACTGTCACTTAACCATCCTCTTTTCAACTCTTCAGTGCCTTGCCCTTCTCATCTATATGTACCCCAAATGGTAAAGATTCAGTATCTGAGAAACAACTGAGTAGCACAACAATAGCATTAATGCTATAGCAGAAATGTATTTAATTTAAACCTCACCAAAATCTTGATTAAGACATGACTATCTTCTGAAGTAGGCAACAATCCTGATCAGATTATGGACTGAGACATTGCACTGGAATCTTATGGTATGATGATAAGTTTGTAATCAATCAAATTAGTGCATCTTAAAAAATTGCCACCTGTAAGGAGATCAAAGCTTACAGTAATCCAAATGTGAAGTAAAAATAGTTGAATTTAAGCTGCCAGCTTTGTCCCCAAACATATCCCTTTTGATCTGGATGCCAAAGATCATTCTGTGGTCTGCCATTAGCAGAGATGCAGAGACCCAGTGCTGAGTTAATTCATCATTGAGGTGACTTTTAGGAACCTCAGAATATTTTAACCCCTCACTTGAAAACTATCAGGAGATGATGTGACAAATGCATTGACTACCCAGTTATGTGACAGTGTGAAGCTGACACACAAGCACCTTCCATGTGATGATAAATGATGAAAATGTAGCTTAGATCTTGAAATTACCAGAGAAAGGAGTAGTTCTACCTCAGGTTAGGAATTCAATCTCTCTGCAACTGGGAGGGAGCCAAATATGTTTGCTTTATCACTTAAAATACCTCTTTACAAATGTAGGAGGACTTTCAGTTCACATACTTATCTCCCAGAGATGGAGTAAGTCTCCAGAGGGCTGAAATCCAGAGCTGACTGGATTCTACTTATCTCCCACACCCTTACTTACTGCCCTCTGGGAACGGTTTTATTTTTTCTCATTCCCACTGCTACATTGACCATAAGGACTTTTTTGAGGCCTTTGGGAAGGAACTATACAGCACTCCAGTTTGAAACAATGAGGTTATGTGAAAGCAGTGTAGACAAAGGAATGGGTTACCAGTTATCTGATACATCCCAAACATTAATGGCAAAGGGCAGAACATTCCCCTACTGAACTTTTAGAATTCCTAGGAGCTCCCAGACATTCTTGGCACAACGCTATTCATTATCTTTTCATTAGTACTACTTTCTGGAAGGAACTGTAAAATAATTTATAGTAAAAATGGTGAAGTGATATATCATTATGAGAGCGCAATGTTTATGTGTGAAAGCTCACCCACACTTATAAAGGGTGCTTGGATAAAGAACACACAGAGTCAAATTTAAAAAGATGCCTTTAGAAATACAAGTTTTATCCCTGCTACCTTCCCATTGTAAAAGAAAAGTAAAAAGAAAAAGGAAAAAAAAATTCCAGGGATCCTTGCACAATGGCAATATTTTGAGAATGCAGCAGATGATGATAATAATACCACCACGAGCACCAAGGACAATTAGAGTGGCAAGGAGCATCGATCTGAAGGCATGAAAAATAGATAAGAATAAGGAACAAGAAGGTAGTGTTTCCCTCTCCAAATGCAGCATCGTAAGGCCACCCCAGACTACTGTCCGCGCCTCTGCAGTAAATTACCAGCAGCACCCCGTGCTACCCGCTAGCACTGAGGAAAGCTGGTGTGAAATGGTCCTTATCCGTGCCTGTAAACGATCCTGGTTTCTAAACCACTGTGACTGCAGATGAGCTGCTGGTTGGGAATGACTGCTGGCTTGTGCTAAGCCCAAACTGTGCTCAGACATTCTCTGGGATGAGCGGATCTGTCTCATTGATCTACGGAAAAACCTCACAAGGGCCTGTGCTAACAATTTAACACCAGGGGCAGTCAAGTTCAAGCACCCAAACAGTTTTCTGTTTAATTTACTAGTCTAGATGTAGCCAGTGTGTCTAGGCTTGATAGATGCATTGAGAGATGAGGGTGAAAAATGGGGAAAGGCTCAGAAGAGGGCCACAAAAGTGATTTGTTGCCTATAAAACTTAGTGAGACACTCAAAGAGCTGTATTTATTAATGCTATTTAAGGGATCAAAAGGTGTTGAGAGTGATCTACAGGAACCCATATAGAAAAGAGATTACTTTTGCAGACTACTACCCTGTACTCCAGGAGTTAAAAACATGCTGATATCCAGGATCTAGATAAATTCAAGCTGTAAATAAAGACATTTTTAAGCATCAGGAGAATTAACTATGGAGCAAATTAACAAGTGCTCTGGTAAATTCTTCATCATGTGTGATCTTTAATTTAATTTTTTTTCAATATCCTGTGAATACAACAGATGCTTGGGGGCTCATAAGAAAAGAGTATCTGAGTTTCTTTTACTTTCTTACACAAAAAGCCAGTCTACATTATTGTACTGGTGCCTTCTGATCTTGAATCTATGATTTGATGAAAAAGACACTGTCAGTGTCTCTAAAGTGTAAGTGAGCAGACTTCCTGCCAGATCTATGAAAAAAAATTCTTACATATGCAGTTGTAATTCAAGCTATGAAACCATGTTAGCAATTAGCAATGTAGCAATTAAGGCAAAAATTGCTGTCCCTTATTGGAGCCAGACACCAGCTAGAGTAAAGCTGATGTAGAATAGAACTGCTGTGAAAAGCAGAAGATGAAACTATATATGGTTTTAGAGATCTGAATGTTCATATCTGCCCTTTCTAGATGTCTGAAGAGATCAAGACCCACTCTAACTGGCACCTGTGTTTTACTGAGAGCACCAGAATTTCTGTGCTAAGGAACTTTGCCAAGTTTTTGCCAAAGAAATGTTTGCATATCCTGGAAAACCCAAACATAACAGGAGCTAATTGGCATGCTCTACCTTACCCTCAGTTATAGAAATACAAATATGGTCCATAATTTTGCTCTGTAAACACAACAGTAGAATTTAAAATAAGATTTCTGCGTAGACAAGAAACTGATGACACGGACATATGGGTTTCCTTAAAACGCCAACTAGTTCATGAGACAAAGGTACAGATGAGAATTCACTGGAGGGAGTTGGTGGAGCAGAGCTCCTTCCCCAGCCCATGGGGCTGGGTTCCACTACACATCAAATAGACCTACAGTGCCTTGTCCCCCTCACAGCTATGCAGTAACAAATCTATATATTCAAAATCCATTTTCCTTTACAGCAAAGAAATTACCTCTGTGTGAGCCTTTGCTGTTAGGTCATTGTATGACACACATTGTAAGACACACATCTCTTTACACTGACCAATCATTTATCCCACTACCCAAAATACCTCCATGCCACAAATTAGCTGGATATGTAATGATCCTGCCTGCAAAATTTGAAACATAAAAATGGGGTGAGGAAAGAGAAATCCCTGCAAATCTTGTGGGTTTGGAATGGTTGGGTCATATTAGTTTGGTTATTGGGATTCCTCAGGTTGAAGCAACATCCTTCTGGGAGGAAAGGTATCTGTGATGCTGTTCCTGGCTCTGTACACTTCTTGAGTATGTATCCTCTGTCCTGCACTCCATAATGATGAAATTCCCCCTGCCCTGAGATTGAAATCACTTTAACGCTGTAAACAGCATTTTAAAAATGAGATTCCTCTGAAAGTTTACATTTTCTGTTGGTCAAAGGTGTAAGGTTAATGATTAATTCAGAATAACTAAAAGTCACCTCATATAAAAAGTTTTCATCCCCTATTTTTGTAGCTGTTATTGCACAGAACTAATCCAGGATTTATTTCCACAAATATTCATAATTTTTGTAGTTGAGTGTAATCTACTCAGTAAGTAATTAAATATCTTAATTTATACACACAGACATTGTACTCTTGGTATAGTGTGACTTACACTGTATAGGTTGTCTTAATTTTGTTTCTTATTCCTTTTTTTAGTTGCAGTGGGTGTCTCAGGATTGTCCATCACCTTCTAATGTTGTATTATGGGGAAAATTATTTCTAATATTTCCTAAATAGTTATTTAGATAACACAAAATGTATATTGAACAGTAAGGAATTAATCTCTCAGGATTAATTTAGCATGAAATGTCTAATGTTTACTAAACCCACGACCTTCTTCCCAGGGACTTTATGCACCCAGATGAGGTTTTCTAATCTACTCTTCTCAGTAAGCAGCCATTAAAGGAATCTAATCCCAACTGGCACAGTAGCTTTGCAGCATGTTTTTAAAGACATTTTTAGTGCAAGCTCCTAAAACCCAACAAATCCAACTGAAAAACAATATTAAATTACTATTGTGTCAGTCAAGGAACAAACTCCATCAGCCAGGGCAGTGTGAGTCATCGCCAGAGGAACTTCAGCTCTTCCCTGAGGAGCTCCACATCATACAGAGCACCAAACTTTGCAGTTCCTTCTGCAAGTACTTTACTTGCATGCAGCAGGACAAATTGATGGCCAAACATCTGTATTCCTCCAAAATCTCTCCTTTTTCCAGGATCCATTGCATGCATTCCAAAATGTCAGCCACATGACCTCTCCAGCATGTCTTTCACATGGCCACAGTACTTCAGAATCTGGGTGTTTTGCTGTAGGCGTGACAACAACCTCCAGGGACACCAAGAGCACCCTCGCCACTGCTGCGGCCCCCCTGTCCCCACCAGCCTGCATGCCCCTGCAGGCTGTGTGCCAGTGTTGGGAGAGCCACCAGCTCTCTGCATGGCCTGAAACCCAGCCTGAAAAATAGGGTTTGCATGTTTGTGGCACCTCAGGGAATTCTAAGTCAAGCTCAGCTCTATTGGCATAAGCATCTTCCCCAAGAGAACTTGGATACAGAAACTTTGATGGAGCCATATATTCTTGGACTATGCAACATTTTATTCTGTTTGTTTATTGTATTCATAAATAAAAATGCCTCATTAACTGCACAAATGAATTTCCTCTCCAATTATAGTCACCTTTTAGTATGTATTTCAATATAGAAAAACAAGTAAGCACTGGCATAAAACACTACACTCTGTTGAACTCTGTATTTATCTGAAGTATTTTTTAAACTCCTTCTTTGTTAAGCCTTAAAACATTCAAGTTTATTCTTCTTCAGAAGCAAATCAGATTTTAAAATCTTCAGCAGACTGGAACATCCATCCTTCTAACTACTAGCAATATAAATTCTGCAAATACAGGACTATTATTCATCACAGAGCTCTCTTAGCTCTGCAGAAATGAAAGAAATAATTTATAAAACCACACACATAACCCACACAAACCCATAACTTAAGAAGACTGTGACAACCTACGACAATATCATAGACTTAAACCTGTTTAGAGGGAAGATGCTATTGGCACATATTGATTTCTGGTATGTTGAGAACAGCAGAGCAAGAGGGTGGGGTGGGGGCTAAATTTTCCCCAGATCTCAGGATAGTTTCCTTACAGTATTTCTAGTACTGTTGTAGACATGATCAGTTAAAGACATGAGAGAGGCAACACTGACAGGGAGAGATAATCTAATTAATCAAAAATCTTGCTATTAGATCACTGTATTCCCTGTGGCAGTATCCTCAGGAAAACAAGCTGGTAACTCTTTCTAAGCATTGCTTCCAAGTGTGAGAGTGTGAACCGCTACTACGCATCCATGGACAGGAACCGGGCTGGGTGGAAAGTGACTTGTTAAAGATGCTGCAGTGAGATTTTGGAAGGGCTGTCAGCACCCAGACCTCCCTCCTACCAGCAGGTTTAGCAGAAGCCTTTACTGAGGTCCTTGTAAAATTAAAACTTACAGCTCCATTCTTACAAGTAGATACACAGGAGTGGCCCCGTTACAGCCAATATGCATACTTACATGCTTTACCTTCAACATCTTTTTCTCAGAAGCCCCAAACCAGCCTAGACATCAAATCCAAGTTGAGGAGATCGTACCCAGAGTAGTGTCACTAATATGGACATCTATTGTTGTCCCTCTGCTCTTTGTCAATGGCCATGAGATCCACTGTCAGGCTCTGAAGAACTGCCCCTGGCCAGAATGGTGTTACTTGGGGATGCTCTCTTCCCAGATGTTGGGAAAACTTTAAAAGCTGGAATTGCACTGTGCAAGGGGCAGTGAGGGCTCTGTAACACAACAGGATGGTGGGATTTGCCCTTTCATCCCTGTGTCTGACAGAAGCCCCATTTCAACAGCTCTGGAACCTACTGCCAAAGGTGTTAGCCATGGAACCATTGGCTGAAAGCTGTGGGAGCTGTGGATTTGAATATGGTGATGGTACTGGCTTGAACACATCTCTCTGCATTTCTCATGCTTCTGGCCAGCTATCTCCTGCACAGGCTGTTATTTAAAATAACTGATAGAGATTTTAGATGTAAAGAGCTGTATTTTTTTTACTTAAATGTAAATTAAGTAATTTACATTAAATGATAGTTAAAAGAGAAGTAGAAAAAGAGAACACATTTAGAGGCATCTGCTGAGTGCCATTAGTGATTATCATTCAAGCCTAGATATTATGAGACAAATTTTCCTCAGCTGCACCTGACTAGTAGGTAACGAAACTGCAACCATTTTGGTCATGTAATTTTAAATGTATTCATGAAGCTCAAGTGTTAAACTGCAAAGTTTTCTTTGACTGTAAGTATCCCTGAGACCAACATAGTTATATTTCTTCAAATGTCAGTAGGGTGGAATAGATGGACAAAAGTGAGATGGACACAAGTTATGCTAACTTATCCCCCAAAGTTTTTAGGAATCTTTCCAGCCACTGTACAACACAGTAGAGGAGAAATTTCAATCTGTTTTCTTTCTTTACAGACTCAGGACAGTGGAGCTAAATTAAATTCACCAGCCAAATCCACCTACCCATATGCACTATTTTTCTACTCAAGTTATATTTTCTGACATTTTTAGATTTTGCTACAAATAAAACTCATTTGAAAGTAGGAGTTATATTTATTTTGGACTTTTTTCATGCTCAATCCACTGATTTGAAGCTGTTTGGGTACAGCTTTATTAGCATTCTGTGAATTACTTTGTTGTGCAGCAGACTGCAAAAACACCATTCTGAAGGGTGCATTAATAATAATAAAGTTGATACTGTGATGTGATAGTAAAAGGTGGTTTAGACAGTGTTATTTGGGGTAATTATAATTAGCAGTAGCCAGTTAAAGGTCCCAGCATGTGTTTTGTAAGGGAAGAAATGTTAACCCTAGTGTCTTGGCCAGTCTCCAGCATAAGCAATTACATTCTTCCCATCGTAGTTAACTATCCCTTGTTGCTTCAATTAGATATGGTGTTCTTCAGTTTCTGTCTGAGAGCTGCTGAGTTGTGTTACTGGCGCTGTTATCCGGCTGTTTCGTTCCAGCCGAGAAGTCCCAGTATTTCAGTTATAAATGAAGTCTTCTCTGCATGTAAAAGGCTTCTTGAGCGCAGTCTCAGAGCACTGCATAAATCAATAAACAACAGATGCACTTGATATTGTACACTGACTTGAGGGCAAGAGGAAAAAAAAACAAAAGGGAGGAATGGTACTGGCAGAAAGATAACCCCAGGCTATGAATAAAACATGCACACCTATACCCATGAAGGGTGCACAAAGCAGTGAAAGGGCAAAGGCAGTAACAAAGGGCTTTGTCCTGGAGGAGGAAAACAAATAAAGCCCAGAAAAACTGATTTACCATTGAATCAAACACACAGGATCCAAAGAGACTTTATGCCAGATAATTTAAGGAATGGAAGTAAGGACAGTTAGTCCCCAGGTTTCCCTCTGCAAGGGGTGAAAGCAAGAAAAGAGATTTAAAAAGCAACATGACCGACCGATACCATTGCAACCTTGCATGGTTAAAAGTACTTTATAGTTGCAGTTAGGTGGGATGCACCTCAATTTCCAAAGAACTGTGTAAAGGAATCTTCCCGCAAACTAAGCAATTCTTACATATCCATTCCATATCACAGGGGTATTTTACAGCAAAGTAATAATGTGACTACATCCCAAGAGATCTCTAGACAACTACAAGTTATAGCCAGGATAAGAATGTGTAGAAAGGACAGGGTATAAGAGCAAAATGTTAAAAATATTACCTTTGTCTTCGCAACCTTGATTACTCTACTGAATAATCTGAACTATTTTTCTCTGTCCATCCTTCTTCTACTTTTCCACTTATTCTTTTCTCTGTGTGTAATATTAGATTTCCATAAATAGAAACATCCTGTTGTGGTTTTGGACTATATGTAGAAGGAGGAGAGGAACACTTCAAGTACTTCATCTGTGAGATCTAGTTTATTGCTGTCAGGGTGCTAAGGGAGTCATAAGGGGTTTGAGTTTTTTCATTTTCGTAAAATGTCATGCTGTTGCAGAAAAACTGCTGATATGCCTATTAAACCATCCTCATCCTCACAATCTGGTGTTTCTCTGGCTCTTTTGCCCCAATACTTCACATCCCCATCAGAGCAGCCTTGAATATTTTCCTAGGTATCTCCTCCTCCTTCACCCCACTCTCAAAAAAATCACCTGGTTAACTGTCCCATCTTGAGTCAGAGTGGAAGGGTAAGAAATTGAGCTACAGGTATAGGAGTTTGAGCTTCATTTTGTTGTTTCCTCTTAATAGAAATATTACTGAGGACTTCTGAACCAAGGGGATTCAGCTGAGGTGTATTTGAAACATATCATGCTGTGGCACAAACCCCCCGGACCATGAAGGGCAGTTCTGCCATGTTCAACTGGACATTTCACACAGATCCCAAGGGATACAGGTCCAAAAAATAAGTTTCTGTTGACCTCTCAAGACAGGCAGTGGGATTCTGATGCAGAATTAGATGTCATTCTGAAATACAAATTGTCCAAATTTGACACTTTATTGTGCCATAAATTGAGTCTCTCCTGATGGGAGAGAATTTGCTGAAAGTCCTTGCAAGGAGTTTAAAAGATAAAGCGAGATGTCTTCTGTAGTTTCAATGCTTCCAGATAGTTGTTTATTAACTCTTATCAGAGGAACTGAGCCACTAGCATGACCCAGGTACAGCATGGAAGGAGGCAAAGTAGGAGTGAGAGCAAGAAAGACCAATTATCAAGATTTACATGGCCTTTTAAAGACATTTGAACCAATAGTTACTAAAAACGTACATTATTTTTACTTTCTTACCAATTATTCAGTAACATGACTAGGAACTGCGGGATTATCTATCCAATCAATCCAAACTACTTTTACTGCAAAATATGGAGTGGTAGAAGAAGGAAAAGAAGGTCTAGAGAACAACAACAATCCTCCATTTTGAGATTTTTTACTCTTATCTATTTACTACAAAGAGAAGTCTAAAACCTCTAAATCTTTCACCCTATGACAATCTTACATAGTAGTCTATCACCTAATTCACACCATTGTATTTTCTAGTTGTTGTCTGACTGTTGGTAATTTTTTCCAAGGTTTAAAGCTAAAACAGTGTTGTTCAGGGGGGTAAAAACCCTTAAAAACAGGCAGAGAAATATTCTCGGCATTCTGGGTTCCTACACAAATTCAAACTCATTAGGTTTAACTTCCGTGCAGGAGAATCCCATTTATCACATTTTGTGAGTTTTGAATATTTCCTCTATAATTCTACTGTTTTCATATTCATGAAACTTCTCAGGACTCTTTGGTAGATTACAGACTAGGTTTTCTAACCTGATGAACAAATTATGCCAGCTATGACCACACTTTGTTTCTAGATGATCTCATTTCAGTTGGGTTTAGTATTTGCTTTCTACTTTGGATACTGGGTATGACCCATTAAACATCCTTGTCTTATGATCCAGCTGAAAGTCGTTGCCCCATTTAGTATTATAACCCAAAATGAAAGAAAAACTGCTACAGGGAACAAGCAGATGTCAAGAAAAGAGCAGTGCCATTCAGAGAAAGAAAGGCAAGTGATGGAAAACAGAACCTCTGGTTTATTTGTATCTTTTATTGATGCTGACAAGATGAAAATGGTTTGTATTTGACACAATGGAGGGTCAGACAGGAATTAATCTCCACTGTCTCACCTGTTTCCTCTTCATCTAAGCAATAATTCAGAACAATATTTATGGCATCAGGAAGAGAAGACAGCTGGTGGGATTTTGACAGGTGGGACTAGCTGACTGTACAAGCATACACCAGTGAGATTTGGGGAAGTCCTGGTTAATTACTACTGCATCAGACACTTGTTGGGGGTGCTGGTTATAACTCTGAACCATGCAGAAACAAGAAGGAATCAATAACAGTCTTTCTGCATATTCTGCTTTTCTTGCAATGTTCAAATGCACCTTTTTTGTTCCAGGCTTTCTGCAATCCTTGATATCCCATCCTCAGAAATAATCACCTCAACACTGTTTAAATACAGAAATCAAAAGGATTTAATGAAAAGAAAGTGCAACAATTGTGATGCCTCAAAGTGGCTACCTGAAAACAGAGGCTAGACAAGATTAAGAGAATAAAAGTAGTTATTTATTTGAAGGGCCTTCAAAGGTACACCCTGGGCTGTCAAAGCCTATGAGGGGCTCCACCCAAGATGGACGCTGGGTCATGGGTTCTTCACACTTTTATAACTTTGGTCCATTTGCTTATCAGGGTTAATTCTCCAATTATAATTTCAGTTAATGATGTAATTACCCCAACTTTGCCCCTCCTCTCCAAGGTCTTTAGTTTACATATTTTGGTGCCTGGGACAACAAGGTGTCCTTGAAGTGCAAACCTAGAGAGGGTTTGTTATGTCTAACCAGCATGAGAGAACAGCAGCTAACAGGCCACACGAAACTTAGGAGTTACACACAAGGCAGTACAGGATTTGAAAAATATAAAAGTTAAAACCTAAGTCATCAATGGAGGAAAAAAAGAAAGAGCTTTCCACCTGGAAAACATGGGGAACAGAGAATCCTGATGTAGAAGGAATGGAGGCAGTTTAGCAGGTAGGACTAGAAATCCTTATGGTTATCTTGCAGCACTTTTAGAATCATCTCACCTCCATGACTCCAAGAGAGGGCCTGTGGCAGACTTAGTGCTGCATTACTGACTTGGCCTAGAATATAAGGCTGGAGAGGGTGATTAAAAGCACAAGCGATGCCGGGTGAAGAGACAGTCTAAGTTTCTTGTGCACACTGTTATGCCTCCACCACCTGAAGTATCTCCCAATGCTCATCCCGCTTCACAAGTATGGCATACAACAACAAGAGCAAAAATCTCTGCTCCAAACACCCAGAATATGCTTCTCATGGACAACCAGGGAACTCCTGCCTCCCATAGCAGACTCAGTGCCAGGTGACCCCAGAGCAGCCAGCCTCCAGGATGAGGGGCACACCTGGGCCTTGCTGTCTGGTTTCAACCACAGGTTTCTATTCTTTTCAAGCAAGAAAATGAAAGCAGCTACCATCCACACCCCAGCTGTAGTCCCACCCTGCACTATTTTAGGATGATTGCTGCCAGCATCTCTCAGCTTCCTGGGCCAGCTCAGTGGGCAGCTGTCCTTCTGCAAAAGTCTCACTGCACTGTGTCTCTGATTCACCAGGGAGACAGGCAGGGATGACACACATCAAGTAGCTCCTGATGTTTTGGGGCACTCATGTTCCCAGCAGAGACCGAGCTGGTCTCCAGATTGGCTCAAGTCTCTGGAGAGCTGGGCAGGAGGAGACCTTTTCAGTGAAATCATTCCATCCTAGGGCCAGTACAGGGACCAAGGCTGCTCTGTGCTGAGTTTCAATGCAATGGTGTGAGTTGGGATACATAAGCTGATGCTGGAGGAATGATTGGTGAGGTTCAGGAAGGGTTAAGTAGAGGCACAGCATAGTTTTACTTCATCAAAGCTTTTTTCCAGTCAAACCATCATCATTGCTGTGCATTGTATGTACACAGCATACATCTATGTATGCACACACATTCAAGTGTTTTAATGGCTGCTATGTACCTCTCACAACACCAGCCAAAGAAACATCTCTGTGACCAGAGAGCAGCTGGTTCTCACAGAAACCTGATGCTAGAGGGCCAGGCAGACTTTCCCAGGAGATGTTGGGGATCAGCTGCTGTAATGGGCCTGAGAAAACCCTTCAAACAGGTAAAGAGGTACAGGTGTACATGTTTGGGATCCAAAGAGCACTGTTGTGAATTCCTGGCTCTGGTCAGAGATCAGAAGCTGTGTAGTCACAAGAAGTTGAAGAGGTATCAGTGCTATGCTGTTCCTGATACAAAATGTTCAAAAGATGGAGGAGAAAATATAGAGAATAAGCCTCTTACCTTGGCTGGTGGCTCTGTCCTGTTTCCGGACCTTTCTGTGGACACCAAAGAACTAAGGAGGCTCCCAACCATTTTCCTTCTTTCCCTCAGGACTCTTCCTTATCTTTGGATTTCCCCTTTTGTGGGGATCAGGGGAACTGGCTCTGTTCCTGAACTCAGGAAACAGCTGCTCCTCACTTTCCAGGCTGCAGTCAGACTTGCTGTATTACAGGCAAACTTTCCCTGCCCTGATGCCAGATTGGCCACTGACAACCCCAGTCCTCCTGTAGGTCCTCTAAGGACAGCTGGCCTTGCCTCTGTGCCTTTTTCTCATTGCTTTTGCTGAAGCATCTCTGCAACTAGGGTTTAGAAAGTGGCATCTTGCTGCAAAACAGCCTTCCCAGCCTGACACCCAGCAGGACTAAAATCTGTGCCTCTATCTAGTCAGGACTCCATTGGGTAAGGCTGGGTCAGGAAGATAAGAATGTTGTATCCACAGCATGGGATGGTTATTGCATTGGCTGCTGCATGAGGTATTTTGGAAAATCCAGTCTTTTGGTGGTGCAGAATTCTAACACAAGACAGGAGGTCTCATTCAAAGAAAAGTAACCAAGGAAAGGTGCATTGGAGACATCAGCTGCAAAAGAAAGCTCATTGCAGACATAGTTAATGAAAGCCCAGTGGAGGCAAACAGCAAAAAAAAGGTGGAATTATAAGGCCCAAAACTTGCAGCAACTGGAGAGCATGATCCTGAGTGGCAATGTGCAGGAGTTAGAAAGAACAGCAAAAACTGTTGCAATAACTGCAGGTGGTTGGATTGGGACAGGCAATACTGACCAAGTCTACTGACAGAGAGTTAATCCATCAAACTACTTTGAACACATTTGAAACAGGCAGAAGGAGTTTATGAACACCTGAGACTTTGTATTAGAGGCTCAAGGCATTTTTCACCAAGGACTAGAAGTGTTTGAGCTTTACCACATCATCAAACCACATCTTCACATTGAAGGATTTGCAATATGCATATATACGTACATACATATGTACAAATATAATAAAACAGGAGGCATCCCCGGTCCAGAAGTTAGTGAAGGCAGATACTGCAGCTCTCCAGCAATGTCTGGCAATTATCATCAGCAGATGGAAATATTCTCTCCCAGAAAGAAACCCAAGCAAACGTACACTCTGCAAGGAAAAAGAACAATTGTAGTAATCAGTTTGGAAGGATTTTTTTTGTAATAAAAGCATTGTAAGTTCCAATGAAATACCTAGAGGCTTCATTAGAAGGCCCCAGACACATGGCTTTCAACTAGTTACTGTAAGGGAATGTGGAGAGTACTAGAAATTACGCCTCTGGAGAACCAAAAGCAACTTTTTGTAGTTTGGAGGCTAACTTTGAACTGGAGAAACACAGGCAGCCACAACAGGAAGAAATAAAGTGTTTGATTTTATCCTTATTGTATGCATCCTATTTTGACAGATTTCAAGACTCTTAGGGGAAAAGATTTATTTGATCTACCAGGATTATCTGCCTCCATGTAGATGTGTCACTTATTTTTGCACTGACAAACATTTTTGTGTCCACTTCTGTCTCTTGCTGTGATCCTGATGTGTAATGTGTGCACTACAGTTTGAGTTTGAGTCCATGACATTCCAGGATAAAGAAAATAAGGAGTAGGTGGAGTGGCTGAGGGGGCTACTAAAAATGGCTGAGGGGATACAAGGGAATAAATATGGAAATTTCTTTATAATGAAAGCTTTCAAGTTTGATTTGTGGACATTTAAATGAATCACTAAGCTGAGTTGGAAGGGACCCACAGGGATCATCAAGTCCATCTCCTGGCCCTTCACAGCAACATCTCCAAGAGTCATACCATGGGCCCAAGAGCATTGTCCAAACACTTCTTGAACTCTGTCAGGTTTGGTGCTGTTACCACTTCCCCAGGGAGCCTGTTCCAGTGCCCAACTGTTGGGGTCTCCTCCCCCTGCCATGTAGCCCTGGGAGAGGGGCCCTGAGGGGAGACACGGGGTTTCCCTGCCCCTGGTCAGCCTCATTCCCCATTGGTTGGTTTGTGTTCCCCTGTGTGGGCAAGGACCCTCGGGTACCGTGACTGAGGGAGTTCCTCAGCAGAGCCCCGGCCATGCAGCTGGAGAAATAAACATCTCTGAAACATCTACCACGAATCTGTCCATATGTATTTCCTTTCCACGGGACTCCTGGTTTGATATATGCGTGTTACAGTAATCCCCACTGTAGCACCCAACCACCCTCTGAGTGAAGAGCCTTTTTCTAACATCCAAACTAAACCTTCCCTGACACAATTTCAGGCCATTCCCTTGGGTCCTGTCACTGGTCACCAGAGAGAAAAAACTTCCATCTTGGAGATTTATAAGTCTTGTAAATTGAATGCAAGTGTACTGACAGTAGGCTGGCTTAATCTGCCTTGGTAGATCCTCCAAGGAGCAGTTTGCAGGTTCACAGAGATACCTTGAACACAAACGGAAAACTTCTACTTTACAGTATGGTTTCATTATGTCCAAGTGGGACAACCTAGGACAGAGGGGAACATGCACACTGCAAAGTCCAGCTCAAGTTGCCAGATGTCCAACTGCAAGGCAGCGGGGTTAGCTGCAAGACTAGAAGCTGTGTCACTGTCTCTCCCTGACAGACATGCATACTGAAGGTTGAAGCATAATTTGACTCAACGGAGGAGCTTTCATGCGTAGATAGGACGGAGTTTGGGTCAGATTCACTACTAAAGTGCACTCTAAGTGTTTGGAATAAACTGTACTGTAAGGCTGATACTGTCGTTGCCTATCCTTTGTTTCACATTTTCTTTTACCAGAAACTTGCTGAGAGATTAGGGTGAAACTTTCTATGTCTCTGACACCAGTGACTGTGTTTTCATGTAGCCTCTGTCTCCCTTCTCTTCTGGGAATAGATGGCAATCTGATTTTTATGTTGCTTCTTCTGTGAAGCTGAGAAAATTATGCATTCAGAAAAATTAATTCCCCAAGTAGTTCCATTGAAGGGATCATGACCCTAAATTTATTCATTAGCTCAAATTGTCAACAATTTTCTGTAGCAATTTATTCCTTGACCCTCAAGTGGTCAAGAATTGTCAGCACATGCAATGTGAGGTTAGCACTTACTGGAATATAGCAGTTAGGCTTCTAGAGGGCTTCTTTTTGTCCTGTGTGGGCGTCCACTGGTTTGAGAGACTTCCTATGACTTACCATCAATTCCAACCGTAACAAGATCACTCTGCCTCAAAATGGGAAAACCAGAGGAACCAGCAGTGTTCCAAAACAGAAAGATTATTCGTCAGTCTAGGTCACTGACAAAATGACCTTCAGTTCTTAACAAACATTCCCAATGGGAACTGTGAGTCTGAAATCTAAAATTCAAGATTCCTATATGGTGATGTAAAATAGAAAATGGGAAACTTAAGTTCACTAGAACCTTTTATGTAAGGGTGTCAACAAGTGAACAACTGATGAGAATGTCCCAAAATTTTTCAAGATATTTGATAAAGACCACCTTATTTAGGCAGAAGAGTTGCTGGAAAAAAATTTAAGTTTTGAAATTGATACATCCTCCTCTTTCCAAGCTCACCCTCATGGGAATGTCTAACAAGGGAAAACCAGACTGTGATTGTCAGCATCCACAACAAGACCAACAGACCAATGGACCAGTGTCAGGTCTCCTTTAGAAGGTGTTGGGGTTTTAGGAGCTCTCCTGTTTGGTTTTTTTTCTGTTAAAGGAATTTTCCCCATATGTGTTGCTACGGGGACAAATGGCTGGGTACTTCAGAAAAACAAAAGAGGTGGCTACGGAGTGGGGCGCATCTGGCTATTCTTTTGTCTCACCTCGGTGTGTGGGCAGTCGGTCCCCGAACACCGGAGAGGGAGGTTGTTTTTCATCAGCTGCTTTTCCTTCTGCTGGAGAAAAACCCCAGGATTCCCAGCCTGCCTTCCCTGTCCCGCTGGGAGCTGGGCCGTGGCCGCCCTGCCCCGCCCTTGCTTCGAGCCTTCGCTACATTGTAGCCCTGCTCACCCTGCCTGCCCAGACCTCCGGGGGGGGGGGAGGAGTTTCCCGCTTGGATACATCGCATCTGCCACCTGGGATTTGTGCTCATCCCTGCCGTTCCAGCCTGCTGTTCCAGCCTGCCGTTCCAGCCTGCTGTTCCCGAGGGTCTGGCCGGACACCGGGATCGGCTGCCCAGGGGTTTGTGAAGCCTTTGTCCCATCCTTCCCGGGATCCCAGGGCACCGGTGCCGCGTGCTCCCCGAGCTCGCTCCGGAGCGCCCCCTGCAGCCGCGGGGGAACCATCGCACCTGCCCTGCTCACCGGGAGCCGCCAGCGCCCCTTCCGGCTGCGAGCGGAACTGCACCCGAGGGGAAAGGGCCCGACAGCCGAGAAGGCTGGGACTGGGTTTGTGATTGTTTGCTGTTACTGCCAGAGTTGTTGTTGTTTTGTTTGACTTGTTATACACATATAGATACATAATAGTAAAGCACTGCTATTCCTGTTCCTCATATCTTTGCCTGAAAGCCCCTTAATTTCAAAATTATAATAATTCGGAGGGAAGGGGGGTTGCATCTGCCATTCCTGCCTTCCTTAGCATACGCCTGTCTTTCAAACCAAGACAGAAGGTTTTCAAAATACAGATGATAAATCTGGACATGATTTTTCTGAGTCTAAGGTAGTTTGGGCATGGTTAATTTGACTGGCACCATTCACCTTTATTCCACAACTTGCTGGGAAGCTGTGTTCATCCTTTTCTACCCATCCTCTGAAATGTATTTCTCTGCTCTCTGAAATGCAGTGCTGGTGTAGGAAGGACATGAATACACATGTGGGTGCCTTTTCTGCAGCTCAAATCTGTTCTTCCTCAGGCTATGGAACCACTTCATATATGGCAATAATAGGCTGCAAACATTACATGTACTCTGACAGCTGTAAAGCCACATTTCAGAGATATAATTTTTTTGTAATCCGTATATCTTTTCCCTCCTCCTACATACACACGTTTTGCCTTTTTGATAGCAAAATGGGCCCTGCAGTCTGTGTAAAAGCATTTCTCACTAATGCTCCGTGGCAGGATAGCATATGACACATATTCAGCAAGCGTACACATATCCGCCCCCTTGGCATAAAGCAAATCAGGATTCTCAGGAAGGGATAAGGTTAAATTACTCTAATGGCAAAGGGAAAAACATCTAAAAGAGAACTAATCTAAAGTGATGGTGTGCCTCTTGCACAGTGAGAGGGGTATTTAATTGCTGCACACAGAACTGCATGCTTCTCTGATCCTATAAAAGAAGTAACTTCCTTCTGACCAGAAAAAACTCAGAAGTCTTTCCCCAGCCAAGACTCCCACTGAAGCAGACAGTTGCAGAATGAAGATTTGGTTCTCACTGCATGAGGCAAATAACCCATATAATTCTCTAAGCAAGGCAAGCATGCATGAAGTAAGTAAGCCTCTCCCCAGGATTTAGTTGTTCTCTAAAATTCCTGGAAATGTTGGTGCTTTGGCATCCTGTCATAGTAGAGCATAAAGATATGCAGATTTCCGAGCAGTGGCAATGCCTAATGCTGGAAGTAAATATGAGAGTGTTACGAAACACCCACATCACTGCTAATGGCTCCTCTGTATTTTCAGAGAAAGCACCCATCCACCTTGTTTCAGTTTTATGTTGTTAGTGTATCAATGGACAATGAGATAATAATCATCATCTCTGGGAAAAAAAAAGTGATTTGCACACAACACCTCCCTGCACAAAACATCCTTGATTCTAGATTAAACAGATCAAGTTGCTTTTATCACTGCCATGAGGGCAGCATTGCCTTAAAGACATTGCTTGGGTAAAATATTAGGATGTGACCTAGTGCAAATGTAAATATCCAGGACTACATGGTTCTCTTCAGATGAAGGGTTTTGAACAAGTAGAAATGTAGTTGATCTCACACAGTCTCACCATGCTCTCCTATGAATGTAAGAAACAAACACATCTATAAAAGTAAACTTCCACAGTTACAGCCATGAAAAAAGTACAGAAAAAAAAATTAGTTTCACTGATTCTACTGATGCCATGAAGATTTTTGCCTTTTCTTTTATACTCCTGTTATACCTTTTCACAACTTCTGTATTCCTAGTGCTTTTTGCCTACATTCTTGGACTTGTTTGTCAAGCTAAGAGACTAAACATTTTAGAAGCTTCGTAGCTAGGGGTCAGTGTGCCCCAGACCCCAAGGTCCTCTCCAGAACACATTCTGTAAACCAAGATAGAACCATCCAGGGGAAGGCTCCTTGGGGAGGGGGGCTCACTTGAGCCTCTCATTGGGGAATCTTTGATAGATATGCTAATTAGTAAAACCTATAATGTTATACCCAATATTGGGGGGAGGGGGGACACAGAGATAGACTTGGTGGGGTACATCTCGATGCATATGACCTGGACGTGTACACCTAAGGATCCTTAAAAATAAATACCAAGGTAAAATCCCTTTTCCCCTTCTAACCGTGTATGCCTCTTGATTTTAAGACCAAGAAAAGGCATCACTACACAAGAGAGGACCAATGAAGGTTATCCAGGGTAAGACTGACAACTGGAGAATAGTTACTTTAGCATTTATGGATCAATACGTGACATCACCCACACACTCACACAGAGTTCAATGTGTAGACATATATATGTCACTAACATCAGTGAAACATTCAGTTTAAAGTATTTATTCAGCACATGAAAACTGACAGGTTGTGTGGACTTGAGGAGGTTGTCCCAGGAGACCTAAGATTTTATATAATATGGTCAGAGATGGATGGTTCATCTGGGCTAAGGTAAGACATAAAATTAGAGTTTAAGAATTAATTTCAGGTTTTCTCCACTTCCACCTGAGACATGTCATCAAAAATAATCATTTTCTATTACATTTCTGGTTGCATTAGAAGTCTAAAATGTAAAAATTTGCGCTGCTTAGCCCGTAAGTGCCTGATCATTAGAATAGACAGATATCACAGGGGCAGCCCCTAAATGAAGCTTCTGGCAGAGAAGGAGTCTGTATCAGAATTCTCTCTGTCATCCTCATGATACCTAGAAGGGTGTTTCAAAGTAGGTGTGGTTTTTTTTCTTCCACCTCAGAGAAAAATGAAGATCCATTTCCAGGTATTTTATCTTTCACCACAGGTACACTGCTTCTCCCAGTCCCAGGACTCTGTGCTTCCTTGTTCATCCCCAGATGCTCAGGTCACACTATCAACCAGGTTTTCTAGTAAATCTACCCCTTATAATTAACTTGCTGAAACATACAACCCGAGAGATAAATCTGGGGAAAAAAATCCTGACTATTCTGCCCTGTAAGAGCCATGGGGAACAGGAATTTTATTACAGTGATGTGGAAATAACTAATATTAGGAGCTCTACACTTCCCTTAAGAGTATTACAAGATAAAGCTGCACATTACTTGTTATCATAAGGATTTAGCACTCCTATTAAATTATCCATTAATTTAATCCAACAACCTGGAGTGAATGCTGCAACTTGATCTGAACATCTGGGGCAGACCCAGCTACAAAAGTTGATTTACATACATGCTCGAATAGCCTGGTTAGCACCACAGGAAAGCCCAGTTCTGCCCATGGCAACAAAATGCCTGGCTTCCAGTTGCCTGCAACCGGGGCTGAATGCAAGAGTCATTTTGAAAGCAAAAACAAAAAATCCATTTGCACAGCAAGAAGCAAGAGGTGTGAAAGAGGAGAGAGCAGCAACAACATCCCTCCCGTCCACACTGGTGCCTCTCCAGGAAGGCAAGGTGCTGGCAGTCCCCATCCCCAGGCTGGGGGGATACACTAACTCATATTTTTGGTGGATGCACACAACCAGGCAGGAGCCATTCCAGACCCAAGGTTGGAAGTGGGGTCTGAGCAGTGCCCCTTGTGTCCAGTGACCACGGGCACATTTTACAGGCAACAGGCACTTGAGGTTACGCGTTGTCAGACTCTATGGACTGCCAAATCACACCTCAAAGGCATTTTCTATCACCATGAGCCTTGCAAGGTACTTGCAATGTCTGTGTTTGCTCATGTAAAAACCATAACGGAGCCCAGCTCTGCCCTGGTTGCAGACTTTCTGTTTTGCATGTAGGTGACACCAGTCTTACCAATAAACTCTTGCCAATAATGCACTGAGTACCTCTCTTCCCATTCCCATCACCTTTGTCATGCTGTGGGCACCTGCCCTGTCTGTAGATAAGCTGCATTTGTATGTCCATGGACCTCTGGGTAAGGCAAGTGAGTCTATGCTGCAAGGACAGCTGATGATGGCAGGGATAGAGAGGTTCAGTGGTGGTGAGAGACAGGCTTTGGTCTGGAGTGTGTTTGGTGAGGCAAGAAGCATACAGCTGCTTGTCCAGAGAGAGGGAAGAGCTCTCCACGCTCCCCCTGCCACAGAGGGCTGGTACCTGTGTCATGTGAGGATCTGCAGGCTCATTTTAATTCAGATGCGAAATGTGATGAAGAGCAACTTTACTCCTTGGCCCAGGTCATGATCCCCCATGGCACATTAGCACATGAAAGCAGAGGGAAGGAGAGCTGCCGGAAAGTCAGCAGAGATTGCTTGAGCAGTTATGCAGCCTTTCCTGAGAGAACAGGGAGAAACTAATGTAGGAAGATTTTCCCAGCAGATAACAAAGGCAATCTGGCCATAAAAAGGTCCAGTTCCTACACATTAAAGGCAGTTTACAATTGCAGGCATTTTCAGCAGCCCTCCACAGATGCAAGGAGTTGCTCACATACATGAACATGTGCAGAATCAGAGCCATACTCTGTTCACAAACCAAACCATAAGCTGGCTGGCATACACTTATTTTGTCAGGGTTTGCAAGAGCTTGGCCAGTACAAAGAAAACACTTGGCAGAAAATTTGCTTGTCTGCTGTGGTCTGCATTGGGTCCCAGTTTCTTCATTTCTTGCCTTTTTATTGCAGAACTGCTCTTAATTTAGGCAAAGAGGTTTTATAAGGAAAGAGAGGCTTTGTCTGGAAATCTCAAAACAATCAATGAAGTGGGGAAAGTAGTGGGACAGAAAGGCAGGGCAGTTCTTCACTCCTGCAGAGGTGCAGCAGTGAGAAGCAGGGAGGGTTGGGGGTGCTACTTAAAAGATCTGCTGCTACATCCGTGTGAGAAACTGCTCAGCCACCACATTCACTCCTGAGCACTCTCTGCTCCCCATTTGTGACAAGCGGAGGTCTCAGGCTGTTTCCATGCACTAATGTGCACCATGGCAAAGCACAGAGCCCAGGCAAACCGAGGTCTGCCAAGAGAGCTAAAGGCATCAGTTAAGCAGTGAGGCTGCACTAGCCCAGTGTAAAAAAGAGCAAGAGCATCTTTGAGCAATGCTCCTAGATCTGGCCTCCCCAAAAAGCAACCATCTGCTTGGCCGAGCCCTCCCTTATGCAGGCACCTTCTAG
This sequence comes from Corvus moneduloides, assembly GCF_009650955.1. Lineage (NCBI taxonomy): Eukaryota > Metazoa > Chordata > Aves > Passeriformes > Corvidae > Corvus > Corvus moneduloides. Next base: position 90,220,729 of record NC_045477.1, read on the forward strand.
TTCCTCTTCAACCTTTATTTCAATACACAGAGGCTTTTCACATGTTCTTTTATATAAAACATCAGTGGCTATACATAAACAATCCATATCAGTTGCCTGGTAGGCCAGAACAATTCCTTTGCTGCATTAAAAAAAATATTAAAAGCAGAAGCTCTAGTGGAGCTGAGTAGTGCAAATGCTCAGGCTCTAAAATCCTAACTAAAACACTTGACAATAAGCAGCTCACACTGAATCACTCTACCGTGCGATAATTTTATTGGGGTTTTGTTTTATTTCTACTGAAACTGTTCATGGACCTGTAAATAATTTTATCCAATCTGTTATTTACTGCAAATGCAGTCTTTAGACACAAAGTCTACCTCATACTTGCTACTAATTTCATTTCCAGTCATATATCAATAGTTTGGGGACTCTAATCTTTTTTTAGTAGGATATTTGCACTGATTCTGTTCAGTTTAAAATGTAAAAAGTGTTTGTGACTAAAGCCTGCCTTTTGACCAGTTTCCCCGGAATAAAGTTTAAAAATCCTTAACAAGACTGTAAAAAGCTGTAAAATAATCCCTTCACAGATTACAGATGGAGAGTGCTACCAATCACAGTCTCCGCAATTAAAGCCAACAGCTGTGTCTTGTGTTTGCATAGTGACTTAGAATAAATAAATATTTCTATGGACAATGACCCTTGTTCTACTTCCCTGTGCCACTCTTCTTAACTGAAGAAGTTACAGTTCCTTCCCTCTCCTTTCAGTCAGCCTTGCACTTCCCTTCTTGCCCTCAGCTGAATGATTTTTCAAGCAGTTGCCCAGAGTGAGGAAAGCCTTTGAGCAATCATTGAAAAAGAGTAGGAGTATGTACTCTGTAGCCTCCAGAGAGAGGAATAGGACATTACTAAAACATAAGGACCAGACAACAGCTATGCAAGCTTATGCTCTCAGCAGAGAATTGGCTTCATCTAAATTTATCCTTGGAGAAGCAGTCAGCTGGCATCCGTCCGCAGCCAACAGGGAGAGACAAGGCATAGTTGGAGAAGGATTCCTCTGCAGTCAGCATCTAAGACTGGTGAGAAGATTCTCCACTCCCAAGTGTGTTTATCTCTCCCCACTGATTTAGAAGTCTTGTTTTAGGAGGTCCAGGGTTTGACTGTGGACACAAATCCAGGGGCATCTCTGTTGTCATGTGGGTGAGGTTCCCTTCCACTGTCCCTGATGTATGAGGTGGTGGGACAGGTCTGACCATCCTTCTCAGAGCTTAGTAAAAGAACAGAGTGAGCAGGAAGAGTGGACATTAAAACAGCATGCAGCAGCAGTGCCCTTTGTACCCATGCAGATTGCAAAAACCACGTTGTCTGTACCCTACTTCAAGACCCACTTCAAAGAAGCCAGTGGGCATGCAGCCATACTGCTGTGGTCTCCTCATGCCCCCAGTCCCCTGTGAAACAGGTCGAGGTCACCTGTCAGAAATGGTCATCTCCACCCTGCTCACTGGGGCATGGGCCTGGCAATATTCTGTCAACTCTACATTGCCTGCCCCTGTGCTGGAGGACAGTCCAGCTGCAGCTCAGCCTCAAAACATTCCCTTAGCAAAGAACACGCTCCCTCTGCCTGCTGGGCAATGGGCTGTAAGGCTCCTCCAAGCTGCCCCTATCCAATCCCACCGGTTAGACCCCAACAGCCTGAGGAGTGGACTGGCACACCCAGGGGACTTCCCTGTCCTTGAGAAATGCTATCAGCCCAAACCAGGTGTAAAAAGGAAGAGGCCAGGCTGAGCACTGGGACGGAAGGCTGTGGCTGCTGCCAGCAGTTCAGCTGCAGCACTTTGAACAGGCCAGCCACCCTGGCATCACCTCATGGCTGCACATGCCAGTAAGTATCTCAGGCACTTCCCCAGTGGAGCAGGAAACTCTTGTCTCAGTGTTCTGCTAATTGCCAGCAGGGCACACAGACAGCTCAGCTCAGGGTACAGGACGTTCAAAGCCACCCTGAGCCATCCTAACCATGGTGCCTGACCACTTCTACAGCTCCTTCTTCAGAAGGACACTGCTTGTTGTTCAGATATTTGCATTCAGTATGGGCAGAAGGAAAAGCCTGAAATTTGTCTTCAAATCTCTCAAAGGCTGAAAAGGAATCACACTTCACTATCCAACCATTTGGAAGGCTGTCAGGCGGAGATACCTCCTCCTGTCCAGTTGTTGTCGTGGGGCTGCAGAGGAAGAGTGTTGTATGACATCCTGACCTATTGTCCCATAAAAGCAAAGTTCTCCTCAAATTAACTGCTCCTCCATGAAAAGTCAGTGCCATCACTGTAAACAAAGAAGAAATATGGTCTGATTTTCTCAGCACAAAGTTTCCTCAGAGAGCAACCTGAAGAAACATTGAGGTTTTTAATCAGTCATCCTGACATGCCATGTGCTGATCAAAGTAAGAGTGTAAAACATCTTCTCCATTGAAATCCTTCTGTGAAGGAGCTATTTATTCACAAGAGGTTGCAGCTCATAAACATTTGAAGGAAGAAAGGATTTGGTTCCTTGCAACCAAGTTGTAGTAAAGATTAAGGGACCCCAGAGCTCTGGAAACAATGATTTGAGAGTGAGGTTGAGTGCAGAAATAACCCCAGGTGACTGGGCAAACTACAGCCTTCCTGTACTGTCTATGACAACATTACTGGCACTTCATTTCCCAAGGAATTATTAATCAAGGGGTTGCATCCTACTTTCCTGCACCAGCAGAGATGCTTTTTCCCAGTGAACTGCAGTGTGAAATTCCTCTCTTCCTGAGAAAGACTAGAGATGCTCCAAGGACTGCCTTTGTCCTCACCACAGAGCCGAGTGTAAGCAGTGCCTGGACTTGGGCCTGCACTCCCAGAGCCAGACACAATTTGGCTAAGATGAATTGATGATACTTAGCTGCAGGTAAGCGTGGATGTGGATGGTGCTGCAGGCATGCCAGGGACTGCTGGTAGCTCTGTGCACACTTACGTTGCATAGTGAAGTTCAGCAGGATCCTTAGGCACAACACAGCCAGCATGGAGTAAGGTTTGTGCACGGTGCTGTGCTGTGTCAGAGGGACATCACTTGGGGTAATCTTGGCTGCTCTCCTCCGTGTGGCACTTGCTGTCAGGCATGCCTTCACATTTCTGCCTACCACAGATGCTCACACTACAGGCTTGAACTGATTTTTTATACATTTCTGGGATGCGTAACATTCCTTCTCTCAGCAACTTCACCACCCAGAATCCAAAGAAGAGGCTGGAGAAACACAGAGGATCATGGAGTGAAAATATCTGTAGTATCAGCTACAGTACTTACACTACAGAACTGTGGAGACCATGTGCTATTATTTAGGAACACAAAACACTGAAAAATGCATGTGTTTCCTAGGATAACCCGTTCCTCACTGTCCAGAGTTGACCATAGCTTCATGGGAGACAGTGGGGTCTTCAGAGGATGAAGCACAGGTTTGGGTCTTGAAGGGAGGTGTCTAGGTCCTGTCCTCGGCTTTATGAGCCCACATGCAACACATAGGTCACGTGCAAGCTTCTCGCTGCTCAGTACCTTCTGTCAGTGAAACACGGATGCTCATAATTTTTAGCAAAACACATTCTTACGTACTTGCGAACAGCCTTCTCCAAGACAAAGATGTTAATGTGCTAGCTCTGTTCTTGGAAGATCCCTCTAGAAAGTGTCTTACTGGTTTTGGGAAAGACTGCTTAGTTTAGGCTTTGTGTGCCCTATCTAAGGCAGTACACAGGGAAGAGCAAGGTAAGGGTCTCAGTGCTGCTTCCGAGATAGCTCATCCAGAACCATTTCCTCTCAGGGGTAATGCCACTGCAGCACTGAACAAGAATTGTTGGGAAGGCTTCAGTCCAATGCCGTCTGCAGCTGCTGAATGACAAGTCACAGCCAAGGGAGGACTGCTACCTGCAGTAGCTGACCACAGAATTCGGGAGAACCACAGCATCAGTACAATTTTTTTTCCTCCTCCCCTCTCATTCTGCCTGCTGTTACTTTGTGCCCAGACATTGAGGTTCTGGATCTTGCTGGGATTTTATTTTACATTTTTAAAGAAATCTGGTTTTTGGACTTCTGCCTCTTCATTGGCTGATGAAGGTGGATGAAGAAGGATGGGATTCTTTGCAGCACGTCAGACAGTGCTGCAAGCCTTTGCTTGGACAGCTGTCATTTGAGGTTGACAATCTGGCAAAGACAGACTTGCACAAACCTCCATATTGTGGTTAAGGCTGTGATGTATTAGAAAAGCTTGATGTTCTCATTTAGTTGGCTTCAGCTTTGCTTACATCCCTGAGATTACACAGATGGCTCTGGCTTGCAATCTGCTCCAGGCTGTATCTGTGAATGAGCTCCCAAAGTGGTATCTGTAGAGCTCCCTGATGACTTTGGCATCTTTGATCACCAGGTGCCATCACCTGTCTGCCTTCCCCTGAGCAGGGATGCCTTGCAAGGACAGTTGGGTTTGTTCCTTGGAGAACCCAAAAGGCCATGAGGAATACAACCAGATTTAAAATTTTCAAAGTTGACAAAAATGCTCAGTCAAGCAAACACCGTTCATTTCAGCTGGGAGCTACTATTAAAACCCCAATTCACACTGAACCATCAGGGCTGTTTAAGTAAGAAACTATTCCAAAATACACTTTAACATACTAGGCTCCTAAAATATAATGTAGCTGGGTTTTGTTACTATAACAGCTCTCTGCATTTTCACATTATTGTATTCCAAGAAATACACTGAATCCATACCTGCAGTGTTCAAGGGGTTTTTCCACTCTTGGAAACAACACTGTTTTAAATACAGTTGTTCATGCATATACACACACATAAAAATTATATATATATATATATACACATATATATATACCCTGTCTAAAATGGGTTCACCCTGAATTGTAACCCAACCAACTCTAAAATGCTGCACCATAAAAAAGCAATCGCTTAGCAGACAGAACAGTAGAAAAAAATATACAGACACTTTGGGATCAGGTGGCACCAATGTGCACAAGTTAAAACTTTATGTACTATGCAGCATTAGGAGAGGAGTGAGAATAAAAATATAAGAGAAATCTGTAGTTTAAAGATAATGGTGTGTTAGTCTTTAACAAAGTAAAAAAAACAGTGCCCACATGAGCAGAATGGAAAATTGGTGTACTAGTCTTTTGTTTCCAAAATTATTGTTTTCTCAAACAGAACTAACGACTTAAATGTGTAAGTTCTGGTAATACATGTATGCTCCAGAAACTAGTGGGCATTGCTTTTACCATGTATATGATTAGAATCTCTATGGCAAGTCTTGCCAAAACAAAAGAAACAAAAATTAAAACATTAATTTGGAGTGGGTTTGCTGTTTTGGTACTTCTTAAGATAATAAAAAGAGAATTAACTGAAAGCTGGGGGCCAACACAATTTAAACCATTCATTTTCTTTAGAGCCATACTGGGCAGCTCAGTAATCCCCCTTCAGGTCCCTCTGAAATGGCATTTGCTCTTCTACCCAGCCACTGACACTTGAATCCTTTTAGGGATTCAAGAGAGCTGCAAAAATCCCGGAGAAGGTGCACCTTATTGCCCAACTTTGAGGCACCTTATTTCATGTGGCAGTTGTTTCAATGCCAAGGATTCCAGCACACTTCTGCAGGGAGCACCTCTATCCAACACAGGGAGACAGACCGCGCTGCTTTGGCACTTTTCTGGATTCCCCTTTTCCCAAGCAGTCACAGCAAACAATTACCAGAGAGCTTCATGTACCCAGTTTGCAGGAGCAGTGCTGCTATGTGCTATAAGTAACAAACATCCTTTCCACTACTTGTTCAAAGACACTCGTGTCTGCCACGGGATGCATCTCACTCTGATCCCAGAGACTATGCTGCTGCCTTCAATTTCGTGTTGTCTCGACCAAGCCTGCATGTAGGACACAGGTCAGTCCTATGATGAGGTTCCCAAAGTTCATGACTCACAGAGAACTCAGAATTATTTAACTACCTTTAAAAAACAAAGTGACTGAAACAGTAACGAAGTAATTTCTACAGTTTGGCTTCCCACTGCAGACCAACTCAGCAACAACATTTGTTTCTCATTAAGTTTCTGCAGTTTATTTTTCTTAGCTCAATGGATAACCAGGCGGAGGAGGTTCAGAAGGGAGCTATGGTCTCTGAATGAATCACAGTCTCAGATATCAAATTGTTATCCTGTACTAAGTCTCCTGCTACCCAGGCCTCAGCTGTAACAAACTGAAGCCATTGTTTTCAATCTGCAATCCTCCGCAGTTATTCCTGTGAAGATGAAATACCGTTATAAAATTCCCAGATGGGCTGCTGTAAAGCTGATATATTCATTTATTTTTCTTTTTCAACAGACCCCTCAGCAGTAAATTCACAAATAACAAGAACTGAGTTTTCTAAACTGTGAACCAGAGCCAGGTGCTTCTGTGGCAGACAGACGAAGAGGTCAGACAGCTCTCATATCATAGAATCATAGAGTTGTTACATTGGAAAAGACCTTTAAGACATTGAGTCCAACAATATCACCAAAGAAGGCGACAAGGCGGGAACTGTTTTCAGCATTCACAAAAGACCACTCCTGAAGTTGATAAGCACACATGGCAAGCAGGCAGAACAACAGAAAAATCATCTCTTAGATCACGCTTATTTTCAACACTTATTCCTTCACTGTACCAGACATGGAAAGCATCTTACACCAGTGGATATATCCAGGGTTTTCCTACATGAAATCGCTGTACACTTAGCTGGAGATTAGAAGTCATCTTATTAGCTGATATAGCCAACTGCATGGATCTGCAGACCTTGACAATTATGGTTTATTGCCAAAGGCATTTGAATCTGTTTGGCCACAGCTAGTCTGATCTAGAGTCTGCTTCCAATCTACTTCAGTGGTCTAGCTTGGTTATTGATGAGAGCCTATTTACAAGAATGCACAGTGAGAGGACAAGGGGTAATGTTTTTAAACTGAGAATAGGTTTAGATCAGATATGAGGAAAACATTCTTTACTGTGAGGGTGGTGAGGCACCAGAACAGGTTGCCTAGAGAAGTTGTGAATGCTCCTTTCCTGGCAGTGTTCAAGGCCAGGTTGGATGGGGCTCTGAGCAGCCTGATCTACTGGAAGGCATCCCTGCCCATGGCAAGGGGTTGGAACGAGATGATCTTTAAGGTCCCTTCCAACCCAAACTGTTCTACGATTCTCTGATTCTATGATATCAGAAACCACTCTAAGTCATGGAGACGTGCCTTAAAGTAAGCCACAAACACTGTGTTACATCAGCCCCAGACAAAATGTCATTGACTAACTTGGTAAAGCTCAGAGTAGTTTAAGATCAGAGTTGAAAATCATATTTTTTCTTTCAGGCTCTGTTCTGACTAAAACAACACCGTATTAAAGCACTTAACATTCCCTTCCATGCTGAAGGGAACCACCCTGTTCACTGCCTCATTGTGTGGCTGCACTTCATCTACGCGAATTTGCTCTTCCTTGTTTGCTTTGGAAACTCGTTGGCAAGAAGCCATCTCCAACTGTACAAGGCATCTGGAGCTCAGGCTTTGATTCAGTGAGTTTGTCTCACACTACTCTGGATGAAAAGGGCAGCTCAGTCAAGCAGGTATTTTCTTCTTCAGTTCCCAGTGCCATGGCAGCAGCCTCTTCTTGTTCAAAACATATTATTTAAAGACGCACGTTCATATTTCTGTGAGGAATGCGAAGGGGGAGGCAGTTAAATTCACCTCCTTTATCAAACTCCAGAAAAAAAAAATTATGCAAAGCACTCAAATAATAACATGCAGCAGCTGCACATTTTTCGGGTGGTACTCTTAATTTTTCATTCAATCGCTGGTAACTGCATTAAAATGAAAAATGCCAAAAATCTAGAAATAATGTTCTTTCAGAGCTTGCTCCTATCTATTTTTTTTCAGCCTAGTTTCTAAAGGAAAAAAAATTCTACAATCCTTTTGTATCAGACTGTTTGGTCCTGTTTATCCCCTTGCTCCTTACCTCCACTACACCCCCCTCTAATACACTAATTCTCAAACCACTTAGTTATTTCAATCAAATTTGATATAAAGATCAAAACCACCGTGATACTAAGACCCAACCAGTTTTTATGGGAGTAGCCTAACAAGTAAAGGGAGAGATTGTTAAAAACACACTAATCAAGGAGAGGCCCCTGGCATTAGCTCAACCCATCAATCACAGGAAATTGCACCTGATAAATATTATGAATAGCCCACCTGAGAGAAAAAACCTCAGATCACTGCTTCTACTTTATTAGACACCTGAGAATCCAGCCATGAGACAAGTCCTCTGGCGAAGCACGCTTTGCTGCTTCTCCTGCTGCTAGAGCTGCTCATTTGAAAACAAGCATTAAGAAAATTTCTCACTCCTTTCATCCATCCGTGTGACTTCTTTGACCTCGCTGAATTCCAGCATCTGCATCTATCCTTCACTCTTTCAGGCTCATTTCTTTACCTGATGCCAGCTGATAATGGTTAGGCGGGTAGCAAACCAGATAAGGCTCATTTCTTTCTCCAGAGCTTACCACTTTATGAGGAGCAAACCAGACAAAAAATGTTCAACAGAATCTATGCTCACAACTTCTGCACTCGGATATCCTATGTAAAGAAAAAGTGCCATATGTTTTTTATGGGTAGGTGGAGCCTTTCCCATTTAATGGTTTGGATCTTCTTACAGGATTTTTCTAAATGAACATGCCTTTCTGAGGACAATAACATAATTAAATGTTAAGGAAAGTATTTCCTTTGCCTTTTGCTTTTCCCCATACATTTTTCATTATTTCTGAGTACCTTACTTAAGACTTGTTTTGTTACTATCTTCTATTCTCCTGCACATTCTTTGGCTGCTTTTCATGCCTGTTATTTACCTTTTGACTTCAAACCAACTGATCTGTCCTGCTCTTAATTCCCAGGAAACTCCAGTGCCACAGCTGAGGTTCCCATGCAAAGATTTAATTTCTAGGCAGCTCCTGGTTCACTGGGCCTCAGGAGTGCACCTACACTGGCAGTTCGGATCCAAAGTGTGCTTTTGGTGCTGATCTCCTGGCTATACCCACCAACCATGCCTTTCCTGTCACACCCCTATGGCCCCTAATAGGCATCCAGACCGTGGAACAAAGCTAGAACGACTCCAAAGCAAAAATTCCCAGCAATGCATCTTGGGTGGCAGTCATTTCCCTAGGACCAACTGTTTTGTTCTACAAATGCATTTTAACACAACCTCTTCCAGTGATAGTACAGACCACTGGATGCATGAGGAGAAATTGTCCTAGAATTTCTGAGGAGCATTTTTATAATTTTAATACATCAGTGTTTGTAACTAACCCAGGTATACCCTCAGCATATTTTCACTGTTTGTTTGACTTGTTTTCTGTACATGAGGGTGATTTTGCTGCTGCTTGAGCCCATTTTGTGACTAACCATTCTCCAAGTTCAAGTTCATTAATAATAGTCAGATTTAAGATTAATCCAGCTGAATGGGATGCAGTCAGTCTGGGAAGGTTAAAGCTATATTGCCTCCAGGGAAATAAAATACAGACAGCAAAATACAGGGAAAGTTTTCAAAACTGAGGTGAGCTCTGCAGCTTGGGAATGTAAAAATGGCACCCTTGTTCCCCATATCAAACTGACTGGCTGCAGAACAGGCTGGGCTGGGTTTTGTAATCTGCTGGATCTTGCAGCAACTTGGAAGACCACATATGCATCAAGTTACACAAAACAATTTAAAAAGGACTATCAGAGGCCAAGCTGTGATACCAGTACACTACTTTAGTGTTATGCTTGTGATACATCGAGACCTAAATTCTCTTGACTTCACTGTTACTGAGTCTGACACTCACTGAACTACTGTGATAACTAAGTGAATAAAACCAATCTCAGTAATTTCTCTGGGTATTCTTGATTTTGGTGCTTTTATTATTTGTCAGTGTGTGATATTTCTGTCTAATGGTATTGATGAAGTTACAAGGCTGAAGACAAAATATGAAGAGACATCAGCATTCTTCAGTGCTACTACACAGAAAAAAACCAACAAACTCCTAAAAGCACTTACTTCTGGTAAGTGCACTGGTTACTTCTCTGAGGTTTATTCTCTTGTATATGGAACTAGAGTCTGTAAATAAAAATTCAGCATATCAAATTAATGACATTGAAAGGAATTACAGAGGCATCTGGGTTACACATTCATCTAACCATATACGAGTTGCCCTTAAAGGGCACTTTATATTTTTGCATATTGAATTAGACACAATCTCATCATGTATATTAGCAGGAATTAAATACTGAACTAGTTCCAGAGAAGCTACATCCACCACATGCCCCCCAAATCATTTTATTGATGAGTATGAAAGAGTTTATGTAGGTTCAACAATAGCTATGCATTTTTGTTGAGATGAGTGAATTTTACACAAGAAAAAAATCACAATTACAGCAAACATGAATTTTCATCATTATCTGACCTCATCAGCCTGACCTCCCCAGGGTCCCATGAGGTTAGCTCTGGGTTGCCACTGAGATTCACATAATGTAAAAACTGGGGAGTAAAGAGATTTTTATTCATGGCTTCAATCACAATAGCACACAGCTATGGCCTGTGAGCCAGGGAGATAGCTGCGGGACAGAAACACTCACAACAGGTCCTTCTCCCTGAAACTGTGCATGGTCACTCTGGGGCTTATAACAGCTTGGCATAGAGTTTCCATAATTAGCTTGCACTGACTTAGAGTAGATACTTTCTGTTGTGGCTTTTTTTGTTTTGGGTTGCTTTAGGGGTGGTTTTGGGGTTCGTTTGTTCGTTTTCCAGAAATTACCCATGTAGTCTATGTTTACAGTCCCTAACATCCACCAGCCAAGAAGCACGGAAGAGCAAGAAGAACACAGCAGCTGACCTCTCCTCCTGCTTTTTAACTCATTACACATGTTCGCTATAACTATGCTCCAAAGTTTAAAAAACTAGTTTGACAAGACTGTGAATGTACCGAAGCGAGTGCCCGCCTCCCAGCAGATGATCACTCTGAAGAGAAGTGTAGGGAATTTTTCCATGCAAAAAGTCCTTTGGATATAACTAATGCTCCTTATATTGAAGCCCTCTGTGTCTCCATTCTCATTTATTTGTTTTGCATTGGCCTGGATTGTGAAAAGATGACCAGTGCAAGGAAATACTTAAGCTGGAAAAAGAAAGGACGCAGAAAAAAAAGGGGGCTTCAGTCAAGATGTGCTAGTCAAGGTATTATCTGAACTGAAACTGGAAGGTAGAAAGAAGCAACTGGCATTTAATGTAGCCATAGCAAGTTTGAAATTAAAGGAAAATAATTCCCATGCTGTAAATATCAAGGCACTCTGTTCAACTTCTTGTTCTCAGTCGCAGACTACTGCCAAGCTGGCAAACATACATGGACTTCAATGATAACAAAGCAGCATGTGTCAGCATCCACTCACTTTGGTAGAGGTGTCTGACAGAAGTGGAGGTACAGGCAGGAAAAATTACAGGCATGGTAGGAAAAAAGACAAATACTGATTTCTTCACCCTAGTCATCCCCTTAGAGACTATGAGAGCTTGAGGGCTTCCCAAATGCAATGGTTTTTTCCTCAAATGGCACTTTTTCCTTCTAGTGTCTCAAGTGTAGACATAAAATACTTGAATGAAGTGGGAATTCTAATAATGTCCTGTCAGACCTATCTTAAAACTGATGTGGTCAATATTCTGTTGTTTATACCAATTTAAAGGAATTCACATCAACACAAGTCTGACAGTTTTTCCTCCCAAACCTCATTAATGAGAACCTGCTCCAAATTAAGCCATTCATGCTACACTGCCTCTTCCATGGACAGCTTTGAATTTTAAATGCTTCATTCTCCTTTGTATGCTTCCACATTGCAGCCAACATCTTGCACAAAGCCAGCGATATTCCTGCACTATCAAAGCAGATCCTGAGTGATGTGTCAGGGGAATTGTTAGCTTTCTCCACTCTTGTCAATGGATTAGGTTCATATACATGTCTCTTGGTAGCATTTCTCTATAAATGTAGCTTTTTGAACATTTCATCTCCCCTACCTTTGGACCACTGCTGCTGTACGTTTCTCTGTTCTCCCACTGCTGTTCACTGAATCACCATGTCCATTACTATCAGCAATGTACTACTAGTAGAACTATTAGTACTTCTTTGAAGCCAGTGGTCCATGTGCAGCCAAGAGGTGTAAAATAGGAGAAAAAGCAGAACCATTTTGCCGGAGTATCTGTGGTGGTTTCTCTGGAGAACTGTATGAGTTGTGATTCTCTCTGGACTTCTCCTGGGTTCTCAGCTAGCTCTATTCTCTCTTGTCTCTTTTCTTCTAATGTTTACAGGTGACAAACCACAGGTTTGCATGGGCCAGAAGCGGATTTGCTGTTGTAGCTGCATGAAGCTCTGAAGCTCTGCTGCTCCAGACTAGATGCAGTACAAACATTGATGAAAGCTATATCATAGAGCTTAGGTAGCAGTCAGATGTAGATCCCTGGGGTGTTCCCACCCCATCTTGTCCCCAGTGCTTGTCACCACCTCTCTGCTGAGGCTGGTTAGCAGAAGAAAGCACCAAGATCCTCCCTGATATACCAAGATAAAGGTGGCTGATGGGTGGGGGTCTGAGTTACATGACCAGGCTTCTGCTGAAGCTCACATGCACTGCTCAGCCATCTTTGCTTTGGGGCAGGTGGCCTACAGCAAAGGAACAGGGACAAGAGGCTGGGGAGGGAAGGAGCAGCACAAATATCACAGATGAGTGCCATGTACGAACATGAGTGCCCACAGGCTCCAGCAGTAACCATGTTGTTCCGGTTTGGCCAAATTTAGAAATATATATATACTCTGAGAGAAGGCACAACCACCCCCCCCCCCCCCCCACCAGGTTCGGGAAAAAAATAAATTTTCCCCGAAGGAAAGTGAAGAAGATAAAACTATTTATTTAACAAGCACACGGGAAAGGAAAATAATGTTAAATGGTAAAATCTTTCGCTGTAGAGGAAAAACCTGAGAAAGTGTTCGAGTCCTCCCTTTGGTCTCCTCGGAGCTGGGGCTTGGGCCGGGGCCAGGCCCTCTGTGCCCGGTGAAAAGTCCTCCCGATGTGCTCTGATGTTACAGCAATCAGGCAGTCCAGTAGAAAAGGGAGAAAATCCGAAATTCCAGAGAAGGAAAAGTTCAGCTCTCAGCCTCTCTCCAGAGAACAAGGAACTGCAAAAAAAACTGGCCAAAAGCTGACTGGAAAAGCTGCCAGCCGGGTGCTTCCTCGCTCCCCCCTGCCCCAGCTGAAAAAAAACCCTGCTATCTTTATGTGACCTTGAACAAGTTTCAAACTGCTTTGAGAAAGTTTTGCTCAGTTTTTTCTTCCCCCTCTCAGGCTCAGTTCAGAGGCATAGAAAGGCCAATAATTAATTTCTGGGCATAGGCAGCGATATGGGATACACATCATAAGGTCACCCCAAGACACATGTGTTTGTCATAAACCCTCAGGCTAGTGGTACTGAAATACAAACTGGCAGTACTGAAGAAGATTAAGGAGCCTTTGTGCAATATACTGCTACACTCATCCACAGTGAGAGGTGGTCCCATGCCAGGTAACCCCTAAGGAGCTAATTAGGAAACCAGACGAAGTCAAAAACTGGTGGGACAGGAAGATGACCCAGCCCTGGTAGACCTGGTCACTAGTGACAGAGCAAAGACATCCATCCCCAGAGAGATCCATATTGAAAACAAGGAAAAAACTCTAATAAATTGTTCTACAATTGTTCTACAAAAAACCTTGTCCACTATGGTGTGTGGGTAAGGATTAGGTTCAGAATGTGAAAGGCAGTGTACCCATTTCACCTACAGAGCAGGCACAGGTTAAAAGCAGACTCCTTGGAAACTTCCTTGACCAGAACTATTCAACCATGATCTAGAATACTTCCTTTTTTGGTGAAGGCCATGCAATATCCTGCTGTCGTTGAGACAGGCAGGTTGCTTGCAAAGCTTGATCTCGAATCTGAGGCAGCCAATAAATTGAACATGGATTTCTCTTTTTTAATTCTGCATGCATGTAATTTACCTGGTCACTAAACTGATTTTTAAAAATCACATGCATTTTTTTCAAGTGAAGGAAATGTTTAAAAAGAAGTATCACAAAATGAGGCAATTTTATTATCAGATTTGCCACATTGGATCCTAGAAAGATAAGAAAGCTGTACTTTCAATTCTAAGTCTAATGTCATTTGCTAATTCTATTCCAAATGGCATTTATGTTCACTCTTAGTTTTTGACCAAAAAATGGAGCAAGACTTTAAATACTCACTTTATATACTATTCTCTACATTACTGGTTTTCAAGATAATGTGTATTTGTAGGGATTTATATCTAGCAGCAAATTCAACTATAACCTAGGAAATATGCATAAGCAGTCTTTTTGTACTAAAATAAGCATGCAGAATGCAGGAACTAGTCCTTAAAAGCCTACCAAAAGTATTCTGAATTGTCCAAACTTGCAAACAATGGAGTATCACTAGAAATGGAAACATTTTTTATTACTGAAATCTCTAAAAAGAACATTCTGCCACATGAGACACAGGCAATGAGGATGAATGAGCTGTGCAGCTGGACAGAGTGCACATCTATTCTGGATTGTTATTTTAAACGGGAAACAGACAATTTAGGCTAATTTTTCCATGGTATTAATCTATTAGCACTGACGGTGTTTTGACTACTTGAACCAAACTCAATTTTGCCCATATCTTTCAAAGACAGAACCATTTAACTATGGTTTTTAAGGCTGTAAGCTGAGCTAGCTGCATTAGGAAGAATAGGTGTATAGGTACAAGTTGTCAGGGGCTTTATTTTCTGAAAAGGAGGAACAAAGAGAACTCTCTTGAGTGCAAGAAGAACGGGAACCATGAGAAAGCAAAGGAGGCCAGATGCTTGCAGCCTTCAGCGAGAGGCAAACTGCCCATGGCTAGGGTTGAATTGATGAGGGTGAGTGAAGTGACTGTGGTACGTGCTAAGTAAAACAAGGGGAGCTGGAAGGAAGAAATGGAAGAGAAAAAGGACTGCTCAGGGAAAGCTGAATGCATTCAGAGGTAGTGGCCATGCCTGCAGCCCTTGAGGACCAGGATGCCAGTGCCGTGGAGATGCATATCTAGGGAACAGGGAAAGGCCCTTCCACTTTGGAATAAGGCCAAGCAGCTCCTAGCCCAGGATGTGCTGGCTGAAATACAGAAATGGGTCTGCAACTGGCCATATCCAAAGAAAGTTTTCTATTGAACACAATAGAGAGGATAAAGTAAGTATGAGTTCTTCCTTCCCCAGGAAGAGAGAGAAAAATTACCCTAAAGCCAGATAACCAGTTACCAAATCTGAAACTTGCTGCTTTTGGGGTCAGCACCCAGCTTCCTAACAGCAGAGGAGAGTCAGGAGGGAGGACTCTCAGAAAGAGGAATGACAGTTTTGAACAAGTATCTTTCAGCTTGACTACAGGTCCTTCAAACTGTCATACTGTGACTGGCTGGTTTGGATGCTAATGATTCAGACATTTCTAGGACTTTGTCCTATATTTTCAGCAGCTTGGTTCAGCCTGTCACAAAATTAAGAATTTGGGTTTGTAGCAAAAATATCTGTTAGTGTCAATGAATGTTTCATTTTTAATAAAGGTAACAGAAGACCTTCAGTTAATGAACCCTTCTTTAACAGCCCTGCAACAGACCCCTCAGCCACGTATTTGTTGGTGGGCAGTATTTCACAGAATCGCAGAATGTTTGGGGTTGGAAGGGACCTCTGGAAATCATTTAGTCATTTGCTCCTTAGCAAAAGGACTACAGGCTCTGCAGAATCCACTGGAGGCAACTAGAAACTCTGATGTTTCTTTCAATATAATGTGCTAATAAGTCTGACAGATTTTCCCAATTAACTAAAACCATTTTAGGGAGCCCAGTGTAAACTCCCATTTAGATAGTGGCAATACCAGGTTTCCTCCATCTGCACATTTTTCTAGTCTTCTGAGGAAATGATGTCTGGAATAAGATAAGCACATTAACCATAGTGCTGCTTACTCATTTTTCCTACACCTTTTCCTAGGCATGGCTTCTGTCATAGGAAGCATGACCAGTGATAAAAGACAGTTATAGCACAGCATTTGTCCAAGGTAGTTTTTGGCTGCAATTTTGCTTCCAACCGTATCATCTGCATTCAGACACCTTGCACTGTTTTAAAGCAGACAGAATGGTTCAAGACTGTGGAACTGGTAAATGGCAGTACACAGGTCTAATGGATATTGTTTTTAAGAAGCTCCTTGCTCAGAATGAAAAATGACACCAGGTATTCAAGTGTGAGCCACAATAAATCCATTTTTAAATGGTGATGTCTCTCACTGAATAAAAAATTGAAGGACCATACTCTGACAACAGAGAACAGCCACCTACTTATGGCATATCAGGACAGCAATAAGTGACTCACTCACCCACCTACACTCCAAGGACACCAGGGCCTGATTTCTCTATCACAAAGTTGTCACAACACTGAATTTAGACAAACAGTTTTTCCTACTGCCCACAGTCTGTACAGTATTTACTGCTTGCTCACTTTTCCAGGTCATCAATTCCTAAAATACCTCTAGGTGAAAATGAGTGGGAGTGATATTACACAAACACTTCCCTTTATTAGTAAGCCTGTACTAATATTTGCTTTAAAACCTGTTTGTTGATAAATGCTAATTAAATACCAGCTCAAAGCTTTATTTTGACCTTCTCCTGGGGTCTTTTGGACTCCTTAATTTGCAGGGAAACCAACAAATCCCACCTAAAGTTTTCTGTGAGGTGAATAAAACCACCACTGGAGGAAAAAAAAAAAGAAGAGAATTTTATATAGTGGGCAGAAAGTGGAGAGAAACATCTGGAGCAGAGACATGATTTCCCAGTTGTGCCACAATTTGTTGAGGATGTGAAAATGAAGTGCAGCAGTGGCTTTTTTTGTGTGATGTTCAATGAGCTTCAGAGTATATTCTATCCGCAAAGAGACTCAAGGACTGGTTTGTCCAGCAAAAGATCAGCAAGTGCTTCCAGAGCTTTCTTTATTCTTTGAGAGGCAGGTATCTGCCAGGAGTTAGTGCACTACCTAATTCTGCTTTGTGTTACATGGACATGGGAATTAGGGTGAAAGTCGTCTGCAGGTAAGAAAAATTGGTTTCTTTGTTCACTGTGCAGACAAACAAAATTAGTTAGGTGAAGAAGGGAATATAAATGGAAGACATAAAACTCATGGGTTAAACAGAAGTGTGAAAGGACAAAAATTCAGCCTTAGAGACTACTTGTATAATAATCAATAAAATATGCCAGGGCCCAATCTCTGGAGGCTATTAGGACAGCATTATTCACTTTTGAAGTGCTAAACTGTCTCCTTCATAATCCACTCCCAAATATCTGGTACACATTATGCTCCAAACCATCGTCCAGACATTGCCTGAAAGACTGGTAGGTGGCACAAACCAAAACAATATTAGGGACCAAAAACTGAGCTACAAATGAAGCATCCCAGGTGATTATATGCCCATATTTATTTCTGTTTTGTTTTTAAGCATGGAGGAGTCAAGGAACACAGAGTTCTGCACCAAGGATTGCATCAGTCAAACTGAGTCACTTGATATTTACATAACATATTCTCATGTAAGTTCCCGGTTTCACAAAAAAAAAAAAAACCCTGAAGGCTTCATGCACATCTGCTAAAAGGTAGGATTTCAGGCCTGGCAGTCGGTGACCACTGTGTCATGACAGTAGATGAACCCCCTTTATGAGGCACACTTTACTTTCTGGGTTCTTAGATCCTCACTCAGATGTTAATTCCTCAGTACACCAGCACAAGTGTAACCCCTCAGGCTCACTCTGCACACAGCAAAACCAGAAGCTCCTCTGTCCCTCTGATAGGGTGAGACATCTTTTCCATCCCAAATCAGCTCCCCTATGGTGAATGGTTTCTTAGCACTGAAGCTGAAGGGTAACTCTTCAGCACCAGTGGCATTGTCTAAATTGTTCATCATTTCAGTATAAATAGGCACCAACAGTGGAACTGCAGCTCAAGTCTGGATGCTTCCTCTTGCCACCCTCTCCCCTCACTGACATAGCCAGAACTTCGGAAGCTGAAGAGGGATTAGGTGATTTTCACTGGGTTTAGGCAGAGAACAAGTAAGTGCTGTAGGATTTGAACTAGTTCATTCTGTAAATGACAGGTGATGAAAAATAAAAATCCTTAAACTCCCAGATACTCAGATTGTGTTATTACTTGAAAATATCAGTTTTCATATAAATACTAAAGCACGAATTTAGAACTGATTGCATGAAAATAAGTTTCAACACTCCAAATACTAGACGACAGACAAAAAAAGACCCAAATGTGCTATTTTTCTTCTGTACATTAGGGGAGCCTAGGGAACAAAAAGATACACTTTTATATGCCTTGCATTAGCAGTCTGATACAAAAGTGTTCACATCTAGGAAATAGGAAAATCATTTTCTAAGGGCAGGCAGGAGGTACCAAAAATTGTATAGAGAATGTGACAATAAAGATCAAAGTACACAGAATTAATGGTGGTGAGGTGAAATTCAGAAACTCGGATAAGTTTGAGAGGAATTATAGAGGCCAAAACAGGAGAGTGAGTGAGGAAGAAGGGAGAGAGCCAAGGCCATGGTATGAGTTTAGGAGATATTCTTATTAACCTCTGAAGTGCAGAAAGCCAAATTTATGCGGTGCTGTACGAGGCAGCTTGGTGTTGATAGGCTACATTTGGGCAAAGTGTTCCCACTCCAGTTGCACACCAGACTGAGAAAACTCCACTTCTGCTGACAGAGCTTGCTGCAGCCCTTTTGAGAAAAAAAAGTCATCCTGTAAAAGAGCACTTTTGCTGATATGTCTTAATCCATACTAGGGGGTTCTGCTGGCACAGCTATGCTGGCTGCAGATCACACTTCAGCACTCCCCTGATTGATGCACATACCTTGCAACAGTTTGTCATGCTACTGGCCAAAGTCTGTGTTTGGAAAAAGGGAGTTAGCAGAGCAGGAAAGAAGGGTCAGAGAGCAGAAGAGAAGAGAGGTTTTCATGTTGCAACCAAGCAGAGAGTGAGTATTAGTGGATTAAAAAATCAGCATATTAAGAACAGAATAAACAGTACTCACCAGGGTATTTCGTTTTTTTAAAAAAAGTCTGGTTTTCATTGCTGTGTTAGCTCTCTGGTGTTTTGTTGAAAGAGAATTATAAACTATATCCTTTCTTAATATGAAGATATATTAGCCTGTAAACTTGAAAGGCAGCCTGTGGTTGTTGAATGCATGGGTCTTTAAAAATCATGGCCTAGTGCTTCATTACACATAAAAAATGCTTTATTTTGATCAAAACATTGTGTTGCCATTGCAGTTCTCCTCCACCCTTAAAATTTATTATGCTGGCTGCTCTTCAGATTCCTTCTAACTACTGTTGATACACCACCCTTTCACTGGCACACGTTCTGGTTTCCCACATCTTATTTATTTAAAACATTAGTTATCTCAAGTCCACTGCTTTTCTTTCAAGCAAGGCAAACAGGAGCTTGAGTTGCAGTACGAAATAATAGCTTTTGCTTAACGAATGTAACTAAATTACTAGTGGCAAGCAATGGCCTACAGAAATCTCTCAGATTACAATATCATCACTACACACAGCAGATTACTACATCTCTGTAAGCTCTGCAGAGATCAGTCCAGTGTGTGTCCACACAGACTGAGTACACATACAATGGGTGCATGTACGTGTGCTTATATTGTGCACATATGGTGGGTGCTGTATTATATATATAGCCTATCTATGGTCACTCTCATTCATGTAGGGATTAGTAGTGTTACCTGATAATATAAAAACACAGACAGTAAGAACCTGTTTAAATTAAGGCCAGCAGGGAAGAGTAAGAAGGGAAAGGAAAGAAACATGGATCACTAACACTGCTGACAAAGCAGAAGCAGCAATTTCCCAAGTCAATAAACCAGCACAGCACCATGGAAGCACTGTTACGGGGAACTGGTTGGAAGTTTCGGCTTCTGGACAACAGGGTGGAAGGAATATCAATTTTTTCCACCACTGAGAGTTACTTCCAGATCAGAAGAGAGCCAGCACTAATTATCTGTTCTTCCAAACACAGCAAAAGCTAGCTGATTATAAAAAACCTCCCCTCCCATTTTAATATACCATCTCATATACAAGTCTTATAGTCTTAATATTTACTGCATTCGTGAATGCTGAATTAGAAGTCATCTTTCAGCTGTTTCTGTGATATATGTTCCCTGATGTAACTGATGCTTACACACACTCTGCTGTCATACAGCCTTGACTAGATATTGCTTGCTACATGATAGAAAAGTCTACAGAACAGTAAGCTCAATCACTATAGAAGGAGGATTACACCAGGAAAAAGACCCAAACAAACCACCAAAAACCAAATAACGAGTCTCTCTGACTCTTCATAGGTTTTTAATCTGTTGGGAAATTATAGGGAATTTGTCAGTTGGAAGTGGTCTCTCAACCCACTTCAGTAGAAGTCAGAGCAGATCTTTTCTAGCATTGCAGAAACACCTGGTTAAATACTGTTGTTAAAAGCAAGTCTCCACTAAAGTTCATTAGTTTTAGTAGGCCAAAAGTATGAGTTACTCTTATGGTCCAGCGGCATATAATATAGAGACAATAAGTTTGATATACATCACAGTGTTCTTAAAGTATGCAGCAAACAACTGTATGTTTGGATCTTGGCATTCAGCCATGAATTTGGACATGAGTATTAAAAGCAGGACTAGCCAAAAGCTTGTGTTGCTCTATTTCAAGTAGTTTTCTACTTTGGGCTATATTATTTTGTAGATAGTCTGAACTAGTCCCAAAGCACCTTTTACTTGAAATATTTTTCAGGATGCGAGTTACTAAAATACTGCATTTTCCCGTTTCTCTGTTGATACTAGCAGACACATTAAGAAGCCTGCAAGCTTCCAGGGCAGCTAGAAGAGCCCCAGTTACTAGGATGAGTACTGCAGAGTCAGGGATCCCATACATTAGGGCATCCCTTGCCACCGGGACAAGTGGAAAAGCAGACTGGGCAAACCTCCCCTAAGCAGTATCACAAGACTCCCGACAAACCCAGCAGGTACCACTGAAAATGCTGCCTTAATTTCAGCAAAAACTCTGCAGGCTACTAGATTTCCAACAAAGCAGTCAGGCTCAATGAACCAGATTTTTTTCCAATCAGTTCTACTTACATATGAGTTCCCCAAAGGCGGGAAAATCACCCTTTCACTCTCCTGCTGTTGAGGATTTTTCTTCCTTTTCTTTTCAAATCTCGTTGTTTACAGCCCATTTACACCATTTTGTACTAAGCCTGGCCATTCAGAGTCAGCTCTAGGCAAGAAACAATCAATCAGTGCTGCCCTAGACCTGCAGTAGACTGAAAGCACCACTTGCCTTCCCAGAAGGAGTAAGAGCCTGCAGCCACTTCTCTTCTCTGCATACCCGGCATCTGAGCTGAATGGAAGTCTTGTTTTGCCGTGCAGTCACAAAATCCAGAGGCAAATCTCACTGTAGTGACTAGCCAGCAAAACATTGGCTTGCACAACTTTCTCTTCAAGCAATCCTGACTAACAACCAAATAGCAGAAGAACCCCAGCTTCCCTCTGTTAATTCTCCAGTGAAGGCATAGCTAGCTCTCCTCAGACAAATTCTTGTAAAAACTCATTCAAGCATCTTTAATTAGCTTTTTTGGGCAAAGTTTTTAAGAAATTTAGATATAGTAAAATATAACCATGATGAGTCATTAAATATCTCTTAATTTGAAGAGACACCCAATTTGGCATTCAGGAACAATATCCTGAGACAGTATTTTCTTTTTAGAGAGATGTGAAATGTGTTTTGACTTCATGCATACAGGAAATCCCACAGCAGCTCCTATACAAATAGAATCACTTCCAAGTGCTTGGTGTTAAAAATTACCAGGACTTAAAAAAAATCATAGAATTGCTTTAAGAATCACAGTGTTTCCAAATACATCAACTTAAGTCTTTTTATATTCTCCTCTTTATTTTCTGCTTCTGGGGTTCCCACATTCAAGTTTTTCCCAACCACATTTTTTTGTCTTAGCAAGCTGAGATTGTTGCAAGATCCCATTATGCAAGGATATTCAGTTTTAAGAACAGCAACAAATGCTGTGAGACTCACCATGAAATAGCAAGAGTTGGAAGCACCGCAGTAAGGATATTAACTTTCGTTTCCTCACAAACTGCAGTTTCTATAAATAGCATCTGTCTGCTTTTACTCCTGCAGTTAATTACACAGATTTTCCTGCATTTCCTCTTCTGCAGTGTCCCTGTGTATGACTACATTAGCTGATGGGCTGAAGCAATGCTTATGGATTTCCCCCAGTAAATGCCTTGGAAATGAAAAAAAAGTATTGCTGCGAGTGGAGAGGTTAAGTAGGTAAAGAGCTGTCTCTGACTTCCCCCTGCTTAAGGGGACAACTTGCCACTGTGTATCATAATTTTTGGCAGATGTGCCAGGCACAGAGTGGCCACAGGATTCTTACATGGCTGGGGTTTCTCCTGCACGTATCTTGTATTGTGAGTGCCTCATCTAGTTCAACCTTGTCTTTTACAGTGGAGTGTGTTTGTTCTGCTGTGGACTGGCTTGGGCAAGATATTAAGGGGGAAGTTTACTTTGCCTAGCTTTGGATGCCACCAAGGAAACACCTTCCTCTGCACTAATCACTTATTACTTCTACAGTCAGTGGAAAATTATGTGCTTTTTTTGAGCACTGATCCATTTACCTACTGACACATTCTGGGATGTTCTTGGTGTCCTAGAAGTGGCAGTCTTTCTCTACCAACTGTGGCAGCATTTTTTCCGTTATTTCAGATTACTAGAGGAAATTTCCAGATCTGAAAGCTCTAAATGCTGATCAATCGCTCCGTATGGCTATTCCTTACATCTCAAACATTACTACTTATTATTAAGCATTTGCAAAGTGATATTTTTCACTAGCACCATGTCTATAAGCTAACTACAGCTACCTGAATCCTTTATGTCTTTCATTTACAGCTGCCCCATACCCTGACTAGTTTTTTTATCTAGTTTATTATACGGTAGCACCGATTTCCAAATCCACAGTTCTTGAGGCTTAACAGGAGGCCAGCTGGCTCATTTGCCAGGGGTCTGCATGCAAATGGTCATAGAATGGACATGGATGTTCAGGTGGTGGAGGAAAGGACATGGCAGCTCTCTACTCTCTGAACTGGCTTCTTTCCACACAAGATACCAATCAAAAGTGTGTATTCCACAGTGTTGTAGCCTCCTTCCCACTCCAGTCCCTTACACGCCAGACACAGTCTCTATGAATCCCTCTTCAGGCTG
Organism: Corvus moneduloides; assembly: GCF_009650955.1. Taxonomy (NCBI): domain Eukaryota; kingdom Metazoa; phylum Chordata; class Aves; order Passeriformes; family Corvidae; genus Corvus; species Corvus moneduloides. The sequence continues at coordinate 90,244,154 of NC_045477.1, forward strand.
AACAGCTGGCTGTGGGGGAGCAGATCCTGCAACATGTACCTGGCAGGATGCGAGATGCAGGTGCCCGTGGGGCAAGGTAGATGGGAAAAACATTTCAGTGAAACGCATGCAGAATGTGAGAGGCTTGCTAGGTAGCACTGCCCTTGCTTCCAAAAGGTAGAAGCTGTTCCTCAATAATGTCTTCCCATTGCACTGAAAAGGTCCAGCAGGGCTGCTCAGGCCCCACACAAGATCGATTTCCCTTAGTGCTGCAACACTGAATATGCCTCTTTCTCACATGACTCCTGCTCACCTTGGGACACAAATGTCCCCACTCTGCCTGTTGAGAAACAAAGAAGTGGGATTTCTCTGGATGTAGACAGAGTTGTCATACATGGCTCTATGTCCAGGTGGAGGTCAGTGATGACTGGTGTCCCCCAGGGCTCTGCCTTGGGACCAGTGTTCTTCAATATCTTCATCAATTACATGGATAGTGAGATTGAATCACCAAGGTGACACAAAGCTGAGCAGTGCAGTTTACATGACTGAAGGAAGGGATGCCATCCTGAGGGACCTAGAAAACCTTGAGAAGTGGGCCCACAAGAACCACATGAGGTTCAACAAGGGCAAGTGAAAGGTGCTGCATCAGGGTGAGAGCAATCCCAGAGATGAGTACAGACAGACTGGGAGAACTTATTGAAAGCAGCCTGTAGAGAACAGCTTGGGGGTTCTGGAGGAGGAAAAACTGGACACAACCTGTCAGTGTGCACCTGCAGCCCAGAAAGTCAACCACATTCTGGGCTGAACCAAAGGAGCCAGCAGGTCGAGGGAGGTGATTCTGCTCCTCTACTCCACTCTCGTGAGACCCCACCTGGAGGACTATGTCCAGCTTTGGAGTGAGTCCTCAGCACAAGAAAGACATGGACCTGTTCAAAGAGGACCAGAGGAGGGGCATGAAGACGATCAGAGGGCTGGAGCACCTCTTCTAAAAAGTCAGGATGAGACAGTTGGGGTTGCTCATTCTGGAGAAGTGAACGCTCTGGGGAGACCTCATTGGATTCTTCCAGTACTTAAAGGGGGCTTATACAAAAGAGGCACAGTAACGTTTTACATGGGCAGATATTGAAAGAACATGGGCTAATGGTTTTAAACTAAAAGACAAGAGATTAGGTGTTAGGAAGAAATTCTTTACTCAAAGGTGCTGGGACAGGTTTCCCAGAGAAGCTGTGGATGCCCCATCCCTGGCAGGATGCTCAAGACCAATTTGGATGGGGCCCTGAGCAACCTGTTCTAGCCCATGATGGTGAAATTAGAACTAGAGGATCTTTAAGGTCTCTTCCAACCCAAGCCATCCAATGATTCTATGAGACTGTTTGTGGTATATACACATATATACATATATATACATATATATACGCTTCTGCATGTGCATGTGCATGTCTGTGTGCATCTACGTATCTCCTGCAGACTGGAAGGAAATGAGGAATAATGCCATTTTGGCTGCTGTCTTGCCTCATCGAATTCTGGCATTTTCAGCAGGCTGTTCACACTGAAAGCCTCTTGCCTTCTTTCTGCTAGTTCAAAACATGTATGCCCGTCCCCTTTACAGGAAGCCAGATGGGATACGTCTCATCTGCAAAGGGCAGAACAGATTTTGTCTGATGTGTGGTACCATGTCTTTACAGTTATTTTTATAGTTCTTAAAGTCCTAGATTTCAACTAAGGCCTCTGGGTAGTTCCGTAATATTAAGCATGTTAATATTAAAATAAGTACTCTGGAACAAAGGAGAATCACAAGTAATTTGACAGATGTTTCTGGCAATATCCAACATGGGAAATCTTTATTTTAGGATCATATAAATACTACAAAAATGGCCTAGACTATGTTAAAATTAGATTTGCTTCACTTTCTTATGATAGGAAGAAGCTAATTGTTAAAATGGAATAATGATAACTCCAAGCTTTCAAAAACCATGACAACTCAAATCAGTAATGTATTTGGGATCTTTTCTCTATAGTGTTTTCCTCCTTAGCATTCCGGTGGATGCCAGTTTCAAACTGCTCCACGCAACCATCAGGCTAAAGGTATTTTTTGGTTGATGTTAGGATTCTCGCATACTGACAAAACCCCAAGCCATAGAAAACGCTTCAAACATAATCAGGGCTGACGACTCTGAGAAAAGGAATAAAACTGGTTATCTGATTTCTAAGCAACCACCCTGTTCACACAACAATTCAATAATGATTTCAAGCAGTAGCATGTGTGACATTTAAATGGCCAAGCCAATACAGTATCTTGGGCCAGAAAATCCTTCTAGCCTTAAAGGCAGTGTCATACCTTAAGGCTCAGCTTTTAGTGGTCCAGGCTATCAAAGAGCTCACTAGGTATACTATCAGTGTAAGTGATGCTTAGAACATCTCTCCTTTTTCAGTTTTAGTCTTTGATCCAAAGAAAATGTGCACAGTTGAAGAAAAGAGTCAGGCACTGGGAAAGGCTCTGGAGAGAGCTTGAAATTCAAGAGATATTGGGCATCAGAGGCTGGATTCAGGTTAATTGCAGGAGAAATCAGAGCAGATACCCAGCAAAATGCAGTTAGATGAAGGATGGTCAGAAACAGCCATGTGACAACAAAGGAAGAGCTCCAGACAGGAAGGAGACATCAGTGGGTGGCACGGAGCAGCTGGAACACACAGCAATCCTCAGACATCACCTGGATTTAGTGCTTTGCTCCAATGACCCTGAAAAATAGTAAAGAGTCCACATTTTAGTTCAGGTTATCCAGTAAATCTAGTCTTTGGCTCTTGGCTCCTCAGGCTTTTCAAAACAGTTTGCTTCTGTTTCTTGACGGTGATACTTTGTAGGATCCATGCATCATCCAAAGTGATTTGAAGCCAATTTCCTTTCGCCTCCTTTCCTCCAGAAGACTCCATAAGAAAGAGATGCAGATGTACTGCAGTTGACAACAAGAGCAACATACTTGTCCTTTTGTATTCAAAAGCTAGAGCCAGACTTGTGCACGTGTATTCTGTACCAGTTGAAAGCTGAATTTGCTGCCTGCCTGCCTCTTATTTCCAACCTTGCATACTTGGACTGTGTGGGCAGGGAGAGGTCAGATATGAGTTTAGGTACAAATATTTGTGCTTTCTCAAACCCTTTGTGCACAGTTTTATTTACAAATGGAAAAGAAGGACTAAATTCTTATAAGTGTCTACGTTGACAAAATTTTTGGCTAGAAAAGCCTAACAAACACTAGATTTTACAGGATTTTTAAAAGAAGGTTAACTCTTGTTTTTATTTATCATGGATTACATTTCATCAGGTTTTAGTATTAATATCCAGAATATTGCATTCCTTGGGTGACTGCACAGAAAGCAGAGGGTGCCACATCCTTTCCTCATGGCACTGCCTTGCAATATTTTAGCTTGTCTGTATTAGTTAAAAAGCAGTTTACTAGTAACAGAGAAAGCCCCAGTCAATGATATGAGACGAGCTTTTCAGCTCTTGACCAGTGGGGTGTGGCATATTTTCTACTTTTTTTATAATGAACTTTTCCAAGGGTGGCACTTAACTCTGCCAATACATACTCAAATACAAAGGCTTTAAACTGCTTTTAAATAAACAATATAGCAAACAAATGCAGAATTCTTCAGAGGCTCCCACCCAACTGTTTGTTATCTTTCTGCTGCTATATCTGTTGGTAAAACCCAGCTCACGGGAATTACACAAAAACTTTCAGCTTCTATTCAGTATCTTTAAGTTTCTCTCCTCTTACTCTGTTTGCAGAAGAAACCTTGTTAATGTGAATCCTGAGCACTCCAAAACTATGCAAGTAAAACAGGTTTTAAAGTGTAGTGCACTGATTTATAGACCATTTCTTAAAATTGTGGGATTGTAACTGACAATTTTGGGATACCTGGTGTCACAGGTTTGGCCAATACCACTAGGTGTAAGCACAACTCATCCCAGGTTAGGCTCTCCAAACTTGCACAGGTGTTTTCCTTAAAGAAATGGTTTAAGGGTAATGTGAGAATTGTCTTTTCTTACCTTGCCTTGAGCACTGTGTTTGAAAGTTTAATGATACTACATATCTAATCCTTAATTTACTTTCGGTTACTGTTTGCTGAATATGCAGTGCTAAGCCGGATTTACACACCATTTCTTGATGATTTACACACTATTTTTATGTGGTGGACTCAGTGACTGAGCACTGGCTTACTTCGCCTCCCAGCACAGGCTCTCACTACTCCACAACACTGGTGTGCGCACCATCTTTCCACTCAGATGTGCTATACTCAAGACATTTGTGAGCCACCTGGCATCGATAAAGATATGAACAGTTTATTCTACTAGGTGATGCGCTTTGACAAGAGAAAGGAAAAAATATGACTGGTTCTCCTCTAATCACCAACCACTGTGTAAACAAGTTGGAGGGCTGTCTGGAGGAAAGATGAAGCCTGAACAGTGCTTTGGCTCCTGGAGGCCAGGGGTGAACCAGAGACCCACAAAACAGTGGGCTGCAGAGGTTGGCAGGCCAGTGGCAGAAAGTCCAGCAATTCACTTTTGGAGTATCCACTGCTGCCTGCAAGGAGCCCTTGGACGAGTGAAGCTCAGTTTATGGGAATATTGCACAATGATAAAATGTCCTCCTCATCCCATTCCAGCATTTCCAAAGCACAGGAAAAGGATATTTGTTCATTCCAGTTTACCCTTTGTTAACCCCAAGTGTAAGCAAACAAACAAATAAAACAAAACAAAACAAAACTAACACAGAAAATTTAAATTGGGAGGGCTTTTTAAATTTTTCTCTTTTTTTCCCTCTTAACATTTTATACTTTTTTCCCTTATCAACAAAGAAGTACACTTTTAAAAAAAAAAAAAAAGGCCAATTTTCCCTTTTCCCTTGCACTAAGTAAAACCTTGTTGTTTCAATATTCCAAGAGCCGAGAAAACCAGGAAATTCCTGCTAAGTTTGAAGTAGCATCAGAAGAGCTGACAGCAGGATTGGTAAAGGGTTTGTGGCTTCACACAGTAGCAGTATCAGGTCATGTGCTGAACTAGTATTCACCTAGTGCCTCATGGCCTGAAAAAGGTTCATAACTAACTGGACGCTTTGAAGAGCAATTACAAACATACCGAAAATGGGAGAAGGAAGGATGGAAACATAGCACTACATACAGGCTGTGAGGCTCAGGTAATGGCTTTCACTTCCTGGTCTTCGCAGAATTTGTCATGGCAGCATCTGAGTTGTGGGACTAGGTACTTTCCCCAGAAGATGCCCCAGTCCTGTCCTGACCTCATACCAAGACTAGATGTTTATACTTTATGCCTGTTTTCTGTGACAACAAGAAACATGCTGACAGGTATAAAGGGCTTCCTTTTGTACTCAATATGATCCCACCTTGGGATATCATAGGATCAGGACAAAGGGTCCCACCATACAATGCATCTGTGCATTTTAGTTTAGACACAGCCTGGAGCGACCTGTGGCAGCCTTTCATGCTGCCTGAGGAATCCCATATCCAAAGGGTCTGCTCTTAAATCCCAACCTAAAGTGATGCTGTAAAGACTCATGTCACACTCAATAGCAATTATTTACTCTCTTATTATTTGTTCTTTAAATCTCTGCATTTATTTACTACATTTCTTTACTTGAGACTTTAGACTAAATATTTCGATCTAGATTATCTTCTCTTCTGTATTTCTTGCCTGTCCATCATGACCCGTAACCGTATCTTTCTCCAGAAAGTGCAGGGCGTAAAACCTCAGAGCAAGAGACTGGCATTTTCCAATCCTTGCTGGAAAGACCTACCCTACCACAAGGGAATAGAAAAACCCTCAGAGGCAAACGTGCATTACACCACACCACTGCCAGGGCGTGTGGGGGGGGGCAGTGCCTAATGCTTTCCATCGGAAACGTCATTTTTTTGGTTGCCCCGTTTGCGGTTGTCCCAAAGCACCATGGCCGCCACCAACAGACTGTCTGGCGTACCAGACAGACGTGAGGAGCTGGGAGATTATGTCCTCTATCTCCCATGCTAAGCACAGGGATGGGTATAAACGTGGCACACGGATTCAGGCAGAAAGTGGAGTGTTTCGCCGTGAGTCAGCTGGTAAAAACTCCCACCAGCTGCTGCTGGGGCACCGTGGATAAAGCGCAGCGCCGACGCTTCAGTGGGAATTTTCTCTTTCCTCACTCGAACCTCTTTCCTCTTCCCACACGTAACTACAAGTCATAAGCCGCCGATAGTGTCCTCCCGGGTCCCTACGCCGGCACGGCACGGCACGGGACGGCGCTAGGGGCAGGCTGTGCGCGGAAGGGCCGCTCCCGTTTCCCTCTCCCCCGGCCCTGCCCGCATCCCCCGCGCCCGGGACGGAGAGAGGCCCGCGGGCGGAGGGCTCGGCTCCCCGCCTGCCCACGTCCCCTCCCCGAGCCAGCAGGAGGAGGAGAAAGCGAGAGAGGTCCCGGCAGAGCGGCTAGGAGCGGGTTCGAGACAGCCCTCCTCCCCCCGCCCGCCCCCGGAGGGGAAGAGGAAAGGAGAGCCGTGGCGGGCGGCGGAGGATGATAACTTAGGGCCGTGCCTGGCCGTGGGAGCTGCCCGCGCTGTCCGGGCGAGGACACGGGGCGGCAGCGATGTCCCAGGGCACGGCAGGAGGAGAGGGAGCGCCCCAGGTGCTGCCGGAGGGGAAGGAGAGACAGAGGAAGAGGAGGCGGAGGAAGAAGAAGGAGAGTAAGACGCGGCTGGTGCGCTCCAGCCTGCTGTTACCTGAGGCCGAGACAGAGAAGTCCAGGAGGACGGTCCTGGCCTGCAACCGCCTCAAGACCACCAAGTACACGGCATTGTCCTTCCTGCCCAAGAACCTCTTTGAGCAGTTCCACCGCCTGGCCAACGTCTACTTTGTGTTCATCGCCCTCCTCAACTTCGTGCCAGCCGTCAATGCCTTCCAGCCGGAGCTGGCCTTGGCCCCCGTGCTCTTCATCTTGGCGGTCACCGCCATCAAGGACCTCTGGGAGGATTACAGCCGCTACCGCTCCGACAAGGAGATCAACCACATGGAGTGCCTGGTGTACAGCAGGTGAGGCAGGGCGGGTGAGTGCAGGGGACGGCAGCGCCGTGGTGGCAGCCCGCGCTGGGGTCCCGCCGGGCACCAGGACTCAGGCCAGCAGAAGTGAGGACACAGGGCAGTGAGCAGGTCCATTGTGGAGGGCTTTCATTTCCACTTCAAGGGCGAAGAAACTTCCAGTTGCCCGTGTCTCCCAACTCTTAACTCAGAACTGCGGGAGTTCATACAGTCCTGTACCTACAGGTGAAAGTGAATCCATTCTGACAGGTGGGGTCCCACAGTAAATCACTTCATGCAAACACACAGTTTGACAGCTCACAATTTACAGTGTGAGCTGTAAATTACATTCATGTATAGTTTATGGTATTAATTTCCTTATAGTAACATGAGAACTCATGCAATCTCCTATTAAATCTTCAATGAGTGAAGGAAGGATAGAGGCCAGAGGCTTCTGAATTTCATTTAGGTCTGTGAGATTTCATGACACGTGAAATTAGCGAGCCCAAACTTTGTCTTTCTAAAGAATGAGCCAGTCTTTCCATTGGACATTTACTTTTAAGCGAATGTTTTTTATTGATCATCTCAAATGTCATCATTCCCTGTGACTTTGCTGTTTCCCAGTGCTTGTGATGGAGCATTAGGTCATTTATGTCTCTCAGGATTAGTTTTTCTAATGATCTGGACAATACATATAGAGCACTTCTGTGGTATTTGTAAATCACACTGAAATGACTTTTGCATTAACATTTATGTTCTTAGAAGCCAGCTTTACAAAATTTTTGTTTTGCTTTCCTCATAGTGTGAGTCATCTCTTAGTAGTCCAAGGCTAAGGTTTCCTGGGGAATGAAAGAAGGATATATTTTCTGAGAAATCAGATTTTAGTTTCATTTCTGATGTTTCTAAGTCTAACAGAAATGAAACACGTGCCAAGAAGCTTACACTCTGATTCCACAGACTTGTCTGGGAGGGTCTTCTGGGCTGACGTAAGCACAAGACAGAGCAACTCTCCTATTGCAAGAAAGGCATGTGAAAAAAAAACACACTGAAAAAGAACTCGGAAAAGGCTGCATTTCCAACATCAGCAGACTCAGCTTGTTATTTCACAAACTGGTATCATGTAAGAAATCTCACCCAGGGATATTCCTCCACCAGTAGATATGCATGCATGAAAACACAAGTAAAATGGCCTTATTTCTGTAAACTAAGCCAAAACCAATCCAGTCAAATCACACTCGTAGTTACTGCTAACCTATACCTGTGCCTACTGCCTTGCTTGTCTGTAGCTGTCCTTAACTCTGACCACTTCTGGTGTTGAGGAAGATGGATTGCAGGAGGTCTTGTAAGGGGCTATTCATGCAGAAAGTAAAATAATGCTAATAAGGATGGTTAATCTAACCTTTTCCAAAAAAAATCAGTTTAGAAATAAGCTCTTGTGTCTCCTAGGTTGAAAAGCAGTAAGTGCCTGTTGCAGAAGATGTTCAAAATATTAACAAATACCAGTACTGGGATATTAATTCTGGAATGTTTTTCCCCCAGCAATTTTCCATATCCCTCTCTGCTGCCAAAAAAGTAGACATGACTATGGGAAAAGGCTTTGATGTTAATATCTCTTGTGGTCTTTTGTGAGTCCCAGCTAAGTGCACTGCCCTTTGTAATGCTTGTACTATTGCAGAGTAAGTCAGAATTGTTCCTTTTACTGCAGAGTTTAGATTGCTGCTGAGTGACACTTACACAGATAATTTGGGAGTGGTTTTCCTTTGCATTGGCATCAAAGGCACATGTCGGCCAAATCCTTGTGGGGTGGCAAACATGGAAGTGTGTGAGCTCTATCACCTATTCAGGCACAGCTTTCTGGCTGGATGCAGAGCTGAACGGTGTGTGCTTAACAGCCCACCACACAAGCGTGGTTCCCAGCAGCAGCTCACCTATTTTCACCTTCCAGCAGTCCCTAGGGAAAGCTTCCCTCCCACAATTGAAAAATACAATCAAAACATGCGGTTAAAGTAATTTGCTCACATGTTTTTAATCTGCCCACTTTTTCTTCTTTTGTAGCTTTTTTTAAACTTCACCTTTTTAAACACACTCCAGCTCCAGTGAGCAAGATGGGACTAGAAACTTGCTACTTCTGCAGATAAGAGCTAAGATTCCTGCTTACTTGAGTGACGGGGTACCAAGGTTGAGAGATTTATATCAAGGTCATTGAAGTTGCTGGGCGTGAGTTCAGAAAAGCTGTTTTCTTAGAAAGGTGTCATGCCAGGAGAAACACAAGGGATTGATCCTGACTTCTTTGTTTCCTTAGTCTCTTTGTTTCTGGAAAAATGTTGAAGCATGTCACATAAGGAAGTAATAAATGACAGCTTTCTCCTCACATCGATTTAATGCTGATCCCTTATCAGTTTTACTACCTTTTGAGCAGACCAGACTCTCTCTGTCTCTCCCTCCCCCTACTTGCCACTTCCTTTTGGTAGACTTTGATGCAAATGCTGTCCTTGATAGAAATGCTGCTGTAGGTTAATGAACATAGCTGCAGTCCTGTGTTCCCCTAGGACTGTCAGGGAGCAGTAACTCTTCTCTTGCTGGTCAGTATTTCATAACTTGGAAAGAGGCCTTCTGCAGGACGGGATGTATCTGACTTCCAGGACTCTGTGCTGTGATGGGCTCCCTTTCCTGCCAGCCTTCAACACAGCTGCTAGAGCCACCTCAAACACAGACTACAGCGTTCAAACACACTACAGCAAAATAACGTTGAATTGTAACAGTCAGCAAATGGAGACTGGGACGTTTGCTTCAGTAGTAGAGAAAAGCCCTCTGTCTCATGTTCCATGTTATTTAGTGACCAAGTAAAGATTCAAGTAGGATACTATGTGTTCTGTCATGTATCCTTTTTATGTGTAATCCATACGTGCTTTCCTGGCTGCTGAAGTACCTGTCCTCTGTTAGGTACAAGCAGCATTTAGTGATGCAAAACCTACAGGACAGAATGCAGGAGTAGGCAGAGCCTAGGGCAGCGCATCAGGAGGAGGTTCTACACGACCCCTGCAGTGTCTCCTGGCTGGTGCTCTGGCACAGCCTACACAGGCAGATCGTGTCAAGAACTGATCTGGGTGAAAATGCTATTCTCCTGGTATGCTGACTGCTTGACAGCTGGCCTTCTTCCTCCTGCCTGTCCAGTGGACTCAGATGACCCATTCTCATACAGCCACTGTGGAATCAATGACTCTGTGACGCAGAGTTGGCAACACTTATGAGACAACAAAACAGCAAAGGATGATGCAACCTAAAGTAAGAAGTTTAAGAGAGATGCAGCTTGTTTTGACAGAAAGAAGACAGTTTTCATTTAGAAATCCTGGATGTGGTGGAGAGTGGAAAATACCTCAGAAAATTATTGCTTTCTAGAGTCAGATGAAAAGGGAAAAGACCTGATTCTTTGAATAAATTGAAAGAAGCTGTTGAGTTTAAATTGGCAGCTTATGTCAAGGAGTGAAACACACAGGAGAATTGCAGACTTGCGTTGCTCTGTGATGGACTTAGCAGGTCTGTCTGTAAGAGCAGACAGGGTCTTGAGGAAGATTTCTTAGCCAAGAGGAGCTAATAGGACCTCTCTCCACAGGCCTTTAGGGCACCTCTCTCATTTGGCAATACAGAGGAAATGAGGCACTTACTTTAGGAGGACGGTTTCACAGGTCACCTAGAATTTCAGTTCTGTACAGGTGCTTAAGCTAGGAATGCTGGATGACAGCCAAAACTCTTAGTTGATTTAAATGGAGGGAAGTTACAAAGGCATTAGAGCCTAGCCTGCAGAAAATTGTTTTTGCAAACCTGTGATCACCTTAGACTCCTCTCTTTGTTCCTCTTCCTCATTTCTATTGCCCAGGGATTGAGGTTGAAGACTGGAAATTACAAATTTGCAATCTTCACAGCAAAATCTGTGTTAGTGTTGGACTTGGGAGGATGGAAGGGTGACATTTTTCTTTGCAGTTACTGTCCTCCAGTGCTCACTGGCTCTCATTGGAGTCGTGGATTGCACATGTAAATGTCTGCTGTTAAATATTTGATAGAACTAAATTTGTGGCTGGGGCAGAAGCTTTGATTTCAGTGTGCTGATACAAAATATGGTATATGTTTACATGACATGTAAATAGAAGATGAATAGGGATAACTACAATCACAACAAATAATAACACTTGTCCATCAGGGAATTACATTTTATTACTGTCTCGGGGCTGTGCTGGTGAAATAATCTCTGCTAACATTTTTCTAGGAGCCGTATGTTCAAAACCAAAGGGCTTTGTCTTTTAAATCTACTCTCTAACCCTTACCATGTCTATCAAAGAGTATTGCTAAAAACTGTAATGCCTCTGCATACTGATGAAAGAGTGATAACTGCTTCTCGTGTCAACCTGTGACTTAGAAAATCCATGACAAATTGCAATTTATGACTGGATACTTGTCACCCCTGAGGTGTGGAAAATGTTTAATGGGGCATTCAGACAGCTATCAAAGCAGGCGGTTTTGCATTAAATGTTAATTTCTTTCTGCAAAACTGACTGGGGAGGAGAGAAGAGAGTGTGATGTGGGCGACATTTACTATAGTTTCAAAAATACACTTCTTTCTTCTCTTTGTCAACTCACCTGTGAAAGCAATTCCAGCCTTGGAGGAAAAAGATGCAGCAGTATTACCAAATCCTCACAAAGCCATGGTAGATCCCACTCATGGCCTCAGAAACAGCCAGATGATGACTTGCTTGCAACCACTTCACTTCTTAGGTGCCTTATTTTGCTGGCAACACCAGTCTCTGAGGAATTAGGTTGTGAATATCTCCCACTGCTACCATAGTCAAGAGCAGCTTCTTGTCCCAAAATGTGCTGGCAGGTAAGACATTTCTCACTAGAAGAAACAAGCTTGTCTCCCTTCCAGAACACAAATGTCACTAGAAGTGATTCAAAAGGAAACTACCTGGGATTACTCAGTTTCCTCTGTGAGTGAATTTGGTGCATAAAAAGCTGAAAGCAGGAAGTAGTGGTCTGAATCTGTTGGTGAAGTCAGTATTCCTTCCCTGAGTTTCAGAAAGATGCCTCTCTGTTCATCTTACTGTCTTTGCCCTTCACTTCAGTTTGAGCCAGGATGGCAGTGAGTAAACTCAGTGAGCAATGTAGTAGAGGCTCCTCTGTTAGACTGATAGTGAGCAGTTTTATTCTCCAGTAGAGTTTATCCAAGTAGCAAGGGACATCTGTGCTAATCTTCTGAGATGTAGCCAGCTGGAATGCGCAGGACAACCCGTCTCTCTGTCCAACTGTATGTATACAGTTTATTTGCTATTCCGTGTAGGGTAAATTTTCTAAGTGCCTGAGCTTCTCTATTGGAAAAGAAAAATGCTTGCCTCTTGTTACTAAGCTCTTTCATTTGTATTGGATGTCATGAGAACTGTTGTCGGCTATTTCACATGCCTCTGGCTGACTGCCAAAGAAGATGCTGTTTATCTCCACTGAAAGACCTGGTGATGTCCCCAAATCAATTTTTTCTGTTATACACCACACTCCAGAGAGACACCATAATCTCTTGTGCTAAGCAGACCATAGCCCAGAATTATAGGTGGCCACCTTGTGTGAAGATCTACTTGTTGTTTTGTGTCTTTATTAACTTGAGACCATGATTATTGTTGGAGGTAGCCAAAAGAGTAACAGCTCTATTTGTTTCTGTCAGAGTGCATTTCCAAAGAAAATACACAAGAGAATTGTGTGTACTGTTCAGCTCTGCCTGATAATTGTGATTCCACCTTCCACCATGTGTCACGTAGTCAGTGGAACTGAAAACCAGAGTTGAAACCCATGACAGCCATGCAAAAATCAATGTTTATGGAACTGCTCACTAGTTAGCATGGCATAACTTAGTCAGGACGTTCCTCTCACAAGCAGATCAATCCTCCAGAAGTAATAATTGGAGAAAGAAGAAGGGTCCCTGCCACTGGGCAGGACTTTTACAGGTACCTCCTCCAGGCTTACACAACCCTTATGGATGGGCAGGTTGCTTACCTTGACATAGCACAGGGAGAAGTCAGATTGCCACATCTCCCTGCTGTGTAATCCAGCATGCTTCCAATTTGCAGAATAGTTACTCTGTGTAAGAGCAGTCTAAGGGGTGCCTCTCCTCTTCCCCGCAACACCAGGCCTTTTGGGAATGTTGTGCTTTTTGTGTATGGACACAGTAAGGTCAATGCAGCTGGGAAGCCAAGTGCACAGCTTCAGGATTACACCCAGTCTGCAGGATTTATGCTGTGCAGGCTTGGTTTTAGCAATTGCATGTATTGAAAGCAATTAAGTTCATGAAAAGCAGAACAATTTGTTTCACTTCACATAGTTGTGGAGGTGAACCAGTTTGCATGGCTTACCTTCAGCCTTAGTGTTCTCAATTTGGGAGTTGTTACTAACGCAGCTGTGGTAGCAGCCAGTCATGTTTGTACCCAGAAGTGATCCACAGCAGAAATGTGATTTGTACCCGCCAGCACTGCCTCACCAGAACGTGGAAGCAAGACAGATTCTCCATGCACTGGGCCAGGGAGAGTGCATTTCAGTGAATGGCATAAAGTGAGGAGCCTGCTAAAAGCCAGGACACTTGCCTCTCATGGGTAAATTTGTGTAGTTATGGGCAGCAGCTTCCTCGGTTGCACATCAAGCACAAAAGTTGACTCACACCCAAAATTCAGCCACAATGCATATTTGTGAAATATGCTAGCTTACAGCTTCTCCTAAGCAGGTGCTAGTGCTGGTGTGCAGGGGAGAAGTGCAAAGGAGGAGATTTAATAGCCCTAATATTGAGATCCACTGAGAAAATGTACGTTTCCAAATGTATCTTTGATTCTGAAAAAATTAGATAAAGCAAACCTCAGATTTAGTTGGAGATGACCTGCATGTTCCTGAGTGAATTGGTTTAATCCTTGCTGTGTGTACAGGAAGTGGGAATGAGGGGGCTTCAAAGTAAGAGCTTACAGTGCCTGTAAGATGTGAGCTGAGAGGAACATCTTTCTCTTTTTTACTCTTTCAAGGATACACATACACAGCCTGTCCAAATCAGGCTAGCCATCCAGCTAGTAGGGTGTTCTGTCCTGTGGGCTGCTGGGGATAGCTAGTCCTTCTGAGCTGGGAAACCACCATCTTGTTCTTTGCTCCAGCAGGAGCAGTGTTTTAACTCTGTTTCAGAGTGGTTGCAGGTGAACAACCCTGCCGTGGTCAGCCCACATCCTTCAGGCTATGTTGGTTAAAGGACAGTCCTGAACTGGCAAGGCTGCATTTTGAAGGATGGGAAACATCTTCCATCTCCAGTGCTATTTTGTTACAATTTTATTCTTGTCTGACCACAATTTCTCTAGAGTGACAAGTAGGCCAGTCTCTTCAGTTCAGTGGCCAACATTTGCATCATGCCCAGTCATTTCATAAACCCAGACTCTGCTGGAGATTTGTTTTAACAGGCAGGGAGGTCACTTGTTTTGTTTTTATGTTCTGGTTGTCTGGAAATACTGACCTACTTCAAGGAAGAGTTTAACTCCTTGACTGACAACTGACTTCAGTTCTTATATATCTGTGCTGTTACATTAACACTGAGGGTGTGAACACTATTGCAGAATATTTGGTATTTCTGTATTTTTGATGTAGGTTTTAGTTTCGACTTTCTGAATAAAAAGAGAAAGTCCACGATGAAGTGTCAGCTTTTGTAAGCAGAGGTCTTTTATCTTTCTATATTTTCTTACGCTTCCTGGGCTTTTTCTGGGTCTCACAGCCATGTACATGTAGCCTCAGACCCTGTCTTTTCACCTTGCAGTAGCAACCTGAATATGCCTGTTTTGGCCATGTTAGCTGATTTTGTGTGTGTGACTAGCAAGTCATTGGCAAAGTTGTTGTGAAATCTCCCAAAATACTGACGCCAACAAAGGAAGTGCAGAACAGCAGTCACGTCAATACATCAGTGAGTATATTCTCAATATCTAGACATGGAATAAGATACCTCGGAAAATTTGTCAGTGAACCAATTTTAGCAGGCAGATTTAGCAGCCAAACCCTTAGAGATGCAGAAAGTTCATTAACTACATTAGAAAGATGTAACCTATTTGGGCAGAAGTAGATGATAAGAAATCAAATATAATCAACCTAAGTCTGATTCTGCGGTTGTAGTGCATTGTTTTTGCGTGGGCCTACACTTACATTTGGAGATTTGTATGGTTCCTGTATTTTCTTTTTCTCCCTTTTTAGGATTTCCATGTTCTCATTGTCAGCTTCTCCTTGCCATACTTCCCTCTGCTGTATAAGTGCAGAGCTGTGAAGCTAAAGCTTGATCTTACACCATTTACCAGAATAAAGACATATGTTGACTTTATCTGCATGTTTGAGAGCATGTAGGTCTTCCTTCCTTCACTCTCCTAGGTTCCAGTTTTATCAGAGAAGCATGGACTGGGGTACCCATCTCCCAGCAGAGCCGCTGATTTATATCTTGACTCTTCTGCAAATGCCAATAGTTGCTTTCCCTGTAAACAGTAGCGAGCCAGTGACTGTAGCTCTCTTGCAAGAAGCCCTCTTAAGTGCTAATTAGGTCCTCTCTGATCTGACAAAGGTATTTCCTATAGGAATTTGTAATATTCTTTCTGGAACATGAGGTGAGATTTATTTCATGTGTCTTTTAGCTAAAAGGTACATGTCCAGTCTTGACCAAATCATCTACACTTGTGCCAAAATTGGTGGAGAGCATCGAATGGTTTGGGGAAGGAAATCTTTCCAGCTTATTTGAGACACTTACCTTGGGTAAGTTTGGATCAAGAGCTCCTTACCTCTCTCCAGTGATGATACAGGTGAAGCTCAACTAGATGGCTTGCTTATACAGCTAAGTTCAGGTAAGGTAAATCCCATTAGTAAACTTAGAGGGGATAGATATTACTTCCTGTCAATTAACACGCCATACGGTTTTTGACTGTAGAAGAGTAAGTAGCCTGTTCTGCTCAATATACTTAATGATTTATTTAAGAACTATTATTTAAGAAGCACAGATGTGAGTACACTCACCTGTCAGGTGAAGGGGATAACCTAGCATCCAGTGTTTCATCTCTTGCCATGTTCTGCCCTCAGCAATAGCCATTAACTTACTGTTCATACTTGTGAAATGTATTTATATCATCTATCGCAGTGTTGAGAAACAATATAAGAGGTTAGTTGTTGTCAATAAATAGTTTTCTTCTTTGAATGACTGATTACATTTGCATTTCTGTGGAGTTTTCCAGACTGTCCTCATAATGTAGGGAATCTTGGTATTTTGGGGGTCTTATTTGTTCTTTAACTTCAGATTCAGCTTTTGGGGATGAGTGTTGAAACACAAGGTAGGAGGTTCCTAGTTCTGTCTTTTGTTTGCCTGGATGTACCTAAATATTAGGTCAACTAATAAAATTACTTTGCAAGCTGTGTCTCTGAAATGCAGAGGGCAGTTGTGTGTTTGACATAATCATGGATGTTGCAAGAATGAAAGTGGGGCTTCACTGTCAGGTGTCTCATAAATATCAGATAGGGCTATTGGGCTTCTGGATTTTGCCCAGTAGGTTCAGATATTCAAACCTGCAGGTGATATTGCTAGGTTATCAGGGATCGAATCAGAGGAATCAATGGTGAAGTTATTCTGCTAATTTTGCTGATTTACCCGCGGTTACCAATTTCTCTGCTGGAATTTTAGTGTCCGTCCCTATGGGAGCATAAGCTCTTGCAGATATACCATGTAGCCAATATGAGGTGCAAGCTTCATAAGATGTCATGCCACTGTTTGCTATCTTCAGAGTCCTAAAATCTGTCCAATTGCAGCATTTGACCTTCTGCTCTTCCTGATCCTTTTAGGCTTAAATGTACTGAATCCTATCAGGTTTTTCCTACATGTATGTCCCATTTATTTTCAGTGCATGTCTGCTTTTTGTGGATCCTGGCTGTGTGTGTAAGTTCCTCTTGCTGTCAGATCCTGTGCTTTCTAAAATTCAAGCTCAACAGAAAAGATGTACCACAGCTGAGCCAACCATCAGCCTAGTAGTGCTGATGTTTAATCTGCTACACCCATGTTCCATGAGTCCAGTTTAAAAGTCTGTAATAGTATTTTATGGACTGAACAATCCACGATATATCTTAAATTTGAGGAATACCGCTGTGGACTGACATCTGCCAGCTCATGCCACAAAAATGTGTGTGAGACCAGTGAGAGCAATCTGCAAAGAATATTGCAGTATGGGACCCCCAGACTGACAGTGCATCTCAGTATGTAGAGCTAACAAAGCTAGCACTGAAATATAGTCTAGGTTGGAAACCCAACAGCCAGTGGATTTTGTGTATTTGCAAAGTGTTTGGTTGTTAATGTGGTTTTTATTTTGTTGGTTTTGTGTGTGTGTTTATTTGTTTTTATATCCAGTTAATAAAAAGGTAGAAATTATCATTTAATACCCCAGTTTCAAAACTGTTGGAAGAATCAGCCTGATCTTTACCAATTTCACTAAGGATAAAACTAATGCAAAAACTTATGTCCAGAATATTTATTTCCTTTTAAACAGAAGTACTGAAGAAGAATCTAGCATAGAATAGTGGTTTTGAAGCACATACAGTCTCTAACTTTTAAAGCCTTTGCTCTGCATTTAAGTGTAAGATTTCTCTAAAATTCCCTATGGTTGTTCTAAATTCAGTCCTCCTTGGAATGCAGGGAGCAGAAGAGGGGGAGGGTTCCTGAGTTTATTTTCAATGGCATTTGGTTTGGCTTGGAGGATTTTTATAATGCTAATTTGGTCGTTCCATATTAATTCATGTTCTTCCTCTGCTGCTCCTAAATTGGAAACTTTCCATTTTACATCTGGCAGTCTTGTCCTCAGTTGTTTAACCTTTATGCTTTATCACTAGAAATAGCTGTTTTGTGCATGGAATCCAGCCTCTTAGTTGTAAAAACATTCCCTTCGGCTGTCCTATCTGGCAACTTCTAGAAAGGTTTTCAAGTTTGGGGGTTTTTTTTGGTTTTGTTTTTTTAACCACTATTTGCATTTATAGAAAACATGCCTGAGTTGACAGTGCTGCACCCTACCAAAAAGTTTTAACCAAGAAAACTACCAGGCATACTCTTTACCACTGGTAGGAAGTACAGAAAGACAACCAAATGTAGAGACTGAAGTGGTTAAGACCTGTGATGTATCGTCCCGGCTAGTTGAGCAGTATTCAAATTAGATGCAAACCTGATTGCTGAACATTTGGGAGCACAGTTCTTACTTTTCCAGTTACTGAACATACATCCCAGATGCCCAAGTCTTCTTCAGGATGTGTCCTCATTGATGTCTAACTCCTTTCTGACCTGTTCTTGAAGCTCATGAGTTCCAGTTAGATTCCTCAGCAGTTCATTCCACTGGGAGCATGGACAATATGAAAATACAGTCTGTGAAGGAGAGGTTCCCAGTCAGTGTTTTCTGTAACTTTTATTGCTGTGCTACACACCTGTATATAGTTAATGGGAGCTCTAAGGTGGTATGCAAACTCAAATAAGAGGCAAAACCCAGAAAAAGAGGTTTGTTTGGTTCTTTTTAAGTCTGACTTCCTATGCAGTTGGTTACATGAATGCTAGTTCTTAAAACTCTCAGCTGTAAAAGGTGTGTTTATGCAGCACACATTCTGCACGAATCATGGCTGTCCCAGCTGGTGTTTCTCAACACCTTCAGAGCCCCATGCAGAGGTGCTTGCTGCTCTGGAAGCAATTTGGGCCATGAGTGCTGTCCTGTCTCTTAGCAGATTTTGTCAGCTCAAACGTGGCCAAGTTCACATGACTAACATTTTTCTGTGTGTGGATGGGGCACAGCTGGTGGGGGCAGCCCTGCGCCCTGCTCTAATTTATTGTCCTTAGACTGATAAAACCCAGTAAGAAAAAAATGTTCAGTAAATGCATATACAAATTACATGATTGTGCTTAATTTGAGGGTGTTATTTCAGCTTAACTGTGACCAAATTGATAGTAAACCATGATTCCCATTACTGGCAGTTAATGCAGCACTGTTTCCTTAATATCTTTGGATCAGAAGGTAAATTGTATGAAATAAAATCCTGTCAAAACACTCCTTTTTTTTTTCTTTTTTAAGACATATAGATAATAAGTGCGATTTGCTACATCAGCACAGATCAAATTATCAGGAGACTCATGATTCAGGGTTGAAAAGCAAATGGAACAAGCTGGATATAGGCTTAAGATATTCAGGTGAAGCAGATGTAAGCAAGTGCTACTGCAAGTTGTTATCCTTCTATTATATTTCTACCATCTGAATTCATTTTTACTGAGAACTTACGTGAAAAAGCTGCTGTTAAATTCTTAGGAAGGGAGCACAACATTCTTAGGAGTTTTACGAAGCTTAAAAAAAGTAACGTCTTTGTTTTGCAGCAGCATCAGCAGTTCATGTTCCAGAGTAATGTTTACCCTGCAAGAAGTCTGCAGGAGAGTTCTATTTGAGCCATGAGTTTTGCACCTGGCTTTCAGAAATAAGACACTTTTTGCAAGTCAGACCTTCATTATGATTTACAGGATCACCTCCCATGGCCTTAAACATCACTGGCTTTCATACTTGACGTCTGCGTGCATCTGTCTCTGGTGTTAGGGCAGTCCCTGGTGACTTGTGTGAGGAACTCAAAGGTACATTCATTCCACCCTGCAGGGTCTGTATGGATGCTGCAGCATGCTGCTGTGTTGGCATGAGCTCAGCCCTCCACAGAATGACTCTGATGAGCATCTCTGAGCTGCTCAGTAAGGATTGACAGCCAGCGTGAGGCACATAACGCCTTGTCACAGTCACACTGCTTGGAGAGGAAAGCTCACCGTACAGCTCTCAGTACAAAAGTCTCCAACTCGAGTTTCAAGATTATTTTGCACCTCAGAAGAGTCTCTGAGCCTGGTTTACATACACTAATCAAGAAGAAATATTGAAGTTACCATGTTTACAGCTGTATATGGCACCATCAAATCAACAGTCCTTGAATTGAGAAAGTATTAAAAATATGATTGGGAGTTTAATAAGTCTTTAAATGGATATGAATGGAGTCATAGTTGTTTTTCTGTAAGGAAGCAGAGGGCATTTTGTAAGTATCAGTTGAGTGCTTTACAACAGGAGAGGTACAAGAGAAAATGGCCAGGGTGACAGTTTTGCTGTCTTGTCAAGAGAAAGTGTGGCTTCACACATAGCAAGTTAGCAGTTTGTATGCTGGGACAGCTGTCTTATTGCATAGCTGTGCTGTATCAAGAATCCTGTGAGCAGTAGACAGCAAACAGCTGGTTTTGGGGAGCCATGATAAAATAGCAGAGATAGGTCTTTTTCTGCAGGTGTTCAGAGTCCAGAAACTCATGGCCAACATAACCAGTGTTTTCATGGTACTGAAAACAGGCAACACACAACAGCCAAGAAATTGGAAATCCAGTATTTTTTTCATGTCCTGGGATTATGCTTTGGCCAGTTCAAGCTTTTGCTCTTGGTTTTACATTTGCAGGAGAGGTGTTTTACGTCTGAAGTTGTGTTTTGAACTCTCTTGGCAAAGGGAGGGCTGATGGTTAACAAAGAAATCAGTCTGCAAGGGTGGTACCGGCAGTCCTTAATTCAGCCTGCTAGGAGAAGGAAGAACAGAGCCAAATTTCATGCATCAGTAGCACTGACTCTGTCTCCTGTTTCACGTTATTAAAATAACACTTCACTGTTTTTTAAGAGGCATTTTCCTAAATGCTCTCTAATGCCCATAACAATTTTAGATGCTGGGAAGTAAATATTTTTATACTACCAGTAGGTTTTTTTGTTTTGTTTTTCCACCACTTGGCAAGCACTGGTATTTGGGGGGTTTTGTATTTTGTTTTGGTTATTCTTCTACAATATTTAGGATGGAGTAGAAATTAGCTTTGCTACCAACACCTTGCAGATACACATGCACAAAATACTTGAACGTGCCAAAACAAGTTATTTTTTGCATCAGCATTCCTGAGTTTATTTTCTGCTTGCATGTTTTCACAGAATGCTTCTTCCCAGCTGCTGTGGACAAAAAATTGGGTCTGCAAGGTCGAAAAACCAGTGGCTTTTTAGTTAGTACTATAGAGGTCAGCTCTGGAGGTTGAAGAAAAATATGCAAAATTTAATTATTAGAAGGCCACTTAAGACCAATGTTAAGATAAGTTAAAAAATAAGGAAAAGACAAATGTGGTTCCAGTCTTTAATATCAGTAAAATTAATTCTTAGTGCTTTATACCTGGGTTTTGAAATGAGCCGTGGGAGTAAACTAGGGCTCTGTGGTTTTTATTTACATCTAACCCTTGATTTCTTTTTTGATGGACACTTTTCTGTATCATGACAGACTAATTTCACTTCTAAGCACATGAACTCTCTTTGCAGCAAGATGGGAACATCACCTGTATGAGAAAATCAGCAGTGTCAAGGCAAGCTATATCCTCCCCCCAAGTTGGGGCTTCAAGTGTACCAATGAATGAAGATGTGCTTGCTGTTTCCTTCCTATTTATCCTGAACACTTTTAAGTAACCCATTTGTGCAAGAGATGTGTTCTCTCCTGCCCCTTTTTTCCTTTTCTTGTTTGTTAGAGTCTCTTGCTGAATTGCTGAAAGGATTTGGCAATCGTTTTGGGAAAGAGGACAGTGTTGAATCTTAGAAGACACTTACAGGGAGTCAGCAGATCTCCACTTGGGTCTTCACAAGGGTCTTGAGCAAGTTGCATAACCCTTTCTGTGTGTCAAAGTCATAGTCCTCAAAATGGGAAAACCATGATTTATTTAATAGAGTTTTTGCAGTTTGAGCCAGGACTTTTAGAAGAAGTCTTTGTTGTGATTTGATTCTGCTTAAAACTGAGTGGGAGTTCAGTGTTTTGATTTTCTCATTTCAGCAATATTCAAATCAGCTATCTTATGTGGAAAAGTTTAATTTTAATTTTTTTTCGTGGATTTTTGGATTATTAGTGATCTGATTTCACCATCTTTTCAAATGGGGTAGCAAATAGGTTATGGGAAAACTACAGTTTCAGTTATAAAGAAATCTATATCTACCATCTGTAAGGGCCAGATGAGTCCCAACACTACTGTGGTAAATGGGTTATCATTATTATACTTCTCCCACAATCCTCAGGGAAACTCTGAAATAAAAAAGATTTTAAAAGGGCATTGTCAGGCACCCCAGAAAAAAAAGGTGGGCATTTAGTTAAGACAAAGCAAAACATTTGGAAGTGCCATGTGCAGAAATAACCACTTCAGAAATGCCTCTTTACTGAAGAAATGTTACAGCACAACAACAGTTGCCAGCTGGTAGAGATGGAACACTTTGGAAGTAGAGGTGCAATTCAAAATAAAATCGTATGTACAGTAACAAATTAGAGGCAGAAAGAGAGATTCTCCATCATGTTCCTTAGCTACAAATAATCCTGTGAAATATTTGTTCCAAAGGTCAAATAAAAAAAAAGACTTCAAAGCAAAAAGGGTCATACTGAAACTGTCTCTAGAAGATTTATTTCAGGAGGTGAGAAACCTTTCTCATGCAATAGTCTTACAGGTTTTAACTGTAGGTAATGAGAAGTTCTGCAAACATCTGGGCATGAGGATCGCTTATGTCATCAGGCTGAAAATGAGGGGGGTGGTTTTGGAAAAGTTGTTCAAAGAAAGTGCTGATAAGTGCGGGAAACATTAAGCCAAATTCAGTGTTCACTTACCTTCCCTAGGATTGGACTATGCAACAGTTTTAAACTCAAAGATTTAGATTGGACATTAAGAAGAGATTCTTTTAGGGTGGTGAGGCACTGGAACAACTTGCCCAGAGAATCTGTAGATGCCCCATCCCTGGAAGTGGTCAAGGTCAGGTTGGATGGGGCTTTGAGCAACCTGGTTCAGTTGAAGGCATCCCTGCCCATGGCTGAGAGGTTGGACTAGATAGTCTTTGAAGATCCCTTCCAGTCTAAACCATTCTCTAATTATATGCAGCAGAATAAAGGACATGCACATGAATATCTGCTCAGAGGGAAAACTGGGATTCTCGGAAAGGGTGAGATTAAGGCATAAATTAGCCTCTGTATCCGCCAGCCAAACTCTGTTTATAGCTTTGAAGTTATTTGGTGTTCTCTGAAACCATTTAGATCAACATGAGATTTCTCTTGAAAGTCTTAAGCCATGTGGGTATTAGGCATCCTGTCCCACTAAACTCGTAGTCCTGCACACAATCCTGGGCAAAAAGATGGGCATTTCCAGAGAGCTGCTGGTCGTATCCATCTTCTGCTAAGAAGAATCGCCCACCAAAGATGTCCTCCCCCATCTTGCCATCTGCTACAGAGACATCTAAGCAAGTAGGGCGGATGAGCTCCCTCACATCTGGAGAGCTTGAATAAGGTGGAATGAAAACCTTGTGTCACCAGGGGAGTAGATGTGGATATGCATAAAGGTGGTCTTAACTGGACAGTATCTTACCTTTATACTGATGATTAGAAAATTGAATCATACTGACAGACCCATGCCCTGTTTGTTGTAAATATCAGACTTTGTTACCAGTTTTAACCTAAATGTTAGCAAGTTTTAGGCCTAATTAGTGCTGTTCTGTTGCTTTATACAAGCTGGGATGTGCTCTCTGAAGCAGCTCAAGTAGCTGCAAGTATCACTAAGATGCTTTTTAGTACCAAATCCCATGCTCCATTATAGACCCAATTTTGTCTAAACTCCTGTAATTTTGTTAGAGCACCTGCTGTTTTTCTAGCAATTGTCATGCTTCATTTTTCACTGGAGAGACTTTACTTTTTCTGTCAAGTGTGATTGAAGCTAGCAAACTGAGCAGCAAGTCCAGACCCAGGCCATCCCCAGCCTGCATGAGCATGGTGCCAAGGGAGCCCTCCTATGTCAACCTCGTGTTACTAGTGGATGGAGCCTTTCTGCCCATGTACCTCTGCCACCATTCGCACTGAAGAAACACAGGCTTTCAAAAGCTGTGAGCGTACCTGAGTCCTAGCAGGCCTGTAGAAGGGCTTTGGACTATAACAGTTCAGGTATACAAGTACTCGAATGCTGGGACTCAGCAGTGTTAGTCTGCTCCTTTGCCCAGCTCTGACAGTCAGCTGGTGTGCTCTTGGACATCTCCTGAAATGCACCCAGCAGTAATTTTCCACCTGCATCTACAAATCCCAGGAGATGCGGGAGGCATTACGCATCGGTTCCGTGGAAGATAAAAACAAGCTTATTGTCAGTAGCCTTAAAGTGCTTCACGAGAAAAATGCTTGCACATAAAAAATAAGAGAAATCACAAAAATCTCTGCTGTCACTTATGCAAAGTAAAATGGTAAATTTCCTGCTGTCTTGTGTTTGGGACTGCAACTGCTTCCGGTTTTGGGACTGAACAGTGCAAAGACTATGAGACAGTCTCATTTGATCCTATCCAGTTCAGCTATTTTGATTTATCTCAGCTAAGTTGCTGCCCCAGCACCCTTCTGCGCAATTTTGAAACCTTGCAAATATAACAAGTGGATAGAATCTAATTTAGTGCATTCTACTCAAAAAAACCCCCCATGTACTCAATCATTCAGTTATCACACTTACTGCTGTTACGCCATTGTTTATTTCCAGATAGAGCAATGTTGAACAAAAGAGGTTTTTGGTGTTTCTTCAGGGTGAGAAGGTGTAAGTTTATTCTAGAAATACAACCTAAGCTGACCGCACATTTTCTGTAAGGAGGGCTGTGTGTCATGCCTCAAATAGAGAGATCTTTACTCAACAGGTAAGGATGACGAGTTAAACCTCTTTCCTCCAGAGAGTACTTAATTGCTTTCTCTTGGGAGGGAAAAAAAAAGCCAAACAAACTAGTAAACAGAAAATGGAAGTGTTCCAAATATCTGTAAAAGTTTTGTTTTCATACTGTGCTTCAATCTCATTACAATTTTTGAGGAGTAATGGTGGTAGTCAGACATTCCTTGGATGGGAAGTGATTAGGGTGCAAATTGCTGTAGAAAAGCACTATTTCCAGTAATAACACAGCAGGTGTTTTGAAAGAAAGCTGCTTTAACCTTTCAGATTGCAGAGGCATCCCAGTAATTCTAAGAATCACAATCAACAAATGCCTAATTTCACTACTGCTTTCCTAATTAAGAGGGGAAAATGGTGTAAGGAAGCTGAATTTTGAAAGACATTCTCCTACAAATTAGCAGTTTCCTATTTCTAATCTATCACTAGAAATAAAGTCATTTACATGTAGTTTCAAGACCTCCATGCTGGACCATAGCGTGTTGCTAGCATTGATGGGCACGTCAGGTACAAAAACCTATGTTTTGATCAAAGGCAAAAAAATACAAAGGCAGTGCATCATGGAAAACAGATTACAGTTAATGATGACAAGATAATTGTTGTCTGATAATTATGTTGTCTTCAAGACACGGGATGCAACTTTTTAAAAAGTTTTCTGTATCATTTGCTGTTTGATGTGGAAAATTTTGTCTTAAAGATTTCATCTGAATGCAAATCCTTTTGAAATCATCCTGATGATACAATGAAAAACTTGCACATTGTTTTCTATCTGAACTTTGTTTAGATTTGGCTCTTAACCAGTGAACCTTGTCCTTTCCTTACCTCATCACCTCCCTTAGGAAGCCTTGTGCTGAGTAGCTTTTAACAAATTTTCATTAGGTCATTTCTTGTCCTTCCTTAATTAATTAATTTGACCCGTAGTATAGCAACTCAGTATTACCCCATTATTCACAAAGTCAAGGTGTAGTTAGATTTTCCTCCTACACAGGCACATATTATCTATTCAGATTACAAAGCAAAGTTCTTCATTTAAGTCTTAATGTATTCTTGACAACCCAAATTATGAATAGTATCAAAAGAATCTAGAGGCTTGTCCTGCTTGGACTAAATAGCAGTAGTCCCAGTATTTCTAATGGATGCAGGATTAGTTTCCTCTTTTTACATGGTAAAATTTTAAGCATGAGAAGTAGTGCAAACAGTTAAAGTAAATTACTCTATGTCATATTTTAAGACCATAAATTATACATTATTTTGCACAGTATTCTGTTTTTCACTACAGTATTTTGCCTAATAGCCAATCATCTATTAATGTAGGGGGAGATTTGCAGTGTCAGACATTGTGCAAGATATTCTGAGCACATTGCCACCCATCCTAGCATAGGAGCATAGGGGTAGTTCAAAGACTTTTGCTTGACGGAAATCTGAATGCAGCAGAGATCTGCACCAAAGAACACAGAAATCACTGTGTAAAACCTCAGTGACTTCAGTGAGTTTGGGATAAAACACTGGAATTTCCTGAAAGGAAAATAAATGGCAAATATTTCTAATTGTAAGTAATTTTAAAGCAGACCACTTTGTTCTCCAAAATCACTTTTAAGGAGCTGCTAGAGACCAAGAACATGTATAATTTGGTTAGTTTGATGTCTAGGATATTTTTTTTTCTGCTTATTCTTCTTAGTTGATGGAAAAAAAATATACTCTCTTACAAGCTTACCCCTGATTGATCACAGATAAATTAAAGAGCTTTGATGTGGCCAGCAAAGCATACTTACTGATCTAATAACAAATACAAGTGTTTTTGGAAAAAAGCTCTTGGGCGTATACTGAAATTACATGTTTGTTTTTCTCCCCTCTTTTGAATAATAAAAAAATTAGACCTTTTCTTTTTTTGGAATGTTTCCTTGAGTTGATTGTTCTGCTTCAGCTATGCACACACTCCATAGCAGAAAGGATAAACAAGTACAGCTTTGTACTTGGTCCAGAACAAGAAAACCTACATTAAAAACTGTTTTCATAAAAGCCACTAAGAACTTAACCTGTCTTAGGTTGCCCTTGCTTGGCTTTTCTTGCATGTAAGGCTTACTGATACCAGGCCTATTTGCTCTTATAGCTCCCAATTTTAGGGAAGAATATGTAGAGATTCGTAAATTATTTTGTTTGTCCTAAAATTCAAGGTTAGGTGATCAAGTTTACATTCCTCAGGTTTTTGTTAGGCTTTCTTCTTTAGAGGGAGTAGCTGTGAATTGCAGCAATGCCTGATGATAAACTCCTAGGTGCTCTTTTAGCTGAGCATTTTAAAATCGCCAGTGCTCAGCATACTGGAAAATGAGGTACTGGGAAGACGTAGGTGTCAGTGCCTCACTGAGCTCAGTAAGCTGGGGACAGAAACTTGCCTGCCAGTAGAAGCCATGTCTGCCTAGGGTTCACTATAGTGTCAGAGTCTTCATTTTCAGAAACTGTGTTACCTTGTGGCTGAGGTGGAACTGGCTCATGACACCCTGTCCCTCCTACCTGTGAAATAACCTCCTTCGTGAGTGCACCACACTCTGCCTTGAAGTGCCTGTGCTGCTTGTGCTGACCACTGCTATGAGAAGGGCGGCCTCCTGTACCTTCCTCCAGTGCTCAGAAATCCCATTCTTTCCAGCCTTAGTTTTTTCATGGACACTTTTGTACTTAACTTGGTCTTGTCCGAGGATTTACCCCCTTGCGGTTAAACACCCATTCTCTTCCTCTCAAATTTGCTCTGATGGGAGTAATCAAGCACCTCACTTGGCTTTGTTTTGTTCCTCGAGAAAACCAAACATAGCTAGTGGAAAAGAAGTGTTTCTTTGATTTGCTTTTAGATCATTTTAAAAGCTCAAAATGAAACCAGAAGCTTTCTGATTAACACAAAATGATCACTAAAAACTTGAAGTTGTTCTTCATTGAGGATGAAGGCCAGGTTCATTCAAGGCCAGGTTGGATGGGGCCCTGAGCAACCTTATTTAGTGAATGGCATCCCTGCATATGGCAGGGGGTTTGGAACTAGATGATCTTTAAGGTCCCTTCCAACCCAAATCATTCTATGATTCCATGAGGAACTAAAATCATTAGGGAACAGAAATTTGAAACAAAAAACACAGAAAAGCATGCAACCTGTGAAAATGACAATTTGTCTGCCATATGGCATCTTTAAGATTCACAGTGTACTGTGAAATAGCCTTCTCTTGAATTTTTTGTTCTTAGGTAATCACTGTTGATCTTCTCTAGAAGTTTCATGCCTGTCCTCTGGACTCTCTAACCCTAATTTTTTGCTGGCCTCCTTTCTCCCCCTACCCCCTGGGCCCTGTATATATATGGCAGGGCCTTGTACCCTCAAAATATTGCTTCTCTCCCTGTCTTTGACACAACAGCTTTCTGGAGTGCTGGGCTTTGGAAGGATAAGGCCTCTCTAATATTCAGTTTGTAGTAAATTATCAGCTGTTTTTGAAAATGTAAACTCCTGCCTTCCAGTTTAAGTTCCATTTGGAGAATTTCAGGTTTAATTTGATCCAGTTGTCATTTTTGTTGTGGAAATAGCTTATCTGTGTGCTGAATGAACAGTGGCTGGTTTTATTGAAAACTAGAAGCCCAAGTGGGTTTTTTTGTTATTTTGGTGTTCCTTTTTTTTTAATCCCCTGAAGCTATCTAGTTGATTTCTGTTGTGGCCGACTCCAGAACTCCTAATGAAAACCAGAACAGAACAAAGTTTTTGGGAGACACATAAACCTAATATTAGTTTGGAAGGAGTAAATATTTATCCAGGCAGAAGGAGATGACTTATTTAAAGACTGACCTAATTTATTACTTAGGAAAACCACCTTTCTGTATCCACCCTGCAGCCAAGAATTGTCCTGTTTTGGTTTTTTTTCCTAAGGAATATTTTAGTTTAAGAAATGAACCACACAACCCAGAATATACTGGCAGGGGCAGTCTCCCAGAATGGAACTACTCATTAAACTCATTTATCCTCCTAACAGAGCACTCTTGAGTGTGTTGCAGTGCATTAGGGGCAAAGCTGGATCACTGAAAGGTCACAGCTCTCAAAGCCAGTAGCTGTAGTGGAAGTCACTCTGGTCAGAGTTGGGTTTGTACTAACAGTTTCAGAGATGCTTGTCCATGACAGACATCTTCACTCAGCATTTCTGTTCAACACCTCATTTTTAAGCTACATGCCAAGTAAACCTCCAGAAAAATAAGTCTTGGAGAACATGGAGGGGTCAGAGAGGTTGTTTTTGTTTTCCTCATGTCATACTTGTTTAAGGTAAAACACTGGATGAGGCAGGGTATCATAAAAGGTAGAGTTTCTTATTTGAGGCTAATTGTTTGGTTTTGTTTTTAGGGGTTTTTTTTTTAATCCTGGGCAGACTAGTAACAAAAAGGAGCATTCTGTATTTGTGGGTAGTAATTGAGGTGTTGGATAGTTTGTGGTCCTAGCTTAATGGGCAGTGGACAGGCCACCACAATTACTGGAAACTGTGATGCTTTCTCAGCCAAAAGGGCTTGCAGAGGCTCGAAGAAAGAATTGCTTTCCTCCAGCAGAAACATCCTCTGTGACATAAAGCAGGGGACAGCAGTGTGGTTACACATCCTGTTCTAGTTGCAGCTGAGCGCTGCAGATCTTGTTGCCCCCAGGACCCCCTTCCACTCCCTCAGCTGCACCATTTAGCTGCTTTTAAGGTCTCTTCCTAGCATAGTTCAGTCAAAATGATCCAGATGAACTCCAGCACTTCTAAAAGCGGGATTTTTTTTTTCTAACTGACCTGACCTAAGAAGCAGCAGTTGTTCCAGCAATTGGAGTGATGATCAGTCACATCTTACAGGAAGGCAGTGGTGAGCTGTCTGCGGTGAGCTGCAGAGGGTAACCATTCAACTTGGCCCAGCTGTACTCAGAGCAGGCAGAGCCCTATCTTCCTAAAGCAGCACAAGGAAAGCATGAAGTTCCACTGCCTCTGTTGTGCTAGTACTTGGGATGAGCCGTGGGGCTATCCAGCCTTTCCCTTTCTCAGGTGTGAATAAAATAAGTTTCTATCAAAATGCGTGGGTGTTGTGCTGCTTGAGCACAATGGCAGTCCTGGTCTAGTAGGCCCATTGTTGTGTATTTGCTGCCCAGGTACAGCAGATGGGCATCTGAATGGATTTTCATTGTTTTGTTCTGTCTGTGCCTCTTTGTACCACACTTAAAATGCCTTCCCTCTTCCACTTAACAGCTCCCAGTATTTGTAAGGTTATCACACCTCTGCAAATGATTTGAATGCACTGTGCAACATACTTAGTTATTTTTATATTTCCTAATAAAGATCTTTCCATGTTTGTGTTCTCTGAACTCTGCCCAGATTCTCATCCCTTTCATTCCAGGGACTGCTGAGGTCCCTGGCAATATTTCAAACTGCAGAGCAGCCAGAGGAGTAGAAATCCCTGCTATGATGGAATAATCTCTGTGTTTAGCTAAAACTGTGCTGACCTTCAACTGTTGTGTTTGTAAGGTAGCATTGCCATCCACACACTCATCTGGTGTGAGTGACACTTGTGCTTTGGTGTGTTCTCACATCCTAATCTCTGTGTCATCTACACCTGTGACATGACCGGCGGATATCACAGCCCTCTTCCCCCCATGCAAGTCCATTTAGGAGATTATTTCATTTCTTCTTCATATGCATAATTTTCAGAGGCTTTTCAAGAGAGGGGTTCTTCAGAGCTGATTAAAGTAGTAAGAAGTCTTGTACTTAACCTGAGCATCTTGCATCTTTCTGCAAGCACTGAATTAAGAATCCCTTTCTGAAATGAGAGAGCTGTCTTAAAACCTGACTCAATACAGCCTAGTGCTAATAAAACCATCAGTTTAATTTAACATGGCTATGCCTGTGCAATAGAGCAGTAGAAGATAACTTACCTCAGTAGGTCCTGTACTCTGTATTTGACTGGTCTAGTTTACCATGATGCATGCACTGCCTACAGATCATTAGCTTTAATGGTGACTAAAACTGGAGTTAGCAAGCACTCCTCTGTGACTCTCTCTCTTTCTACTGCATATACTGTCATTTATTATTAACCTGTGTCAACAGCCCTTCCAGTAATTTATAAGCCGTATTACACTGCTCTTTACACCTGATGCTATTAAAAGTAACATTTTCAGAAAGCTTTTGTAAAATACTGTATTGATGACAGCACTTAGTCAGACTTTTATGTGCTCTCTTTTCTTCTTGTACTTTTAAGCTTTTGGAAATGCAATCACATTTAGAATTATGTCCTTGTAGGTGTTTTTCTGCAGCTGTTTGTTGCCAGAGAGGTCAGCCAAAAATCTGCAATTATCATCAGTGAGAATTTTGTCATGAAACTATTTGAGAAGTCTGTGATTCTTTTGACGTTGTTATTCATTCTGACATTTAATATATTTCTTCATGTATTATACTATCACCCTAAAAGTATGATTCCAACTCATAGTACACAAATCTTTTTTAAACTAAAAGAACCCCAACTGAACCCAAAAGGAAAGAAGTGAAGATTTTGAGTGTATCTGTGTACTCTATTACACTAGTAAAAAAATCTAGCCTCAATCTCTCATCATGTCAATTCAATTACTACATGTCACTTTGACCACTATAATAGTTCACACCTTTACGTAAACTCCAGTTTCTCAGAGAGTGCAACAAAATGGTGTTTTTAGTTAAAAATTGGCCAGACACTGTCAAATAATAATCAGTACAATACAATCAGTAGTTTTATTCACAGGGATTTATTAGTCTATCCAAAGACATACATGGTAACCTTGCTAAGTTATCTATTTTAGGCACAGAGTTGAATGAGACATGTTAACAGTTAAAATAGTCACAGTCTGCAGACAGTTATATTTTTTCTCATTTTTCCACTAAGCTATTAAAAAAAATAGCATATGATTCTGCTTGAAGAAAGGATTGAATATCTTTGTATAAAAAGGTGACATAGGTTTTTAGTGTAAAGAAATCCGAGAATTCACCTCCATAGATTGTAGACATTATTATTGAACTTTGGCTAATTTCTTAGATTCGGTCAAAGCAATTAATTAACCTCAGAAGAACACCTTTTTGAATTTTCTGATCTACGTGCAATAAGTTTCGTTAGTCTAGGAATAATAGATTTAGTGATACTTAGAGATGGTACTCCATCCTCTATTGAAATACAGACATTCTGTCTACCAGGAGGCCTTAAGACAAGTTTCCATTAAAAGCAAACTGACAGCAAGGTCATTAAAATATCCTAGGTTTTTTTGGACAGGGAGATCTGCCACTTGAGGAGAATATGCAAACCAGCTTCCTGCTTCTGCAGGTTTGTTTAAAGTGAGATAACATGATTTAATTGTTCCAGTGTTTTATGATCTGGCAACTTTGATTATTTTCTACTATTTCATACTTTTCTTGGCTTTAGAAAACAAGGTGTCATCTTTGTTCATTTTCTCTGGATTTCAGATGACGATGGTTTTAGCCTCATGCCAAGCACAACTTGTTTTGGTTTAGGCTAACCAGTCAGTTCCAGCCACAGTCTGTCACTACTTTGACGCTTCTGTAGCTGGTAGATGCTGGAATTTGGCTAAGGCTCTCTCAGTTTTAGCGCTTTGCTGGACAGGTTCAGTCTGTGATAAACAGGACTGCCAGAGTCCCACACTTCCATTTTTAAGCAGTTACTGTGCATGCTAGCTCAAATAGATTATCACTTGATACAAACAGGTTTTGCAGTCCAGTCTGGGCTTTTGTGGCTTTAAAAGTCTTATAATGCTTTGCTGGGGAATTACTGAGTCCAGCCTGAGTGCCAAGTACCTTAGTCCAGGTAAATGCTGGGTAACTTTCTGGGTAGCTGTCAGCTGATAGAGCTCTGCTGAGCTCAGCACTGAATTTTGGGGTGGTCAGGCTGGGTACAGAACACTCACTCCACTGCAAGGTTAAATCATTTGAGGCTTTCTGACTCAAAGATAGCTGTCAGTATAGGCATGGGAAAAGATGAAATATTTTCACAGAAAGTTGGGATCCTGCTGGATTCCTGCTCTCCCATATGCTGTCATGATTTGCTTATCTCTCTGTTCAGGATTGAAGGAGACACAGAGACTACTGTGTCTGAGTTGACCAGCTAAAATGATACAGCCTCATCTTGTTTTTGATTGCTAGATTTCTTTACATAAAATTCACTCAATTAAGAAATAGTCTACTGATGAGCCATACTAATTATAAAATCCCAATCTATGGATTATATCTTTTTACCACTGTCCTTTGGTAAGACTTTTTAGTCTCACCATCCTCAGTTTCCAGATTGATTTAAAATAAATTCAAATTCATTCTAAATCAAGGCAGGAAAAATGGATCTATAAAGTTTCTGTAATGTTTTCCAATTGAACTCATGTGGAAGTGAAGTGTGATTGATAACAAAGTATAATAGGTTTTATTGTACATATTGGGCATAAACAATTATTCCTGATTCCTTTAATTTTATATGAAATGTACAGAACTAAAGATGCTTTACCATGTGAACTAAGGCTGGCTGTGAAAGACACAAATCGAGAAATCTCCTTTACCTTCCTGTGTTCCTTGGGAGTAAGTGAGCAAGTCTCTCTGCTCAGAGGTGGATCTTTGCAATGTAGCAGTTGCAAAGTACATTTTGCTTTAGCCTCTCTCTGAAAACCAGTATGTCCTGTGTGTGAAACTGAATGTGAATAGTCCATTGAGATTATCTTTAATGTCTTCTGTTGGCTTGGCTGAAAGTCACTTCAAAAGTGCAGCCCTCAACGTATATTCAGCGTGTGAATTTATTTCACTGTCTACATCTCCACTGTGGCCCACAAACTGGTCTCAAAAACTAACACGGCAGATCAAGAAGACAGAGCTGCACAATACTGCCCTGTTTTGCAGGCTTAGCAATAAAGCTTAGAAGTCCCCAGCAGAAGTAGAGTCACAGAAATAACAATCTTTTATTACTACCCAGCATTAGTTTCTCTCCACTTTCAAACTGGACTGAATTTTCCCTAAACCAGAACTTCTGTGATCTTGCTTAAGTTAAAAGATTTCCGTAATAACCCTTCCTCTATGTTTTCAAGTGGCCAGTAGTTCCCTTTCTCTGATTTTAACCTTCGTTACACTTTCCTCCATGTATACCTGTATACATGTGCACTTTCCTCTTTTGTGTGTATCTCATGTACCTCTTCTCAATTCTCACACACTTCTCAATTCTCTGTTCCCATCTAGCAGACTCTTCTGCAGTCTGTCTCTTCATCAGTGTCTGAGACATATGTGTAAAATCAGAGTTCTCCTAAAAGGATATCGATCCATCCTGGAAGGGATCTGCTCATTGACGCGAAGATGGTAAGAAAGGAGAGAAATTCTTCATTCTTCCTAGTCAAAAAATCATTTATAGACTAGCAAATGTAGGGTTAGAAGCCCTCTTGTAGTCTGAATTGAAAAGTAGTTGCGTTGCAACTGCTGCTTTGATTCCACAGGTCCCTTTCCCAAATGTGCTTCATTTCACAAAGTATCAAATGGAGTTTCTTGCAGGGCTCCCATTTGGTGCTGCCTCAGAGTGACCCTGCATTACAAACCATGGTCTGGTCTTGTCCTTGGGTTGCCAGCTGCAGTGGAGCAGCATATGGGCAGTACCACAGGCTGTAAAACCTGTTTCCTAGAGAATGCCACTCTTTCTAGTGGTCCATTTGATAGTCTCTAGTGTCTAAATATGCCTGTCATTAGTATGTTCTAATAAACTGTATGTTAGAAATTAATATGTATGCAACAAGCCCTTTAACCCTTTCAGAGCTCAGTGGTTTTCTTTTGTTTTTAGAATTTAATAGGTTGGATTTTTTGAAGGCATGGTCTGTAGTGATGGGAGGAATTTGGAGCTGCCTGCAGCATTTTCCACCCAGATTAAGATCATGTCACTGTTTCTGTTGTGTC
Organism: Corvus moneduloides; assembly: GCF_009650955.1. Taxonomy (NCBI): domain Eukaryota; kingdom Metazoa; phylum Chordata; class Aves; order Passeriformes; family Corvidae; genus Corvus; species Corvus moneduloides. The sequence continues at coordinate 90,278,907 of NC_045477.1, forward strand.
GTGTTTGAAAAGATGAAGGAAAATGATGTGCTGTATGTAGAGTTCTCAAACAAGTTTTTAGGCCAACAGCAAATTTTTTTTCTCATCTTAAACAAAAAATGACTAAAGATTCTTTCCAGTGCTTCATAAAACATTCTGCTTATTTTTATGCAGAATAAATGAATATAAGTCTAAAAATGTCAAGGAAACATATTTTGTTTGGATTACATTAGAAAAAAATTTAGCTAGCTTAACCCTGAAGAATTTATGCATCTCTCTCATACCACACTCATGCTCAAATGTCACAGCTTTTATGTAGGTCAGGGGTTTCTGAAAGTGCCAGTGGTGTATGGCTTTTGTCTCTGTAGACAGACTGAGCTGTGAGCAGCACACAAGCCAGTAGCATGCTGACAGAGGGACCTGATGTATGCTGGAACGTGTCTAGACCGAATTTCTGTCCTGGTGGCAGAAGTAACTCTTGACATATGTTTACACAAGAAATGGATTTTGTCAAGGGTAGGTGGGAAAGCGTTTTCAGAATTTCTGCTGTGCGTTTAAAAAGCAGCTGGGTCTGAATAAGTGCCTGCAGATAAAAAATTATTTTCCTCTGATGAGTAAGACCCACATCACAAGGGGATTGCAACCATGACTTTCAGTTTTAGGAATTTTACAAGCTGGGGTGTCTTCCTTACAAAGGCTTATCCTTAGTTAACCTTACAGATATGGAACTAAATGCAATCCACTCAATGTCTGGAAAAGTTTTATCCAGTAGATGAGTCCTAAAAAAAGTTGCATAATCAATCATGGGGTGCTAACAAGAAAAATCACTGTCTACAGAGATATAGCAAAGACTAGATAAGGAAGGTGTTTTGGAGAGGGTTTAGCATTCAACTGGATGTAGCAATGAGAAGCCATTGTGTTCAAAGCTATTAATTGCTAAGGATAAAGAAGGAAAGTGTAGCAAAACAGTTATGGAAAAAGGATGGAAAAAACCTGGAAGCAAGTGTCTTGATATGAGTTTGCTTTAGGGAGAGAAAGAAAGGCATACATTTAAGGTGTGTTTTTTTAGCATGGAGATAGGAGTGAAAAATAACCCTCAGTTACAGCTTTGCATAATAGAGATGAAAATGGTCATGTGCCAGCTCTAAAAAGCTGGGAAATATTTTAATTTCTTTTTAATTTCTTTCAGACTTGTAGGGAAGGGTTCTGGGTAAAAATTTTTCATTAGGTCCACAACTTCTACCTGCAGGACTAGACTGGTTTAATTTGGAATAGCATATTGTGAGATCAGCTTGAAGTTCAGTTTTAAAGCTAATACTCTCACTTTTTAAGCTAGCTTCTGCTTATAGGTTGTGACACAAACATTTTGGTCTATGTATGCCAGGCTGCTGAATACTGGTTTTTTCTGCCTATGAACAAGGTGGCTGGCACTTGCTGAGGTGCTTCACATCTCAGGAGCTCTTTTAGGACATCTTTTAGTCTGCTTGTTCCCCTTCCATGATTCAAATCCTTTCAATAAACAGTCTCTTTGAAATTGCTTGTTCTAAGCTCAGTTTCTGGGTGTTTCAAAAGCCAGTCACTTTCTTCTTCTGGCTGCAATAAAGACCTTGAATTTTTTTTTTTTCTAGGATATTGGATTTCAATATTTTATCATTTTCCCCCCAAGGAAGGTATGAATGCGAACTACAGAGAAGTTGTCTTTCTGGAATTTGGCCAGAAAGAGTACTTTTCTGCCTGAGTTTAGACATCTGTTCAGATGTGTTTCTGAATTTGGGCCAAGATTTGTAGCCTGGTTTTGGAGTTCAGTGAACAATAAGTGAAAATCGTGCACGAAAATTGGTTTTTAGAATGTTTTTCTAAATGTGGGAGCAATATTTGCCAACAAATTATTTAGTCATTTCCAAGAAAGACAGCTTGATGAGGAAACCTTTTGTGTAAAAAGAAACAAAGGACAATATCCATTCCTATTAGTTGGCCTGCTTAGATTTTAAATTCTTCAGAATTAATTAAAAAAGTGTTTCTGTGAAACAGTGTTCACAAATGACACTATTTCTTTGTAATAGGGCAGTAGTGAAGAAGAGTTTATATTTATAGGCTTTTTGTTTAAATATGTACAAATATGTACACATCTGTCAACTAAGAAGCTCTTGAAAATATCTTGGTTATAACTGACAATGATTTTACAAAAGTGTGGATAACTACTGTGGGAATTACTATGGTAAAATACACTTCATTTTGAAAATTTATTGTCTGGTAAAGTGGTGGAAACAGGCTATCAGAATTTGTACTGATGGTGTGTTGTTCTTTATAAATTAGTTTTTTTATTGATGGTAGTTCAGTAGTTGTGGACAAGTGGCAAAGATGACATGCTTCCCTGCAGAGCTCTGTAATTACAAGGTCTCTGAAGAACTATGTTAACAGGTTGAGATGTACTGTCTGCGTGAGCTGACTGTATCTCATAATGCTATTGGAATTATGAGATACATAATTCATAGTCATTTTGATTGTAAATCAGTGGGACAGGAAAAGACTACATTTCTCTCTGTGAAAACATTATTGTGAAAAGTATTATTCTAGCTTAGTATTTCATATTCTACTATAGTCTGACTATATATATATTGACTGGCTAAAGTAAGTTTGGAATATTAATAAGATGAAGACCATCATCTTTAATTCAGAGGAAGCAGCAGGTAGTGTGAAAATATAGTCAAGCTGACATTAAAAGCTTTAAATGAATTTTTATCCTGATTTTTTTATATGTAGATACCTGCAGTATCAGTCTGGGTTTGAATCTGAACTACTCAAATGTTACTAAAGGCATTTCCTTTAAATAGTAGGATTTTAAATTTCCTGGTTCTCACTTCTTCAATATCTCTATTATTTACTTTCACCAAGAATTTTGAATATAAAATTTGCATCTCTAGGCATACTTGTTTTGACTCAAACCTTCAAAGATTCATGTCACTGCATATGATTTGCATGGAGTTTGGTCTTCTAATTCTTCTTTGATGGAAGTGAGGAACATTTTTATATTCTGTGAATTTCTGTAAGATGGCCTTATGTAAGGCTGAATTCAAATTGCGTTAGGACCTAGAGCATAGCCAGTTGAGGCTTACACACACCCAGATTTCAATCTAATGCAGGATCCAGCCCAGTCTGTGCACTCAAGCAGGACTATTGGGAAGTGCTCCCGGGACCCAGTTTAGATGTGACTTTATTGGTCTTCATTAAGAAAGTATTTTTGGGAAATACCTTCTTACTATTTTATACCAGAATTTTAGAGATTTTCAGATTTTAAAATTTTGTTTTGAGAACAATATGCTAATTTAAACATGTCTTAGTCTAAGATACAGCCTGAGGCTGTTTGCTTTTCCTTGCATTTGTATTCTTTTCTTGTTGGGGCAAGCAGTGATGCAGAAATGTAAAGACAGGCTGTATAACCTATGAGAGCAGCTGAACACAGAAAAATTGGCCAGATACAGCCTAAGATAAGTCAGTATGTTTAAAACTTCAACTGTGCTTCTCGGATCAGCCTTCAGTACAGGTTAAGTCCTATTCTCTGCCATCTCCATGGACAAATTAGGATTCTTCTGAGTTGTAGTGCCTTCTACTACTCCTTCCCTCTTGCGAATGTACTGATGCTGGAGATAGATGTTTCTGCTTCAGATCAGGGGGTCACAGTGTTCATGCGTCAGACAAGGGATGCATCATAGAATCATTTATGTTGGAAAAGACCTTTAAGACAGTTGAGTCCAACTGTAGCACTGCCAAGTCCACCACTAAACCATGTTCCCAAGTGCCACATCTGCATGTCTTAAATACCTCCAGGGATGGTGATTCTACACTTCCCTGAGCAGCCTGTTCCATCACTTAACCACCCTTTCAGTGAAGCAATTTTATTGAACAGCCAACCTAAGCCTGGCACAGCTTGAGGCCATTTCCTCTTGTCCTGTCTCTGGCTGCCTGGGAGGACAACCCCCACCTGGCTACAACCTCCTTTCAGGTGGTTGTAGATAGCAATTAGGTCCCCTGAGCGTTGTTTTCTTGAGATTAAACACCCCCAGCTCTCTCAGTCTCCCCTCATCCTGCTTGTGCTCTAGACCCTTCACCAGCTCCACTGCTCTTCTGTGGACACACTCCAGCACCTCAGTGTCTTTCTTCTCCTCACAGTGACTTCAAAGAGCTAGATTTAAAATGTCAGGCAGCTCTTGGGCTACCAGTGCAAGCACTAGTGAGAGCACTGCAGGAACCTGCTGCTCTTCTGTGTTTGGTTCAGTTAGCATGATAGAGATGTCTCTTCTGAGAAGTCTCATGGCTCTTGTGTGTAAGAAACTATATGGAAAAATAGCAACAAAGAAGAGATAATAATAGTAAATAATATTTTTAAAAAGCTTTAAAAGAAAGATCTTTATGTTCATATTTCAGGTCCTTAGCCATCTATTATGTTCCTCCAGATTAGGAACAGACTTCTGAGAACTCAGTTGCCACAGAATTGCTGCCTTCCTTTCTGCTGAGCCAAAACTGGTTAGGGGGACATAAGTATGATGGGGCAAGAGCAGTGGCTCACAAGTGAAGTCTTACCTCACCCCTCTTTGGGAATTCGTCTCGAGGCTTAGGACACCAGTCATACCAATGGCAGAGCTCTAAAGCAGTGTGCAGCATCTGATCAACAAAAGTTTGCGAGACGCTATTGTGATACACATTTTGGCTGACTTCTGACTGTTCTGGGGCCTCTTCCATTTGCAAGTTGGCATTCAAGGTAAGGTCAACGTTTGCCTACAAATCCTGCCAAACCTTTCCTCCATCACCATTAGAAGCACGCAGAAGTGTCCCCGTTTGCTTTGCCTGCTAGCCAGTAGGCATCCACAACTGCCAGGTTAAATTCCCACCTTTGTTGTACCTGCCTGGGGGTGTTTGGTGCAGGCATCTAACTGAACAGATGTAGAGAAAGACCACGATTTTATGCAGGATAGTACCTTAAATCTCCCTTTTTACACCTTGGTGTCAACATAAGTTTGCTTGAGTGTGCCTGAGTTCGAGGTTTTCCTGTTCATTCAGTCTCCATTGAATGTACATCCTCATCAGACAGACAAAAGGAATTCCTTAGTAACTTTGCAGTTAAATATAATTCATACAAATTGAGAAACAAGTGCACCAATACATGCTTCTAATAGCCTTCAAAATCGGTAACCTACATATTACAGTCTCGCACCTTTCTGCTGAGTCTCACCGCATAGCAGAAAGAACTGTTCTGCAAATATATAGTAGCATCCAGATTTTTCTTCTGCAAGATTCTTCCAATAACATTACAGCCCAGAGTTTTTCTCTCTTTCCCTCTCACTTTTTTTTTTTTAAATCAATACCAGTTCTTTAAGCGATTTAATTTTGTGTGGCACTGTAATAACAAAGTCTAGTGTATGGGCTAAAGCTAATTTCTGGAATTGCAGCCAGAAGAAACTTAAAGGCAACAATATGCAAAACATAACCTCAGTTGTTCTGAATGTATGCATTGCACCCTGGAACCCTCTGAGATCTCAGCTGGTACTCAGTATCTTTCCTGCCCTCGACCTGTACTTCAGATTGTCCAGAGGAAAACATGAGAACATCCAAACGAGATGGATGTCATGGATGGATGTTGCCCAGACAAGAACAGAACTGGAAGGAAAATTTAGAACTTAATAGTTTTAGGAGGACCTGAAGAAGGTTGAACGCTTATATTCTGTCTGAGATGTTGGTTTTGCCTATTAAATGTGAAAATGATGAATTCTTAATGTTCTTGTTAACATTAAATAGCAAAGCTGTATTAACTTCTAGAGTGCTTTATTGCAGTGATTAGGTAAAATGTGGCCTTTAGAGTTTTAAAGGAGATGTATGGTACAGTTAGATACAGAAAAATAGTCTCCCCATCTGAGTATCAGTGGACAACTCCATCAGGATTGTGAATGTAATTAGCAGTGAATACCTTTCCTGATAGAAGTTCTTTCCATTTTTATATGTTTTAAGAACTGGAATAATTTTTTCGAATAAAAACAATTGCACTTCTTAAGGAGTACCTGTCTTTAGAAACTCTTTACAAATGGCTTTTTGTGTTTACATAGTGAGTATATTAAAGCTTTTTCATGTCCTGGGTCAAGTTGTCCTCAGATCAAATGAAGCAGATGTGCAGAACAAGAGGAATGAGAACGCATAAAATTTCCATTGAAATGTCTGAATCTGTTAAAGAATGGGATTTTCCTCAGTAACTGTGCAGAGCCATGCTTAATTTACCTTTTAATATACCTTTAAAATATGAAGAGCTGCCTTGGAATGGTCAGCTGATTGCACTGCCTTAAATGTAGTGGGAGAGCACCAAAAGGAGGATTGAGTCCACCAGATTTGTTTATCTAGCTCACACCTGAATTTTAGGCACTCAGACACTATTCCTAAGTCTCCTCACACCATTAATTATTGATTTAGAGAACAAGGACCCTGGAAAGCTCCTACGTGGAGCTCATGTCTTACCAAAATTTGTAACCTAAATTCTCCCTAGGAAGAGTTCCTGCTTTTTCTTTAACTGTTTAGGCAGCAGGCACAGATTCATGAGGTTTGTGTCATTAGGTATCTACTGTTTCAGTGGGTTCCCTTCAGCAGGGCATGATTTCTTCTTCTATGTTTTCAAAGCACCGAGCTCCGCTGAATCTTTTTGCAGTGGCTTGGAGCAGCACTTTAATGGAAATATTCAATGTTAATATCTGTGATGGCTCTGAAAATCAGACGAGAACCTTACCTGGCTGTGAGACAGGTCATATCCAGGCTGTTCTTCCACTTCTACCTCCTTGTATGATACCATTTAGAAAGCCTCAACACTAACCATTCACGATCTGTCCTGCTATATATAAAGCAGCTGATACTCTTCTCTCCCAATATATCTGTTTACTGGAAGAGTGATAGGGCTTTTTTAGCATATTTGGCAGCAAACATAAGAGGTTGAGAATCATACCACTTTCAGGAACCCTAATACTAGACGCCTCTTGGAACAGTCTTGTATTGAAATCAAGTTCTAGAAGACAGATTTTTCTTCCTTCAGTTTGTATGAAGTTCCATTACATGTTCTGTTTTTATGTTTCATGTTGTTATCGCAACAACAAGTTTCTTGGCTGAAAAATCATTTATTCCAAGTAGTAAATGTTTCATTACAGTTAACAATAGTGATGTTTCTTTCAACGTGAGGTATAATGGAGATAACACTGCCAAGAAAAGTTAAATTACTGCTTCCACATTATAAGCCTGAATTGCTGAGGTTTCCTGGGTACCTTTTCATAGCAAGTTTCACTAATAGCAGAAAAATTAGCAGTTTTCAGAAAGTATGAATTTGATAAAAGGCACCTTTAGGCCTCATCATTGCTATATACACAGATTTGCTTCTAGGAAATGTAACAGACATTTGCACATGCTAATCCTCTAAAAAAGAAAAAAGGATATTTGAAGTCCATTAAAATAATGCCCTTAAAATAATGTGAAGATTATGGAGTCTATTTAGAAACTTGAGTGATGGAGAAATTTCTTCCTCTTCAGTGTTTCTCAAAAACACACTCTGCTAATCTGTTTCGTCTGATTAACATCAGATTCAGAGTCTCTTCATGATTTATTTTCATAAAAACAGATGTTATCATTTGTGGTGAATGGAGACATATTCTGGGCATTATGTAACCTCCTTTGGCATTAACTTATGCTTCATGTTTTTCCTTCATTTTGCCACAACATTGTAATTGTACCCAAATGGTTCTCAACATGTTTCCATAGATACTTGACATGTTCAGACTTTGTGGAATGTATGCCATGGTCTCACAGATAGCTCTTGTTTTTAAACTCTGAGTTCTGCTACACCCATAGTTTTCAAATCATAATCAATACTGGTTATAAGAGTTTTGTTCACATATTTCAGTGCTGTCCCCCAGCTCTTCTTTTGTAGCCTGTGATAAATTTTGCAACATCTCTGCTTTCCACTGAAGTTTGCATAGAGTGCTGTGGGCTCCCTTAGTGGGAACCCTCTCCACACCTGCAGGTGTTGGGAGAGGTGGGGGACTGAAGGTGGAGGCTCCAGAGCAGGCAAGAGAAAGAACAGATGATTTGGGAAAACAGTATGAGCATGAAGGACCTATGGAGAAACAGCTATGATGTTAAAAAGATAAAGATAGTCTGGCCTGATGTGACACTTCTGTGTTTGCATTAGTTTGAGGTTCTCCATCAGAAGTTGCTGCTCTGCTTGGGCCCTGCTAATTAGCTCCAAGTTTTTTTTTTTAGTTCCTAACCAGAAGACTTGTCACAGCACTTGTAGGCAATTGATTGGAACATATTTTAAGTCACTGGGAGCAGAGATGTACCTGAATCATTCTTTTGTGCTACTCCAATCTATTTCTACCTCCTGATATGAAAAGGAAGGACCTGGCTGACATCAAGAACAGATACAAAGTATGCTTTGTACATGTACAACAGCTCTTTGACTGTCTTTTGTAGAGAGCTTTTCCTCTTCCACAGACTTAACTTCTTGCTGTTTCTTTAAAATCCTACTGGTTCAATGGCCAACCTCAGCTGGCAGGGAAGGCAAAGGAGTCAGATTTCTTTTGAAGTAAAGAAGATTGTTACTTCAAAAGCAGGTCCGCGGATGGGCTTGGACTGGGAAAAGACATTTTATCTGGATGTTTTGAGAGGCTTGAAAACCTCTGGGTTGCAGCTGCAATGTATGTAAGAAGGGGTATGCTCTGTAAGCCAGGTCAAACAGGCTGAACACCCCAAAAAGTACAAGAGAACATCTTCCAGTCTTCTGGTACACGTATTTTACAAGCCCTGCTGAGATGAATGTAGGAGCCTATGCTGGGGCTAAGCTAGGGCAGCGCTACATAGAAGCACGGGTGCCCCAGCCACTGGATCTGATGAAGCAAATCTGCATCAGCCATTCCCACTCATTAACTGTAATATTTTTCAGTGGAGAAGTACAGGAAGTAAGAACTTATTACCTAGTAGTCCCCATCCTCTCAATCTAATGTATAAAATTTCTAGTATGCAGACCTTACACAAGTGGAACAGATTACAGCTCTATGGCCTTCATACTTCTTTGCCAAGTATTGCTTATGATAATTTCCCCTAACTTAAAAAAAAAGAAATTATAGAGAAAAGGCAAGATATGTTTTATCTTAAGTTATTATTATATACATATATATAGAAGTTATCTTAAGTAATTTTTAATAATTCCTTATTATGCCCAAATAGTTAAAATACACTCAAAAGAAGTAAACAATTAATTTTGTAATTTCTAAATGGAGACAGTTTGAAAATCTTCAGCCTTTTGCAGATATCAAGTGGTGTCTACATGTCCAGAAAGCAAAATTATGGGCATGATCGTTATCATCTCATGTTGCAAAGGAGACCAGAAGAAGAAAAAGCATAATTAATATGAAAAGGAAATGCCATTTATGAGTTTCTGTGTTTCTAAATTAGAAACTGACATTAAAAAAAAAATCATCAATAGTTTTTGTTTGTTCAGTTTTTGCTGAACCAAGTAGCAGTTTTGCTGCTAATCAAAGTCAGTCTCAAATTTGGCACTCACCTGCAGGCTGTTCTGCCTCAAAACAGAGCATTGGCCAAATATATGCAATAGGTAGACTAATGCAAATTTTTAATAGGAAAGAAAGTATTTTTCTCTGTGTTCATACACTTGAGAGGGTGTTTCAGACTCTTCTGTGTATATTCAAGAGCAGATATGCCAGGATAATGGCACTTTATCCTTGCAGTTTGACTCCTGCCAGGGCCACATCTGCTGTTGGCTAACAAAAGTGTTGATGTCAATGCAGCTGTACCAGCTGACTTTTCAGCTATTCATCTTTAGATTTCTGTAGTGTTTACCTGTAACAATATGCTCAGAAAAGTGAAAGCACTGGAAAGTTCTACTTCCAATTGTGGCAGAGACAAGCATGAAGATTTAACCCACGTGACTGTTTAAATCACAGCTGACAGATACATTCTTTGCATGCAAGCGTATTGATAAAGATTAGGTTGTGTGCAGGAGGATGCACTTTTTTAATATTTGAGCTCAACATAACACATTATAATACCTGAGCATAGCTGTCTGAAATTAATAGTTCATCATTGTGATTTAAATGGAGAATAGCAAAAATATCTATTCCTTCTGCTGAATGGCATTAGTTCCTGGTAGCATATTGATTTGTAGGACTTAGATCTAACTCTCCCAAGATTGAAAGATTTAGTATCTCTGACTTCTTCCTGTGGTTCATCATGGTTTGCAGCATTTGTTTCTTGTAGTATTAGCCTTAGGTGTATTGTAGGTAATAAAATGTATCTTCAGGCTCATGATAAATGAGGGCAGGTAGAACTAGAGTTGTGGGGTGTCAGCTTCTGGGCTTAATATCCATGTCAGAGTTTCCAGTGACCATTTCAGGGGACTGGACTCACTGAGATGCTGCCTCCCATTCCTGTGTTCCTGACAGAATTCTTTGAGCCTTTCAACAAAATATTCCGAGAGGTTTGCTGATGTTTACTTAAACTTGCCAAAAGCTTTTGTTAAAAGTCCCTTGCAAACAGTGCCTGCAGCTGCCACAAGTGAGTGGTTTAGGCCACTTCAGGAGTCACAATCAAAGGTATTACCAAAAGCAGGTTTTAATATAAATTTGTGAAAGCATGACGTAACAGAGTTTGATGGCAAGGTTCACTCTATTACTACAGAGATGAAGCATAGAGGGAAAGTAGAATTATAATCAATTTTGCATGATTTACACAAGAGCCAGGGTAAGGGTAAGGGTGCAAGGGGTAAGAGAGATTTCCCCATTGAGTCATGAGTTATGGAGTGGACCCCCTGCTTTCTAAACTTCTAATGGAACCTAAGTGCAGCTCAATCCAAAACTTCATCTCAGACTTTGTCCACGGGATATCTAAAAGATTTAATAGGGAAATCCTGATGTTGAGTCACAAGCTTCTTGCTTTCTAAACTCCTGAGGCAGCCTAGGTGTGGCCGAGTCCAGTCTTAGCCTCAGACCTGGGCAGCGGTTTATGTCTGAAGGATTTAGCAGCACTCAATAATTGACTAATTTAATATTTACAAAGTGATTCAATAGGATTAACCTTAATCAAAATAGTAACTCAGTTATCTGTAGGGTGTGTGTGCGTGTATGTGTATATTTATATATATGCACAAAGGTACTTGTTAAAGTTCCACTTTGTTTCACTGGAGTGTCAGTGAATTACTCACACTGAATGTCTTAGCATTTCTCAGTGGGAGAGGCTTGAGTGTCACGGGCTGGGGGATGTTGGCCCAGGCTGACTCACCAGCTTTTGGTGACAGTCCTCCCAGTACTGCAGCATGACAGTCTGCAAGCTCTGAGCAGCATCCCACTCTGAGGGACACGCTGGTACAGCCTGCTGTGGTCTGGTAGAACTCAAAGGGCCTCACTTAGGACCACTGTTTATAGGGTCACAAGATGATTGGCTTTTTTTTCATTAGTCCATTTCCATCCTGACTATAACCCAAGTTGATAATTACTGAAATTATCCCAAAGCCCAGTTTCTCTGGGGTTATGATTCAGGTGGGTAATGTTCCAAGGCTATATGGGGATGACCAGTTATTTCTTGTTCCCCTCCTTTGGTCAGGCAGCAGGTGTCCCTGATATGAACAGTGCCGCTCCACCTTAGCCATGCAAGAGTTCCTGGTGTGGTCGAGGAACATTTCAGCACCCAACTCATTACACAAAGGCCTAACAAGGATTATTGAAATTGTAGAGCAGGCTTGAGGAAGTAGAGCAGAGCCCAGGAGGGGTAGGGAATGCACCACCACAGAGCCCTGTACTGTGACTGCAGTATTGCCATTGTTTTGGGCTCCTTCTCTTACAGAAAGTCTGGCATTTCTAACTCTCTATATTATATAATTTTACTGGCACAATATAACAGCAAGAATAAACATTTACTAGGTAATATAAAACTTGGACAACAAAGTTCTGTCTCTGCAGAATCAAAGGAAAAATCTTAACCTTATCAATGGGGTCACCTGGTGTGTGTGTAGTGGCTGCAGGTTATGATGGCTGTCCAAGGTGAGCTAACCTGCATGTTCAGAGGACTAGGCTGAACATGTTAAAGGAAAGCTTCATAGGGCCTGATGTATTCATGGTCCAGATAGTCTCCAAACCACCCAGTGAAGACGGTATCATGCCATACTCTGCAGAGAATGCTTGCAGTGACCACTCACTGGCTGCAGTGAGACAAGTCTCAGTTCAGAGCTCTGCTAGAGGACACAGAGCAACCCGGTCTAAAGAGGATTAGGAAGTAATTTTCCATGAAGACAGTAATTTTCCATCCACTATTGACCCTTGTTAGCAAAGAGCTGATCAAGTGGAATACAGGGCCAAATTGTTCCCGTGTGCCTAATGAAGGGGGCTGTGCCCTGGGGCCCTGGTGCATGTCCAAGAGGTCTTACATTCATAGATTTATTGAATCATAGAATGGTTTGGCTTGGTAGGGACCTTTAAAGATCACTTAGTCCAATACTCCTGCCAGGGGCAGGGACACCCTTCACTGTATCAGGTTGCTCAAAGCCCCATTTTGAACACTTCCAGGGATGGGTCATAGACTGCTTCACTGGGCACTAGCCTCACCATATGAAATTTCTCCCTTACATTTCATCTACATCTATCCTTTTTCAGTTTAAAACCATTACCCCTTGTCCTGTGGCTGTAGGCACTGGTAATAACTGTCTTTTTTACAAGTCCCTTTTATATATTGAAATACCACAATAAGGTCTCCCTGAAACCTTCTCTTTTCCAGGCTGAACAACTTCATTTATTCAAGCCATTTGGCCTTGTGTTCACTTGTGTTCCTTGTGTTGCTTGATATCCACCCTTCCTGCCACAGTGTACATAGCTGTGGCAGTTGCTTAGCATGTGAGAGATGAGGAAATGCTAAAATAGCAATGCTTTTCAAACAATAGAAATTAAATAAAAAATAGTAGTGCTTATAGCATAGTATGGGACTACTTTCTATTTTTATCATGATCGTGCTTTTGTACTGCTGCTCCTTGTACATTTATACATCACCCAGTTTCACAGTTAAATTAAAAAGGATGAAGAACAACAGACACATGTAAAGGGATTCAGAGTTACAGATTGCAGAGCTAACAAACGCTTCAGATCTGCAGTGCACTAATTTGTACTGTATTATGGCACACTGGGTTTCAAAGCAATTCATACTCATTAGCAGAGAAAATTAAATGTTTGTTTCAGCGTGATTATGAAGAAAATGAGTAATTTCAACACCTAGTAAGTGTATTACCTGCCTTTGTTAGATTATCATGTTTTACACTTGGTTTGTACTAATCCTTTTCAGGTTTTATCAAAATAGAAATCACAGCCATAATTTTCATTCTTTCCCTTATAAACTGGATGTTATGAAAAGACAATGAAGAAATTATGGGGTATAAAACCTGATCTGATACATCCTTGTTAAGCTACCTGACCCTTTATCGTTCAGGATTTTGGCTAAATACATGAATAAATGCCAATTAAGTTAGTAATTCCTCTAACGCCAGTGAAGGCATGACTATCAGTAACTCCGAAGTAACAATGTTGTCAGGACTGCCCTGTTTCCACGTGGTTACAAATCTATTCACGTTACTGCTGAAAGTGATGTATTTTAAAATAATGTACTTTAAAAAACATAAAACAGCTGTCACCACCTCTCCCCACCCCTCATCAGAATCCCATTCTGCCAGTTAAAGTGCTGTCCCAGGAGACAGTCTCTGGTGACAGTGCCAGCATTGACAATCATCTTGGTCCTCACACAGCAAAAGGCCTTCTAATGGCTTAGAAAAGTGTCAGAATATTAGCTTCCCATTTTCAGGAGGTATTTTACCAAGTCAATATTGGGGCTGTTTTGAAATTTATTTCTTTCAAAATCACAACAAAATAAATCACTTTCCACAAATGCCAAGAAAGCACATGAGTCTGTGCCTGCTGTAAAACTAAAATCTGAAATTTTAGCTAAAATTAATTAAGCAGTTGTGTTCGTTTTCCCTCTTACTCTCAAGAAAAATTTAAAAAATAAAAAAGCAGCAAACTAGCATGACCTTTAAAACTAGAGAGGTTTAGTGCTTGTACTCCAAAATGAAAGGTTCAGGGTAACTAAGCAGGAATTAGCTATGTAACACACAGCACTCTGGCTAGAATGGAAATAGAGTAGGAATACTTAAAAGAAATTAGAGTGTGCTTTCCCAGTAGAGCAGCTAGGACTGCATTTTACCACACAACATGTCCTTGTAGTTCTAGGTTTAGTGATAGATAGTGGAAATTCCTCTCAGTTAGGGATCCTTGTTCAGATATGACGTGCAGCAGTATACAGTTTGTCCCTGTTGGAAAAAGAGAGCAAGGGGAGCCTATCTGAGGGTGCATCAGAGGGTGGCACATGAGTGAGAACATTCAGGAGCCATTCCAAGCAGGTGTCCTGTGCCCAGACCTGTTCTCATTTCCTCTCTTGCCCTAAAAGTGACTCCTTTTCACACAGTATGGGCATTGGCCCTCTCCCCTTCATAGGGTCATATGGGTGACTCAGAGCATGGAGGGAGAGAAAGGAGAATGTGTGAAGCTTCTGTTTACCCTGCTTAGTCAAGTCTGACATCAACATGATTTTTCTCTGGATCTTAAAAGAGGGTCTTGGTAACTCAGACCTGGTTCTGAGTCACTGGGAAATGGCCTCTTGGCATTCTGCATTGACTTTTCCTAGAGTAAATTGAGAGTTCCTGAGGACTTTTGAAAGGCACTCCTATAACAGGTATTCCTGTTACAAATCAAACCAGATTTATCAGAAGGATCTCAGTCTGTGCAATTTTTAAATTTAAAAGTCTTGTAAATGTCCTTTTTTTTTCAGAAATGAGAAGAAATACATAAGCAGATACTGGAAAGAAGTGAAAGTCGGAGACTTTGTGCAGCTTCGCTGTAATGAAATTATACCTGCTGACATATTGCTGCTCTCCTCAAGTGATCCTGATGGGCTGTGCCATATAGAAACAGCTAACCTGGATGGTGAAACTAACTTAAAACAAAGACAGGTGGTGAGGAAGTTCTTAGAGCTGGTAAGTCTCCATTCCTAGCTCTCATTTAAGATAAGAATTTCTTTTGAGTAAGTAGCTGGTTACCAATACACTCCACACCAGCTAAATCTGCTTGATCTAATAGCGCTAATGAACTACTGTTATGGTTGTCATTAAAATGCTAGCACTTGCCGACAACTGATCTCATCATAGTATCAGAAGTTTTACCATCATTTTTCCTTGAATCTGAGTAGGAATTACTTGGGGCAATTGTGTGTGGTTGGAAAATGCTGGAGAATTTAATAGCTTCTATTGTAGCTTGAGTCTTGAAAACACATTTTAACTGCCCAAGGAGAAGATACTTAAATATAAACATGTACTTTTCCTGCCTACAAACCAGATCAGTTTCAATTAGGAATCTGCCTCAAATGTTGCAGAATATCCCCTCCAGCAGCTGGAGCATTAAAGCTTGTAAGATTTAAAGGGACAGCACACATTCGTTCTGGAGGTATCTGTGCTCAAAAACTCTTTTACTGCTCTCACACTGTGCTTATCTCTCCCCAACAGCACTATTTTGAAACAAAACATAATCCAGATCAGTTACTGTCAGCAGAATTAGAGGAAATTACCTGAAGTTTTACTTGCTTTAATGATCTTATTGAAATAGTATTTATTTGTATGCCCTCCTCTCCCATCCCTCTTGCCAGCTAACTCCAGTTTCCTGTATTTGTCAGGGAAAAAAAATTATTTTTTAGAACTGAGCTACATCAGTTCTCCTAGTAGCACTTCTAATTTGAGGGATTTTGCAAACAATGGGAGCTGTTGCTATTACCACTGTCATCAAAGGTAACTAACTACAGAAGCCTGTGGTTGTACTGAGATAGATCGGCATTAATGAAGTTATTATCCAACCAACAGGATAAAAGTCAACGTGCCTTCCAAATAATTCTTCATGGTAGGTAGACTCTCTCTCTAAATAGCCTGTAAAAACATGAGATTAGGACTAGTTTAATGATCAATGATCTCCACACAGAATTTAGACATGACATGGCAGCTACCACCTTGTCAAGAAGCTTGATCAGCTACAGGCCAAATGTTTCAAAAACTCTTACTGTTTCAAAGTTAATTGAATTTCTGCTCAAACCTCCCATCCTGTTCCTGCTGAGAGGAAATCTCTCCCAGTGGTTAGAGCTTCGGGGAGGTGCTCAGATGATGTATCACAGTTTTCTGCCAACATAGACTCCTCGCATGACTTCAGGTACATTATGTAGGACAAAAACTGTAGATTTCATTTAGGTAACTGAATACAGGCATGGTTTTGCCTTTGTGGGTGCAGTTATAAGCTAAGGGCACATTCCATCTCTGCCTCAAAGGGAAGGCACCAGGTCCTCCACTCATCCACAGCAGATGGTCAGATTTCTGCAATCCAGGACCACTGGACACACATCAGTAGGTGTTGGTAAACATGGTGAAAGGAATTGATGTGTCCAACTACAAATTATCAAAAGACTAGTTTTCAAGACCCTTGTTACCCAAAGGAGTCCCTTATACTGTCTTGGGATCCCCAGCTCCCTGGCAGCAGAGTAGTGATTCTGCATTCCTGGAAGCTGTCAGGCTGAGAGGACACCTGCCAAGCCTACAGACTGCCCTGCTTCTGTGAGCTGTGGCACCTAGATGTGTGCCTGAGCCATCACTTGTGGAGTCACTTCTGTGTCTTCAACCGGCAATCACATGCATGCATTAACATAGCAGGAAAACCAGCAGGAGTACCCCAGCAACATTGTTTGGCATACTCAGTGAGGTTTAAATTGCTGATCCAAACTAGGCAGCTGAAAACCAGCTCTGGGGTTTGTACAGTTTGGCAAGACCTGTAACGTTTAGACTGTTGTGTGGAAGTGACTGGCATTTCCTCCTCAAACAGGTTAAAGGTTATCAAAGACTGAGTTGGGCCCCACTGAGGAAGAAGGCTGAGGAAACAGTTCCTGCCTAGGGAAGCATAGTGCCAAGCACATTTCAGTATATATGGCATGGCTAGCTCAGCATACCCTGCTTTACTGAGGAAATTAGTTATCATGTAGATACTTGCAGTCAGCTTTGTAGACACCTAGCACACTTTGGACTTCCAGCCCATCCTCCTTCTCTGTCTTAGTTCTTTGTATTATAAGATGAATATGAAACTTTTCTATCTCAGAAGCGTGCTCAGAAAAATGTGGATAAATATTTTTTAAAAATAAATTTCAGATCACAAGGTGCCAAGCTACAATAGCAGTAAGGTCCCTAGTAAATTTTCAGGGGTCAAACTGAGGTCAGTGACAAAAAGCTCATTCATTCCAATGAAAACAGGGCTGGTTCTCAAGGACTCAAGTATTGAAAGAGAACTTGTAAGAAAACCACATGTGATTACCTCCCCTCTCTTAAAATAGCTGAGAAAGCAGGAAATATCCAAGCCTGGGTTCCTACATTATCTAAGTTGTAGACAAAGTGCATACTTGCAAGTATGAAGTCTTCAGCAGCTGCAGCATCACAGAACCTCTCTGTAATAGCACCCCATAAGTTATCCAGAAGAATACTTGCCATCCTCATTAAAATCCTGGCCAAAAACTCTCTAAGCATACTGTTAGTTCATGCAGCACCATTAGCTTTCACACTCCATACTAGTAGGAATAGGCTCTTACTGATTTTTGAAGGTATTGCCTTGCCGAGAGACACTCAGCAGTGGGATAGAGGGAGGTGCTTGGGAAATGCTGGATGAATAGTAAGACCACAGCCAAGTAGAATGGAATAAGAAGGTGTTGCCTGTCTGTTGGACTGGGTATGTCTTAAGTTGTCAGAACTGGAGAGAACTTACTGTCAGATCTCATAAAATCTTTTGGATGACCAAAACTTTCTTGCACCTAGCGCTGACCCTCCTTTTGTTGAACCTCAGAGAAGCTTATTCCCAAATCTCTTACAAGACCTGCATCCCAATCTGTTCATGCATTGGCCGAGAATGCTTTTACATTTTTGTATTAACACTGTGCTCAGCAGAACAAATCTCAGTTATGCTTATAGCTGTTTGGTTCTGTGTCATTCTGCAGCCCTGTTGTTCAAGCAGGAAAACAAACAAATAAATTATGTAGTCCTGACCCTCTCTTTCCCACACTGCTAAACACTTTCCCTACCTCCTTTACAGAATGACGTGCCTTGTCATGTGGCTTATCACAGGACAAGAAACAGATTTTTTGGAAGCTTCTTTTCAAAGTATCAGCTGTTAATAGCTGTCTTTGAATAATGTCTCTGTATCAGTATCTCAAGTATTTAAAAGAAACTTTTACAAAGGTTGGCTTGCCTGTGCTTCATATGTGAGCTGATAACTTTGGAGCACACGCCTGTGAAGCAGGTCGATGAAGGACAGCTATTTCTATACCTGTCACTCAGCTGGGCATGGGAATGTAGTGGGGGTGGCAGTACGCACTGTTGTTTTAAGCTACTGTTATGCTTTCTTGATTCTGTTCCTGCCGTGTGTGCGCCCACACAATTTACAGCCCCACAGGTCTGTGCTGAGCTCTCAGAGAGAGCCTGGTTGCCACTGGGGGGTCACTGAAGTGGCGTGTGCACTGGGCAGTCCTCTTGCAGCCACTGCATTTTTTCCGAAGACCAGCAAGGCCAACGCTCTTATGTTGGGTACAACTGTCCTCTGCAAAGGTCGCTGTTCCTCCCGCATCCCCTGAAGGATCTTTGTGGTTTTCTTTTCAGCAGTAACAGTATATAAGGTCCATAGTCTCAGAGAGGAAAAGGCTCCCCCTTCCAAACCTTTGTTCAGAAAAGTAGCATTCTGATACCTTTTTAGCCTGACTCTTGAAGAAGCAATAAGAAATCATAGAAGCTTTCTGTATCCTTGTCTCCAGTGCTTTGCAGGCATTATTTTACTCTGAATATATGCTCAGAAGGCCCAGGATCAGCATTTGTGGGCTTGGATTGTATCTCCCCACTTGTGAATTCCAGGAAACTGTTTTCCTTTATAGTGCAAGTGGCCATAAATAGTGCTTATTTTAGTGCTGCTTTGAATTGTCTGAGAAGTTTATAGTAGACTGGAACATACTGCTTGTTAGCTTTACGTGTTTGTTAATGAATGCCATCTGTCTGACATAAACCTGTACTTTGAGTACGTGATTCTACACCTTATCGATGCACAAGCTGAGTCACTGATATATTCTTCTGGCTTCCATATCTGAAGACACCAGTTTGAATTATACCTTGTTGTTGTAGACTCAAAATAGTCAAGAAAAAAGAAAATCGCTCTCTGAGTAGATGAAAAAAAGAAAGAAAGAAAAAAAGAAACCAGGAGATTTTACAAAGGCCTTGACATTTTTTCCTCCAAGACTTTAAATGCTGTGTTCTTGTTATTCTGCTACTACAGCAACAGGATGTGTTAGAAATGTTTAAAATAGTCAGAAGCATATTTCTGCATGCTATGTCTTTAAAACGAACAGAACAGTGGACTGTCTTCACCCTGAAATAAAGATCAGGTCCATGTGTGCAGCATGACTCACTGGCAAGTGCAGCTAGGAGAAAGCACTGTGCTAAACCCCTCTGTTAGTGGTCTAACAGTGTTAGCTGTGACCAGTAAACATCTCTTGGAAAAATAAAAAAACCAAACCAACTCTTTGTAGGTATTCTACCCATTTCCTTTTAATTTCAAACCCACCCTCGCTGTTGCCGAGTCACAGCAGCCATTTCTGGTGCACTGGGTCTAATAGGAGACACAGTAGGCAGGAGGAATCAATGTGTTTTCTGTGCTACTCTGCAAGCTGCCGTGCCACCACACCCTCCGCAGTTGCTTATGGAATGTTTTCCATCCATCTGAGACGTCATGTCAGCCACTCTCTAAAGAGTGGATAAGCAGATACAGCTTGGGCTGCAAGAGCTCAAAACTCCCTTTCAGATTTCATAAACTTGATTTAGGATATTTTGATAGTATGAATCTAGACTCATGAAAAACATTTACATTTCCTTGCTCCACTGTTTTTACTCAGTATGCCTTTTAACAAAATCCACAAAGACTCACTGTGGATTCTGGAGCAGCTTATGGTGTATTAACCACTGCCCCTGTCCTGGATGTTTATGTGGAAAGCTTCAGTTCAGCTGAAAGCTTAGCTAAATGTAGCAGCTGCCATCCCCTGTGAGAAGGTGTGTGTATTCCTGTGGGGGCTGGTGGGGGTAGGAGTTGCATTTTTTTCCTTCTCATTTTCTCCTAAGGGTAGAACTTTGTTCAAAACAAACTTATTACTAGCATGATTAAACAGGTTTAGATAAGCCTTGCAAATTACTTTGTGACTGCTTATTTACTTCGTCTGAAAAGCACATCTGAATTTGGCGTCTGCCTGTTTGGGAGGTTCATTTGCATGCAGACTAGCACCAAAATAACTGATGAATCTGATTTCCTCACAAGTCAGTTTGTGAACCCTTCTGGAATATGTATAAATGCAGAACGTATGCTTACTGCAGGCATATTTTCTTTATCAGTCCCAGCCTGGAAGTTGGGCTAAACTGACAGATCCAGCTTTCATTCCAGCCCTTCCTGGTCCAGGAAATATATTGAGTACAGCTGGACTTAGAGAAACAGTCCCACAGCTCCCTGTTCCAAGCATTAAGCCATTTATACCATTTCTTTTTCTTCTGTGAGTCCCAGGCAGAAGCTGGCCCAGAAGGGAAGGTTGTTTTCTAGAAGGGCTACACTGTAAGCCTGACTTGGTGGCTCCAGGCTCCTCTGTGTATGAGGTACTTTGGCAAGGGCAGCTCATGCTAATTGCATGTAAACAACTCACAGGGCAGCCTTGGTATCTCAGTGTAGATGTTGCTTTTGCATTCAGTTTTTACTCAAAAAAAAAACGAAAACAAAAAAACTCACAGGGAAAATAAAGCAATTTTCACGTTGGTTTAGCCTAAACTTGAGCTAAGATTTCTTGTGCAGCAATCTGCATTGTATAAACTAGCCCAGTTTGAGAGAACAGCTGAAGTTAAACCAGCTCAACTTCTAGGCAGACTAGTTTTCAACTTACCTGCTGATATGAGCTTCTTATCTCAAAGAGTCTGAATGGGTCTTCTAAAGCAAGACAAGAGAGGTATAGCTATGTTCTCCCTGTTGCTTCTTGTCTTGCTGGGACACTCAGGAGATCATCCACCTGCAATTAGTAGGAATAGTACACTGTTATAATCAAGTAGATGGGAATTAATCAGTATACTCAGAGTTGTTTGACTCAGTCTTGTTTTGACTGTGAGCACTTTAATAGGATAGAATCAGGCCACAATAACAGCAAATGCCTCTCTAGCATCTTTTGAGGTTATCCCTTGTGCCTTTCTCTTTTTCAGTATTTTGAGAAGGTTCAGAAGGTGATACAAATCGGCTTGAAAATTCCAGATATGCACATGTTAAAACATCAGATTAGTGCTCCATCCCACAGGTGTTGGAAAAATTAATTTCCCTAAGGGAAAAGAAAGTTTTTAAAAAGGAACCAAGCAAGCAAAAATAAAGAATGGTTTTCGCTATGCACTACCAGAATATTAAATTAAAACCTATTGTTTTTTAGTTTTACAGTTTAGCTGAAGATTGTAGAGAAAAAAGTCTTGTAAAAAAGACTTGTGTTTGTCAGTGCAAAATGCAAGCATGTCACACTCTGAGAAGGACTTTTGTCTGAGGTAATGCCTTGAACATTCAGTAGGTTTCTTTGATAGGGGTGAATCATTACAAAAATCTCTACACCTATATTGTTGTGTCTTTTTTTGGATAGTATCTTGTTCAGAGATGACTTGTGTGGAAACTGTGGACATGTCTAGTTAAAGAGGAAGCAACTAAAGTCTCTCTAACAGAGAAACAAACATACAAGAGATGCCTGCAGAGCGACCTGGTGCAGAGAATGACCCAAGTCAGTGCTGTGGCAAACTCTGTCTGAGCTGAGCGTGCTAAAGGAAGGCTGAGAACCAATTTTTCACTCCACACCTAACCATGGCATTTAGTCAGCAGTCTCGCTCTGGGAGGCATGGGGAAATAAAAAGCTCAAGAATGATGGTTCACTTCCTCCTTGGTCAGCTTTGGGCACGGTTATAATCTCCTTCTAGTTTCCATTGCACAGGTGTTCAGGCCACAAGTTTGAGTTTTGAGAGAGCTTCATTAGAGAGACAAAGAATTTGAATAACTGTAAGAGAAAATTTTGGGTATAGTAATCTATGCAGTAGCAGGGAGGGGGAGAGCAGAGGAAGAGTCCAGTTCAGAAGAGTCCTGAATACTTGACTTTTGCCATTGGCATTGGTTGTTTGGTTTTGTGTTTAAATATAGGTTAACAGGGTTAAATTGATGAATCTGAGTGTCATGGCTGTGAAGAACCTCTCATCCCTAGGGTAATCCTTCCAGCACTGGTGGAACAGTGGTAAATCTATCTAAGGAAATGTATTATTCCAGTGCTTGTGCTGCATCAGACCTCTGGAGAGGCAGGACATTTCATTCTCTGTATCAATAACCCAGGATTTCTCCATTTTGCTGTTTCTCTGAAAAAGTTTTAGAAAAGAAAAGAGCATTTCAGGTCCATAGAGAAAATAAAACGCTATACTGCTTTCCTGTTATAGAAAAGTAAACATTTACATTTAAAGCAAGTTAAGAAGAGATTTTCCTTTTTTTTTGGTCTTGACTTTTCTGATCTAGCCTAATTCAATTTTACTGAACAAATGTTTATTTCTAGAACTGTTTATTCCTTAGCCATTCATTGGCCTGAGAACAGGAAATACCTGGAATATATGTTCTTGGAAATGACATTTTGTAATATAACACTGAGAACTTACGATTTTAGGGCCAGGATTTTTGAGCTGGAAACACGTCATATTACACTGGTCTCTGAAACCACAACCCCAGATGGCAGTATCAGTGGTTAGGAAAGGATGGAAAGACCTTCTTTTCCAGAGCAGAAGGGTTCACAGTATTAAGCCACATGTAACCCCAACTATATTGGTATGGTCTCACTTTCCTCTGAAAGTACTGAGGTTGAGAAGGGGTCTGCTTTTCTGCCAGAAAAGGCAGAGGGACAGCGTGAGGAACTCCTGTATTTATTTCAGCATCAAGGATGTGAGCTCTCATCCCACTTCTCTTCTCTCCACCTGCTGCTACTCTCCAAGTCTTTCACACAGTTTAGTTGTGGTAAGCCATGGCAGTCATTAGAAATTTGCATTAAAATGTTACTTACATAGGAAGTAGCTGGCTGTATGTCTCAAAACTGCTATTTCAATGAAATCATGAACATTTCTGTTCATTGGTTATACTTGGGTTCATACTTTCAAGCTCTGCTATGACTTTCTGATGGTCAGATACTTTCCATTACATGTGTGGGTTCATGAGAGACAGAGCTGTGGCTGTCCTATAGGTATGTGACTGGACAAGATACTGTTCTCCACACAGCACTATAATGCTTACACTTCTATGTGGTGTTGAATTAAAAACATCAGTAGTGCCTGGAGATTTATAGGCAGCAGTGCTAATACCCTAATTCAGCTTTCTTAATGATATAGAAAATGGACTGGTTTACATCAAAGCAGGGAACACAGCCTTTTGGCTTTCAAGAGAATTTGATTAACGTGCACCATGGTTCAAAAATGCTTATAAGTTGTCCTAAGCATTTTCCCTTCCTCTAATTAACTTTTTCAAGCTTGTTTACTTACTATATTTTCGGTATGACTTGATCTAATACCAGATTGAAAACTATACCCGAAATGGCCTCATACAGCTGTGGCCTGTATGGCTGAGATCATGGGGATCTAGCTTACAGACTGCTGCAGTGTAATAGGAGGGGGTAAAAATGACTTTGTCCTGCTATTAGCTGCGTGGAGATGGGTCATGTCAGCTACTAAGAAACAAAAAGCTGTGGACTATCTCCTGGTGCTTCATAGGAAGTTGTTTCGGTGATCTTTAAGTTAGATAACTGATAATGACATGGAAGGAAAATGAAACAAATTATCTCCTTAATTGATGTTCTTCCTGTTGGTCTTTTGTCTGACACTTGTTCTCATTGGTTGCACGTCAACATCTCACATTTTTTGAATGCTTGTAATAATGAATATATGCATAAGAATCATATAATCATGGAGTAATTTGGGTTATAAGGGAACCTTTAAAGACCATTTAATACAACACTCCTGCCAAAGGCAGGGACATCTTTCATTAGATCAGTGTTCTCAAAGCCCTGTTCAACTTGAGTCTGAACACTTCTGGGGTATCCACAGCTTCTCTTGGCAACCTGTTGCAGTGTCTAACCATCCTTTTAGTAAAAAATGTATACTTTTGTCTAATCTAAATCTACTCTCAGTTTAAAAATGTTGCCCCTTGTCCTGTCACTGCAAGCTTTGGTAAAAAGTCTCTCTTGGTCTTTCTTACAAGCTGCTTTTATATATTGAAAGGTCTCAATGAGATCTCCCTGGAGCCTTCTCCAGGCTCAACCCCCAACCCTCTTGACCTTTCTTCATAGGAGAAGTGTTCCAGCCCTTGGATCCTTTTTGTGGCACTCCTCTGAAACCCGTCTTACATGTCTTACTTATACCAGAGCTGGATGCAGCACTCCAGGTGGGGTCTCATGAGAGCGAGGTAGAGGGGAAGAATCACCTCCTTCACCCTGCTGACCACACTTTTTTGATGCAACCCAGGATACAGCTGACTTTCTGGGTTGCCAGAACACAGTTCCAGCTCATGTCTAATTTTTCATCCATTGGTATCCCCAGTGCTACTCCCCACGGCTGCTGTCAATCCAGTCTTTATTGTTATTCGTAATTGCCCCAACCCACATGCAGGACCTTGCACATGGCCTTGTTGAACTTCATGAGGTTTGTACAGCCCACCTCACAATCCTGTTGAGGTCTCTCTGGATGGCATCCCTTCCCTCCCGCATGTCAAACACACCACACAGTTTGGTGTCATCTGCAAACTTCTGAGAGTGCATTCAATCCCACTGTCTGTGTCACTGATTAATACTGCTGGTTCCAAGTACAAACCCTTGGGGGTCACCATTCATTACTGGTGTCCACCTGGACATCAAACCATTGACTATAACTCTTTGGATATGGCCATCCAGCCAATTCCTTAGCCATCTAACAGACCAGATCAAAGCAGAAGACTGTATCAAAGCAGAAGTCCAAGTGGATGACATTTATGCAGAGGGTAAGACAGGTGGTGAGGAAAGCCTGCACAAGAGTAATAGACTCTGCTGTGCTGCTGTGATCTAATTCAACTGGTCATATTCATAGACATACACATATTCATGTATGTTGGATGTCCACACTTACCTGAACAAAGCATACAGACTACTGAAGACAAGACTATGCAGGGACTTTGTAACCGTTTTGCTGGCCCAAAGCATAAGGCTGTCCAGAGAGGTAAAAAGGGAAGCAAACCTTGGTCTCTGCCACAACGATGCATTTTCGTTCCCCTCAGCTCTTTTCCTAGTTTTAGAACTGGCAAAGGCCATTGTGAGTTTCTTTCATAAGATTCATGCAATCGGCTGGTGTCTGAAAAATAAAACACCCTTGAATTCCTTGAGAAGGTGTTCTTCATTTTGCTACTGGTAGCTTTAACATGTTAATTGCAAAGGAGCTTGTTCAGTAGAATAGATAGCAGATGCAAATAGACCAGAGGGGAAGCTCCTAACCAAAGTGTTCTGCAGCCATCCCAACTTCCCCCCTGTACTGTGCATACCAACCACAGCCTGCTGGCCTCAGACTGACTGTTAATCTTCGCAGCTGCACCTCCACCCTCTCCATGGGGCTAAGAGGGAAGAACAGAAACAGCAGAGATTAAGCAGAGAAGGTTCACTCTGAATGCCATGTTTGCAGTAGGGCAGGTATGTGATGGTAAATGTTGATAAAAAATATGAATCCAAGTGAAGACAGCATGCCAGTGTCCACCTTGGGGAGATTTTACTTGATTGTAACACCTTCTCACACTGGAGATGCTCATGAGCATCATGATGCATCGTGCTCAAGGACTGACAAAACTGTGACAGTGCTGATATAAATGCTGGCCTGTAGTATTTGGAATAAAAGGTGTCCTTTCATTAGGACTGGTTCTTTCCCTCTGTGCTCCCCTGAAGTTGCCAGTGGCTGGAATCTCTCAGTTCCTTAGGCAACTGCTGAATGTTACAGGTTTCCCTCACATCCTAGAGACCTTTCTTAAACATGATACTTTGTAAGGTAAAGCTGCTTTTATCCAGATTCCCTGTCTTCAGGCTGAGGTAGGGTCATCAAGCTTTGATGTGTTTAACTGCATCCTGACACTACAGCAGTGTCGCTGTTGTACCGAGGACGGCTAGAAGAACGACACAGGTTTCAAGTTCAGGAGAAAATGGGCAATTTAATTAATTATAAATCTTACTATATGCCTTAGGTCGCAAGAGTGGCATGACATTATTGGTCCCTTGATCAACCACTCCCAGAATGATTGGCTAAGACTCCACAACATCCATTTTAAAACAACCTTCCAGTGTACCATAACAAAAACTGGAAAACAAGTTAGTAGGTGTTAGATAAAGTCTTGGTTTACAAAAACCTCAAACTGTTTTCAGCTAGCTTGCATGAGAAAGGAGAACTTCACAGAATGCTGCAGAAACCTGGAAAATTCCTCTGCATCTAGGTTTTTAGTATCCCCACAGCAGCTACTGTTAGGTTTTACCATTCACAAGAAAACCCCTGCATTAGCAACCACTCTCTCCTGTCAGGACTTGGATGTTTTGGGTTTTATTTGTAGAATGATGCAAGAGCAGTGTTTGGCATTTCTCTCTTCTGAATGAAGGGTCTTAGTCCTTCCCATTGCCATTTCTTCTGTCAGAACTTCATCCCACAAGAAGTCAGACTGTCCAGGAGTCTGGACTAGAGCAGGAGCAGGACAAGGTATATTCAGAAGCTGACCTGAGCTGTTGTGCTACTTTAAAATTACTGTGCAATGTTTCTGCCACTAATCAACTAACGTTTTCTTCCAGCAGTTACAAAATGGAGCAGAAAGACTGCTAGAAAGCTTTCTAGAAAGGAGAAAGCACTGGAGAGTGGGGAGAATTACATCTGTCTGTGAGCATGAAGTGAAAAGCCGCTGCAGGAGCAGTGTGGGTTGTACACAGTTTTGGGAGTTGTTGAGAGGCTTGGTTTATGGTTTAGTTGAAGCGCTGAGCTGATACTGAGGCTGGCTCTTACAGACTATGAACCCATTCATTTATTTCAGTGACTGGCTTTTGGAACAGGCAGATACCACTTTCTTAATTGTCCAGATGTAGGTCTGTATTTCAGTCTTGACATACAGACATACACTGTTCCCTTACCACTCTCCAGCACTACTATAGTCCATAAATGAATTTATTCACACCATCATAATTTTCAGTGCATTGCTGAGGGTGGCCATCATCCTAAGGGACGTTAGAACTTGCATGTGTGTATTTTCAGCATCGTTGACATATTTTTTTGGTACTTTTGTTCCGTGAGAGACTAACAGCAGTTTCTTCAGCTGGCTGTTATAGAATTATTGAGATCTTCCTAAGCCTTGCAAGCAACCTGGATGTTGCACTGTTCCCTCATATTATTTTCTACAAAGAGGAAAACTTAAGTCAGCCAGAGGAAGATCAGCTCCCTAAAATGTATTTGACTTGCTCAGTTGTTCCAGTGTTTCTGAATACTGAACATGTGTTAATTTTAACAAACAATACTCAAAAAAAAAATCTTAATTGTAGTAGTAGTTTTCAGTGTGAAAAAGAGAACAGTTAAATTCTGATGTACAGCTGGATCTTCTTAGTTCCTAAACAGCATAGCTCCAACTGTTTCTTCCTTTTCTTGTGAATTAGCGGCACAGATAAATTTTGCCAGGGAGAATAATGCAGTTAAGACATGAAAACATTTCACTCTTTCAGTATATAAACAGTTCATATGCTTTGGATACATAACATCAGTATGTAATTCCAGTTGCACATTAATAAAAGGTCAGATTAATTTTATATGGTAAAGGCAGGATACTACTATATAAAGCAGTAACAGGATGGACTGATGCATTAACAGGAGGAGTTCTTAGTGCAGTTAAAAGCTTTTAAACTGGAAAAGCTATTTTTCTGGCTGAGGCAGATTTTTGTCTATTAAATATTTTCTTTGAATTATCCCCATGACTCCATTTCTCCTTTTTTGTTTCCTCCAGACATATATGCCAAAACAAATCCCAGAGCCCTCATCAGCCCTGCACTGCAGGGAGAAGTCTGGGTAAGATCCCCAGCATAGCCAGTAAATACAGTGTGATAAGCGGGTAACTGTCACTGTCACCCAAGGGCATCCTGGCTACCCATTGCTATCCTATTGGAAGGAAGGACTGAACATCAAAGTCAGGTTTCTGCAGCAGTAAAGTAGGGCAGATGAATAAAGGAAAACATTTTAATAACTATGCATTATTAATATCACTACCAGGCTATTAAATCACCCATACAACAGGCATTTAATGAAGGGAAATATGTTGTTTGAACATTGTGTAATTGTCAAACTGACTCATCTGGCATGCTTTGCTTCTTGAGCTATGACAGTTTCGTGAGGTTGCCAGCAGAACTGAAAAGGCTGGCATTTCACTGTAGAGATTCAGAATGATCTTACAGCTGAAATTACAAAGTCATTTTGGAGACAGCTAAATTCAGTCTGCTTTTTTTGTGACAAATCTCTATACTGTCTTCATTGTCCACCTGTTGGTTTCCCACTCTGTAAAGGCATTGTAACATCTTCTTCCCCTCAACACTTCACCTTTTTAGAGTATAAGACACAGCCCAATTATTGCAGACCTAAGATATTGTTTTAAATGGAACATTTTGTCAGATTTAATAGCTAGTGCATTGTTAAAAGGCTAGTCACAAAACCCTTTGCATCTTCAATTTAACTTTAATTTGAATTTCAGCTTTGAAGGAATCAATATTTAGCAGGTTTTTGCAGTTTGACTAGGTCTGCTTATGTAAGGAAAATAAGCTTTTCCATCACTGCATTTAGACTAAGAATGAATTTCCCTAGGTTTTAAGAAAGTGGAAGAAATAGGATTTATGTATAGGATGTTAAACATTTTCCTAGCAAGAGGAGTACTGAAGAAATGAAACACATTCCATGGAGTCCCTGAGTATATAAAATACCCAGTGTAAGAATCACTGTGTGTCCTCTTGGCAAGTTTCAAACTTCCAGAAATACCTATGAAGGTATTCTGACCTCCTAAGAAGTCAGCAGGGGTTTTTTTCCTGAGGAAAGCAGTGGACTAAAGCTATCTTGGCAAAATCAAAAAATGAAGTCAGGGATTTGATGAAAGACAGTTTCTTATTGAATCAAAGCCCTTCTTTTCTTTTTTTTTTTTTTCTCCTTTTCCTGATTTTTTTTCATTTTGATATGACATAATATGGCAGAAGAGTTGAGCAAGAAGTGGATTTTACTCCTCCAGTGTATCTTGAGTATAATTTAATACTCTCCTGAAGCATCATCAATTATTAGAGCATTGGCCTGTGCTCCAGGTTAAGCACTACCTAGTAGCAAGACATCTGCCTTGAGTGAAAGCAGTAAGTTTTGCCTTACTTTATTTTACAGGGGCTTATCCTTAGAATTAGTCTTGGCAAGTAAAATGTACGCTGTAGCAAAAGTAGAACTGGTTGTTCAACAGAAATAATGTGACTGACATGAACAGAATTTAACTCTGGCCTTTGCCATCCAACAGTTTTGTAAAATGCTCTGGAGAAATTATGTGCTATCAGTGAATCTCTCCCCAGGTTTTGCAACCAGAGTCAGTTGTTCAGATCAGTGGTGCACAAGGCACAAGTTTGGGACGCCTGCCAAGGTACCACATAAAAAGTGCTACATGCCTCCAGAAAATTAAAAAAATGCCTCCAGCTACTTTTTGTGTATGACCCAGCCTTGTTGATGTGCACAGAGGCATGATGACAACACCACAGAAGTCAAGATTTGAGGGAAATTAGGCACTGGAAAGCCTCATTTCGGATTGCAGTCTGTCTAGGCATGGAGCTTTTCACCCCTCTTGGTACTAGGAGAGCTTTAATGCCCAGCAGTTCTCTAAGTGGGAAGTAAGATACACAAAAATAGGCACATCAGATAACTACTGCACAAAGATCTGGGGAAGTTCAATGTTTGACCATGTTTTGGTCTTGTTTCTTTTGTCTTAACAGTGATGCAGAAATTCAGTGTAAGAGAAAAATTAAAGGTAGTGGTGGAGAATTTTCTTTTCATGGACTTTTACCAAGAAGAAAGAGGAAATCTGTGCCGTGTAAAAGCAACACTTTTGGTTTTAACTTTTGCCTAACTGCAGCTTCTCTTAGCTGTTAATAAACATTATCACAGTTTATGTTTCAATTGCTGCCAAAGTGTGAGTATCAGCATTAAAAGGAGCAAAACTTTGATCATTGTGAAATCTTACATTAAATTTGTGCTTCTTTGTAACAACTGAAAGCAGTCATACACAGGCTGTGTTTGACATATTTGTTCTTTCATTTACCGAAAGGTATTTTCACATCAAAACAGTGTCATCAGCTGTAATATACAGTGTATATCTGCCCTCCCATTCCACAGGGAAGAGATGGAGCAATTTGATTTATTAATAAACCAAAGAGCTTTTGCCATAAATCAGAATTTATCAGGTTTTTTTTTCCTTATGTAAACTACTATTCTAATTGGATTTTCACTCCTAGATATTATCTGGGTAAAGACCGTAATCACATATTTCAAGTTAACAGAACACAAATATACAGACAGTTAGATTTAATGATAAAGGACGTTTAGTTCCAAAACTGAGTCATAAATGAAAAGAATTCAACAAACAAAGGAGGGAGAAAGACAGTATTGCATGGTACTGATGGGGAAGTCGGGTACATTTAGTCCTCTCTAATCTTGACAAGATCTTCTTTTTTTGGGAAGACTTTAGAAGCCTCTGTATTTTAAGTACCTTTTTTTCTTTTTATTTGTGAAATATAAACCTTGCTGGCAGGTTTTCTTAGCAGAATGGGGATTCAGTTGTCTAACTGCTCTAGAAGATAATGTGTCCAACCATGCTCTCTGTGCTGAGTTCAGCAGCCATACGGAACCTGCATTTGATTACATTGGGTTTTATTATTAGCTGTCTCTAGGATTCCCTCACTGACATTCCTCAAAGATGTTAGGATTTATTTCTTTTCTTTTTTTAAGACCATTGAATGAAAATTTGTGCTAAATTAAATGTATTATATACAGTACCTTATAATAAAGAGAAAATAAATGTTTCCCATTCCATCCAATTGATAAATGCAGTTTAAGCTACAGTGGTGAGTGTTTATAGATTATTTTTCCTATACCTTTTATTCTTTTTCTCCTGCCAAGGAACATACTGGGGCAAGGAAGGAAAAGATCATCTTCTCGGGCAGCAGAGCAGGTGTTATTTCTTACAAAGGCTCAAGTTCTTGACTGTCAACCTTGATGTAATTTGGGGAGTCTTGATTCTCAGCAAAGCAGTCTCTACTCAGAGCTGTCCTTTGTTTTTACTCATTTGGGTTTTTTTTTCTCCTTGTTTACAAGCTAAATTCTGCATGTAAAAATCTTTCTTTTTCCAGTGGGCTGTAGCTGTCTCTAAGTGACAGCCCATTTTCACAGTTCTCTTTATCATCTCTTGTTCTTGAAAGTACAGAAAAGGTTTTCAGAAGTGTCAGGCGTGGGTGGTTTGAATTGTCACCTATATATTGTAAGTCTGTCTTTCTTCCAGGTGTAACCGGTAGGAAAATGGGGGGGTATTGGTTTTGATGCTGACATATCCTCTAGTTTCTTTTATCTCTTACTTAAAATCTGTTTTTTCACCTGAGTAGAGTCAACATCAAAAAATCCCAGAGACACCTGTGTGTTTC
The DNA here is from genome assembly GCF_009650955.1 of Corvus moneduloides. NCBI lineage: Eukaryota > Metazoa > Chordata > Aves > Passeriformes > Corvidae > Corvus > Corvus moneduloides. Next base: position 90,310,830 of record NC_045477.1, read on the forward strand.
AGAGAAACTGGCAATAAGATTGTGTCTGTCCTTTGGTTACTGATTCTCAGTCAACTATTCTCACAAGTTTACTCTAAAAAGTGGTGGTTGGGGTCTCCAGCAGCTCAGCAAAACCATTATAACAGTGCTATCACTGTTGAAAGCTTAATAACATGATAATTCACAATTAGTTCTTTTATTCAAATGGTATGCAAAGCAGCCTTATAAAAGTAGTCCTCATTGATGGAGATAAACAGCCTTCTCTGCAGCACTAGGATCAGATATCTGTGCTTTTAATGTGTAGTTTGATCTGGCAAAGAAAGGAGAACCTTGATTTTTATTTAACCAAATAAAGTAATTCTGCTGTGATATGATGTTTTTCCTCAAACACAACAAGGTGCTAACTATAGGTAAACTTAAATAGTCAGCAACAATACCAGCTTCAGAGTAATGAGCTAGATAATCAAGGTTTTTAAGAGATAATTAAGAAAAAGTTATTCTGCTATATGTGTGTAATTTACTGTAGTAGATTAATTTATCTCTGTTGGCATAAAGCAATTAAGAAGTCTTACTAATGTTTCAAAAGCTCATATTAGCTTTTTCATAATTGGCAGTATATTGACTTATATTGTCCTAGATTTTCAGTGGCTTCACTGAACATAAAGTATAATGATCATATTTAATATTTTGAGATTTGCCAGGTAAATTTCACTTTTCCACTCCAGACCAAATTCATTTGACATCTTCCACTTGCAGAACAGAGGTCATCTTTGTAAGGGAGATTTTGGGAGGCATCTTTGGAGTTTTGTTTCCCAGGTCCCTTTGATTTTCTGTGCCAGTGGTCTGCATCTTTGCTTTGATTGCCTTTGGAAGAAACCTGGACTTTATTATATTACAAAAACTAGAAAATAAAGTTATTTTGGATACAATTTTCAAGTCTTTGCTCTAAATATGAACACTCTTATTATTTCAGGACTCAGAATTTGACCCCTTGAAGTTCACCAGTGTAATTGAATGTGAGAAGCCAAACAACGACTTAAGTAGGTTTCGAGGTTACATGTGAGTATTTCATGTAATATCCTTCATTACACACTCCTGTTCTCTAATATGGAATAAAATGCTTGTTTGTTTGGGCTGTCTTCTGTAAGTTCCATCATCCTCATGTCTAAATAGGGCTGCATATTTAAGGCTGTTTTAGAGAATCCTCACTTCAAGGTGAGATGGGAACCTCATATTTCCATTCCTTTGGATGGATTTATTTGCTACCTTCAATCAGCTTACACTACAGAAATGAATGTATTCAGAAGCACTGAAGTTACAGACACTTTTCTCCTTTTCCTCCATGGATCAAAAAAACCCATCTGGAAATGGGAAGAAATAGAAAACAAGTCCAAGAGAGGCAACAAACAAACACAATCTGTTGTACACTTTTATGAAGATGGGTCTGTTGGATATTTCTTTCAATGTATGTGTCATTGAGGAAAATCAGAAGTCAAAACTGTTATTTCTCCAGCTATGGCACTGTTTCTTTCTTCTCATTCAGATAAAATGAAGTTATTGGCTCACACGATGGGTATGCTCATGCATTACCACATCACCTATGGCCACTTGACTTAATTCTAAACAAACAGAACTACATTAACAGGGTGCTCATCTCTGGCCAATCAGTCCTGCTCAGAAACAAATGTTTGAGGATGTGCAAAGCACTTTGCTTCTAATGTAGCCTGGACTGTAGTGTACAGGTACGTTGATTGTGGTGGCTTAGGAGATGCACTCTTGCATGATTTATTTTTCTACAGTCTGTTACCACGTGGAGAGTGAGAGCCCAGGATACATAATTTTTGCCTAAATTTTAATGGAGAGAGTTAAGCTGACGCTAATTCTGTTTCAAATACAATGATTTATCACCCATGTTGATTAGGAGTGATAAGCAGTATTAAATTGTGTAAATGTCACAAGGTAAATTGCTGGAACTCAGGGAGTTTTTTATAGTGATGCCATTTACCACCACAGTTACTACTCTCAGATGTCACAGATTGTGTAGGACGTACTGTCAACTGGTGTAAATCAGGACAGTTTCTTTGAAACTACATCAAGTTGTAGTGTGGGAAAATGTGTTCCTTTATTTAGCAGCACAAAGCCCTACAGTTCATGCAAAGAAGAAAGTTTAGTATTAGACATTACTGCATGAGGGTGTGTAACTGTCTCCATTAATAGAGAGCCTGCTCTACTGCAGACATGCCATTTCCAGATATGGAAATGGAAAGTTTGGCAGCTTTTCTAGCACACTTTATGTGTGAATCTTAGTCCCCAAAATACTGAGCAGAATACTGTAGAAAATATTCATAAATTTGTCTTCCATTATATATTTACTTATTTACTCCATGTGGAAAAGGCCTGTGGCATGTAAGTTACAGAACCATTTTAAATTACATAGCAGAAAACATGGTAATAACCTTTTGATGATTATTGTTTAGTACTGATTCTATTTCATCTTCTTTATATTTTATAGTTTCATGAATGATGTGAATATATTTTGACACAAATTTTGAATCTGGCAGAAAGCATCAGGTGATTTCCAGCTCTCATCAGCTGTGTCCCAAGAGATTTACAGCTAAAGGACCATGGGCCATTAGAAGTAAAGAGTGGGGACCAGCCCCTCAACAAATAAATTCTCAGTCCCCTGATTTATCACAGAAGAAGGCTTTTTCCCCCCCTCTTTTTAGAGTTCCTTCATTAGTATAATGGAATCAGGAGTCTATTTCAAATCATACATTAACAAGATGAATAGCAATTAACACATCTGCATTGAAACACGTCACTGCCATGTCAAACTCGGATCTTAATTCTTGTTTGGAATCTTACCAGTAGTTGCTGCTTGAAAGAATGGTTCGGATAGCTACCAGCCCATAATATCTCAACTGAAAAGAAATTTTACCAAAATATTTAAATAGGAATGCCATGAAATAATAGACTTTCGAAGAGATCCATATGTAAAAGCTGTGCTAAAACATTACTGCCAAAGTTTCTTACACATTTTGACCACTTAGTAGGTTTCAAGTTTTGATTTAAGATTTTTTTTTCCTGTTTGAAATACAAAGTGGTCTTTGCTTTTAATGTCTGTGCTGTCAAATCTTTCAGGGAATAGAAATATTTGTGTGTGTATGCTGTAAACATTTAAAAAATTCTGTTCCCCACAGTTTTCCTGAAACAAAATCACTGTAGGTAGCCAATGTAGCACATGCAGGCCAGGGTAAAAGGAGACATGATAATAATTTTTAAAAAATACTGCAAAATGCATTGAGATGGGCCTAGCCCTACCCTATATCTGAGAAAGTGTAGTATGTGCACATTACTACATATGAATTCTTCAGCTGTGTTGCCACAATCTGCATTGAACACACTCGGGCTGTGCAGGTCCACAGGCAGACTACCAGTTCTATTCAGGCACTTTTAGTTCTCTTTTGCAGTTTCTGCACCTCCAGATAACCGAAGAACATTCCCTCACTTTTATTTTCCCTATAAAAAGTATTCTGTGTAGGAATAATAGAACAAAACCTAACATGCCCACTGCCTGTATGTGTCTAGCCCGATTATGTACGGTATGCATGGCAAACATTCAAAAATCAATTCCAGGTTCCAAAATAGCAATATTTGCTTTAAAATTTTGTTTGTACCTTCTTGTGTGTATGTGGGCAAGGAGAAAAGAGAAGTAGTAATTGGGATTCTGACTTTCCAGCTTTTTGAAAATAATAATTTTATTCTTAGACGAGAACATAAAATTTTATCTGATCATACCAAAGTAAGTATAGCTTGGAATTGGAAGAAGAAGAAGAAGGAGAATAATACATGTTTGTATTTCTATTTCAAAGGTCATCCTAAGGTAACAAACCCAAATCAATATAAAATCATGTTACAATTTTTTAAAGAAAAAACAATTACAAATCTATAGTGATGTCTCTTCAGTGTGCTATAGTAACACCTCCACTACTGGAAAAAAACCCCAAAACAACCTGGACTAATTTTCATCAATTGAGAGTCAGGAAGTTTCTGACTGATAATGTTCACTGAGACCATGTTTAAGATTGTTGAATATTTTCTTTGGGAGTGTCAAGCCTTGGAAAGTAATGCCAGCTCTACCATTTCCTTTGTAAGACACTTGATAAATGAAAAAGTGAAAGAAAATACTCTCTTTTGAATAAAGTTTTGATTGTTTACCTTGATATTAATGCTGGTAAACACATAACAAAACATGATAGCTGAAGTGAGCTACCATCGGGGTAAGTTTGGTGTTGCTGTAATTAACCAGAGGCTTACTTCTGTACAAACACTTTCAGAGTGCTGTAGCGTAGTAGTAGTTAACTGCACCTGATCTGCCCACTGCTCCTAATTCGTGGTGCATTTGTATTTTAGATGCTAAGATACCACATTTTTGCATGTAATCCATGTAGAAAGTGCAGAGAAAAAGAGCATTATACCTGCACTTGCCAGTGTGTTTCCTCATAGCTTAGCCTTTGCATTCCAGGCGTCTGAACAGCTTCAGCCGGACACTGTTTTAAAGCACGGCAGATAAAATTTTCCTTCTTTGTCTGTAACTTACACTGGCCTGAATCCAGAAAGGGGAAAAACAGACTCTTAAGCCTTTGTAACAAGCTTAAGGTTTATAACTCTGCTGGGCTAGAAATGGGAACTAGGCCGTCTCTCAACCCAGACACAAAGTTTACAATTGGCAGGTTTGTTATCAAAGTGAGCAGTTTTATCTAACTCTAGTTTTCACTATTTTTTAATCCAGACCTTTCTGTCTGTAATTTTTTCTTCCTTTTATCATCAGTGCCCAGCGGTCTTATGTGTATGTTCTGTTACGGAGTCACTGGGAGTGACTGTAGACAAGAGGGAAACAGTGAGTTTCCTCCAGCCTCTGTCAGCTTCTTTCTCCCAGATTTCGATTTAATCCATGTTTTCTAAAGGTGTGGTGAGCAACAGTTGAGTTGTCTGACTTCATTTGGATAATGCATGTAAGGATGAGATGTGGTAAGAAGGCTCAGCCTGTGGGTGAGAGCAGTAAACTGAGGTTTTAACACCTACAGGTTAGTTTCAGATGTTGCACAATTGCTTTGGAGTTGTTTTGTAAACTAGGGTAGTAAGAACAAAGATATAATTGCATAGAACAAATACACAAGTAATTGTATGTGAAGTTTGCCATGTGCAATGTACCTGGCACAGTCCACTGTTACTGTGAAGTGTAAAAAATTAACAAAGGTTGTAAAATTATAAGCCAGAGCAAGTACTGCTTAGGTAGGTTCATCTCTAAAATGTCCCATTTATTAACAGGAATCATAACAATGACAGAATCCTAGTAGCAATGTAATTTCGACATAAATTATTTCCCACAGTTTAAGCACAGACAAATTAACACCTATTGGCATTCTGCAAGAGGGATGTTGGGCAGCCCCCCAACTGATGCTGCTTTGGCAAAAGGTGAGGCAGTGGGTTAAGGAGGTTTGCTCAAAAGAACAGAAGTAAAAGCTCTGTTCTTCTATCTGAGGCTGGCAGGGACGATGGGCTGAGAAGGAGAAGTTCTCTCCTGACTAAAAAACCACCTTTAATTTTCGTGTCAGAATTGCAAATTTGATGGTATCTACTTCTATCTTTCTCCGTTTCTGGTCTCTAGTCAGATGTTATCACTGCTGCTGCTACCTCAGCAGTCAAACCCAGTGCTTTTTCTCCGTCCCTGCAGAGAAAAGCTGAGCATACTAGTGGAAACACCAATGCTATATATATATTTTGAGCAGAGGGTGGGTATAATATGTTGTGCTGAACTAAAAAATGCTCTCTGTGTGTGTGTATATATACACAGGTATATTCTGCTCACTAAAAGCATTGACTATTGAGGTTACATAGCATAACCAGGATTACAGAATAATCCGCAAGTAGTCTTAACAGACTGGGACAAGTACAAAGAATTCACCAGTGTGAACCTTTTCTTCTTACAGATCTCAGGATATTTGATATAATTCCTAGGCCTGAGATCCTAGAAGTATGTACTTAAATTAGAATTTTGGTCCTCATTTAGAAAAAGAGAAGAGTCTAACAGGGAAAAGCATGGATACATAACCCAGACGTGAAGGCTTAGAAAATAGTAAGCAAATAAAAGGAATCCACCTATAAAAAGCACAATTTTAAGCCAGTTTGCAGATTTCAGGGGACATAGCATTTTAAGTGCTCAAATCCAGGTAGACATAAAATTTGGTGTTGCAGCAGCACAATGTTAATTTTAGTGCAGCATATGTAGTTTCTCAGGATTTCTCTCAGACTTCCAGCTTTTGCTAGTTTTTTATAGCAGTCCGTTTTTTAGTCTTTGCAAGTGTGATGGTTTTGATGGTCTGAAAGTGAGGACAGAACATTTAAACAATCCAGACTTGCTTTAGTCTTCTCTGAGGCGTTGGGGTACTTCAGTTGATAAAATGAAGTTTTATTCATTTGAAAATGGTTTGAAATTGTTATTTGGTTTGTCTTTTTTACATAATAGAAATTCTAATACCATTTTTTAATTGTTACTATTGTTTAGCATTTCCCTGTTAATTCTCATAAGGCTATTTTCTGTATTTCTCTGTCAGCTGAAATTTCAGGCAGGCCATACACAGCAGATAATAAGTTGTAGTAGAAATGTGACTTCATTCCATTTTTCTCATGTATTTTGGTGTTAGTCAACAAGAATTTTCAGGGTGCAGGCCATTCTTAGATAGTTGGTGTGAAAGTTCTAAAAATAGTTTCTCTTGTTCTCACTGATGAATACATGGAATATTTTTCCTTTTCACTGAACTGATGTGTCTTATCCCTGGCACATCTTCCTTAGTATCACTGCTTCTGAAGCACAGTCTTTTCCCAACTTCACCATATCTCTTTCTAGGATTTCTTTAGTAAGCACATGTGGAATAGTGGGTTAATCATATCAACTACACAGCTGCTTTTAGGTGGACTGGATTAACTGTGATTGCTCAGTCAGTGTACACATGCACAGGAAATCCAGTGCATTTTCCATGTATTATCTAGTCTGCACACATGCTGTCAATTTGGCCCACGTATCTCTAGTGAACATTTGTCCAGGACATTTGTATATCCAACAGCAACTGGTACTGCTCCAGCTGAGCTGCTGCATGTCAGGGATCCTTGGGTAAGTAATTTCAGATTTCAAAGTCTGACAGAGAACCTTCCCGCAGGAAGATCTAAGAAAATATTTTGCCTTCAAATTGAAAAAAATTCTTAAACTTTGAAGATGCTTCCTGGGCTTGTTATATTACAAGTATGATTTGACAAGCTTAATGTTTTGACATGCTGTGTTTTGTTCTGGTTTTAAATTTTCTGTAGTATTCATAAAAGTGGAAAAAAGGATGGACTGTTCAAAGAGAATCTTTTGTTACGTGGATGTACCATTAGAAATACAGAAGAAGTTGCAGGAATAGTAATCTATGCAGGTAAGAGCTGTTTTTCTGTCTTATGGGGCATACCACCTTTTTATAGTTTTCTTAAAATAATAGCAGAGTTCCAGAGGACACATTTGATGCAATTCTCTCTGCAGGGCATGAGACCAAAGCTTTGTTAAATAATAATGGACCACGTTACAAGCGCAGTAAGCTTGAAAGACAGATGAATGCCGATGTCCTTTGGTGTGTCCTCATACTTCTAATCATGTGTCTGTTTTCTGCCATCGGTAAGTGCTCTTTACTAGTAGAAACTTAAGTATTACACTGTCTTGGGATTCATACACTTAGCTTTATGGAAAACATACGTGTCTGCCAAAACATAAATCCATAAAGCTGTGTCTGTACTAATTTTTGTCAAAAATCAAAATGTCTTAATACACACACTGATCTAAATACCTTCTTAGTCTCAATCAAATATATGCTATTAGCACCAGAGATCTGAAGTCTTATACTACCCTTGACAGCATCCAAAAATGTCAAGTCAAAACCCCCCCCCAGTTTATATGCAGTCCCCTCAAAATTACAAGTGTTAGAGTGTAACATGTCATTAATCAGTCAGCAAAGTAATTTATGAGCAGAGAATAAACATAATCAGCACAGTGGTATTCCCCAATACTATTTATTAAATTGAGGGCACAGTGCACAACATGGACTCGCTGTCCCTGAGGCTGCAGCTTTAACATAGAAGAAATAAGCAAAAGTCTGCATAAATCCAAGTAGAATATTCTCTAGCCTTCTGGGAGTGTTTAAGGAAATGCTGCAGTTCAGGTTATGTCTCTTCAGGCCTTTTTTCTGTTCATTTGTGAGAATTGAGTTTTACATTTGGCACCCAAAGTGATTTTTATGTATGGCATATGAATTCCACATCCTTAATATTTGTGTGTTCTGTAATGTTTGTATGTGAGTCATATGGCATAAACACCAGAATGTTTCCTAACAACCGTGGTGTAGTTTCATAACAATCTTATGCCATTTTAATACATCTCTGTGTGCCTTTTCCCAGGTATTGTTAAATGCTGCTTAAAGATGAGCATTTCCAGCTGTGAATCAGCCAGCTTGTTTCCACTGAGTTCATGACACGCTTTGGTAGTGTTTCAGTGTTGGGAGCCTAGTCCACAGGGCTGAAGTGTCGTGGTGAGGCTTCATAGCAGGGAGGCACTGCTGGCAGCTGTCCCCTCTGTCACTGCCCCCGCGGTGCTGTCCCCAGAGCAGCAGCAGCAGCGGGGCATGCCCTGTGAGTGGCTTCAGTGTAGCTGGGGCTCCCCAGAGGAGTGAACGTGAACGGGAGGAGGAGGCACACAGTAGGTGACAGGCGCGCCTTCCCTTCTGTCCGGCCTGCTACGAGGCTGGAAACCGCCAGCAGAGGGCCAGAGCAAACTGCTCGAGGTGCTGACAGCCACAAACAGCTGGAAAGAAATTTGCTCGAGCCCTTTGAGTTGCGTGGTGCTCTGTAGAAGTCAGGCCATTTTCGCACCTTCTGTCAATAATGTATAACTGCAGATATGACACTTAATTCTTTTGAAAATCTAAGGTTATTTATAAAACAAACCTTAATGTAGGTCATTCTCGGTGTGGAGCTTTCTATTTTTGCTCTCAAGAATAAAAATACACACATCAATAAAGACATCATGCATGTGATCTCATATTGGTAGTACAGGGACAAAATAATCTGCTCACTTACGTGTTTTTATTTTTCAGTGCTGGGTCTGTGTATCAAGGATCTAGTCAAAGGTGGTTTACAGAAGATTACTTTTAAAGTAGACCTTTGTCTTTTTTTCTGATTTTCGACATATAGTGATAGTTTGACTGCTTTTTGTTGCAGAAGAATTCTTCCTTATTTTTTATGCCTTAAAAACATCAGGCATACCATTTTAGGGATTTTAGTATTGTAAATATTAGTGCTGTACTTAAAAAGGCAATGTTCTGTCTCTTTAGCAAGAATGTAATTTTCCCAGCAATAACAATCTTATCTTTATTTAGTTGTCAGCACAATCAATTAAAAAAAAACATTTCGATCAAGACCTAGAATTGCTTCTGTTCTTCATTCCTCAGCTTCCATGCTGTTGACTCTGTTGGTACTGCTATTTTGTTAGTTCTGTGCATGTGGTAGATATTACTCACACAGTAAAATTAAAGTCTCTTCTGAAACTAGTTTACTGATAGTTGACTGGTGATATATTTAGTACAGTGGAGTACTTCCGTTTTAACACATAGTGTATCACTGAAATTAATCACTTTCTGAAGAGGTGTAGTTTTCCTTAGTGATTACAGAAACAGTCTAAACTACTGAGACTTGCCAGCTCACTTTGTTTAGATAAAGTTATGTAAAATGAATCTTGCATGCTGTCTTTAAAAGCCAAAAGCCCTTTCTCAAACCCCAAATCCCAAGGCAGAAAAAACCATGGATTTGGGGCATTTTTCAGAAGTCATGCAGAATATTTGAAAACAAGTACCAATTTTCTACATAACTCTTAAGAACAAATTCATACAATAAGCATTTTTCCTTGGAGTTAATTTGCTTTTTTCTCTCTTCCAATTCTTCTCCAGGTCATGGTCTATGGGTATGGCAGTATGGTGAGAAGAAGAAACCAATTTTTGATGTTCCAGGGCCTGATGGCAAATATTTGTCACCTGTTTTAGCTTCAGTATATTTATTTCTGACAGTGATCATAGTGTTCCAGGTAATCAAGTTGTACATGCTGTTACCTCTGTTCCTAGTTGGCTGTGATAAAGTTATAAATCTGCAATATGTGTAGTACTCGTTTTACCAGTAAGGCATGTAAGAAGCTAATCAAGCACCAAAAAGATCCCAGAAGGTTGTAGTAAATAGCACAGGGTATATTTGGAGGCCTGTCACTAGTGGTGTCCCCCAAGGTTCAATACTGGGTCCGGTGTTGTCTAGCTTATTCACCAGTAACTTGTATGAAGGGGCAGATGCCTCCTCAGCAAGTTCACTGGCACCAAGCTGGGCGGAGTGGTCAATAACCCAGAGGGCTGTGCAGCCCTTCAGAAGGACCTCAGAGGGTTGGAGAGATGCTCAGAGATCTGCCTGAAATTCAACAAAGGCAAGTGCAGGCTCCTGCACCTGGGGAGGAACAAGCTCATGAACCAGAAAACAAGCTTCACTCTTCCTATCTGCCCACTGTGGAAGAATTGTGGATGCCAGTTTAGGTACAGTGTTCTGGTATGAAAATAAATTTTATACTTTTTTAACAGCTTTTCAGATAGACTTCTCTTAGCAAATCCATGTGTCAGCCAGGTAACAAACTATGTTAAAAGATTTTGGTCCTGAGGAGAAATATCTTGAACGGTGAAGGTGGTAAGTTAAGAGAAGTAAAAAAACCTCATGTCACTGAGATATTACTGAACTTTGCCTAGTGGGACACTAGAGGAGGTTGCTTTACTGGAGGCAGCAACTTGTTTATAAAAGGGAATGAAAAAGAATGTTAAAATCATTTTTACCCTGAGGGATTAGGTTATGATATTGGTTAAGAAAATTCACCACAGAATTCTTTAAACACCTACCTTTCACTGAAGTTTTTGTTTAAATGACCACATTAGCCACTTACAGACTTGCTATAATTTATCCCTCATATCTAATTCAGAAGACTGAACAATGTATGCAGTCAGGAATTTCTATCCTGAAAAAAATATCTGCAGAGAAAAACTCATGTACAAATTAGGTATTTTATGTAGTTTTGACAATCCTCAAGAAACAGTTTAAAGTCTTTTCGTGTCTCCTTCTTCAGCACTTACAAAATGTGATCTTCATTCAAATAATTTGCAGTACAAAAGCCAAGGCTAAAAGATATTGCTCCTATGGAGAGATTAACATTTCTCATTTTGTTTCTTGTATTCCTGCAAAGTGAATTTGTAAACAGTCCTATTACTTTTGGAGAACAAATGTATTCAATCCTTTCACATCTGCAGTATTCTGATTGTATGGTCTGGTTTGGGTTGGGATTTTTTTTTTCTTTTCCTTCCCCAGCTAGTTTCAAGCTCAGCTTATTAGCCTAAGAAAGATTTGCTTCTGTCCACGTTTTGATAATCAGTTTTCTAGACATAATAACATATTCCAGCCCTGCAATTCACCATAGGTTTTCTTCATCTAACACAGTAAATAAACTCTTTAAAGATGATAATAACTTTAGCGTAGATGTTTAAAGTACATAGCTTCTTTATGTTCCAGTCTAATACCAAGTTAACTAGCTTTAATAATTCATTGTGTCCTTGCTTCTGTTTTCTCCTAATTCTCTTTCCTTTTGTATATTCTAGGTTCTGATTCCAATTTCTTTGTATGTATCCATTGAAATAGTTAAAATCTGCCAAGTATACTTTATTCATCAAGATAAAGATTTATATGATGAAGAAACAGACTCTCAGCTGCAGTGCCGAGCTTTAAATATCACAGAAGACTTGGGTCAGGTGCAGTTTATCTTTTCAGACAAGACTGGGACACTTACTGAAAATAAGATGGTTTTCCGAAGATGCACTGTTTCTGGAATAGAGTATTCCCATGATGATAACGGTGAGCTCATGGTCACGTTTTCTATCTAACAGTTGTACTTTGGGCAAACTGAAGTAGTCATAAAAGTTGCTGTAATCTTAAATCAAAAAGAAAAACAAAAGAAATTGCGCATAGGCGCTCAGCAAACTCCGTAACAGCTGTTTTCAGATCAGTGTAATTTGATGGCTGTGTTCAGCTAGCAATGACTATCTTACCAGAGTGTTCTGTAATATCTACAGTTTGTTGTCAAGACTTTTAAAGCTTTTGGCTTTAGCTCCTGATGTAATAAACCACTTGAGCACGTGGGTAATGTAAGAAAATTGAATAGTGCTGCTGGTATCACAATTTTTTGGTGTGTTTGAATTATACAGTGTAAAATAACACTTTTAAGCATACAGGCAGATTAGTGTCTGATTGAATGCCTGCAATGAGATTATCCTTTTGTGCTGAGAAATAAATGCAAACAAAGCTGCTGGTTTTCATATTAACAAGAAACATAATCTGATAGAGTATTTTAAGTTACCTTTGTCAGATTCTTTTCAGTGCTCCTGTGTGAAAAGTGTCTGCGTCAGGTATGTTTGCTCTATGAACACTGCAGCTGAGAGAATATCCACAAGTATCAGCCTCTTAAAACACTAATAACTTACTGTTTTTCATGAGGCAATGTGAGAGTTGTCATCCCTCTATTATTTCTTCACCCTTTTAAAATTAGGAATTGATTTCCTGTTTTGTGATGTTTGTAATTAGTGTTATTTTTCTCTAACATACTATTGTTATCACTTTTGAAAGAACAGATCTTAACTCTTCAAATCATGTTCTGTATGCAGAAAAATATTGATAGCTACAATATTTCATTCCTGTTTGCAAAAAATAAGTTTCTTACTCTACACAACACACAAAAAATCCTATCTGATTAGGAAGTTTTCTCAAAGAACACTACAGAATTTCAGCTTACAAATAAGATACAGAATAAGATAAAGAATCAAAATAGACTGGGAACTCTAAAACATGCTTTAGAAAGATGATAAGATATTAAATTGGAAAAAGATATTTTGAAGTATTGGGTTGTTCTTTTTTTTCTCCTGCTTTAAAGTAGTACTGAGGCCTTAAATTTAAGGCACTCTTTTTCAAGAAACTAGATCTTTCGGTAGTGTTATTATTGTTAGAGAAAGGACTTAGAGAGAAGCTGTGAGTTCCTGCCTCTGTACAGTAGGAGTACATTGCTGGACTCCTAATTCTGCTTGTGACACTCTGATTATTCATTCTTTTTTTCTTCTTCTCTGCCATTGATTGTTTGCTTGTTTATACTAATTTCAGAGTGTATTCTGTTCCTTGCAAGAATGATGTTATTGCCAATTAAAACAGAGCAGAAAAGGTATTTTTATGAGCTTGGTATCATCAGATAATATGTAGGCTGAACTCAGGCCCCTGCGTTGAGTGTTGAATTTTCAGATCCTTTTTCTTCAAATGTAGTGTATTTAACAGAAATCTAAGTTTGTGCATGCTTTCCTCTTATGATCTCATATTACAATATAAAAGTTAATGAAAATAGAGTGAATGTCGCTACAAACAAAAGTGTCAGATAAAACATAAACTGATTATTTTTTTCAGTCATTCTTTTCACCTATGGCTGTGTTTGGGCTTCATTGTAACTCCAGTCAGTATAAAATTTCTGACAAATTTTTAAATTGACATATAATATGTACATAGCATTTTATTCTTTTGGTTTTTTCCCTCTAGGGAAAATAGGTCTTTCTCTATAATTCTTTATATAAATAGTGATAGTTTCTGTTTATTTTGTTCTCTATAATCAGTATAAATAACACAATAAATACTATTCTTCATTCAAGTATTTTGTTAGCTCCATTCTGTAGTTTGATTTTATAACCATCTGTTATCTTTCCTGCTGCTGAAACCTTCTTGTTTAGATATGATAAAACGTCTATCACAGCTCTTTCTGGTTTTAGGGTGTGCATCAACAACATTTCATTGCTGTGTGCTTACTTGCAAATGATTTGTCAGCCAGTTTTCTGTGTCTTATACCAGAGTATCTGAATTTCCCACGTTTTAACTGATACCATCCTGCTCTGCACCTCAGGTTTTGTGGAAGACGTCATGAAATAGAAAATTCTAAAATCTTTCAGTTACGGGGTGATCTGAGGTTGCCGTATTTGCAAGAAAACCAAGTAAAATGCCTTTGCCTTTTTGGATCTGTTTCATAGATGACATTATGACTTCACCTATCCGAGTATTTTTTTCCTGCCTAATGGTTTGTTACTTGGAGTCAAACTTTGAGTAGCACTTTAGATGAAGAAATTAATTTTAAATTATTTTACATGGGTCATGATGCAAAAGCTGCGGATAACAGGTCATTTTCCACTGTAAAAGTAGATGCCTAAGGATGAAAATATCCTTGCTCTGACCTCTTTGACTTAAGTTTGTTTTTCTGCTGTGGTGGGGTAGCAGTGCCTGGCATTCCAGTTGCTTGACCCTGCTCATGATAAGATCCTGTTTTCAGTTTTGGATAGCTGTACAAAACTTCTAACTATTTGGTTCAAATTTACCATGCCAGATGTTTGCCTCAGGCATAAATTTTATGAGAGAAATTTCAGTTATAACAGCACCATTCAGCCATATTCAAGAACAAGGCTAAGATGTTGCAGACTTTTTTTCCCATGGCAAGATGTTCTGGCAAGTTTTCCTCTGAAGTCAGTTGGAGGTGCTATATTCTTGGGCTAAGCCATGCACACACAGAGAGCAGGATAGTTATGTCTACACTGGCAAATTGAGGTCTGAAATTTCCTAACTTCTGACCTTTTGTTTTCTTTTAAAGCATTTTTTTCTGCATAATCTTGGACTGCTGCAAATCTGTTAATTACTCAACCAACAGATTGTGGATAGCCGTCATAAATTTTCTCTATGCTGCTTTATAAGCTCTCCTCCCTAAAATTTATTCAGAGTTATGAGAAATTACCCCATTTTTTTCTGTTCTACAGGGATTGTTATTATACTGCATTTGTCATTGTCATATCTCAGTTCCTTGCACTAAGGGAGTGCATTAAGCAATGCACATGAGTTCCCTGACGTGTAGATTGGTCTTTCCCCTTCTTCCTCTCCCTATACGTGCAATGCACAATTTTGGGGGTTTGGGAGCTACTTTAAAGGCATATGCTATGTTGTGTTAGGTTTGGCATATTTGAGGCGGCGTGTCTTTTTCTTCAGTGGTAGGAGTATCCTTATTTTCCTTGGAAATTCGTACCACAAAGCTGTATAAATTCCCCATGTGAAAGGTGAGCTTTGTGATTATGAGGGAGAGTTCTGTTTTGCATCAGACATGGATGTGTTAATCATGGTTTTCATCACAGAGATTTATGCAGACCTTATGCGGGGTTGAAGCAATTATTACATGCTTTAAAATAAAAACTGAAACCCTGAGCGAGACTTAATACATTTTTAGGTATGGGAAACAAGTTTTCTTGAATTTTCTGGAGAAGACATTTTCCTCCAGAATTCTCTATTAGCTCTAAGTTTCTTATGACATGGATGGCGCTATGCCCAGGAGTATTGAATTGTTTTGGTCTAGACAAGAGGTGACAAAAACATGAATAATAGAGGGCAGTAAATTGCACTAGTGTGGGACAGAATCAGCTGGAGGCAGTACAAAGTATTACTCATGGGTACTGCTATGTGAAAGCTTAGCACTGAAGAGGAATCCAGGAGTGCTCATGAAGACTGTAGGGGAAATGGTGAGCATACTTAATAATAGTTCCATGATGGAAGTGCTGTGGAATATTCATCACTGTTGAGGTCACTTACAGTATTTTGATGGTGGATTATGCACTGGTTTGGATCAAATTTTGGGAATTTGTACTGCACATTTGGGTCCTGTGGAACGTTGACAAGGATGGGATTCTAGTTACCTAATTGTTGATATTTGCATGGAGGATAGTAATCTCGTAAGTTTACAGTTACTGGAGAAAATTAAACATTTGTGGGATGTAATTTATCAGATTTGTTTTAGACATGGTTCTCTAATATGTGCCTGTTTCTCTGTGGTTTGGAATTCTCGGTACAGACAAAGAGAATTCTCATCTCATGTCTGTGTGACTGTTGTGTCTCCAAAGGTTCTTCTTGACTGGCAAAGTGTTAATTCAGGAGCACAAAAGAGGAGCACTCCAAGCAGAAAAATGATTGTCCCATTTGTAAATGTCCTGGATATTTACAAAATACCCATTGGCACTACACTCTGGTTATATCCCAGAATTACTCTTCCAATCAGTACTACCTTCTAGCCCAAAAGAATGTTAGCACAAAAAGAAAAAGAAAAAATGTGTTGTTTCCCTGTATGTCAAATCTCATGGCCATACCAGAGCTCTTCCATTCAGGCTAGGAGACAGCTTCTAACAATTCCTAGAACTAGCCATGCCCCAAGTCTGTCTGCTAATCCCGAAGACAGTAAGTGCCCAAAAGCCAACTGTGCTTCTGAAAGTCTTAACACGATTTAGCTACAACCAGATGGTCTTGGCCTGACATTTGCTGTAGTTGTTTTCCAAATGCTGAATTAATCACACTCTTGCCTATGGGATGTGATCTCTGTTTTTCTAGTTTTAGCTACCCATTGTATGAAGCTGTTGACAAAACATGAATTGAATCTCCATGAATACAACCACAGAAATCTGAAAAATCTGAATTTTTCATTCTTTGAATTCCTCCCCCTTCCTTCCAATGATTGTGAAAAAAACTATAGACAACATAAGAATAAGAGAAGTTTATGGAAGTGAAGGCAGATGATAAAAACCTCAGTGATTTTCTCTTGTCTAACAAAGTTTCTTAATCACTAAATCTGAGAGAGAATGAGTTTCTTTCTGCTGTCCGGTTTTTCTTGATGAAGGTTGGCTAGCAACTAATTTTCATAGGAAAGTATATAATGTTAAAAAAAGTCTGTCTTAGTTTGGGGGGCTCTTTTGTAGTGGAATTTTCTTACACTTTTTGTGTGCAGTCACAGGAACATAGCCTGCATAGTTCAGCCATATTAGAGAATTTTTTTTAAGGCATAGAAATCGAAGAACCTTTTCCATAAATGCAGCAGTTGCTTCCAAAGGGATTTCTCATCTGCCACCTTTAAAATCTGACAATCTTCAGAAATCAGGATAGTCCATTTAGCCTTTCCCAGAAAGCTGAAAACCTTTAGCAGAACTGGGTACTCCAGGCACTCTGTGTAGCTTTTTTGTAGTTTCTCATTACCTTTCTTACTGCTTTTTGAAAAATTTTAGTTGGTAACTAAGGAGAGAACCAGTATGAGCTGATGTAGAACCCAGTACATAGAGAGTGCCCCATTTTAAATCCTATAAAAGACAGAATAACTCATACCTAGAGACAAGTACTACTTTTCTCTAAGCATATACCTACTGACAATTCCTCTGAAAAATCTCAAGGAATTACCTCCGTTTCTAAGTGGACTAAGGAGTTCTTAATAAAGGACTTAAGGTTATTAAGCCCCTGGGGATGCCAAGGGGTTAGAGGAAGGGAAATCTTGGTGTTTTCTTAGCTCAAGACTTGCTCTTCTGGGGAAGTTCTTGCAAAGTAAATTAAGATTGTGTTAGCACACTTGTACAAATTTATAGCATTCTAGCTGCTTGACTGAACCTTTATGTAGACACTAGAGTGCACTTCAAAGTGAAATAAGCTTGCACTTACAAAATAACAAGGAAATACGGTGGTGTAATGGTGTAAGGGCTACACATCTAGATTTACTTTGTGACAGTTCAGTAGCAACTTTATTGAATGGTCTGAGGCAAAATGGAATTTTTCCATGGTGAAATAGTGCCCACACACTGACAGCTTAAGTATTCTGGTTTAGGGGGTCTGCAGTTTTATTCTGCTTGAAGGGAAATTCTTTACAGGTTCCTAATGCCACATTTCTAGTTAGTGGAACATCTGGCTGTGTGGAAACAGTGTCTCTGTCAGCCTGCAAAATGGACTTCTTGTCATAGAACATACATGGCATGGAAGGTAAAACAGAAAGAAAACAAAATCAAAATGATATGAAAGAAAAACATTTTTAAAATGAAAGAATTTATCTTCAAATATTTAGCAGCTACTACAGGAGTTTTATCTGTAGCTTCCTGCTGTCTTCTGAAAGATAGAAGAGGGTTAATGGAATAAGTATTAACTGTTGTTTCTTCTTTGTGCTATAAATATAAAGTGAACTACAGGATAGTGAAATTTGACTTTCATGAATTGCATTGTTGTGTTACCAAAGTTGTTTGTGTCTTTGCCCTTAATAAGAAACTCGATTGAAAAAAAGATCAAGGCCATCAATTTTCAGTGCTGAAACTGAAAAGCATCCCACAACAATGCCTTTCAGGTTCACGTTCACAGGAAAAGGTTCTCAATTGGAGAGAGCTGAGTGGGTGGAGAAAACAGCATGTTCCCAGAGAAGCACGCACTGCACAGCTGAAGCAATGTGAACCTTAGCCGTAGCACAACGATTGATTTCAGTATTTCTTTAAACTTCTTAATTCTTGCTGCATAATGTATAAAACTGCACTTGAGAAAATGTTGAAAGGTGCTCAGGTTTTTTGTTGTTGTTGTTGTCAAGTTTCCCTTGGTATAAACTGAAATAAAACCATTTTTATCAAAAGAATTACATTTGATTTGGTTAAATGAGATTCTAGTCTTGTTCGTCTTTCCCTTTTCCTCCTTTTCTCAGTGGCAAGGACAATTAAATGGATGTGCTACAATAAAACCTGTATAGGGAGCAAAAGGTAGCTATTATTACATAGACTAAGAAGAACCACACTATCAGTGTAATGCTAATAAATAAACTGAGTGCTGCATTAGGAAACAGCTTTTGCTATGTTGAATTAAAAAAATACGTTCAGATGTAATGCAAGAAAGAAGAGCAATGAGGAATCCAAAAATATGGTATGCAGGCATAACTATTGTACAGGAAATGCATTGTCTGCTTAACCATGGGGTTTTTATACAGGGAATAAAACTATATTCAGTTCAGGATCTTTGAAGTCCTATATTTCAAGATGTATTTTCAGAGCAGAAGCTTACAGTAAGTATGAAAATGTATCCTTTAAAAAAAACCTCTTCTTGGAAGGGAGTTGGACCAGCTGAGTAGTACATTTTGCAAAGCTGAAGTAAGTAACTGTAGCCAGTCCTTCCCCTGTCAAGGAATATTACCTGTTATGAGAAGAAGCAGCACAGAGTTCTGCCAGCCTACCATTCAAATGTCCAGCATCTTTGGTGAAAATATTATCCCTATGGCAAATCCAAGCTTTTCTTATGCTTTTCCTGAGCATGGCCATGCCCACATGTCGCACCAACTCTGCTTGAGACTGGTTTTGCTGCTGAGGGCCGTAATGAAAATGAGGCACAAAAATGTTTTTCTTATGATTGATTTAAATCTTAAATGTTGATAAAGTGCAGAAAACCTTACTGGTGTGTCATCTTGAGCAATGCTTTTTCAGCCTGGGGTTAGCAGCATGTAACTAGGAGCCTGCAGAAGATAATGAAGGCAGAGCTTGCACTGTCTGACTGGGCACTGCCCTCACACAGGCCCCATCCCAGGGTGTGCACTCCATCATACATCGCCAGTGCAGAGAAGAGAAGAGAACAGAAGGACAAAAGCCTTTCAGTGTGCTGCTCCATTCTGGTTCTTGAGGCATCAAAGTAACACACTGGGATGTCAACGTCTCCTTCCTTCCTGCCTGCCTTCCTTCCTGCTTTCCTTCCTGCCTGCCTTCTTGCCTTCCTGCCTGCCTTCTTGCCTTCTTGCCTTCCTGTCTGCCTTCCTTCCTTCCTTCCTTCCTTCCTTCCTTCCTTCCTTCCTTCCTTCCTTCCTTCCTTCCTTCCTTCCTTCCTTCCTTCCTTCCTTCCTTCCTTCCTTCCTTCCTTCCTTCCTTCCTTCCTTCCTTCCTTCCTTCCTTCCTTCCTTCCTTCCTTCCTTCCTTCCTTCCCTGGGTTTTCTTTGAAAGGAATCTGTTTTGCTGGGGGAACAGTGAGCCATCTGGCACTGTCTGGCTCTCCTCTTGATCCAGGGCCTGGATCTCTGCTTAGTATGTGCTGCAGTTCACTTTGGGCCCTCTGTGTAGACTACTTCTGATATAGACAAATCTATAATCAGTTGAATTAAATTCACACTACAGGGATCTGTATTTCCACTGGCAAAAGGCATAGAGGCTTACAGAGCAGAAGAAAGTGGGAGTTAGTGGGCAAGAGTGATGGGAGAGCTTAGAACTGCACTGGCCCAAAGCACATGCATGAAGTTGCAGGAAGCAGCCTGTGGAGGTGAAATAAACTTCATTTACCTGCAGCTCGTTACCATGCAATAGAAGGACCAAGGAGACCAATGACCTGCCTAATTCATTGAGCTGTCCTGTAGGTTCTGTCATACAAATCAGAGAACTAGGCAGGCACTGAAAGGATAAGGCAACAGTGCTGTGCTTTTCTCTTGGAAGCTGTGTGGCTCAAGGAGCAGCTGCCTTCATAGCAGTGAATGTGCCATTGCTCAACCTCTTTCCCACCTCATAACACAGAGGAACATGTATCCCACCAAACAATGTTAATGAAGGAAACTCCCCAGTCATCCACCGATAGTCTACATCAGCTTCAGGGCCTGGGCTGCAGGGGCTCTATTCAAGCTGTGGGGCAGAAGTGATCTGCAGTGTGTCCTGCAATCTCTGTGTCTCCAAATGCACTATGGCCCTTTCTACATCCACGGTCTGAATTTTTTGCCAGGAGGAGCCAGAGTGCAGTGGAGGATACTGCATACATGGGCATACAGTTAGAGCAGTGACCAGGTGTGCAGTCACAGCCAGGGCTGAGAAACTCTCCCATTTGCCACATTTCAGACAAAGCCTAAACATGTTTCGAATGAGTTGGAAAAACCTCTGATGTATGATACTGTAGTGACAGAGCTATTGCCATGTACTGTGTGTGGTCTGGTTTCAACTCCTCCAGCTGCTTTCTGACAGCTAAAACATGTTTGGAAATTACAGTGGATAGTGAGTGGGTTTTTCTTTGTTTGTAAAGCTAGATACATTGAAAGTGATTGCACGCCAAACTCACCATATAAAATGCAAGATTTTTCGCAGGAAGTATTTTGAAATAATTTTTTGTTTGTTTGTTAAATTCCTGAATAATTAATTTACATGCTAGTGATTTATCCTTTGCTATTAGGAAAATCTAATTTGTTACACTGGAGAACTGAAACAAACTGAGCCACAAGTATGTAACTTGTACTGTATATCTGTAAAGTGTGGATTATTTTGAAAGCACAATGAAAAGCTTTTCAATGAATACATAATGAAGGAATAAATAGATACCTGCCTAGAGTGGTTTTGCCTGCCTAATGAATCACCCAGATTAATAAATGCCCGTGGTCTTCCGGAATGAAAAAATATGTTGTATATCAGTTAGAGCTAAACAGCCAGTCATTAGAGGGTCAGGATTCCACAGTTGTTTCACACCTCTGCTTTCTGTTTCCTGTTTGATTTCTGTATATTCAACTGCCAAGATTGTTTTCTAGCATTAATTTTTTTAGTTGGATTCTTCACTGAGGAAGCATTCATCTATCATTTGGAAAAACTCTTTCGTTCTGTGTAAACCAGGAATTAGTCACTGCAGCAAATGGTGATAGGAATAAGTGTTGCAGCAGGTGAGGGTACCCTGGTTTTCATACTGCATGCTGCATTGTCCTGCCTATCATGCAGAGAGGAAGGGACAGACCCCAGGGTGGTTTTAACACTAGGCTAGCAGTCAAGAATAGGGGTTCATGTCTCCACTCTGCAGCAAATGGCCCAGACCTTAAGCAAGGCTTTAATGCTGTCTGTTCCTCATCCCTGTGTGTAAAATAGTAGTGCTCTGTAGGTGTGTTGTTCTGAGTACATTACAGGTGTCATTAACTGGTACTCAGTAGATGTGACATTTTTTCTGGAAAATACTTTATTTGAAATTCGTGTTGGAAATTACAGGAAAAATTTCTGGATTATCTCCTACTCAGATTTCAAGTGAAGACCAAATTATTTGGTTGATTTCATCAGGCAGAGCTGTAGAATAGTGTTCAGGGATGCACTGAGTTACTGCAGAGTCTAACTGCCTTTCAGAGAGAATGTGATGATAAGGGAGGCAGTGCATCGTGTTACATTTCTAATTATGTTATCTGCATCCTCCATTAGATATTACCATTCAATTAAGACTACACTATATCTCCTGGTAATGGAATCATTCATTATTACTGTGGAAGCACAGTATAATATTAAAATCAGACCATTTGGAAAAAAGTCACCTCTCTCTCTTTCTAAGCCACTTTTAACATATGCAACATTTGTCCCTTTTTATTTTTACTGATAGCCAAACGCTTAGCAATGTACCAAGAACCTGATTCTGAGGAAGAAGAGGCAGCCCCAAAAGGAGGAACTCTGTCCCAGCGTGACAGTATCTGTAGCCATCAGAGCATCAAAGTGATACACAGGAGCCAGAGCACCAAAACCCACCGGCGCACAGGTAGCAGAGCTGAAGCAAAAAGAGCAAGCATACTCTCGAAGCACACTGCATTCAGTAGCCCAATGGTAAGTCATGAGAACTAAATGCCCAGTGTCCTGTATCTTGTAATAGAGCCATGTCCTGAAAAGGTAAAGAAATCTGTAGCGCAGATTTCTTTATAGATTTCATCTTGGTGTTTTTACTTCTGTGGTCACAGCTGTTTGTACAAAAACAATCAAGTGTTGGCATAGATCTTATCTAAATACCTTGTCTGTGGGAACAAGCTGGAGGTAAAGACAATCTGAAACGTTTTAGTTATACTTTGATTTTGAAAAGAAAATGTATGTCTTTTATCTACAGAAGCTGAGAATAGCATTGAGGTGAAGGATTTAAATTGCTCTGCATATGCCTCTTCTTTTCTCTTTTGTCAGGGGATTTTAAAACTATCAAGTGCTGGGGTGGACACCACATATTCCAATTCTTAGACACTGTTGATGTACACCATAGCATAGTTCTTAGTGTGTTTCAGTGGTTATCTGTCGACTGCGTGTATTGTATTTTAAAAAGTAAACATCTTTACATTTCAAAATGTTGGTGGCTTTATGTCCTTACAACTTCATTTGGTTTTGCTGTAATTCTGTGTAAGTTTTACATAAGATGAATGGTAATAAGAGGGGAGAGGAGCCAAGTCGTGTCTATTTAGGGGTTTTGCATTGTTGCACTGTTGACACAAATTCACCCTTAGAGCAAATTACAAATACAGACCAAGAAAGATGCTGTTTTCACTGGTGGCATTTCTTGATTTCAGACAGGAGTAAGCTCTTTTGATAAAATTCCAAGCTGCAGTTTTTATCCGTGGAGTTCTGTGGTTGCCCATATTCATCAGCTGCTGTGCATCAAGAGATAAAATTCTACTGAGAAAAGAGGCTTAGATCAGTTTATCTTTTAATCTTTTGTATCCTTGCCTCCCTCTGTGTTACGAAATACCAGAGTTTGCTCTGACAAGAATTATATTAAATAAGTAGAAAATACTGATGAAATAGAGTTGAAAGTGCTCAGTGTTTCAATGTAAAAAACCCTCGTGAATTAACTTCAAATGTGTGGATGGTTGTTGTTCTCTAACAAACAATTGAAGATGGTTTCATTTTCCTGTGCTGATGTAAAGCCAAACTTTAAATGTCATTGCTGTCTATTTTTTCCACACTTTTGGTCTCTGCAGTGTACCATACTTCAGTATTAGATAATAAATGTCTTGAATTAAACAGGAAAGAGGGAGAAAATTTAGTATGTAACTCTTCTCCTATCCACTACCTCCAAAGTAGATAAATATTGCTACTATAAATATTTCACATAATTTCTACCCATAGGCTCACTGTTAACTGTTTATTGTCTAGAATGGGTGTGTTACAGTTCTCTCCACCTCTACTCTGTGGTGTAAGGCCGCCACAAAACTCTTGATACTGACACTGCATTGGATGCTTTAATTGCTTGTTGCTGCTTTGGAAACATGTAGAAACACAGATACTAATCACTGGTATTTGTTACTAGGAGAAGGACATCACACCTGACCCAAGGTTGTTAGAAAAGGTGAATGAATGTGCAAAGCATCTGGAGGTCATGAGGAACCACGAACAGCCATTATCCCATCTGAGTCCAGAACTATGTGACATATTTGACTTCTTCATAGCTTTGACTATATGTAACACAGTTGTGGTGACTGCACCAAATCAGCCCCGACAGAAGGTAAGGTAAAGAAAAAGGAAAAGAGTTCAGGCTACTTTTGCCTTTGTAGTAATTTATCTTGTAAGGTAGGGAAATGAAAACCTCCTGTTCTAGTGAGAAACCGCTGGAACGAGTTGTGAGATGACTCGTAGAACCACTATGTGACTTGAGTGAGTTTAATAATGCATTGGCTGAATGGAGTATGTTGTCAGCTATTTCATTTGCCTCCATGGCAAGATACGCTTTCATCGACAATTTCAAGATACTTCTGAAACTCTCCTGATTTCTTGTACTGTAACTTATTCATTTAATAAGCATAAATATACAAGTATGTGAGGAAACTAATTTGTAAATGTGCAAAACTTACCAGAAAGGGATATAAGCTGTCAGTGAATAAATATTTCATATGTATGGATTAAATTAAGAAAAGGCTGAGACATTTTTAAAAGTCTAAAAAGAGAAACGTACTTGAAAAACATCACTTAAAACTTTCAAATTATGTAAAAGATGCATCTTAAGCTCATTATGAAAAATAATGATCGTTACTGCTTAAATTGGCCTTAACTAGTGTCATTGATGAATGAGAATTTCAAGAACGCAATCCCAAGATGATCTGTAAGACAAAACTATAATGGAATGTAATATTAAAGCTCACAAGCAGCTGGAATTTCCATTCTGGAGAAAATTCTGCACTTTGCTTCTGTTCCAGATTGGAATAAAAAGTGAACTAGTCTGCAAAATTATGTGGTTTTGTGCCAAGGAAACATTTGGAGAATGCTCAGTTCTGCTGTTTCAGGAATGCTACACTGTTACACAATAATATAATATATATTACTAAGAATATGCTATTATTATTAATAATACTGTATCTTTGGAACAGATCTGTTTGAACTGAAATGAATGATACGTCTGAAGCAAAATGCTTCAATGCTGAAAGAGACAGGGAAAATTACTTATCGCAACGTTGTCTTTTGAGAATATTTTCAACATTAGCATATTCTCATTAAACTTTACTTAATATTTTCAACATTGGCATATTCTCATTAAACTTTACTTCTACAAGATACCACCCTTCTCAATAGAAAAATATTGCATTAACTTTTTTTCACTACCTTCACTGAATATGCACAAGGGATGACAAGGTTTCATATTAATGGTAGCTTTTAGTATGCACTGCTGATGGTGGTGGTGCAATATTGACAGACTATCCATTAGTCATATCTGAGGAGCTGAAAGAAGAAAAAAAAGTTTTAATACAAACATATGCTCTTTCATACACAGATACAATTTTGAAGTTCTAGTAAGTTTTTTTGTTGTTGTTGAGTCAGTGTTGTCCATTTACTTTCCTTTCTCAAAATACAAATACCATTACTTTTTGCTGTCAAAGAAATTTTATTCTTTATTTGGAGATGCTTAAACTGGCTATCAGTGTCAGAATTCTTGTACAGCTTGTCTTTGGCATTTGTTCATTGGTGCGTTTTGTTCTTCTTCTCAAGGTTCGAGACCGATTTTTACTAAAATCTCCAGTAAAAACCATTGAAGACTTCATACGAAGATTCACTCCAAGTCGCTTGACCTCTGGATCTAACAGCAGCAGTTCATCTAGTCTAGCTACAAGCAAATCAATGCACAGATTTGGTTTAAGCGTGCTTTCATCTACATCTACGGATAGCACTTTATTAAAACTGGAAGAGAAGCTGGCATACTCTGCACAGATGAATAACAATGGCTACAGCTCGCAGCAAGGCAGGACAGCTGTGGGGAGTGCACCTGAGGAAGGAGAACTCCGTTACGAAGCAGAGAGTCCAGATGAAGCTGCCCTTGTCTATGCAGCAAGGGCATACAGCTGTTCTCTGGTTGGAAGGCTGTCTGACCAGGTATCAGTGGAGCTACCTCACCTGGGAACCTTAAGCTTTGAAGTATTACATACGCTGGGCTTTGATTCCGTCAGGAAGAGGATGTCAGTAGTGGTCAGGCATCCTCTCACAGATGAAATAAATGTTTACACTAAAGGAGCAGATTCAGTTGTTATGGATCTTCTTCTGCCCTGCTCTTCAGGTACACCTCTTACTTACCTTTGGGGGGGTTGGGAGGCAATTAGTTTCTGAAGATCTCACTGCCTCGTCTAGCAAGTAAACTTGCCTGCTTTCATTTGGTAGAGTGGCAACCATTACCCTTCTTTTATAATACTCTGTAATTATAGCAAATTTTCTGTAACTAATTGCTGGTTCCTTACCTCACAAGAATGAGTGAAGATAATTTCTGTAGAAGATCTCCTACTAGAAAACTTTATTTTAAAGGAATTTTTTGCAACTCTGCCAAAGCAATTTCCATTTCTTTAGAAAAACCTGCCTGGCAGTGCTTGGATAGTTGAGTATTTTATATGAAACTGAAATACTTCTTATTGCTGCCTCCCTCAGTTTCATTTTTAAGTCCTTACGTCCTTTTGATGCAATATGTCGCATTAATCAGCACATTTATTGGTGTTTAACTACGATGCTAAAGTGCAATGTGACTCAGCCATCAAAACAGAAAGGCTGTGGCAAAAGATGGAGAGATGCTGTTCAGACAAGAAATCTTGGCTTCAAATACATAGTTGACTAGCAAGCAATAGGCATGTAGCTGTGAACATGGAATTTCCCTAAAGCATGGAGAATTCTCCAGCACCCAAATGTCCTAGGGAGCAGGGTCTACCTTAAATAGCTACACGTAATCAGTTGGTTTCAAGAAGAATCCTGTAAGCTTTCAGAAGTTAGAGGAGACACAGGGGTTCCAGTTTGCATTAATCAGTTTGCATCTAATTTACTGTATTTTCAACACTGAATTTCATCCAGTGTTTAAAGATTACCCCAATATGAATGGACAGAGCCCCAAAGTGCTAGAGGTACTTCCCATGTTTCACTAATGCATTGACTTTGTGGTTACTTTGACATGAATTGGAGTAAATAATTGTGAAAGGCTTACACTGTGTAGTTTTAGTTTAACGAAACACAGAAAAATGTTGGCATTAGTTTTCTGGTTACAGCCATATAAATCAAAGCTGAGCCAAAAATATCAAGAACTTGTCCTTAACTAACAACAAAGTATTCATGAATAATTTTTTAGCAAAGATCTGATATGACAGAAGGCATGTAGAGCATCTATGGAAACTTCTTTCCTTCCAAACTACTAATAGCACTGAAAATTTCCAATACCTAGGAAATATTGATTACAAATTAGTTCTCAGAATGAGAACTGAGCATTTAGAAAAGAAAAAAATATTTTATGCCAAGTCTTAAATTTTTTTGCCACCATATAACAGACTATGTTCGAAGCTGCAGTGTCCATTCACAGTAGACTCAATGGATCAAGGAATTTTCAGGGAAATTTCAGGCTGGTCTAGAACCCACCTAGGTAAAAACAGTAAGGCCAGTTAGAAAATAAAAAAATGACAACGTTATCAGTGGTGATGGACGTCAGAGAAGAAGAAGCACAGTTCCTGAAGGTCAGTGTAGGAATGAGCAATGTCTGTAGCTGGACAAGTACAGGTGCCACCATCATTACAAGCAAACAAATTGAAAGTGGTTATGAAATTGTGCAGGAGGTTTTTTGTTTTGGTTTGGGCTTTGTTTGTTTGGGGTTTTTTTAGCCCAGATTGAGCTATGAGTTCTGGTGTGCTTTGGTTTTGCAAGCAATGTAAAGTGCAGCCACTAGAACACCGTAAGCAGTTCCCCTTGTTTTCTAGTCCTCTTAAGCCCCTCCCAGCTTCAGTAATTCTGTGAGTTTCAGCAGATCTGTCTGAAAAAACATTTGACATTTCTCTTGAGTGTCTTTCACTCCTGGAACTGAATTCACTGTCTGCCTGCAGTTATCCTAGTGTCAGTGGATGTAGAGGAAGCCTCAAAAGATTTATGCCGTGGCTGTTATCTATATTGTGGGATCTGTCTTTGTTGTCACCCAGTTCACTGGTAACGATGGAACATGAGTGTGAGGGGAGATGTAATGCTACGAGAATTCAGTCATTTATCATTTCAAGGAAATTACTAAAAAGTGAATGGACATGACAACTAATCCCACAGCTTGGTTTTTGCTCTCTTAGTGTTCAGAGACATGTGAACTGCACGCTAGTCAAGTGTGTGTCTTGAGACTTTTGCCCTTAGACTGAAGGAGCAAGGCATGTCTGTAATCTCCCAGCTCAGACATCACATGACATGAACCAAAGATTCCTGTTTTGGAGGAAGAGTATTTTAGAATATGACATGAGAAACAGCTTAAAATCAGAAGCAGAAGTATTATGTTTTAGCTTCCTTGTGTCTCATAGAAAAGTATAAATCGTCATGAGCTTTGAAATTTAAAAAGATTATGAATTGACTCCATTTGCTCTGCTTGGATATCTAGTTAAGACTGTGGAGCCTGGTGTATTCTGATAGCAAACAGATTTCCAAAAGCCTTGAAATTATTCCCAAGAGTGTATTGTTTTTACATTACCTCAACAGTCACTGTGTTCATAAATAAGAAAGTTACTGTTTGAGTCAGTACCCAGCTCACACAGGATCTGTGAACATAAGTCATTGAGAAAACAATGACTGTGCTGGCTTTCTGCAGCTCAAGATTATGGAAAGAAATGAAGAAGCAGAAGGCCACTAGCTCTCTGTCTTTCTTCTGGAGAAGACTTCCTTGCTGTTTTTTCACTGGCATGGTGCGTCTGCTCAGAGCAGACACTGCATCCCAGCTAAAAAAGAATCTCCACAACTGGGTTTTGTCTGCAAGAGATTCCTTCCCCCCTTCTACCTTCTGAGCACAAGATAAATCTCAGGGTAGGACTGATGAGGCACATGAACAGATATAAGGGGGTTTAGCTGTCACTGGTATGCTGGTGGAAGAGCGACATGCTGGAACTGAGAATTTGCACAGAAATTCTGTAGAATGCACATCTCTACTTGTAGAGAGTTGCTGTCTTTGTTCATTGAAGGAGGTATGAGCATTTGACATTATGATTACTGCATTAACACCTGTGGTATTCAGACAGCTCTGAAGTGATTAACACCACTTAACCTTAGAGGGATAGAAACAGCTTTTGATGTGTTTAAGCAGCTATTGAAGTTTGCATCATTTGAAGTCAGTGAGCCACTAAAATAGCCACTCTCGTAAGACAATTTCATGTGGGATATGCAAAAAATATGGCATTTTTCTCTAGAATGTTAATGTATCACAATAAATTAGGAAGAAGGCTTACCTGCTTTATTGTTTAAGTTAAAAAGATGACTCACTAATACAAGAAGCCTCGAAGAAGATTTGCTGCAGTACTTCTCCCAGAAGAAAAAATTCTTACATTACGCAGCAAAGTCACATGTGACATAAAGGTTATAACACCCTAATAGAAAAGTAGCTAAGTGAAACTGTATTAGGCTGGTGGTTCCTTGTATGCATACTTCCATATATAATGTCAGAAAGGGCTTTCCAATTGCAAATAATACTTGTAGGGATGTCCTTCGCGAATAATATATCTATATTGTCCCTTTGAAACAAAGAGTGATAGCATAGGTAGTATTAATAGGTAGATGGACAGGCCCGTGAGAATATTCCTACCAGTCAGTATTCACCACATGAACTTAATCAGAGATGGAACTGAAATGAACACATGTTGGGAATACCACAGTCTTCACAGAGTCCCTTGGGAACAACTGCATATGTATACTCCCAGCTTTGCAGACCTAGAGAGGATAGAAAAGTCTTTAAAGGTGAAAAAATAGCTTTACAGTGAGTAAAATGTTCTGATACATGGTTGAGATAAATGGAACAAAAACCAGAATATTGGGATTCCAAACTCACAGTTCCCTTATTTTGGCAAAATCAATCCATGTATGTGTTTGTGGTGGAGCATCTGAATGCCCAGTTACATACTCTGCTGCTGTATAAATATGGAAGTGCTGAATGCTGTGTAGCCAGACAGATATATATATGTATGCAGTCAACATATAGCAGGATCAAATTCAGTATGAGTGCACACTGGGTAAATGGGCTCTGAAAAGTATAAACTGTAAGATACTTATGCCATCTAATTTATATACCAGTATTAAGTGCTTAATATAATGGTATAGTGCCCACAGGCTCTCAGTATGAGAGGTGAGCACATTCAGTGCTGAATTGAGTCTTGAGGTACTCAGACTTCTGGTGAGGAGTGGTCACCTGACTCAGTGACTGGTTACTGTGTAAGTACCAGTAACTCAAATATTGCACTTAAGAACAGCTCCAATTACAGAATTATATCCTGAAACGATTCTACATCCCCTGAAAATATTCAGACTTTAGTAAAAAAAAAGTGTATCACATCAGGGAATAGGAAAACCTGCCAGAAGGTACCAGTCATTCTCACTCAATGGTTCCAATCTAAAAATTTACCAGCTTGTACGTTTACTTTAGTGCTAGCCTTGAAATTCATATTACTTAATATTACTACTACCGTACCTTTTTCATGAACTTGTCTTTATCCTAGCTAATAAAAAACTGCATTATTGCTTGTTTTTAATTTTTGGAGACACCATTTCATGTAATAAGATAGAACAAAATGTGCTGCCATCATATTTATTTCTCTATGTTGATCACAGAGTGAGCACGTTGCACCAGTCCCAGCTCAAGAGAGAAAAGAAACAGATGCTCACTCCTCGTTTTGAGTGGTTACACATGGCTTTAAGTGAAGGGTAAAGCTAAGTGGAAATTTTGCTGATGCATCTGAGGTAAAAGCTAGCTGTGAGGTCTGCAAGTGCTAATTCTCCTCTAAATGAAATCACAGTCATACCCAGAACTTGGTGTGTTGATTCAGGCTCAGAGGAAGTATCAGTACAGCACTAACAGACAAAAGGACCTTCATGCACTTAGATACACACAACAGAGCACTGTTTCCACTTATTTCAAGACACTAGCCTTGGTGGAAAACTGAGTGCTATTTTTAAGTGTAGTTTTTCTGCACATGATGAGCTGTGGAGAAGCGGAAAAGCATTTGCTACTAGTGTATTTAAAATCATACTTCTATTTCTGACAGCATTGTTTGGTGTGAAGATTACCATGATTTCTCAAAATATTCAGGCAAAAGAAATACTTAAGGAGTAAAAAAAAAAGGTCTTTCTCACGTATATTCGCAGTGACTTTTTTGAAGAGAGAAGACAGAAAAGAGAACAAAAAGATAATTTTTTTTAATGGAATGTTTTATTTCAGTTTCCCAGGAAATATCAACAGCTCTTTAAAAGTATCAGTTATAAAGTGCTGGTACAGTAAGTACTGTATATAAGTTTTTATTCTCTGAGGCAATTCAGCTGCTGTTATTTTTCAATGAGTAATTTATGTTTTTATTCTTATCTAGATGACCCTCGGGGCAAACATCAAAAAAAAATCCGAAGCAAAACCCAGAATTACCTTAATCTTTATGCTGTAGATGGGCTGCGCACCCTCTGTATTGCAAAAAGAGTAAGTAAATGCAGGCTTTTAGTTTGCTTTTAAGCAGAGTCTTGACAAAGATTACTGAAGGTATTTATTATTTTATTGTTCTTGATTCATAACTTCTTTTTCATTTTATTCAGTAAAGGATGAATGCCTTTGCATCATGTTGACTGTGCCCTAACATACTCTTTGTAATAGGTTCTCAGCAAGGAAGAGTATGGCTGTTGGTTAAAAACTCATTTGGAAGCAGAATCCTCTCTTGAAAATCGTGAAGAACTTCTGTTTCAATCAGCACTGCGGATAGAGAAGAATCTGCATCTGCTAGGTAATGAAATGAGAGCTGGACATGAAATTAAAATGTAATAAAAATTCTGAAAGCTTGGCTATGAAATCCGTTCTTTCCCTTAAATTGTTTCTGACAGTATAGAAATTGGCTTCCGTGGGACTTTATCATGGCTGTCATGTGCAGCACCACGAAGGAATGGGATATAATTAACATAAAAGACACCCTGTTTTCCTTGCTCCTGCCATAATTTTATCACTAGTGAAATAAGTGGAGTAATAACCAGGGATGAATTTGACACAATATCATAAATGGGAACTGCTGCTCTAAACAAGAGGAGGATTTGGCCCAAGCTGTCTACAGAATTTCATTAGCTCAGTGCCACTTCAACATGTCAGAGACTTCCGTGACTCCAGGGACACCAGAGACATGCATAAAGCAAAGCTCATAAACTGCATCTGTGAGAGGCATCAACTTTCATATACATCAGGTTCAGCACATGCACTCAGGGCCTGTGTATTCTGTGGCAAGGGTTTGCAGTTAAAATCAGTGTATGTAAAAAGCATTGCAAGAGCTAAGTCATAGTCTTTTGAGTTGAGATGTTGAAAGCACTGAGATTCTAAAATGTACGTATATACACTAGTACTCCATGCATCTAACTACTTTCTCTGGCAAAGAAAGTGGGACAGCCATAACACTGTTGGAGAAAACAACCTTCACTAATTGCCAGCCTGCTTGTCTCTGGGAGACAGAGCCACCTCACCCAATTTTTAATGAATTTACTGCAGATCTCCAAGGCTCAACATATAACCATATAACATATAACATATATAACATATAATGGAGAGTCAAAAAAATATATAGTTCATTTGGTCTGACTTAGATATCCACTTTAGGATTAGGTGAATCATGCTCTTGAAGTGTCTGGTTCTCTCCCCTGACTTAAAAAGGGGGCATGAGTTGCCTAGTTCAGCCCAGAGTAATCAAGATCTCACCATGGGTGTACCTGTTGGCTCTGCCTGCAGTCTGAGGTGAAGAGAAAAAAAAAAAAGTGAAATTGAGCTGCTAGACAAATAAGTGAGCTCTGGCCAGCAGTAAACTATCAGTTCAGTCATTCCCCAAGAAGCTCATACTGTGGTTTGTAGTTTGCAATGATCAGTCATCATTAGGTTGTGGGAATAAAAATTTAGTCTGGAATATATTTTTCTTTGTTTGGATAGCAGTAGCTTTCCCAACACTGCCCTAAGAATGTGTTTTCATGTAAATGACTGGTGCTCAGACTTAAGTGGACTTCTATTGTTAATTGGGTTTTTTTCAAGGAGCAACCGTAGGAGTAATAATTAGCTGAGAAAAGTTGATTTTGTTTTTCTTCTTGTTCCAGGTAACTTGCTTGTCTGTCACTTCCTCATTTGCTAGTAGCAGGGCTTGCATTTCCTCACATTGAAGACTCTCTGACATTCAGTAGAGCACTGATGTAGCAATGGTGACACTGAGCTTGGTCCTGAGTGGCTTTTTGCCACTTTTCATATATATGAAAATCTCATCTCAGTCAACTGATTTATGTAAGCGTAAAACAGATACCCAGTCTCTTAAAAACAGGTAGAAAGATGCATTGAAAGCATGAAAATACACATTTTACTCTCACATCATGGTCAACAGATTTATGACTTATTCTCTGCTATATCTCATTTGGCCACCAGTGTCTTTCTGCAAGAGCAAGGAGCAGCAACAAGGCATAAAAAGGTTCATGTCTGCAGCCTAATATGCTGTTGCCAAGATGCAGTCCTGCTGTTATTCCCCTTCAAGAGAGGAATTTCTTGTGACCCACTCTCTTCTCATGGAGAAAAGGCAGTTAAGACCCTTAGGAACTGAAAAGATCTCCAAGAACCAATACCTTCTCTAGCAACATTGAGCAGAAATGATGCAGATATAGAGCATAGAGACAATAAGCCTTGTGAACCTCTGGGACTAGGAGTGGCGTCTGGTTGCTTTTAAAATATTGAATTCTGGATTTGTTGTTTATTGTTGATGCAAATGTTTACCACAGCTACTTTCCTCTCTTCTTCCTCAATACCCCCAAAAAGCTGCCCAAATCTTGCAAGCATTGGTAGTTTAGCTGTTTCCCGGTAAAAGTGACTGCTGGTTGTTTTGGGGTTTGGTTTTTTTTAAATCTAATCTTAAAACTTCTGGGGAACCCTAAGTGTTCATTTGATATGGAATATTTTGCGGTTTTTTTGTGTACTTAGGTGCAACTGGCATAGAGGACCGTTTGCAGGATGGTGTTCCAGAAACCATTGCACGCTTGCGTAAAGCTGGGTTGCAGATTTGGGTTCTTACTGGAGACAAGCAAGAAACAGCTGTTAATATTGCATATGCCTGCAAGCTACTAGATCATGATGAAGAAATTATCACTTTGAATGCTGAATCACCAGTAAGCAGATCCACTGTACAAGTTTACTAATGAACTAGTTTTGCTCTGTTTTCAACTTGCACAATTTAAAGTTTGATGGCTTTTTTCCTTTTCCTCTTTTTTTTTTTCTTCTTTTCCTGCTTCATCTATAATTTTCAGGTAGGACATGTCTTTGAATACTTTTCAGTGAGTCATGCTTCTAAACCTTAATCTCATCTATCATAAACATACTGAAAACATGTAACTGTGTATAGTGAACTCCACCATGAATGAAAATATGCCATAGCAGCATAAATCACTGTCTTCGGTATGCATTCTCAAAACATCCCTAATTCTGTTTATTGGCACTAATGGGTCTAAAAAGCAACCTGTTATTAAAACATGTTGAGAAAGAAAGCAATTGATAACCTATTGAGAATTTGTGCTTTATTTAAGCCACTGAAATGTAGTATTTAGGTAACTCAGTCATTCATGTTTTCTCAGGTGGCTTTTTCTCTGGAGAGAGAAGCAATATTTAAATTCCGATGCTAACACTGAGAGGCAGAAAACTACATCTACAGTAATGCCTTGCTTCCTAACAGAGCTTTTCTAATCCTTCTGAATTACTGATCTTTCCTGTGCTCAACTTTTTGCAAGCAGCGCAAAGAGTTTACTGATACGGTCTAACATACAAGGAACCAGACTGATAGTGCTGTAGTCCTTTTATGGGGTGATAAAATTGGACTTCAGATCAGCAGAGGAGAGGTAGGCCATCAGTATTCAGTTCCAATTTCTTTCAAAAAGGAAGAAACGATAACAGCATTTTCCATTGTTGGGTGTATCAACTGAATTGGTAAATTAATTTTCCATGGGTTTTCTTTTTAGTCATACTTTGCTGTAAGACCAATAGCACTTTTTTTGAATGCTCATGTATTCTCAGTAACATCTTCTAGCTGAGTATGGCTAGGAGAGAGATTTCAGCTTAAATAACCTTTAATTGGCCTTTAACAATGCATAACTCTTTGATCTGAGTTGTGGGCGTATACATGGTGTTCATCACCATAATGGTGTTCATCACCATAGTTAACTGGTACCAATTATATATCATTTCCCAGCACTGTTATTCTGAGAAGGAGCTAAAAGAAATTAATTTAGCGTACAAAAGTGCATGTTAAAGAAGAATTAGATTTTAAGACTTTCTACTCTTTATTGTTGTCATACCTTGTGCAAGAATTGTGCTCAGAACAAGTAGAAAAGAAGATTATTAGAAATTAAAACTTTTAACAGTGCAACAAATAATACATTCTCCATATTAGTTATGCCTAAACATATAGCAAACAGAAGCCTTTGAATACATGTTCTTTTCTCTCAAGCATTTGTATTTTGAATTTTTTTTCAGGAGACATGTGCTGTCTTGCTGGAGCAGTGTCTGCAATGCGTAGAGTCTAAATTTTCAAACAACACAATAGACGGAGCTACTGGAAACATGACTGTTGGGTTCACCCCTCTCTATCCACCCTCTTCCTCTGTGCTTTCCAGCTTGGGCCTAGTGATTGATGGAAGGACTCTAGCTTATGCCCTGGAACCCATGCTAGAAGATAAATTTCTTGCACTAGCCAAGCGATGCCGTTCAGTACTGTGTTGTCGCTCTACCCCACTCCAAAAGAGCATGGTAGTGAAACTAGTCAGAGACAAACTCAAAGCAATGACCTTGGCAATAGGTAAATACCTCAGTTTAAACTAGCCTGCCTTGATGTATACTGTGTCTTGAAAATTCTGATTTTTTTGACATGCAGTAGGACCCTCCCAGCTGCCTCACAACTGAAACAGCCTTCCAGTTTTGTCTGAAAACATGTTGGACAATTCTAATATATTTATTCTAACATATTTACTCAAAACCAGGATAGAACTCTGGAGTAGTATTTAGGATTTCTTCATACAGAAATTAGGTGATCAGGACCAGTTATGCTAAGAGGTTTTGACATGTCTGAACACAGCTGTGAAGAACTGGGTTATCTGATGCTGTGCAAAACACCATTTTGGAGTCACTGTATTACACAAAAAAAAATTTGTGCTTATTGCTATTTCATCTGATCATACTTAAACTCAAGGTTCTGTATTTATCATCACAAGTCAGCCATACAGCACAGGCTATGACTTGGCCTTGTCATTATAGAGAGTGGATTTACAACTGCTATCATGCCAACGCTTACACTTCTTCCCACCTAATCACTCAATTAGCAAAGGGGAGACTTTGGCAGTTGATCTGTCTTAAATTTGACACAATCTTCCATGTTTCTATGATTTTTACACAAGTCATCCAGCTCTTCTTTCCCTGCCTCAAGTTTAGGTTCGTGTTTCATTAGAAGATACGATTTCAGCATTCACTGTCATAAATACACTTGCTTTCATCTACCTGTATTGGTTAATTATAGCTGGAGGAACATATGTGGGTGGGACCTGCCCATGGGAAACCCTAAGTACATATAATAATTGCCAGATTTGTGTGACATCTACATCACCAAGTACATGCTGATTATCATAATCTTTATGCTCAATATATCTAGCCCAGATATGCCTCCCTCCCACTGAATTTATATCTTTGGCTAATTGACTGTGGACATAATCATTTGCATATGTTGTAAAAAACATCTGGCTCGTTAACTTGAATTATCCAGAATGCTTAAAAACCCTAGTGGAGACTGAGCAGCTTGTATTTTCACTCTTTCTGAGTATCTTGAGCCTATGGGTTGAGCTCAAGCTCCTGCTCTGGCTTAGAGCCTAGCTGTATGCATCCTCCCTTTTAACCAACATGAGCTAACTTAGGGTTGTGTCACACACTCACAAAGACATCAGCTTTGTCTGGTGAGTGGATACTACTCTTTACATGTGCCAACAGCAGGGAAACTGATGAGATGTGGTGTGCACCTCAGCCACTGAAGTTTAAAACTACGTGTCTTGTCATAAGCCAATACAGTTTCATTTTCCACTAGTACACTGGCTGTAAATTTGAGGTTAATAAGTAGATACATATCTCATTCTGATATCCTGTCTACGGCACCTATCACTTGTGGTATCGTGATTGGAAGCAGAGTAGTGGGTGGTGGCTCTGCAGCCATTCCAATTAAATCTACCAGTCTTCGGTGTATTAAAGATCTCGGACTGGTCAACCCTACTCTCTTGACTTTTTCTTTCATTCATCTAGACATCTTCACTGGCTTTAGGCCTTCTGGGACATTTAATTCTTGGTCATACCTGATTGCAGGCAGACTGTTAATCAGGAAGTAGAAGTATTGGGAAGCTCATTCTCAGCCTTCCACTGTTTTACTATTAGTGCAGTTCAGGCCTGACACCTGAATTTTAGGTATAACTAAAATGAGATGGATTTGTTTTATTGTTACTCTCCTGTAATTAAAAGGTGTACAAAGATCTGAATGTCTTGGAAACTTTGCAAGCTTTGAACCTTATGTTCTATAGATGTATCATTTTCTACCGCACATCTCCCTTACTATACCCAACCAGCACTTACTAAATGTCTCTCTACACTCAACCAACAACTGTTTTTCCTTTGTTTTGTTGCTGCTAAAAGTAGGTGATCTACTAGTGACAGCAAAACTGTATTCTGTTATCTTTAGGTGATGGTGCTAATGATGTCAGCATGATCCAAGTGGCAGATGTTGGTGTGGGGATCTCTGGTCAAGAAGGCATGCAGGTAATGTTGCTCATCCAGTGGAATGCACTCCCATGAGGGGGTGAAACAGACACTTCCTATAGGTCAGATTGTTCAGACTGCCTCTGGACAGTCAGCACAAATAAAGAAAAAGCAGCTCAGGTTCTTTCAACCTGAGTTTGAGCTCACAGTTGTTCTCAGATCTCTGATGCATGTACACACACTCTACTTTCTCAGAAAATTGAACTTACCATATCCCTTTAAGCAATATGATTAAAGAAATAATTAGCTAAATACTTGTTTACAGGAGGAAAAAAAATCTCAGTTATGCATTATTTAGGAAATAAAGGTTCATCTTATTCTGGCTTTTATTCTCCTCTCTCCTGTATTGCTTGGGTATACTTCTGTGGAGTGGCTGCACGAGCCAATACAACTCACATAGCTTATTTGCATGATGTGGTGGTGACCCTTAGCCCAGCCACCCACACATCTCACTCAGCTTATTCAGACAGCAAAACAGAAATTGTGGCCCTTTGCAGAACCACTGCTCCCTACACCTTATAGTAAGTTTTGGTTTTGGCTACATTTCCAGCCACAGGGAATAGCAGATTGAGGGTACTTGCCTTGTAGTCTTCTGGATGTGTTCCACCCATGATTACTGCATTTTCCACTGTGTAAGAGGCACTTCTCTCATCCCCAGAAATGATGTATGTATTATCTCAGCCTCCTCTACTGCTACTGCAGATCAGTTGCAGTGTTAGGACCAGACATGGCAGTAAGACACAGAGAATGAGGAGGATACCTCATTTCCACAACCTACCTTGTATTTGGGCGGGCTGATTGCATGAGAAAAGAGAGTAGCTGAGTATATGTCAAATAGCTCTGTTTGAAAGTGGGAAGTGTTTCCATCCTGAGGACCTGAGCAGATGAGCATGCTCCTTAACTTGGTTACCAGTGGGTGGTTCTCTGACCCAAATTGCATTTTTTGCAACACTGGCTGGATGTTTTGCTCAAAAGGGAAGAGAGGCCTCCTTCACACAGTGCACAAGTTGGCTATAGAGTTTTATTTCATGGGATTTCATGAATGCTGTAATTTATTTGGGTCAACGCCCAAACTTATGAAACAAAAATTAAAGTGAGCTATGAACTTGGGTATCAACTTTATGCATTTTCTGACTCCAGATCAGCAGAAGCTAGGACAGGTCACTGGAGAAAAGTCAGTAGATATTTTTCTTCTTTATCATACACTTTTCAATGTGTATGAATCTTCAAATTACTTCTGCATTGTCACTCTGCAGGCAGTCCAAGCTTCAGAGAGCTCAGAGAAGACTGGTTTTGTGGGCTCCCCTCCAAACCTGTCAGTTCAAAAAAGTCTGCTGCAAACTTCTTCAGTCTTACCACCTCTTATGAACTTACCAATAAGCTCTTGTCATCTATGTATTAATTCAGATCAATTTTTTTCCTAATGCAGACATACATTGCTCATAGGATTTTTTTTTGACTCCTTGCCCCTTTATGCCACTTTCAGTTGAGCTCATACACTTACAATAACCAGTCCTCAAATTCCCCTGGCTTTTGCAGTGTATTCAGGTCTGAAAGCTATTTTCTCATTAACTCATTAAACTACCTGGTTTTTTCTAAATGAAAGTTCAATAGAGTGGAAAATGTTTATAGATCCCTTCCCTTCCTGCAAGTCCTAAGGAACCACACAGACCTCTTTACTATAAACAACTGTCAGATTTGTACACATGCAGGTACTCAGAAGGCGTTGAGCATTTAGATGTCTAAGACAGCAATACTGTCTGATTTATTTTCTTACCACATTCTGTGGAAGCATGTGGAGCTGGAAGAAAAAAAAGAAGTAAAATGTGAAAAATCAAGGGGCTATTTTGAGACTAAGTAAACATGCAAATGTAACTGGATAACATATCTTTCTCTCTGTGTTTCTCACCATCATAAAAATGGAATGAAAAAAGAAAAAAATCATGACACTTCTCAGAGTGTGCTGAGAAGTACTATGTTAGAAGCACAAATGAAGCTAACGTTTTTGTTTTGACATTGGATAGGCTGAGATGGGGTGGAGGACAAGGAAGCAGACATTGCATAGCTCTGTTCTCCTCAAACTGCAAGATAGCTGTATGTCTGCAAGACAAATCAGACTTCTGTGCAGGGAGATTATAACAAGTGTGTGTCAGTACCTGAGAAATCCTAGGATGTGTCAACATACTAAAAAGTGTCTCAGTCCTTATATATATATCTACTGCTTAAATTGCAATGCATTCTTACACCTTCTCTTGCATACTGTTTTAGAGTTTATTTTGATAGCTTCTACAAGCACCTACATGGGAAAAACTGAGCCCTTTTGATGTTTTACCAAGAAAGAGAATTAGGAAAACTTAAAAGGAAATATGTCTCTCATTTAAAAATACAGACAAAATATAGCCATCAGAGTGTAAGGAGGATACTGCTCCTTTGGAGGTTTCCACTTTTCCTTCTCTTTTTGCTGAAATGAATTGTGAGAAGAAAGGTGATACCAAAATAGAAAATTAAATGTAAAATAATATTAACTGAAACCTTAGTGTGATCCTAGGCATAAGGAAAATCATGAAACAACCATGATAACACAAGTAGGTCTCACCTAGATGTACAGTACCCTGAAATTTAGTCAGAATTAGAGAGAAACTGTGTGATTCATTTTGTCAGTGTCATCTGACAGTCTGCACAGTCCCAGAGGACTCTCATCTAGTGTGATTTTTTTCTCATACACAGTTATAGAAAATGTGCGATTTTAAAAAACCATCAAAATATTGGTATCTCAGGACAGCCAAAGTAAACTTTATAAACCAGGTCTGCAAATAAAATTAAAACTAATATTTTTATTGTTTTGTCTTTTGAAGTCGAATAATTATGATGCAACCACTTAATTGTGCTGTTCTTATCTTATTCTCTGGAAATTCATTTTGCCCTGTAAGTACACTGTAGTTTTTACAGAGAAGGATGTTACAGCCACCAAGATCTTCATACATGGACCCTGAGCCTTCATGCTCGTCCAAGTGCAATTTCCAGCCATTCTCCCACCTCTTGCTTTTTGTTGTTGCTTGTCACCATCTGCAGTGTAGGCTGTAATCTCGTCTGGGTGAGGACTGGGTTGTCTTGCATGTCCTGCCAAGCTGCTGCATTTGCTCATGGGTATTTCAAATCCATGCAGCAATAGCTGCATTTCATAAGCACTGTCATGAATTTCATTCTTCATGAGTATAACTTCCACTGACTGTAGGAGTTGACAAGATGACTAGATGCATTGTTAGTGTTAGAAGTGGTGCTTTACAATAATGATTCCAACCTTTGTTTCATTAAAGGCGGTGATGGCAAGCGACTTTGCAATCCCGAGGTTCAGGCATTTGGAGAAGCTTTTGCTTGTTCATGGCCACTGGTGTTATTCCCGACTCGCCAACATGGTGCTGTATTTCTTCTACAAAAATGCCGTAAGTGTTTGACTTGGCAGCTTTATGGCACCACATGTTTCCAGGGTTTATTTTGTGCTAAGTGAGCATTAGGTCAGCCTTCAAATGGTTTATAAATAAGCTGCAAAGAAATTTGTGGAGCTGAAAGACAGCTGGCTGCCATTTGCAGAAATACGGGACCCACTCCATAACAGCTACAGTGTGCTGCTGAATGTGCAAATTAGGTAACACAAATAACAAGCCCTGCTGAAGAAAAGTTTCTTTATAGAGCAGTTTTGCAGAATTTAGCTGGCTGGATACAGAAGTCTTCAATGCCAAAGACATCCAGAACTGGTCCCAAGTAGCAGTTGAGTGTGTTTTCTCTTCCTGACTGTATCTCATCATTGTTTATGAATCATTGTACATATTTCCTAGTGACTTGAGATAATTCGAGTCCTCTCTGTATCTCAGATGCAGAGACTGGGAAGGCTTTTTTCTTGATTTATCTCACTTCCAACTAATCAAAAGAGTTCATTAGAAAGGAAGCACACAGTGGTAAAGAACAGATGACGGGTCTGTGTTTCCTCCCTGGTGTATGAAACAGGACTCAATCCAGTACTGGGCATCGAGCCAGAGGCAACTCAACTCCTTGGCCTCAACAAAGGCTCTTTGCATTGATCTTGGAGTACAAAGATGATTGATTGAAAACAGCCTAACAAGGCAACCAAGAATACCACCAGCTGGGTGGGACTCCCTGGCAGGCACATATATTTGCTCACTTGGCAACAGCTACAGATCACTTTGGGAGTAAGGTGTA
Source organism: Corvus moneduloides (assembly GCF_009650955.1). Classification (NCBI taxonomy): domain Eukaryota; kingdom Metazoa; phylum Chordata; class Aves; order Passeriformes; family Corvidae; genus Corvus; species Corvus moneduloides. Next base: position 90,353,037 of record NC_045477.1, read on the forward strand.
TGAAGAAGCAGGTAGAAGAGGACAGCTAGAACACTCATACCTCTGTTTTCTCCAGAGGGCAATGTATGAACTGTGTGCAGGAGACTGGATTTTTTCCCTAGTATCAGAAAAAAAGTGGGTTTCAGTTTTTTAAAAGTTGCTTTCCAATTTTAATCTTTTAAATTAAAGTAATGCACATAAGACACTCCAGCAATCAGCAGCCAGAGATGCTGTTTATACATCGATGCTTTTGTTCAGCTTGGGTAAAATCTTCCATTTTCTTTGGTACAACTGCCCTTGATTACAAGTATTATTTCTCATGCCATTTTTAGACATTTTCACAAGCTACCGCCTCAAGGCTAGAAACTGAAGAAATCTCTTTGTGTTGGCTGTGTTTTGGCAGCCTTCATAGCTTTCTGAGAAATACTTGTTGCTTCTGACTCTAAAATTGTAGTTGGATATCCAGCATATAGACATGAATATGTCTGACACAGTGCCTGCCCTTAAGGAAAGATTGTTAAAAATGGAAAGATAAGAGCACCTGAACCTTTTGCAAGGAGACTATTCTGGATGATTCTCCACAGTCAAGATAGCTACACTGCAAATGTTCTGCAAGTTTTCTGTTTCCTCAAATGTTTTTTCCCCATTTGCTCATACTATGAAATTTTCCATTCTCTACTAGAACCTATCTAATTTAAAATTTAAACTCCATGTTGCTGCAAAAGCCATTTGGAAACTCAAATGACTTATCCAAGAAGATGTTTGGCTTCGTGGAGATGAGAAAAATGCAAGTAAAATACAAACTAAAACATAGCATGACTGGAAATATCTGAGCTTGATGAAAAGGCATTTCATGTAAACAAAATTTTACCTGCACAAGCATGCTCATCTTCTTCCCTTTATACTTTGTCTCTGCAAGACAGCACTGAACATTTTTTTGACATATGCTTCATTCACTGAGACATTCTGTCTGGGACCACATTTATAAAACAGTCTCATCTTGATGCCTTTTCCTGGTCTTAAAATCAAGAGGCATACACAGTTAGAAGGGGAAAAGGGATTTTACCTTGGTATTTATTTTTAAGGATCCTTAGGTGTACACGATCAGGTCATATGCATCGAGATGCACCCCACCGAGCCTATCTCTCTCTTTCCCTGTGTCTCTGTGTCTCTCTTTCTCCCCCCCAACATTGGGTATAACATTATAGGTTTTACTAATTAGCATATCTATCAAAGATTCCCCAATGAGAGGTTCAAGTGAGCCCCCCCTCCCCAAGGAGCCTTCCCCTGGATGGTTCTATCTTGGTTTACAGAATATGTTCTGGAGAGGACCTTGGGGTCTGGGGCACACTGATCCCTAGCTACGAAGCTTCTAAGATGTTTAGTCTCTTAGCTTGACAAACAAGTCCAAGAATGTAGGCAAAAAGCACTAGGAATACAGAAGTTGTAAAAGGTATAACAGGGGTATAAAAGAAAAGGCAAAAATCTTCATGGCATCAATCTAGCTGGGAAAGAAAGGAAACCTTTTTTATTTAAAATGTTTATGTAAATTTGTTTTGTCTTTTTCAGAGGGGTAATGCACAGAGGCAAGAGAGAACATTTGAAATAAAATTTAAAACTTGTTTAATACAAAATAAACTTTTAGGAGAAAAAAATCTGATTTAAGCTTGATTGCTAAAATTTCATTTATGTGTGTAGCTTTCTTCAACAGCACTATTATGACCCATAGTAGAGGTGGTAGGAAGATTTTCAGCTGATTGTATTTTCATCAAACTGCCTATTTGCGCCAGAGCCAAATGGTTTCCAAGACAGGTTAGCAAGGCTCTAGAGAGAAAATTTAATAGGTCCAGGATTAGCTTCATTTTGTTTTAAAACAGTAAGAAAACAGTATCTAAACTCACATGTTTGTTTCATTTTCTTTTTTGAGAAATTACTCAAGAAATTTTGTTTGGTTTTGGATGTGGAAAAGAAATAATTTTCAAAATATGTACAGTTTGGGAAATTGCCGTGTCCCAGACAACTGTACTGAAGAGGGTAGGCTTTAGTAACTCAGTCTTGTTTGGGCCAGATAAATATATTTACAGAAACAAATCTAGAGGTCATGCTTACAAAAATACTACCATTTAACTTTTCCTAGGTTAATTTATAATATGGGCTCACTAACAGTGAGGTGTATTTGCTGCTCATACACAAGCCACTTCAATGTAGGATGTAAACATTGCCTGAGCATATATCTACTTTATGTATATATATATGTATAAATATATGTGTATAAATATATATACACACACATATGTACATTTGTGTACTGCAGGACTGACCTCTTACTCTGTGGCAATTCCCCTTTACGAGATAGGCTTAGTCTCCTTAAAGCAGCTTTCACTGACTAAGCACTCCATAACCTTTTTTTCCTCCTATGTTTAATTTTCAACCACATTTGGGCACACAGGTAGAACAGATCTGTATTTTCCTCCGTGTATCTAAAATTCATGAAGGGTTAACATTCTCCATCTGGCTGAAAGCTTTTTGAGAACAGAATACAAAAAGAAGAGGAAATGAAAGAAGAGGTCATGTCATTTCCCATCTTCATGGTTAAAAGGAGGGAAACTCTCAGCAGTGTCCAACAGTTTTCTGGTTTTAATCACTTTACAAAGCATAATAAAAATTGTAGTTTTAGGAGAACCAAGCCTGGGAATTTATTTCCTTCTCTAGGAAGCTGGCCATCTTTTTCTAGGCCTCAAATCCTTCATCAACGTCTGAAATCAGCACCTTTCCTGAGCCCTCCGGGTTTGTAGAAGAAACAAGTTGTGTGGTTTATTTCTTTTTGGGGGACTCCAACCCAAGTAGATGAACAACCCTTCTGCAGCTGTGTATGCAGCTGATTTCTACATAGAGCGGAAGAGTAAGGGAGATTGAGGAATCTTTACAGCACTGCTAGTTTGCTGGATGTCAAAGCACAAAGACTGAATAGTAAGACAACTTTTCTAGACCTTACAGTTTCACCTTCCCTGCTGCTGCTGGTCTTACGTTAGTCTTGCAAAAAACCTCTGCATTTATCTGTTGTAGACCAGAAAAGTGTCCCGAAACATTTCCAGCCAGCAGAGGGTATTATTGTGGAAATGCTTGTTCTTCCAGTTGTCATGTAAGTGCTGTGACATCAGTACTTACTTACCTAGAGGTCAGTAGTGGTTGGGAGAGCTTTTTACAGTTAACTAAATTGCACCTCAGTGTTTCACTTGAACTGAAAGTTAATTTTGTGTGATTCCTGAGATCTGAGGTTCCAGCAGCACAAAGTCTTGCAGGTGTGCCAGATGTTTGCAGCTTAGCCAAGTGGTCCATGCATCAGGAAGTGAGTTAAAGAGTAGGTATCCTCAGAAGGATTGCTCATGTGTTCAGCTTTCATAGATTAAGTGCTTGCAGAACTGGAATCAGAAAGGTTTCGGAATGCAGTGGGATGATGATCCTCCTTATCTTGTTATATTTACAGCATTGCTTGTTCTGTTTCAGATGTTTGTGGCCCTTCTCTTCTGGTACCAGTTCTACTGCGGGTTCTCTGGCTCATCAATGATTGATCAGTGGTATCTGATCTTCTTTAATTTATTCTTCTCTTCTCTTCCACAACTGATTACTGGTGTGCTGGATAAGGATGTGCCAGCTGAAGTGTTAATTGCTGTACCTCAGCTTTATAAAAGCGGACAGAATATGGAGGTAAAAACTTCTTGATTACTGTAATTTCTTTCCTGAACATCTTTAGTTTCAGCTGAAAACCAACCCTGCTCTCAAAGGGTAGATGACTGATAAATACAGTCTGAGAAGTCAGTGTTATTATTTTGTGATATTTCTTATCTGAGTCAAAATGCCAAAAGTACACCTAAGAAAAAGACAAACAAACAAAACCCCAACCAGCCATATTTTTAATACGTGACAGGAGAGAGCACTGGATGATTTAATTCAGCCTAAACTGAACACCTCCTTCATGGTCCAGGCTCACAACCAACCACAAAAATGAAACAGATCGCACCTTGTAGCTAGTGTGGGCTTTCACAGAATAACCTCACAGTACTTACTCAAAACTTCAGTCCCCAGCCCTTTACAAAAAGAAGAGAAAATGGCCTTGGGAGTAGCACAATAAACTTAGTCTCTGAGAGAGGTAGTCACAGATGACAGATTCAGCTGAAATACCTGTTGAAAACACCTTGTCCCCATCTGCTTGAACTGTACAATGAAAACAGAGGGAATTGTAGGAGCCAAACCATTCCTGTTAATTACAGGTACTGTGTACTGTGGGAAAATCTTGCTGCTTAGCAGAACTATCTATATGGAGATGTTGTTTTGAAGGCAGAAGTCTTCTTTAAAGTATCTTACAAAGCTGTCCTCTGAGAGGACACAGTAAGTGTTTTTTACCTCCAAGTGTACACCTGTATTTGGTACCCCACACATGTAGTGGCATTGCTAGATACTCTCCTGGAAAGATGAAAGGAGAATTTTAGTGTAACTTACTTTAGTCCATTAGTCCAAATTCTGTCTTTTTCATCTGTTGTTTTCTGTTTTCTACATTTCTTCTGTTTCAGTGCATCACACTTGAAAGATCTGTAATATTAATGCCTTCCTATCTTGCACATTTTTAGGGTGATAGAAATCTTGCAGTGCCTTAAGGCTTGTTGGGAGGTTATGTCTGCCTGTCTTCAGCTCTCAAACTGAGAAGTTTCCAAGGTTCACAGCACAGTTATTTCTCATAGACAAGCCCAGAGATCCTTCTAAGGTTTTTTTTAAAGCTATTGATGATATTCTCTTTATAGTTACCTAAAAAGGCATTTTAAAAACTTAAAAATCCTGTTTCAGGTAGGATCTCTTTCAAAAAGAGATTCAGGGCCTATAGAATTATAGAATAGTTTAGATGGTTCTGGAGACCATCTGATCCAGACCTCTGGTCCAAACAGCTTCAAACCTAGATGAGGTTTCTCAAGTCTTTAACTAGTCCATTCTGAATGTCTCCAACACTGGAGATTCCACAACACCTCTGAGCAACCTGATGCAGATGTTAGTTCAGTAGGCCAAGTAACACCATAATTCTTTCTAAGCATCTTGCAATTCCCATTTTTAGTCTGCAATGATATTTTCCACAAAGGGAAGAAGACCTCATGAACCCAGTTGTTGGACATGTAGAATATATACCAAAATTGTATAAATATTTTGCCATTTATAAACTATTTTTCCTTGTTTCTAGGTCCCTTATATGACCATACATACCCCTGCAATTGTATATTTCTGTAAACCAAAATGTTAGTTTAATACTGGTTTTAGCAAGCAATTTTATGCACACACTTAGAGAGATGTGTGTGTGTATATATATGTTGTATATACATATTTATAGCATACATCACTACATGAATTTCCACTAAAGACCATTGTTGTGGATGTTCTCTAAGTTTATGTGCATTTTCTGTTTTCTCTTCTCTGCCAATAAATACCCTGTGCATATGTGGTGTAGAACCCATTTATTCATGTTCATTAGTTGTCTGACTGTAGTTGCATAAAATAGGGCACCTTCATAAATGTTTCCTGGCCTGAGCATCAGACTCAAATTACACCCTCTGCCAGGAAAAAAAAAATAAGGCAAAAGACTTCCATCCCAGAACAGAGTGACTTGCAGGTAGACTGTTCATGCTTCGTCCCCCAGGGTAGCTAAATGATTGGCAAAGTTACAAAGCTATTTCCCCAAGCCCTTAAACCTTGAAATATGCCCCTTAAAATACCTATCCTGGCAGATATCCAGGATCTTCATTGTCTGATTTTCTTAATTTTTTTTTTTTTTTAATGATGCAGGAGTACCAACCACACATGTTTTGGATGAACATGATTGATGCTATGTATCAAAGCCTGGTTTGCTTCTTCATCCCCTATTTTGTAAGTGTTTGGTTTAAGCCATTCTATTTCAAGCATTTGGAGGAGAACTGGCAACTCAGCTTGGGCTAAATTCTGTCTTCCTTTTTACAGACTTACTATGATTCGGAGGTGGACATCTTCTCCTGGGGAACTCCCATCACCACAATAGCTCTTTTCACCATCATCCTGCATTTGGCTATTGAAACCAAAACTTGGGTAAGGTACCCACAGCCTACATAGAAACTCACTGGCACATACATAGTTCTTCTCTTAGTGCTTCCTTTCAAAAATATAAGACGATTGCTTCTTTCCCTCAGCACATTCTACTTTTAGCAATCATTTTAAACAAACATGGAGAAGGTTTTAAAGTATGATCTGCAAACAGCTTTGTGGTGTTGTATTTATAATAAGAATTTATAAATATACAAGGCTCTAAACTTTTTGCTGTGCATGGATTTGACTCCAGAAATTAAGGAGTTTTGATTTAAATAAGTCACAGCAAATTTCTCAGAATATAAAGAATAATTATACTTTTGTTCTTTTTTTGGTTGCTGTTCTAGACTTTTCTTCACTGGACATCTTGCATCTTCAGTATCGTTTTATTTTTCTTTGTGGCTCTGGTTTACAATGCTTCCTGCCCAGTCTGCCATCCTCCATCCAATCCCTACTGGACTATGGAAAGGCTGATGGGAGACCCTATGTTCTATTTTGCTTGCATTATATCACCAGTTGTTGCGTTGCTGCCCAGGTACTGTATCTTCTCTCCTATCTTTTCTTGTTTGTAAAGGCACTTTATGCATATGATTGGGAGAGCAAGAACATTTTCCACCCCCCCTCTTTTGTTTTGCCTACCAGCCAACTCACTTTCTTTCAGCAGCTGATTATATGAAATCAGGTTGTCAAACCTATTCTGTGCTTCTGACCACAGGAACAGACCACAGCTCCTGACCATAGGCCACAGGAGTGGGATAATTGTAGACTGTTGGTCAAGCCTCCTGGCCATGCAGAGGTTTGCTGCCCTCTGAGGTTTTCTGTATTGCTTCCAGATTCAGTCCATCCTCACACAAAAAGCACAGTACAGAAATTCTCATAGTACGTTGTGGACCTACTTGCCTATTTCTAGATGTAGGAGGCTTGCTCTGCAGACTTATCCCCTTTGCCTTCGATTCCTCATCAGGAAAGACGAAAGACTGTGCGTAATCACAAGGTGGATCACTGGCTAAAGAGTCAGATTTACTACTCTGCTTAATTAAGTTATTAATCAAAATATTAGCACAGCATTCAGAGCTGTCCATCTGCAAGCTTTCTTGTGTAGAGCATAAGAACAGCACATAGAACTGTCTTATTTTTCTGTGTTGTACTTTTGGCTTGGATATTTTCTCATAATAACGTATTTGGTATTTCCTTCTTTCCTTTCTTTTCACGTGCCCATTTTCCTCTTGCAGATTCCTGTACAGAACCCTCCAGGGAACACTATTCCCAACCCAGCTTCAGCTTGGACGCCAGTTGAGTAAACTGTCCCCAGAGACTCGCACCCAGCTTCTCACCAAGTTGAATGTAAAGGAGACAACATGTCAGACACGGCTCTTTGCAGACAGCTTCTCACCGAGCCTTGGCTCAAATGCTAGTGATTGTTCTAAGGCTAATAACCAAAGCACTCCTTTGCAAGCATCTCCTCAAACAAGGGAGTCACTTTTCCAAGAGCACACAAAGGCAGAACATAAAACAGATCAGACTGCAGCTGCCTCTCCCCAGGGTGCTGTGTTGTATGAGGAAAACAAGCTCCCCTCATCAGCCAGTAGTCTGGAAAGGTCTGTGGGATTTCATGAAGTTCAATGTGGCACTTCAGAGGTGGAGTCGTTGCCTGTGGGAACAACATTCCCATGGAGCACAGCAGTTGACCAAGCAGACTTCAGTTTGTTGAAGTGGATCACATCAACTCCACTGTTCAGTCACATTGGGACTGTTCTACAGGTGTCATCCAGCAGTTTACAAAATGAAACACAGGACAGTATGTGTGTGCTTGGCTCTTCTTTGCATGTGGACTTCAAAGGCTTAAAAGAAGAGAGCTCAAATAACTTGCAGGGCAAAATGAAAGGAACCCCAACTGATCATTGTAAAAATGACAATTCCGAGACCACCTTTTTATGACGTGGGCCATAAAAATATTTATATATTTTCTATTTGCACACATTTATAGTGAGATTACTCTATTTGTTTCCAAAGGTGAAACAGAAAATCAAAGGTACAAAATGATTATTTAAGAATGTTTAAATACAGTTTATTGAAATAAGAGCTTTAAATATAAAAAGAAACACTTGAAAGTTCCATTTATATTGTTTTATTTTTTCATCTCATTTTGTAAGAAAATGCCTTATCTTTATTTTTCAGATGCTTCTCTTTTATTCTGACACATACTGTAAAAGCAAAGGATCTATCTACCATATTTGAAAGGACTAGATTCAGCAACAATTATTGATATCATTATAGGCAATTCAGTAATCAAGGAGGAAAAACCATGATAATAAAGAGTCACTGTATTCCATCCATCATCTGCTTGCCAGGGTGTTTTGTCACTGAGGCAAAGCTATGGAATTATTATACACCTCTCTGTAAATGTTAACAGTATCTTACCACCACATTAATAATACTGATATTTTATAAATGACACCTTGTTCTGATATTGCAGCCATAGCATTTGGTGTGTCATGATAAAACAATAAATAAATGACCATCCGTATTGCAAAGTGACTTCCCAGTCTGGCATTAACTGTAACTCAGCCCTTCCCTTGGAGTAGCTGGCGTTTGGCTGGGCATGGCCTTATATCATGCTGTACAAAAAGCTTGCTGCTTGTTTGTAAGGAAGGATTTGGTGGCAAAAAGCTGGTGCCTCATGTCTGCTGTAGAGTTTGGGTGGGGAAGCCTGTGATCTTCAGTGCTGGAACCCTATCACAGGCGCTGTTACTGAAGGGGTCTGTTCTGCTTGCTAGTGGGGTGAAGGACTGACAGCGAGGAATTTTGTGAGACGCCTTTGCTGTTGTTTCAGCCAGGTTAAATCGAGTTCTTGGGGATGGTGAAGCCAAATGACCAGCTGTGAGGGTACATGCTAAGCAGAGGTATTTGAGCCTGGTGTAAAGCAGGCTATCCAGTCCCAAAAGCAGGAAGCTGCACTGCTTTCTGAGGCTATGCCTGAGCTGACCTCACGTGGTTGTAAATCCCAGACTGCCACTGGTACATGGGTGTGCGGCTGCCCTGTGCCAGGCTGATGGATCCCAGCCTTGGAACGCTGCTTGGTTCTTTCACACCTGGTCACCATGACCACATATGCACTATGTGCTGCACTTCTTTTCCTCTTTGCAGATTTTCAGATGGCCTTTGCATTTCTTGCCATCAGTTGTGTAAGGCCACAACTTGTTCGTGCCATGCTCTGTGCCTGGCAACCTGCCTGCCATGTGGATTGCCTCAGCGTGGTAAGACACAGTGCCTACCATCTGTCACTTGCTAATCCGCTCAGGATCTTTTTTTTTCAAAGATTTATATACACTGGCCTCTTTCCCAAAGGCTGAATTGATAATATGATACTGTAAAATGCCAATGAAAGGAAGAGATGAAAGCAATGTAAATAAGAGCAGTCAGCCTGTAAATGTGTTACCCTCATGAGACATGACACATCCTCATGTAACTAAACTGCATTTTGGGATTAGAATTGACTAGGGACAGGGAAAAGGCACTAAGGGACTCACTATTGTAGTCTCCTGTGAACAGCTTTTAGCAGATGATTGATTTGAAAAAAATGAACCTGAAGCAGAACTTCTTTCTTTTACCCTTGAGTTAAAGAGGAACATTGGTTTGTATCTATAGGTTTTAGTGGAGGAAAGCATGCCTGTTATTGACTCATTTGTCACTGGCTGAAAACATGCTGGCATTTCTCTGCTATAATAACTGTGATGGAAATGGGGCATTTGAAGTGTCCACTTGGTTTCCACAAAGGCAGGTGGGCTTCTGCCCTGTTGGTGCCAACACAAGCCAGGAGTGTGGGTCTTGATACACACCTCTGAAGCAGGGCAGATCCCGTGCCCTCAGAGCACTCTCCACTCACTGGAAAGGGAGCCTGCAGAACTCAGCTCAGCTGTAGAAACCTCCTTTGCACAGGTCTCTAGCTGGGGGAGATACCTCCATGTTCAGGTATCTCTCATTGCTCTACCAGCCTTCTTGGTCTTGATAGTAACTGTTGGGATGACTTTGCAGGTAATTTTTTTGCAAGGTTAGCTGGCTGTATTTAACACATCCTGTGCAGAGATTGCTGTTCTAAATACTCATCTGTGTGGAGATGCAGCGTCTTTTAATGTCAGAGGAGAAATCAAATGACACTTCAAAATGTGTAAATGTTGCCATCTGGTTAGAGACCTTCATCTGCTTGTAAAACAGGATCTCACAGAAGGACACAGTGTCAGATACCAGGTGGGCAGAGTTCATAGGTTTGCAGGATGTTAAATTCAGTCTAAGAGTGTCACGGGGTCATAGCTGGAGCTTGCCAGCGATGTCACACGTGTGCCCTCTCTCAGTTACTGCAGCAGCCCTAAGAGCCAGGTGCGGATCTCCTGAACTTACTGACTCCTCTGCACCTTTTCACAGCAGAGTTGGTGTCCCACAGGCTTTCGTGGGATTTGCTGGCAGCAGAAAGGGCTGGAGCATCACTGGGCTTTGGCTCAGAGCTGTACTTCACACTACTTTTTTCAAAAAGAGCCTAAATTCCTCTCTGGCCATGCCTTTGCGGTACAAGATTTGGTTTAGTTGTTGTGCTTTCAGTGTTTCGAGGATTATTTCTGTAGGAGAGGGATAGAAGGGTTCCTTTGGGACTGAGAGGTGCTCATGCACTGCCAGATAGATGTGTTAAGTTGCCACTGTGAGTGCGAGTTGTACATCTGCATCATATATTTAGGGAAACTGTAGATCTCAATCCTCAGCTGCTGTAATCATCATAGCCTTTCCAATACCTGCAAGCTGACTAACCCCAGCTGGGAATCAGGCCTCCATAACTGCTCTATTTTTTGTAAAATAATAAAAAAAAAAAATCCTTAGAGATATATTTTGGAATACCTAAGGTGTAATTAACCCCTTTGTACTGAAAGATAAAATATCTTTATTATGGCAGCAATCCTTCAAAAATGTATTAATTTAATCTTAAATAAACCAAATAATCCTGCTGACCTTAATGTAGCAGTGGCCTCAGCAGGGTTGCTTGTGTGCCTACAGATAGGTAGGAGGACGTGCCACATTGAGACCAACATGTGCCAAACCTGCACAGCCAGTTACCTGAAGGCAAGAACCAAGTCAGCTGGATGTCAGCAAGCAAGTTGTCTCCATTTTTTTTTGGGAGATATATTGTAAAATCATATAAATAAAATGTAATTTAAACCACAGTTTGGAGGGGAAAAAAAGCCCAAATAGGTTTCACATTTGGAAAGAAAATATTAAGCAAACTAATTATTTACATTTTAAATCAGTTCTCTCTCCAGCTGCCAGAAGACAAACACATCAAAGCATGTTACTTGCTGGGCTTTAGGGCTTGTCAACATTTTGAAGCTGCTATTAATATTTGAAAATTTTTAGCTAAATAAATACTAATTTCTTTTTGAAGCTGTATACATTGATTTTAATAAAATAGAATAAACTTGTAAAGTTATTCCTGTTGGTGCAATTGAGGAGTTGTTATATCAGGCAAAACAAAGCTTTAAATTCATGAGACTAATCCACAAAAAGCATGCAACTGTTTATTAAAAGATTCCACAAGGCAATTAAAACAATACCCATGTTTGGTCTTTTACCAGCAACAGCCCCCTGTACACTGAAATATTTGCAATGAATTCTGCAAGCACTTCTGTGTCTGCTTGACGTTGCTGGCTGAAGTAGTCCGGATGAAATTAATCACTGAGAAGAAGAGAGTTTTGAATTAAGCATCACAGTGTTCCATACTTCTTAGTCTTATTTATGGGAACCAACTTCTCAGTGATTTATCCATTTCAAAAATTCCTTCTGGATGTATAAAGATCTTTTAGAAACAGCCAGAAGTCTTCTATCAGGTTGGCTCTCTAGTCTCAGAAATTTTATCTCACACATATTCCAGGGCACTAGAACTGGGCATTTAAATATCAAAATGGAAACAAAACAACCTTCCACTATTTTTTCCAGGCTTTTCCAGCTATACATCACTGCTCTGTGTGCCCAGTCATGAATCTTCTTGCTGCCCTCCTGCACTGGCTGTGGAACCACAGCCTTACGCCCTGATTAAAATTTCCTCAGACCTTTTCAGATTATTCAAACAGAGACTGTTCTTGCTTCTATTACATGACTTCCTGAACTACCTTGCACTGAACTTTGATTTATCATTTATTCACATCCAGTTCACTGCTCAGGGCAGCAGTCTGTGCATGCTCCCAGTACATCTCCTGAAGGCTCTACCCACTTAATCAAGTACTGCTTTGCTGTGCCTTGAGCCACCTTTCTAGTGTCATGCTCACCTTTTGCTGCACTCCAGGCTTATAGTTCCTCTAAACATTACTGACTGCCTGATCCACACACACAAGATACAGAGGATTTGAGGAGGTTTACTTGTTAAAGTTGCTATATAAAAGGGTTTTGCATGAATACTGGTTTCAGTAAATGGAGATGTTCAGCTTAAAATAAACTGTCAGAACTGCGTGTGCTTGAATCATCTGGGAGTGACAATTCATAGAACATAAACATAAATCTGCATCAAAACTTGAAATAAATAAATACATTTTTTAAAGTCTCATGTTTTTGCAGCAGTTGGTTCTTGATCCAGACTGATGTATGCCCCAGGCATTTTTCAGTCCAGCATTAAATGAAGCTGTGTGCTTTTGAAGTGGAGCACACATGGCAGTTCCAAAAACAATGCTGATAAAGCCGTGCACTGTGATGGTGCAGTAACAGCTATGTGTCGAAGGCACTGCAGAAACCATGAGAGGCAGGGCCATGCAGGTGTGGTAAAGTGGGTGAGGAAGGAAAGGCACTGCCGGATGCTATTCAGAAGTCCTACAGCTGGTGGGGAGATAAGGGGATCTTCAGAGCTTTCCAACTGCCTTTTTTGCCTTCACAAAGGTTCTGCACATCTCCCTCTCTGCCTGCTAGTGGACTCCATCAAGCTTAAATTTTACTGGAGCTGCACCACAAGTGAATTTGGTTTGTTACTTGCAGCTGAGAATGGATAATGGGGTTGGAACTGAACTCATGCTGACTCAGATGGAGGTAGGTCAGCACCTGCTTTGCAAACAGGAACGTGCTGGCTGTGCCCCAGTCAGGAGCTCTCCCAAGCCAGGGACCAGGGCAGGTACCACTACTGGTCCCGCAGTTCCTCCCTGTGTTGAAAACCAGGGCAGGAGCCATAGCAAAGGGGCCTCGGTGCCATCCCAGGGCAAGCAGCCCTCCACTGCTCACTAGGCTGAGACCACAAATTTGCCTGCAGTGTCCTGGTAGTGACCAGGAAGGGAAGCAACAGCTAACATGGCAGAGAAACTTCCTCCTCCATGAGGAATCCCCTGTGTCATTGCATAAATGCCTCCATGTTTCTCCCCCGTGCTCTCCAGTATGAATCCCGGCCGTCGGAAAGCCCCTGGGATGGTTGCACTTCCTGCAATGCAAGATGCCATGGGGAGTCCTGTGCTGCCTCCTGAAGGGGCCCCTGAAGCACCTGCACTGAGGCCACTGCCCCAGGGATGACAGGCACCTTTGCCAGTAGCAACAGCTCCATTGGCCACCCCATGTGCCTCTCACTGAGCATCCTTTCTGCTGAAGGAGACTCTGTGTGGTCACAGCCCATGTATCTTCAGCTGAAAAACACAACAGCAAAATGTTTTGCTCTGGCTTAAGAGGTTCAACGGGGAAAGATTTACATATGTCTCTGGGTCTGGACACCCATATCCAGACAAGGGTTGTCCAGCTCTCCTGGGCCGTGAAACCCTGTAGTATATCACACACTCAGAGGGATCATGGTGCTTTGTGTGCTTTAAAATTTCCTGTGGTTTCCCAGGGGGCTGGCCACCCCTAAATCTCAAAATCTAGAATTAGAAGCCACTGTTGAAAATGCCAACAGTGCCATGAGGACTATGCTTTATCTATATGGAAGATGAGCAGTTAAAAGAAAAGACTAACTTTTAGGGAAGGTTTTTCCATATAGCTGCATGAGGAATTATCTCTATTTTGAGCAGCAGCTTCCATGTGGCTTTAAGTACAGGTGTTTGCTCTGTGCAGTAATGTCTCCCTTGATACATGAAGTGCAGCACTACATAAATCCTTCCAAGATGAGGTTTAGCATATCCTCGCCAGGGCGGGCAAAGACAGCCAGGTCCTGCAGCCAGCTCTGCTGCTGGAAGGACTTTAGTTGGGTCAGCTCTAAAAATCCTGTTTCATCAGCTCATCTTGCATAGTGCCTGTCTGTGATGTAGCCCTGGGCAAGGTATGACTAAACAAGAACCTTCTTAGAAGCAGATTAAAGACATCAGCATTTAGCATGCTCATGGCTGTTGCTGCAGCATGGAAATACACAATGCAGGGAAATATTCTGTTAGTGAACACAAAATGCTTGAAAGAGCCTTCTGAGAGACTGGGAAAAGTGTCAGTGAAGAGCTGGCCAAGGTGAATTAAAGCTGCTCAAACTGGGTGGAATGCCCATTCCCTCTGCAGGGAGACGTGCTGGGACTTTAACTCCTCTTCATTACCTGGGCAGTTCCCCTAGTCAGGACAGGGTGCAGGTTTCCAGAGGCAGCGTTGACTCAGAGCTGGACCAAGGAGCCTCTCACTTTGGCCCCACAACCTTTAAACACAGCACTGCTGTAGCTAAAGTTAGCATTTCCTGGCCCAAAATTCCCAGTGATATATTTCTTGTGCTTGTTCATCACATTTTCCAAAAGCTGCAGGTTTTCAAGTCTCCAGTTTATTCCTGGACCACCCATTTTATGTGCATGAAGGCACTGAGTTGTCCCTGCAGCCAGACTTGCTTGGATGCAGTTCCCACCTTTCCACCCTTCCTCACTTTCCTCCCCAAAACACAGTGCCCACAAAAATCTACTTGGACTTTCAGAAACTCAAACCACAACAGAGATACTGCTCACCACTTGCATGCCTAGAAAAAAGCAGGAATGAAAACAGCAGAGATGCCTCTTGTTTAAGTAGCATCTTGGCTGACATGTCCTTCACACCCCACACAACTGCCCACTGAAGGGCCTGACGCTGCTTCTTGTCCTGTTCTTTATGTGCAAATGCTCCAAAACTTGAGACCAAGAAAGGGGATATTGAGCTTTTCACTTTAAAAACCTGAAAATGCAAAGCTCTTTCTTTTTTTTTTAAATCAAATTGCTGATGAAAATGTGGGGGTTATATTTACTAAAAACCCAAATTACCAACAAACTCTCAATCAACCGTGTGTACTGTTAGAGCTGCATGAACCATTTTTAGCCCGAGTGGGCTGGGTGTTTGCAGTTTGTAAGATCCCTGTCATTTTACAGACACAATTAACTTCATAGCTGGATTGTTTTGCTTAACACTCAAGAACTCAATAAAACCATTATAGCTAAAATCTCCTTGTAAGATGAAAGAAAATAGAAAGTTTGAGTTGGTATCATCTGGAAACTGAGGGCAAATTATGGCATCATGGGAGGCACTGCAGACAAAAACTCCTCTCCCCTGGGGGCCCATGGAAATTATCAGTCAGTGTAGGTACCAAGACCTGCAGTTCATCTGAAGTTTTCTGAGTTTTGAAGATTATGAGTGAATTAATTCATTTATATCCAACTGTACTGGTGGTGTCTGCAACCATCAAAACCAGGGGGCAGCATTTCCTGCCCATTGACTGTTGCTTTCAGCAAGGTCCACAGTGCAAGGAAGCCAGGCTCTCGGATTATTCAGTGCTAAAGAGAGAAAGAAAGATGTCAGCTTTTCCAAAAATACCCCATGTGGTTTTATTGCATTCAGTTGGCTGCTGTTGTAGCCCACCAGCAACCGCCCCCTTGCCAGATGGCTCCTGCTCATCCAGGACTGAAGTCGAGCGGTGACTCCTGTCATGAGGTTTTGGGGACACATCAAATGCTGAGAGGTTTCAGTGCATACCTCTGCTGTGGGAGCTCAGGACTTCTGAGCAACGAATCAATATGATTTCTCAGAAGCCATTTATTGTTTACACTACACTCTACTTATACATTTTACAACTGCTCTACACGCGATCACGCGTTGCTTGATTGGCCTCTCTATCTTGTCCACGCGTTCTGCAAGCACTTTTCAGATATTGTGATTGGTTCTAGTCCAGTGCAGCACAGTCCTTCTTTATGTATTTCTTGCTGTCTCGGTATTCTGTTTTTCACCTTCTTCTTTCCCAATTTAGCGCAGTTTACATTTCAGTAACCTTGATGAATTCCTGAGGGCTCTGATAAGAATAACTAAAGATGGTTTGGCTGGGGCACACCATCAGGGTTCAAATACATTACAACACTTTGCCCCTACCTGCCCCCAGGAAGAGGTCACAGTGGGAGTGGGCCCAGCCCTCTCTCAGCCTCTCCCAGCAAATCTGCACCTTCTGCACCTTCTAGCCCCACACACACCCCTCCAGAGGCAGCAACACAAGCAGAGGAAAGTCATGTCCAAATACATTTCCAAACAAGCACCCATGGACAATTCTCCTCCCCCAAGCTCCCTCTTGTCATCCTAGTCTGATATAAAAATTGACTGGGATCTTGCTTCCGCCAGTTTTACTTCTCTGAGTAGCATTACCACAATTTCATCCCATGTACTGCAGCTAGAGTTTGTTCTTTGTCCCAGGGGCCCTTCAGAAAAATAAAATACAAAAGATCTCATTTTTGTGAGTGGTAGGGCAGCTGAAAAGGGACAGTTCTGGGACATAAGTCCTAAGTCTGTGTGCACCAGGAGGTGCTTTACCATGTAAACAACTTTACAGGCATAGGTGCACCACCAGTATTTTCCATTCTGTGGAATGTGCAGAGAAAACCTGCTTAAAAAATTAATAGGATTCATCCCATCTCCTTCTCTCCTCCAGCACTGCTCTGAGTGTGGGATTTCTCCTGCTTGGCAGCCCTGTGCCAGGGACAGCTATTCAGTTCATCATCCATGTCCATCCCAAGGATGGGTCCAGAGCTGGCACCTGTAGCACAGTCTGGAGCTCACTGTCTCTAGCTGGGCCAGGCCAGGGGTAACTCTGTGCTCAGGAGTTGTCAGAGCCCACCGCTGTGTTTTGAAGAGGAGAACGCTTTTGTTTTTCAAAGAAAGCCAGAAGGAAACATGCAGACTTCTTTATGTTTAAATAATAGACTTTTGAACACTGCTTAGACGTAATTCAGTGTTGTCTGAAGAGAGAAGCAATTTACATTTTCTGGTGTTTGTTTGGAGCAGGAAAAAAGACCCCAAGAAATATAAGTGACTGCATTACCACATTGTGGGCTTTTTTTTTTTAATCACCTGCTTGAAGTCCGAAAAGGCCTTGTATCCTTCTATTCCCACCCCTGGCTTTCATTTCCAGGCCCTTGTTATCTACAAACAGAAAGTGCTTCTGCATAGAGGGAGAAAAAAATTAAATAAAAAACCCTGTATACTTATTTGAAAGCAATGTGGAGATTTTAAACTTGTAACTAGGTGCCTTGAGACAAAATCTCAACTTCAAGGGTCTCCAAGCAGGAAAACAACATTTTGCTCCTTACAAAGTCAAAAAAGAAAGTGTTAACTAAAATCTGTAATATTTTCAATTATATTTGCTTCAGATTTAAGTGAGGCTTATCCTTAAGAAACCTCTTTGAGACAAGTTTGTGAAGACTATTTAAAAGATTGGGATATTTTTACACCGCTGTTAATCTGGAAAAATGCCGCACTACACTGAGAATTGAGCTTCCCAAAATAGCACACACACTGCTAGCTAACCCTATACCTAATTACTACTTTTGTCCCGTTCCCCCTTCCCCCATTTTTTAAGGGTGTGGATTTGTGGGAGAGCTGTCCCCAGCCCAAAGGCACTGAGGGGCCCTGGGCTCTGCATGGGGCACACCCAGGGGCTGGGTGGTGCCTGGGCACAGCGAGTGCTCGTCTGTGTCAGGCTGTGACAAACCTCCAAAACAAACCACCACACAAAGGCAGACTTGTCTGTTGCCTCACAACAGTCACTAAGAGTTTCCCATGCAGGGCTGCTCTGTTCTAGAGCTTTTCCTTGGCAGTGCAGGGCAAGCAGACTTTAGACCCAATGAAGAAATAACATGCAAGCCAGCAGAGAAAGAGTCATAGTGGGGAGAATTAATTATTCTTCCTGTATTAAAAAAGAAAAAAAGATGCCACCATGCTGCTGAGCTTTAGTAAGGTGTTTTCTTTCTTTTCATCTCCTTGACAAACATGTGGCTCCATAAATCTTGGCACTCAGCATTCCTCTCTCCAGTCCTTTGTAACCAAAGTAGAGACACATTTATACACCAGACGAGGAGTGAGCCATCTCCCTGCCCTAAATCACCCCAGTGCACATATTCAGTCAAAGGCCACAACTGAATAAACCACCCCCTCACATTCGGCTGCCATCTCTGTATGAGCCAGGGAGGGCTGGTTGGGAATGCAGCCCCTTTCCCTGGCACCAGCACAGCCAGAAAGAGTAAATGAATTCTGCTCCAGTGACAGGGCAGCGGGCTGTAGGAAAACATGATGGGATTCAGCAGGATGCTACAGGATGCTGTGGAGTGCCACAGGATGCAGCAGAACGTGGTGGAGTACAAGATGCACTTGTGCCACAGATGCTGCCGTGGGCTCTTCAGGCTACTGGCAGGGATAGGATGTCACCCCTGCAGAGACAGCTGTCATCATCCCTATGTAAATTCCTGATGTGTAGATAAAAGCCCAGTGCACGTGCAGAGGAGCTGGGCATGCACAGCTGTTTGAGCCTGCTCAGGGTACAGATGTCAGATTTACTCCCTTATACAGAAACCTGAGGGCTTTGCAGGCAGGCCTCCGAGAGGAATGCGTTCATGTCCGAGGCATATTTCTCATCTCACTGAAAAGGGCAGTGCAACTTGACATCTCATTTTGGCACCCAGCATGGCTTTGTCTTGCATTTGCAGGCCAGAGCAAATTGCCTCAAGGCCTATGTAAGAATTATAGGCTGAACTGATCATCTATCAGACCACCAGGATGAAGTTTCCCTGCTTGTTTCTGCCACTGGGCCAGGAGGAAAACTGACAGATGACTCCCACTCAAACCATTAAATGAAACCCAGCAGGTACAGAGCTGCTCTCCTGACTCTCATGCCACCTCCCACCTCATAGCCAAAAAGTCCCAACCACCTCTGCAGACAGAAATTCTCCTTTAGGAAGCACCCAGAAGCAATCCCTTCTTGTTTATTCCACACGTGCTTGCTCCAAGAACGTAACAAGCTGAATATCAAGCAGGACCTTCCATTGATTGTTGACTCGGGATGTGGCACAATTAAAAAAAGAAACAAAGGCTGAGCTAGACACACAGACAAGGCTACCCTAAAAGTGAAGTTTTTATGCTCAGCATCCAACCTCTGCATCTGTGGAGACACACACACCCCCTCTTTTTGCACCCCGGTTCACAATCGTCCATCTTTTTCCACCAACCTGAGAAGGTACATTGATTAAACAATGAAGCTATAGGTAGCTGGGGAAAGCTTGACCCTTTTTTCCTATTACTCCACAGACTACCTTAACTTGGGGACACTTCACAATTTTTTTCCACAGCTCATAAAATTTTGTATGATTATTTACTATTAAACTCCCAGCACTTTAATTTGCTTTCCCTCAAGTTAATTGATTAATTTGAGCTTGTCTAGGACCAAGCCAGGTTTCTTTTTTATTTTCTATTGGGTTTTTGCATGGTAAGGTTTTGTGAGTGGGGGACTACAGGCGTGGCCTCTGTGAGAAGGTGCCAGGCACTTCCCCTGTGTCCAATGAAGTCAGTGCTCCCCAGCTCCAATAAAGACCTGCTGCTGTCCCAGGCCGAGCCCATTGGTGACAGTGGTAGAGCCTCTGGGATATCAGATTTAAAAATGGACAAAAAACCCTGCACGACAGCAGCTGAAACAGAGGAGTGAGAATATGTGAGAGCAACAACCCTGCAGAAACTGAGGTCAGTGAAGCAGGATGGGGAGGAGGTGCTCCAGGCACTGAAGCAGAGATTCCCCTGCAGCCTGTGACAAAGATCATGGTGAGGCAGCTGTGCCCCTGCAGCCCATGGAGGACCTCATGCCTGAGCAGGATATCCAAGGGAGGTTGTGATCCTGTGAGAAGCCCACACTTGAGCAGGCCCCTGGCAGGACCTGTGATGTGGGTCCCCTGTTGAGACAGAGGTCCTGTCAGCAAACCTGCTCCAGCGTGGGACCCACTCTGGAGTAACCTGCTCCTGAAGGACTGCACGCCATGGAAGGGACCCACACTGAAGCAGTTTATGTGGGAAGGACTTGTGTTGGAGAAGTTCATGGAAGACTGAAGTTGAGCCTGGGAAGAAGAAAGGGGTGAGGGGAAGGTGTTTTAAAATTTGGGTTTGTTCCTCATTACCCTACTCTTAATTGACTGATAATAAATTATAATAAATTAAACTAATTTCCTCAAGTTGAGTCCGTTTCGCTTGTGATGGTAACTGTGATGGAGAGTGATTTCTCCCTGCCCTTATCCTGACCCATGAGCTTTTTTTATGTCTTTCTCCCCCATGCCCAGCTGAGGAGGAGAGTGATGGAGCGGCTTTGGTGGGTACCTGGTGTCCAGTCAGGATCAGCCCACCACATATGTATTCATCTACTCAGTAAAATACCATCAGGTTTTTAAGGTTCTTTTTTCCCTAAAAAATATCAAAAAGCAAATAAAATCAAGTTCTTTTTCTTTACTTTGATTGCTGTAAGCTGTATTGATTTAGGAAGGTGCCAGCTGATTTCTGTGTATTTTTAAAATTATTTTCTAACTGAGGTACTTCTAGAGTTACTAGCCACAACACACCCCTCAGGTAGGTAGCTCAAGAACTCAGCACATGGCAGTGCATGACTACAAAGCATCCCACCCCGAATACTGCTTTTAAGCCTGGCCACTCCCTTGGTTTTCCACTTTTTTGGTTTTTTGGGGGCCTGTATTCATACTCAGTTACTGAAGGAAAATGTCTGCCTGAGGAGTGGATCCTTCCTCATGCTCTTAAATAATGAGGGCCCTGTTTTATTCCCTCCTCTCATAGTAGGAAGCTATAGTCCAAGCCTTGCTCCATGAGAAAATTCCCATCCATCTGGGTAGCACTCTGCATATACTGAAATCTAGGATCATTTTTGCATTCCCTCACCAGAGCTGCTACTCTTACGAACCTGTCATCCTCCTGGGCAATGTCACTCTCAGGGATACCCTGGCAGCATGAGAAAGGCCAGCATGGCATGATTCAGTGTAGATTAAAGAAGGATTCTACTATCAGAAATTTTGACAAGAAGCATTTTTCAAAGCATGGTCACTTGTGGCAGTCAGGTCATCTGACAAAGGATTTAGGAAGCTTGAGCTGAAGCATTGCCCCTCTGATGTTCAGGTTTGTCCTATTTCCTTCAGCCACTGACTGAAAAGGATCCTTTGTGCCAATAAAAATCCCTTAATTAACTGCTGTGCTTCCTTGAAGCTCTGAAAATGCTGCCTCAGGTATTTAGATCACAACTACATCATGCAGCTGGGGAAATCTGTGGGAAATACTACATTTTGCTTCCTTTCTTTTTTTTTTTTTTTCTTTTTTTAGGTATGGCTGGGACAGTACAGCTAGGAATTCTGCTTGCTAGGAGGGTGAGATGTGCTTGGTCCAGGGCTGTGGGAGTGAGACTCTTTGTCCCTTGCAAAGCTACCATGGGCCATAACATCAGAGGAGCTTCACAGCCTTGGAGAAAACTCCCCAAAGGACCTCCTTCCTGGGAATGATCAGGGTCTGAGCCCACCCTGGGCAGATGCAGAATGAAGGGTGCCAAGACTCCCACATCCAGACTGAAAAGTCTCTTGCCTTTCCTTCCCTTCTCCTGAACATGAAGTGCCTCAAAAAAAAAAAAAAAAAATCTACACCATCTGAGTATCATATTGTGTTACTTTCTTCCGTGTAAGTAGCGGCCTTAGATGGGGCCACTGAAAGGGGAGGGGATGCACCAGGCTGTCAAGTGCAAAAGCATGACCTGCGTTAGGAAACCTGGGAGGGTGTCTGCTCCCCACCCGAGGGGAAGTCCTGCAGTGACTAGCAAGGACTACTGGTCTTGGATGAAGTTATGGCCAGTGGTGAGAAACCTGCTGGATCTCTGGGCTTCATCCAGGTTGCTCCTGCCCTGAAGGTTTGGGTTGCATCTTGGCAAAGAGTCAGCTGCTGAGGAGACCAACAGTGGCAGAGGAATTCTTCTGTATAATACTTGCCCAGAAACTGCATACAGTCTTTTCCATTTTCACCCTCCCTCAACCCCATGCCCTCCCAATCTCTCCTTGGGAAAATATCTCTAACAGGGCTTTAATGTATTTTCTTTCCTGGGAATCACTTTCTTCTTGCTGGAAAAAGGTGGGAAAATGGAGCTGCCCTTCCTGAGAGTGAGAGATTTTTAAACCTCAAAACACTACCCTGGGGATGTTTCAGCAGCTATGTCTGAACACAGGGCTGAGGGTGCTCCCCAGAGCCCTCTGAGCATTGAACTATTTCAGTTCAGTCCATGAGAGAAGAGCAGGATGCGGCCAGAAGCTGAACGCCAGGCAGAAATCCTGCAGCTTAACCAAGAAATGAAACTCTGCTTTCTGTGGAGCAGCATGTCACTGCTCCCAAAATGAGCCTCTCTTCCTGGCAGGAGTTGTCCTGGGTTTCTCTTCATGAAGTGGTACAGACAGGGCCTATAGAGCCATTTATTCTTGAGGTTAGCAACAGAAACAATCCTGCACTTTATTTTTGTGCTAAAAAAGCAGATTATTTCCAAGTTTCACCAGTTTCTGGTTGAAGGTTTGGACTGAGCCCATCACTCAGATGAGAGGAGGCAGAGCTGAACCTGTATTGCTGCTGTCTGTGGTGCCACAGAGCAGTTGCCTGTGAGGTGGCTGCCATGCCCTGAAATGGCTGGAGTGCCTGTGAAATGCCAAACTACACAACCCCTGTGTTGTTTACATTAACTGGCAGCACAATCTCCCCTCCTGCATGCAGAGCTAGGCAGAGATTGGCTCCACACCTTCAGGTTTCGTTCCTGCTGGTCCATAGTACATCCATCCTGTGCCATTTTTCCCAGAGCAGAAATACGATGTCCCTTGCTTTTGCTTCCTAACCCTCCTCAAAAAGCTGCTGAGGGGAGGAC
This sequence comes from Corvus moneduloides, assembly GCF_009650955.1. Classification (NCBI taxonomy): domain Eukaryota; kingdom Metazoa; phylum Chordata; class Aves; order Passeriformes; family Corvidae; genus Corvus; species Corvus moneduloides. The sequence continues at coordinate 90,376,240 of NC_045477.1, forward strand.
AGTAGAAAACCTCTGTATTCCCTTTTTTCCCTTTTTTCCCTTTAGCATTAAATAGAACACAAACAAGAAAACAGATTAAATAACATGCCTTTCAGGGCATATGTTGCATAATACTATAGAGAGTACAAGCTTTTAAAGCAGATCTCTCCACTAAAATTAAAACAAACTGCTCTAAATAGCATTTTCTAGGCTCAGCGGGGGTAGGGGGATGCCGATTTCCATGCTACTCCTCTACAGCTTGTTAGCAGGCATTCCAAAACATATGCACTTTCCTTTAAAAATGCAGCTAGGCAGTTATTGTCTATCCTTCAAATTATTTGACAACCTGTGCACTTGCATCACCATGTCAAGGATATTCTGCACCCTCTTGCATGCAGGTGTACAGAAAAATAAATCAGAGTTTTATCCTTTTTTTTTTGGTCCCAGCTCTTAGAGCCCGGCCCTCGGTACAGATGGGGAGGTTGGCCCAGAAGCTGCACGTCTGTGGTGCAGGTAATTTGTCAGTGGGGCTTGTTTTCATCCCTGCAGGGGCAATAATATAAAAAGCTGCATCAAGACGGAGATGAGATAAGAAACTGCAGAGGGCCTGGAGTCTTAGGGAGGCAGATGGGTCATTAACATTAGGAAATTACATGGGGTTTTTCAAATATCCACATGTTCCAACTAGATTTTTGCAAACCATGCACGTCTTTCAGAAGAACCCTTCCCACCAAAAAAAAATAAAAAAATTAAAAAATGAAAATTAAGGGCCTTAAAAGTTTACAGTGTTAAAGCATTAAACACTTCAATTTTTTAATTTTTGAAAAGTTGATGGTAGCAGAAATCCAAGTACAAGTATCCCAAGGAGAGAAGAAAATCATAATAAATGAATGTTATTTTCAAAAAACAACCTGCTTTTAGGGGTCAATAATATCTTTATAACCCTGTGTCTTGCAACTTAGCAGGACCTGAAGCAAATACTATGCCTGACTTCCATTGCCTTATATCCCTTGGCCAGAAAACACCGAAGAACAGCTGAAGGACTTTCAGAGGTAGCCCAGTACCCTCAGCATCAGCATTTCTCTAACCTCTCCCCCAGTTAGAGAGCAAACAAAGCCCGATGTGAAATCGTAGAAGAGCAATTTTCATTTCAGTTGTCTTCCAGCAGAGACCCCGTGTGATTTCAAAGAGCAATATTGATCCAAATATATTTTGATAACAAAAGTATGCACTATATTTGCCCAACTAAAGCACTTTTGAAACCTGTCTGCTTTAAATTGTATTTTGACTGCATGGAGACACCCAGATTTTCCACATTATCTACTTTCTTTTCACCCAGAGGGGCATTTTGTTCTATAACAATCCTTTAATACTTTTAGCAGCATTTAACTCAGCATGGAGAATAATCAGAGCAACCATCTATTTACTTGTTAGAGCTGGTAAACTGGAAGAAACACTTGAACAAAAGGAAGCAGAAAAAAGGGACTGAGCCTAGAGAGGTACAGGAGCTACAAGCTGCATTCTGAAACTACAGACTTTTGCTGGTAAAACGTAAAAAAGCAGGATATTGGATTTCAGGGACAAAAATATGACTAAGAGATTCAGTTCTTGATCTTTGAGGCTACAAGTCCTGCAGAGACATAGAGATGATTGCCTTTAGCAATGAGCAGCAGAAATCTTTCATGTAAAAGCCTAGCAGGAGTTCCTGTTGGTACCTATTTCATTTGTAGACATAATTCAGAGACTTTTAACATGGTTAAACTGAAGATACTTACTCTATTACAAATAATTAAAACTGGACCTGAATATCATCTGGTGCTCTGGGGACCATCCAGACTTCCCCAACCTGCCTTGTTTGCAGACCAATCTCAATTAGATTTTAATTCACTACATTAAGATGGAGAAGGCTGCTCTATGTCAAGGGGATGAGTGCTGTTGGTCAGCACAGTGGTTCTCAACCCTAGGTTCTCTGAAGGGCTGTGAATGTCCAGCCTCCAAGGCACTACTGGCTGAACCTCCTGTCTGAGCAACCAAGAACACACCCAAGGTAAGCACTCAATAGGACCAAAGTTTCTTATTTCAAGTGCATCCATCCCAGTCCCAAAGCTCTTCATCCTTTATAGGAGGATCTAAATGATGAGTATTACTCCACATTGTGAGATCAGAGGTTTACTGGAGAGGGTTTCCTTGTTAGGGAAACAAAATCGTCACAGGCTTCATGCCAAGGCTGGAGGACATCCCTTGGGCTTGTTGTGAGGTGCTTTCAGGGTCTGCCCCAGAGGCCTATCAAGAGTGCTTGAAGGGATTTCAAGGAAAATGCTGCACCCCCAAGAGAGCACTACAGCAGCAGTTTGGCTCCTACCCACTCTTGGATGTGCAAATTGCTCCATGCAACTATTTCCAGCAGAGCTGTGTTTTGCTGTTGTCAGGCAGTATAGATACTGGAAAGAGGTACACACTTCTCTATTCATTGTAGTGGAAATCTCCACTGTTCATGTGGAATGATAAAGTGAAGCTTAAAGGAAAATTCTGTATTTTCTGAGGATTTTTCCCTTCATTTAAAAAGTTAGTGATGTGAGGGCCAACAGCCCAGAGCAATCTGGTTGTGCTCAGGAGCTGCTTGGGGTCAGCATGTCTATCCTGGGGCATCCAAACTTCTGCGTAAACTTGGAAAAAAGACACTCAGAAATGCCTCTTTTTTTGAGATAGATGCATGTGCCCCAGTGTAATGCCTGCCATACCTTATCCTGGTGGGGTGTTTGGAGGCGGAGGCAGCCCCAGGGCAGACACAAGGGAGCAGCTGCCCCAGGCAAGCAGCTAGGTGACATCTCTCTTAGGGCTTGATCCTTCCCACTGCTCAGTTACGTGGTCTGTGCCTACAGATGTAAGGGCTTGAGCTGCAACAACCTCCGGGGACATGTTAAAGCTTCCTTGAACTCACTCACTCTTACTTCTGTCCTGCCACTGCATTTGCCAAGACATGGTATCCTGCTGCTCTTTCTGATGTTGCTGCTGTGACCAGACCTAGGCTATCCGTCCATCCAGACTGCCACACAACCCCTGTTTGCTGGTTCTAATACAGGTTTTCCAAAGTACTGAGGAGGGTTATTGCTATAGAATGCACTCAGCCTAATCAAAGGAACTTGGTAGAGCTGAAGAGGGCTTGATGGAGCTTCCCCAGCGGAAAGTCACCTGCTTGGAGCTGGCCTTACAAGCAAGGAGTGATATTTATTCACTCTATTACAAACCAAGAATAAGCTGTCTGGAGCAGATCCAAGATTACCTGCTTCACTTCTAAAGAAAATCCATCAAATCAAACTGTTGCACATGCCTCTGCTCTCAACCATTAGTGGGAACTAGTATTTCTCATGCAACCTCCTCCTGTCATTTTGTCTTAAGACATCAGCACTGGGCTGGTGAGCTGATCCTGCTAGCTGACCAGAAGGTTGCATTCCCTGGCTTGTTTTACACTGTGGGAGTGCTCTGCTGCAGAAGTGGGAAGTGGGGACCACTTCCTAATGGCAGAGTGAACTAACCAAAGCAGGCAGATAGAAAGTGCACCAGAACACCTGCTCTTTGCCTTTCCAAAGAAAAGCAACACTTCCCCTCTCCAAATGTCCCATCCAGGTGAGCAGTCCCAGAGGTGAGTCCCACGTATTGGAAGAAAGCAGGCAGTGTGTTTTTTGTAACTTATACCTCTGATTCTGTTACAGGAGAGAAAAGTGCTTTCATTGTCTAATTCTCACTAGTCTGGCACCTGGATTTCTTGCCTGTTGTTTTCACCAAACACATTTTTTCAGTGTGCTGGGTCTCACCTACCTCAACACATAAAGACAGTGTAAGCGTGTTTCACAAAATACGCTTTTCCTACTGCTCACAAAAAATGGGAAGGGGTTAGTTTTGTCCTGGCAAATTTTGCCTGTCAATATTTTTCTTTAAAAAATGCAAATAGAACTTTTTTTCCAGTCAACCCTCCTTTCTGAAAATCAAAAGCCTTCCTCTTTCATAAGAAATTCAAGACCATAAAACCCTGGTATATTTTAAGCAGAAAATAGTATTTCCCATGAGGACTGGAAAGCTACTCACAAGGCATACAACCCTTCTTTCTTCTCTGGTATTCATAGACCTGTGTACAACATACACTTTAGGAGCAGGCAATGGCAGGAGCGGGCTAAACTCACATTTGCGGACATGTCTGTGACAACAGAAATAGATCGGCCTCCTAATTTCCCTCTGAGCATTTCTGAGCTGCAGAAGGCTTGAGCCCATGTAAGACCGTCTGAGGCAAGGATCCCACTGTTGCTTTATATGGATAACTCAGAGCCCTTGATATATGATTTAATTTCAAATCCAGGAATAAATCTGGGAGGGTTGTCCATTTCACACATTTATTTCTTTCTAATTTTTCTGTGTTTGTGGAAATAGATAGATACCGTCCAGCTCTGGGAATATCTGGGATATCACCCAGCACAAAAAGGACATCAGCCTGTTGGAGTGAGTCCACAGAAGGCCTATTATGTTGATTAGAACATCCCTCTCAGGTTGATGGAGCACCCCTCTTACAAGGAAAGGCTGAGAGATTTGGAATTGCTCAGACTGGAAGGAGAAGGCTGGGGCCTTGCAGTACCCGAAGGGAACCTACAAGAAGACAGAGAGAGGAACTTTTTAAAAGAGTGAAAGTAGCAGGGGAAGATGGCTTCAAACTGAAAGGGAGCAGAATTACATAAGATATTAGGAAGCAATTCTTTACTGTGAGATGGGTGAGGCACTGGAACAGGTTGCCCAGAGAAGCTGTGGATGCCCCATCCCTGGAAGTGTTCAAGTCGAGGTTGGATGGAGCTCTGAGCAACCTGGTCTAGTGGAAGGTGTCCCTGTCCATGGAACAAGGGCTGGAACAAGATGATCTTTAAGGTCGTTCTATGATTCCATGCTATAGGTATAGGTACAGGTATAGATACAGATAAACTTTTTTTTATAGTAAGATACACTTTTCTCCTTAGGAGATATATGAATGTATCCAGGGATGCCGGACTATACCAGCCTCCAGATAAATAAGTATGTATTCACACATACACTCACACATGTTGTCTATGTGTAATATTATAGGAAGATTAGTTTCAAGCTTCCTCTGTTTCATAAGTGCCTCAGCAGAACAGATAAACAAGCACAATACAAGGATATAAAGGGTGTGGGAGTCATTTTTTATAACAGACAGTAACAAAAGTAGCTGATGACAGTTACAAAAAATAAGTGATTGCCTCAGAAACTGGAAGTCTCAATAGTTGAATGGTGCATTTTCTCCTTTTTGACCTCAAGAGCATTCAGGAGTAAAAGGTGATTGTCCTGCTTTGCTGTCTCATTTAAATCTGGTGCTGCAGCTGAATTTGAGCACCGAATGTGTGCTCAAGGATGTGTTTCTCTCCCACTTCTGCTCTTGTTTGCAGACAGTCAGAGAGTATTAAATATTACCCAAAAAGGATGCCAAAATTAAATTCTCAGAGGAAGGCATTTTTCAAAGATTTCTCATCATTGATAATAATTTCATCTAGTAATTTTCAGGGGAAAATAAATCAGAAGCCTTCCAGCTGGTACCTGAGTTCCATGAATGCTCAAATTAAGGAAGCTCAGAACTGAAGGGTACGTTATCAATAGTAATCGTGTTAATAGATGTGATTGCTGATGGATGTGGCTGATGGCCTTGCAAATATTGAGTACAATGCCCTTCTCTTCATTTTTTTTTTAATGTATTGCTTGGCACAGCTATCACTCTCATTTTTCTGAACAGACTTCAGGGCAATGTGGTCTCTATGTCATTGATGTGGTGTAATAAGGCCAATGAAGCTTCAACAAACCACGTTGCCTCTCAGTAAAGCGCCTCCCACAGCACATCTTGCTGGGCTGCCCCTAATACTCCTTAGTAGTGACTGATCCACTCCAAGGGAGCTGCCCACCAGATTATATCTGTTACAAATGCTGATACAGCCCATGCTAAACCCATTGCAAGATTTGGGTCTGTTCTCTTACTTCACAATGTCACAAGAACATAGGTAACAAATGTTCAGGGGATGAGAAATTGCCCCTTTGCCTGTGTGAAGGGGCAATGCAAACAGCAGCACTTGGATAACTAGGAACGAAAAGCAGGGTCAGCTCCACATTCCAGCAGACATGCAATGAGCTGAGTCTGTTTGTTAGCTGCTAAAGGGACTCTAGATGACTGTGCAAGATCTGAACTTAATGAGATAAATCCTACCCTTGGGAAATCCAGTGCTTTTCCTGTATTGCAATCACTTGGGCTTATGACTCGGGGGTTTTATGCTGCAAGTGCAGTGTACTCTACACTATCATCTGGTTCCCCACGTTCTGCCATGGGTGCTCCACCTGCAAGCAGCATATCCCTCCTCAATTCTGTCTTGTTTAAATATTTTGTATAATAGTGTATCAAAATGCCATTTACAAACAACCTGCAAGTTCTGCTATTGACAAGATCTTATTTTGAAGCCATTTCAAGATACAACTAAACTTTTTTTTCTCCCCAGACAATATACACTTACAAAAATAATTATTCCTCCCTAGCTCTGAAGTGTGATAACACAAATTGCTACATTGCAAACTAAAATAATTTCATTAGGGAGATAAGCCATATCCATCTCTCTTTTTTCAGCACTCTGAATGACTTTAGCACAGCAACGAGGTATTTCTCTCCCTCCTTCCTCCACTCCAGTCACCAAGTATTCAACACACTTGCAGCTCGATCAAAGGCAGCCAGATGATTCAAAGATTTATAGTATTACTTAGTAAGGGCAAGTGCGAAAGTCAAATTGTAACTTCCCAAGAGAGACTGATTGCTCTGAACTGCAGCTAATACAATTCACTGACAGAGAGTTATGAAGACATTAGCTCACACCAGGGCAAAGGAAAACTGCCATGTGGGCTCTGGTGGTATTACCAACCCCCTACCAATCAGAAATATGGCTGTTTTCAGCACCCATAGACCCCAGTATAGTACACCTGAAGTTTCTAGGAAATTGTGGGTTTCATTGTATTTTTCATTGCTACTGGGGTTACACAACTTGAGATGGTGAAGGGCTCTGTTTGGCTTTGCGTGGCCATTTTACCCCTTCAAAGCCCTTCTGCAGTTCCATTGTTTACAACTCCATTTAATCACTGCAGAGGCAAACTTACTGCGTGTTTCCATGAAGCCAATGTATCTCTGTGGCATTTCTCTCCATCACACCGTGGCTGGAGTCAATCTGAGTGCATCTCCTGTCACTAAATGGCCAACTCAAGCTGCTGGTGGACACGCTGCCTGCACACAGGTCTGCACCCAGCGGTGGCCTGGGGCTGTACTTTGAAGAGGAGATACATGCCTCATTCCCGTTGTCCACCAGCTTATCCCAGGGCTCAGCATCCCCACACCTACTTCTGAGACTGCTTCTCCTTTCTTGGTCAGTCCCAGTTGAAGGCTGGATGGATGGTCCCACTGTTTGCAGCAGGGCTCAGCTTGGCCTTTTCCTTTAGTGAGCAAAACAGGAAACTCCTACCTTTTTCTATTTCAGTTTTAGGATTTTATTTTTTTCAACAGGCCAGCTGGAGAGGGAAATAACAGGGAAGGGTTGAACATTTGTTTTCATTTAATGAGTTTTTCACTTGCCCTCAGAGTCTGCTCAGGAGAAAAACCCTTGCAAGCCTTAATTTATACAGCAGCAATAAGGGAACTTATGGGGGTGGGGGAAGGGTGAATAAATCTGTTGTAGCCTTTCTTCCACTTACAGAAATAAAATGTATTGAGACCGTGGGAAGGTCTGTTGTCTTCTGGGAGCTTCAATTCTCTGCAGTACCACTCAGTCCAGGGAAGACTAATAGCTGAAGGAGTCCTCCACTGATCACCTCATTACCCTTCGAAGACCATCAAGGGAATAAGAACCTCTGAAAGAGTGTGAACCACCATTTCTAGGGAGACATGGAGAGTTTCATTTCCCTGCGATGCAGGTTTTCTATTTTGTTACAATAAAAAATAAAGTATCTGGATTTGCAGAGACTTCCCTGTAGTTCTCTTCACAAGAACTGCAGGTGCTTCTCTCAGCACAAACACACCCTGGTCTGTGTTCATGTCTCTTCATTTATTCTGGCCACTTCTTGCTGTGCATCAAATTCTTCCTGCTCAAGCTTAGAGCAGTGATTTTTACACCCAGCGATGAGACAAAAAAAGGAGACTTATCACTGAATATGTTTGCTCTAGCCCTGTCTCCCTGGATAACAGCTATGCAAAACAGAAACCTATTTATTCCCTGTTGCTGCTATACAGTCTTTACCCTACTTTGCATTTTGCCTGAGAGAGTGAGTCACAAAGATAGCACCTCCCATTCTTTTCCAAATGCCCTCATATAAATCAGACCCATTTTCTGAAGCAGAAGCAGATCTCCACCTTGGCAAACCAGACAATTTAGTGTCCTGAGGCGATGGTTTGCATCCACACAGAGTTGGCACAAGAACAAAGGGGCCCCTTAAGCCTTCGGAATGGCCTTAAGAAGGACTCAAACTGTTGGAAGAAAAAGCTGTCAGAAATAAGTGCTGGGACTTCTTCCTCACATCCAAGACATCAAGCTTGAATCTAATCTCACAAGTCCTTTTGCCAGAGGAAAGGAACGAACCCTGAGGAGTTCAGTTAAGGAAACCCTTACATTTAATCCTGACCTTAGCAAGCAGAGTTAGACCAGAAGTAAAAACCTTTCCATTAGCATCTCATTAATGGATTGGGTGACACTGATAAAGGGAGGACCAACAGCTTTTTTCATGGTTTTCCAAGGTTAGCTGGGTTATTTTACATACGGGAACAGTCACAGTGAGACAAAGCCCTGTACCTGTGACAGTAATGCTGAAAGACAGCAGCATTTCATAGGGACATTCATACAGCAGGAATAGCCTTGCAAAAAGAAACGGGAAAAATAAATAAATGTTCAAAGCACAAGCAAAACTTAAGGAATGGTTTTTAAGCACCAGACTGAGCACCATTTATTCTGCTAAACATTCAGCAGTGACTTCTCAATGTGACCTCAGTCGAAGACATACATTGCAAAACATGGGCAAGATTACCAATTTGTCAGAGCCTACTCTTCATGACAGGTTAAACCATAATTTTGCTGTAATTCATTCCGTCGCTGAAGTTGCTGATATTTATGACTGCTCGGAAACGTTGATATACCCAAGGATTTCGCAACATTAGCTTTGACATGCCAAATTAGTCCATTGGCTCCTTCCAATGCGAACCTGTGAGGCAGTGGATGAGGACACAGCAGCTGAAGGCTGTGTGATGTCAGACAAGAGCTGTACTAAAAATCAGCCACTCAGAGCCTCAAATTCTGTTAGCAGTGTATTGGGAACCCCCTCTTTAGCAGTTCCCCATGCATTAAGGGAAAAAAACTTGCCTACTGTTCATCAAAAATGTAACACAGCAGAGATGTGGCAAGTGTAAGGTGTCAGCATTAATATTATTGTGGATGTAGGAGGAGACCTCAAGGAATTTCCACCTGTGTAGATGATGTTCTGTACCATCCCTGTGGTAGGTGAGAGAAAAATACAGGGCCAAGGATGAAGTAGACAGTGTTTTTTGTAAGAAAACAGGGAACTGAAGAGGCATGGCCTGCCCTTTGCAGGGTCTTACAGGGAGAGTGGCAGAGACCCTTACATGTCCATCCAGTCATGGTCAGGGAAAGCCAATTCCAGCAGCCACTCTGAGTGCACAGTCTGGCTGCACCTCTCGTCCCCTCTTCCAAAGGGAAAAGAGATGGAAAAACATGTTGAGGCTGGATTAAACCTGCGGGCCTGATGCCAGAGAGCAGCCCCAGGTGTGTTTAATTCAGGTGTAACATCGATGTCCTACCCTGTTATGAATATCACGTTATGCATATCAGTGACTTGCTGTGTTGAGTCTGAGTATGGGGAACTTATCCTGACAGGCCTCTGCTGAATGAGGAGGTCTTTAGAAAAACAAACTACAGGCCGTGCTGCAAACTCTTTCTAGACTTTAACTGTAGCTTTAATAGGATGTTTTAAAACATCATGAGTGATGGTTTATTTGCCCTGAATCTGGTTTTGCACTTCTTAATCAGCAGCTTGAATTCTACATTTCTCCGAAGTGAGCCTGGTACTCAGGTAAACAGTAATGCTGCTGGGTATTGTCATTGATAAAGTCTTTTATTGGACCTGCAATTAGCCCTCAAGTGAAAATGAACCTTTCCCAGTGTTCCCTCACTATAAATTAAAAAGCTACATTTTATTCAGGATGGAAGAAAACACAGAGGATTACCCTGGTAAATTCATCTCTCTTTATCAGCAGTAAATTTGTTGTTCAAGCCACTTAGGTCTAGTTACTGGAAACTCCTGTTTAATTATAATCCAGATGTTCTCAAGGCCCTCTTACCCTCTGGCACAACTTAACAAGTGCTGCACAGAGGAAATGCAGCTCTGCAGTTTTCAGGGTTAAGATGCTCTTTGGAGAACACACCAGGAGAGCTGCTCTGAACAGAGGGAGGGTGGGGTGGACCTTAGGTCATCCTGGGGGTTGCTTTAATCAAGGCAAGCTGTAATCCTGAGCCAAGAGCTAGGGGGAGAATAGGCAACTTCTCAGCCCCTCACTGGGGTTTGCCATATGAGCTACTGCTGCCTCCTGAAATGCTGCTCCAGCACGGCACCTGCTGATACACAGGGAGATTCGTGCTTCATGGAAACGCAAGTGGCATCCCCAACCCCTTCGGAGATGTCAACATGGCTTTTGTTTTATTTGCACTCATACTGCCCTGCTTACTTTCTCTTTTACTTTTTCTAGGATATCATATGCATTTTGTTGCTGAGAAAATGACTCAAATGCATATTTCAGTTCCTGTCTAAATGCTAATTTGTCTCTTTTAAGCTAAAATCCCTTCAACAAAAAGCTTAGAATTCATAAATGACCAATAAAGAAGGTAAAAATACCATGAACAAAGACTTCTAAAGACATACTCTGTACAAAGTGTATAATGATGCTATTGAACTCATTGCCACAGAATGCTGCAGAAGTCAAAGATACAAAGTGGATGTTTCATGCACTGAAACAACTTAGTTTATGACACACCTTGATTTTTCTCCTTTCTTACCTATCCACATACTTTTTGTTTTCTTTATAAAGGCTAACCATTTGGGGAATTTTTTTCATTTGAACATTTTAAAAAGTTCTCTTAAAAGAAGGATTACCAAGTGTTATGAGATTTATTTTGAGGTTATGGAAATCTCTGTGAAAACCTTCACATGGGTATGCCCAGGGAAGTAGAACTTAGAAAATAATCAAAGTTTTATATTCTTAACTATACTCAGAATTGCTTAATGGTCTCTGCTCATAGAAACTAATAGTCTCTGCTTGATAGAAACTAGTTCCAATCCCTCTGAGGTTAAGGAAGAAGTTTGTCTTCCCACTTGGCAAGGGTGAAGTCTTAACTCATTTCCATGTTCTCTTTTTGTTCAGGCATGATCTAATGAAGCTGCTCAGTGTATACTATAATTGAAAGAAGCAATAGTGAATAAATACATTTATTTTTCTCTATTTAAAAGTAACTCCTGAAAAGTTCCAAGATTTAAAAATACCACATCCTCCCTACAGAAATTTAACTTTTTTTTTTCTTTTATAATATTTCCATTGATGGTCCAATCACTATATTATTCGAACTTTAGCACCTACTATTACCTACTACTGTTTGTTTTTTAAGGGGATATAATATTAACAACTGCAGCATCTTCCTAAACACATCTCCCAAGCATGTAGTGATTTCTCTAATTCAGACAGTTGTGGCACAATATGGAGTTCAAGAGAAAAAATATTCAGTGTAAACATAAACACCATGTTGACAAGGTGAGTAATGTTGTGGGACAGTGACAAATCTTCAGAAGAGCAAGTGCCCAGTAATTCATGTGAACAGGACAGATATTGAAAGGTCAGGTGTTATAGTCAGAAAGGAGTTTCTAAAATATATAACTTCTGCCTCTGCAATTACATTTCCAGTAGATCCTTCCACTTTGATCAGACACTGGATTGATTATGACAGGTCCAATTTCTCTTTAATTTTAGCAAATTGTTCTGCTATTAGCTTGTTAGACCAGAGGAAGATTCTGCCATCCAGTGGTGAAAAATTGCTCTTTTAAGGTCACCGTTTATACTAAAAACATATTCTACCTTTAACAAAATGAACATATTTAGGCAACTGTAAAAACTTTTTCTTTTGTTCCTGGAAGGACTGAGATAACAATTTTCCAGAGAAGTACACACACACTGGTAAGACTTGTGGGGACGTACGCAGACCCTTGTTGATACCTTAGGTTTATTCTCTCTTGTTACACAGCACAGCTTAGGACACTTGTGTGCCATGCTTTTACAACGTTTGTGTGAGCAGGGCAAGTCCTGGGCTGTCACGGTCCTGTCACCATGTGTGCCACAGGCCCCAGGACAGAGAGGAGATCAGGTATGGAAATGTTTTCTCCCCAGACAGGGGAGAAGGAGGCAATGTGCTGGGCCTGGATCACCTCTGCCTGAGGCCATTAGCTGTCTGACCACACTCACAGCCTTGCGACAACAGCAGGCAATGTCAGGAACCAGTCTTGGACCTTTTAACAACCTGCAAATGCATATCACAGTTTCCCGATAGTTATAATACCACTGCATCCCCATTTAGTTATAATACCACTGCATCCCCAACCTCCATGACAAAAGGTAGAGTTGGACCTTCCCTGCTTCTGGCACTGGAGGGAGTGGAGGTATGGTGACTCCCCTCCTCTCAGCCTTTTCACACCCTGCACCTCTCTTGTGCCGCTTCTCAGAGCAGTGCAGCACTGCACTGGGAAGGCTGTGTACCCTGTTATACCCTGTGCTGAAAGGTCGTGGAGGCTCTACTATTCAGACTACAGTAATTAAGGAAATAGCCATCTACAGAAAGTAGTCAGCAGCATTTCTGGAGGTGAGCACTGACACCCCGTGGTGCCCAGCAGAGCACTAAACCAGCCCCTATGAGTCTGGGGGTGAAAAATGTGGCAAAGCACTTCATGAGACTTCAGCCACCACAGATCACTCTGTGGAGCAGACCATGGCTGGGCAGGTCTCATTTTTCTCATGAGAGAGATGGAGGCTTTCTTGCAGAGCAGCTGATTCCTGAAGTAGGCCAAGCAGGTGAAATGGAGGAGATGAGCTGGAAGGATCAATGCATGAGGTGACAAGAGCATTAATCAGAGCTGCCATTGTACCCAGTGTCAGGAGAAGGCCCAGATCTCAGCTTCATCTTGTCAGCAGAAGCAAATCGGGAGAGGGGTGCCATCCCAGTCCACTAGCACAGCGCAGCCCTTCCAGAGGGTGCTGTGCATGCTTCCCTTGGCAGCAAACACCATTAATTACTCCTCCAATTAGTCCCCACAAGTCTTCCACCCCAAGCGGAGCTGTCAGAACAGCTGGAATTGTCTTTGAGCTTTGGAGCAGATGGGGACTGCCCAAATCATTTTAGGACATGGCCAAGGGACACACAGAAGACCAGGGAGACCATGTTATGACAGCACCGGGGGCAGGGAGGAACTTGATTTTCTGTCTGACCAGAACTGTCATGGCCCTAAAAACACTTACCAGGCCTGGAAAAGCAGTTCATTTTACCAGAGCTGGCCTCACTTATTTGGGATATTAGCAAGGGCCTGGTGAACTAGCTCTGAGTATAAAGATTTGAGCAAAAGATTGACAGGAAAATGCATTTAATACCTTTAAATGTATGAACATTTAGTATTTTGAATATTTCATTTGCTTATCTTTCTTTTCACATCCTAAGAGCAATGACAAGGGAGATGCATTATTCTGCTTCAAATAGCTTTGAGTATCACCATAATTATGCTGGAAAAGTACTCAGAGGCATTTTGAGGTAGAAGACACCAGCACCACAGGAGTATGGACTGTTCAAAACTTTTCTCCCCTCAGGGGAAACAGGGACCTGCCCCAGTTCTTGTCTGAAGGGGCAGTCCTGGTGTCCCTGAACTGTGAGCAGGAGGACTGATGGCAGCAACCTGGCCTCTACCATTGCCACCACGGCCTCATACCTCACAGATTAAGACACCTAAATTTAGGGGTTTTCATATATGTTTGAAGAGCAGGTGCACTGACCAGATGTAGGCATCTCTTTTAGGGTATGCTGGACAGTCCTTAGACTACCTTGAGGAGAACTCTATTGCCAAAAATTAAGTTTGTTAATCAGGACTTTCCCCTCATGAACAGCCAGCACGAGTTCAGGAGGTGAAAGTCCTGATTAACAAGTTCGATTTTCTTTTGCAACAAAGTTGCCTAATTGATCAAGGGAAGCCAGCTGATACAATCTTTTTGCATTTTAGTAAAACTTTCGGTAGCATCTCTCACAGAATCCTCCATTTTAGGGCCAATGCTCTTCAACACCTTTCCCCAACAGCTGATGGGGATGGAATGCATAAATTCATCAGACATTTCAACTGCAGGGGTCCAGGGGGCAAACCCATCAAGTGAATGAGACATGAGTAATAGAGAACTGCTCAGCCTTTCCCAGGCAGGTCTGAAAGGCAGCCTCCATCTGGACAGTGCCTGTGGACTTCTTAAACCTCCATGTTAAGACCCTTATGTGCTTCACTTTGCAAGAGCTTTTTCACACTTTCTTTTCTCATGCAATCTCTCAAAACATTGATGGGGGAGTGCTGAATTTGCTCACCTGTCAGTAGGAGAGCTGTAGGTGGGTGGACAGAAGACTGCTTGGTGCTCGAGGCAATACCTGTCAAACAATCTATTTTTCAAGCCAAAATCGAACATTCATGTTGACTTTTACATGGACTGAATTTGGCTTTAGAGATGGTGAAGTGCCCTGGCAGAAAACTGATAGCATTCAAATTAAAAGAATGAGATTGTGTAACTTCAGCATGGCACAGGTTTTCTCCTTCCAATGTATGGTATCCAAGGGTTTGGTTTGGTTTTATTTTGTATTCAGAGCTCAGCCTATATCTTCACTCCAGGAAGAAAAAAAAGTACTGTGAACAAAGGTGTAGCTAAGCAAAGAGAAAACGCAATTGCCCTAGACAATAAACTTATGAAGAAACTAATTTTTAGATAGGTGAAATTCTTGCCTCTACCATGCTAACTTGGGAGACAGTTTCATTTACCAAAAAGGAGACAAGCACAAGCTCTTCCTCTGCACAGAAGCAAATCTTCCTGAAGTAGAAAATGCTTTAAAAGTGAACTGCATCTCCCAAAGACATTTTTGGCTGTGGGATTCATATTTTCCACACGGTGCTGTTCTTACTGAGCCTTATTCCCGCAACTTTATGCTCACAAGACAGGTTCTTTTGACTAAAGTTGTACATGTGCCTAATCAAGTATAGAATAAGACAGCGTTTATTCACTATTTTTATAAAGCAATTATGAATGACTCACTTGCATGTGATTTTTTCAGTAAGAATTATGAGACTTCTGTTCTGGTAATGTGAGAGAGCTTTGCTTTTTGATTTATAGTCATTATCTTGGGAGGATTGGTTCCCGAAGAAAATGATCAAATTCTTGCGCATTTCTATACCAAATATTTTTGAGAGAAAAGTGCCCTCTCCCTCAGTTGTGAGTGGTGACCCCACTAATCAGAGTAGTTCAGCCACTGTCAGACCAGCATCGGATCTGTCTGAGTGCTGAGCACAGCCTGAGAAGAGCACAGCAAAAGTTACTCATGGCTGGGTTTGGACCTACTTCATGCAGCTTTCCTTATCAAGCAAGGGGCAATGCAACTCACAGAAGAAACTGCAGAAACAAAGTTTCTGCTAGCAGATGCCATCAATGTCAGCAGAATTACACCCCCAGGGAACTTAAAACTTTCAAAGTGGCAGATATTTTCAAGGCTATTTTGAGAAGGTTTCAAAGGGAAACATTATTCAGAACACTTGATACTCCCTGTTTCCAAGAAGTCAGGAAAATCTAAATTCCAGAAGTGGGTTATTTCCTCTTTAAGGAAAAATGAGCTGGCAAAGATGCTGGATATCAGCAAGGGAAAGCAGACAAAACTTGGTATTATTTTGTCTGAATAGCATTCATGCCCCAAGGAATTGCTTTATTTCTGGACTACTAGCAGTGGAGTCAGATCAAATGGAATTTTTTAAGGATCCAAGTAGGAAATGCGAAACAATGGCCTGGTTAACACTCCAACAAAGGTTCAAACTCTCATCACGCTATCTTTGGTGAGATTGCTGTTTTACCAAGGGTGAGGTGCTGGAGATCAAAGGGTCCTCATTCATTCTAAATACTGTTTTGCCAGGAGCAAGTAGAAGGCTGATATCATCCCATGGCCTCTCTCAATGATTTTTCAATGATCTTGGGAATCTGGAGAGGTCCCAGTTGACTGGAAGCTGGCTAACATTGTCCCAGTTTTCAAGAAGCGTGAAAGAGATGACCTTGGAAACCACAGGCCTCTCAGTCTCATTTCAGTGCCTGGTAAAATTATGGAGAAGACTATTCTGGGAGTTACTGAAAAACACCTGAAGGACACTTCAGTCATCAGTCACAGCCAGCATGTGTTCATGTCAAACTTAATTTCTTTTTATGATGAGGTAACCCATCCAGTTGATCAAGAGAAGCCAGCTGATGTCATCTTTCTGGATTTCCATAAAGCTTTTGGTATTGTACTGCAAATCTGTGTAACTCATAGGGGTTATTGATAGCACTAATGACCATAAAGGAAAGGCCCCCTTTCTTGCATGTGGCCCTGCACATCTTTGCTTTATTATTTATCAACCCCAAATTTTCACTGATTGAAGGACTTACTTCTATACAGGCAAAAATAGAAAAGGCCTTGGTGTAAAGCAGCAGATCTGCTATCTGATATCAGTACTCTCAAGGACTGATTGGCCCATAAAACATGCTGTAAATGCTTTTCCACCATTTGAACTAAAAGAAAGAACACTTTCTCTGTAAGTGAAGAAGATGCTGACACACCAGATAAACACTAAAAAGAAAAAAAACCCGCACCAACCCCCTCCACCTCAAAAACCCACTACATGACAAGAATGTAAAATTTAGCTCTTTCACCAAAAATGAAGGAGCTCTTTCTGGTTAGTCTGCAGGATAAGGGGAGGAAATTATTTGTTTCTGCATATGAGCTGATCAGTTGTGAGAAGAGCTTGCATGTGAGAAGACTCTTTCCAGAGCAGACAGATGTGTATTACAGTTATGATAAACTCACAACAGAAGTGGGCAAAATATTGTGACAGAGAAAGTAATTACCCACTCAAAACAAAACAAAACAAACAAAAACAAAATCCTCGGCTGTGTCTTAAAATCTTGAATTATTGAAATGAGGACATCTATCTTTTCAAAATTATTTGGTTTAGCTAAGGTGGGTGAAAATTTTTAAGTAAAAGTCTATCAATTACGTTGTACAAGAGGTCATATTATGCATTCACAATGTCCTTTCTGGATTTAAAATCTATAAATTTCTATTAGGATCATTGATTTTCACAGGCTGCTTACTTTATGATAAACTCCCTGCTGGGCCTCAAATTCTTCATGTTGGGTCTCAGGGGATAACATTGTCCGTATATTAATTTTGAAAGAAAACTTTCAGCTGACTAGAAATCGAAGGAATTTAAAATTTTTTCAGCTTAAAAAAAAACCTAACACCACACGCACAAAAGAGTAATTCAGTTTCCTCTCTTGAGACCACTGCTCAGTCAAAAAGATAAGGAACAAAAAATGGCTAATTTGTGTAGCAGAGACTGTGCAGCCACAGAGAGTCAGACTATTCCTCTCTGGAAGAGAAGATACCTCAAACAAGGAAGCTACGTGGAGAGAGCTAGGCAGGCACATGGGGTACATCCAAAGGATCCGGGTGCAGCTACACTACACAGCCTGTCTTGGGACCCCAGCGCTCTCTTATCCTGATTTTCAGACACCAGGGTCAGTTGCAGCCCTTGACCAAAAACACAAGGTCACTGGTGATATTATCCACCAGCATCTCAGCATACAGAGAGAAGGGGAAAAGCCAAGCCAGAAAACAGATCCCTGCCCTGGCTGTCTCATGATGGTTGTCAAAATGGCTGGTCCCAGCAGGAAAAAAACCCCAAGGAAGGGGGATGCTGAAGCCATGGAGAAAACCTGGCACTACTGCTCCCCTTTGGCCAGAACAGAGCTATGAGAGATCTGAAATGCTGAAGTATGGCCAGATTTGTGACCAGACTGCACCCACCTTTGCAGTGAACAATGAACACCATCCACCCTTCAGACGCATTGCAGCAGTTAAAACATAAAAAAGCATTGGTTGGTAAAACCATCTACATTGCTAAAATAGTTATGCCAAACACAGTGCAGCTGAGCCTGCTTTAACCTTCTCTTCTCAAATGTTCTTCATTTATTAGGTCTTTGCTTTTTCATCTTCATGAGAAATATCCCCATCTGTTTTGTGGCAATAATTCTAGGTTTCAGTGTTTCGCTCCAAGGTGAAGAAAAAAAGCAAACTATTATTCTGTTCACTGAAGACTAGAAAAATGGCAAATCTTGTAACAGACTCTAAGATTGAGATGGGACAAAATCAGTTTCCCTCTACATAAAAGATCGATTGGAAAAATAATCTTCTTAAAAGACCGTGTCTGACACTTGCTTTTTTCATTTTCTGCAGTTCTCTTCAGAGACTTATTGTGACTGTGGCTGCTTAAGGTACAAGGACAGTGTCATTTGCCACAGAGTAGAAACCCCTTTTATTCTGTAGAGCAAATTCAGTCTGCATAAATGTATTTATCTCCTTTTTTCTTTTCTTATTTTTTCCTGGTGCCAACATGCAGGATTACGCTTCACACTTTATCTTTATGAGACCACTTCTCGACTGATTGACTAGGAATTTATGTACACATTAAAAAACCATTTCGTTTTATATGGGTTAGCTGGGAATGTCCATATGGGAATGAAACTCCTCTGTAGCCATCACCTACTGGCAGCTTCCTTTTTTTTTATTTTCTCTCAACTTTGTTGCCCACTACATTTAACATCAAAAATGACTGCCCATTTCACCAAGCACTTTACAAATACATAGAAAGTCCCTATGTCCATGATTCCCATGGGATTTATAAGGCTAAGCAGATTTACAGGAAGGTGAACAAGCTTCTCCAGCACAACATGGCCTGAAAATGAATGCAGTGATGCATCTTCCTGACCTTGCTCCCTTGTCCTCTTGCTCCACAGCCAAAGTGAACTTTAGAGAGCTTCAGTCTCCTGGTTAGGTTCTTCAAGTCCTGACTGCAGTGGGAGATGGACTGTTTCATATGATTTGGGGGAAGATTTATTCAGGATTGCTGGGGAGTTGTCTCCTAGTTGTTCAGGATTAGAGATGTTTCACTACCCCAAATGTCTGGAACCATTTATGTGTTTGTTGGAAGCATTTAATGGAAATACGAACTCAATGTTCTGGCAGTAGGGCAGTCCTAATAGACACAGGCTGAGAAATTGCATTGTAGCACTTGCCTTGTTGTCCGTCACATTCGGTTTCCATTACCTATAATTTGTAGAGGTAAATATAAGGAAGATGCAGACATTTTATAAATAATGACATCAGTTCTTCTGAAGTCAGACAGGTTCAGATAATTCTTCTTGACCCAGGAAAAAGAAAATGAGAGGTGATCAGTATGAATACTAAAATACAAGGGCAGGAGGACATGTGCTGTATCTCACAACGGTACATATTTAAACACTGACTACAGTTTGGAGCCAAGTTTGGAGGTTTTTTTACATAGAAGACTCTCCAAAATCTAAGCAAGAACAATCACTTGAAACTAAAGTTACCAATGTGTTACCTCAAAACTATTCTGAAAAGGGAAAAAAAAAGATTTACTGGTGTAAGGGATCATTCTTATTTCTATATTGCCTCTGATAAGCACAATATTAGCAGTTACATATTTGCAGTGTACAAAGTTTAAAAAAAAATGGTTTTATTCCTTTTGTTCTAGTTCAGTCAGCAAACATCTCTTTTTTTTCCTTTAATTTCTTTACTAGACTTTCTCAAAGTGGCATCTGTTTTGCCTTTTAAAAATTAACTGTGCAAGCACAACAAAATCAGAGAGATGTCAAAGCTGTGGAATTTTCCCTTGCAGCCACACAACGCCAAGTTTTGGATGACTCTGTTGCAAGACGGTGAATCATCTCAAGTTATGGGATTTGGGTTCAGGTTCTCTAAGGTAGCTATTATGAAGCTCAGCAAATCTATATCCACCTCTGATCTGTTGTTGTTGTGCTCTTCAGGTTTTGGAGGGGGAGGGATATGTGGGAACTTCTAATATCATTATCCAAACTTAAACTTTGCCAATTACATATTTTGAAGCCTTCCTTAAATGAACCAAAATTCCTGTCCTAAACTTTTGACAACTCTGATCAACATATTCAAACACAGCAAACCAAAGAATTTGGGAAAAAAATGCTCCATAGACATTTGCAAAAGAGCTCTTAGATACAGTTCTCTGGGTAAATCCTGGCAGATGAACTTAATTAAGAGACAAAAACAATTAACTAGCAATGTGTGACAAAAATTCACTAAACTAAAATTCTCTGTGAAATCTCCTTATTAAGAAACAAGAGAATTATCGTTCTGTTGTTTTCCACAGAAGGAAGGATGGCCTCTTTCTGTGTGTGCTCATGGGGCAATATCAGCCTCTATTCATAGTGGTCCAGCTGGCAGCCCACAGATATGGGATATTTCCATGTGGCCCCAGGCTTCCCCCAAGAGCCTGACAATGTTCAGGAGGAAAGCAATGCTTCAGCAGCCAACACATCCCCTTGCACATGCAGCGCCAGGAGTGGAGCTAGCCAGGAGCTATTGCCCTGGCTCCTGAGGGAAAGGGGTGCAGGAGACCCATGTACATGGCTCAGCACAGAGACAGCCATTAGCTGCATTTGGCTGTCCTGAGCATGGGAAAAGGGTATCTTGAAAGCAGCGCCAGCCACCACATCCCATCAGCTTTTTACCAGCTCATGACTCAGTGCCTGACAGGCAGATGTGTAGCAAGAAACAAAACCCCAATTTAATCCTCTCCATTTTTCTCCAGTGTGACTGCACCAGAAAAATCAAGAAATATGCATCTGTTCTGATCTACATCGTGCAATGATTCCTGGATTCTTTTTGGAAAGGATGCTACCTTTCAAAGATAAATTAGATGGAAGAGTCCTCCAGAAATTTCAGGCACGAGTTTTTTGGAGGATTGCTCATCTTAGGGCAGTCCTGAGCCATGTCCTCCTCAGAAAGCTGGTGACCAAGAAGCAATGCTAGGAAGCATCTCTGTAGGAAACGCCTCAGTTGTGAAGGCCTAAAGGTCAGATAAAATGTCCTATATATCCTGGTCCTCCTCCCAGGTCATCCAAGATTAGCCACTGTTGGGGAATAATTGCAGTCCATGAAGGTCTGACACAAAATGGTCAATTTTTTAATGTTCATAAAGCAGTAAGTGGCCAGTGGTCACTAAAATAGCTTACTTAAATGGACAATAGAATTTAAAAATTCAGATAGATTTCTGTGAATATGGAATGGCTTTACAATTTTTTGCATTTATCATTCCAGTTTTATCGAGATAAGAAACCATTTTTAAAAATCAGAGAATTTTAAAGGTTCAGAAATAGAATTTTAAAGTATCCTTGAAAAAAATTAACTCTTGGTTTTCAAATATCATGATTTTCAAATCTGGCACGGAATTCAGGACATAGTGTCCAATACACCAATTTAGAACAACAACAAAAAAATCAGAATCTGCAAGAATATGAAAACTTTGAGGTGCTAATGTTTAAAATAAGATAAGGAATATCCCAACTCTCTCCACATGCCCTCCCCACCCCACCCCCCCAAAAAAAAAATTAGAGCAAGTGCCAAGCAGTCTCTTTGGTTCTCAAATCTTCCATGTAGCATGTATAATAGGATTAACTTTAATTACTTCCAGCCTATATCTAAAGATGAAGAGTAGGATATCAGCTGCTAGTAATAGAGCTACCTCACCAGTCATTATCTATTAAAAAAACTGTCTCACACAACAGTTGTACATAAATTGGGTGCTTCTTGAGGTCAGCTTTTTTACCTCATCAGCTGTCCTATCATTTCACAGACCTCTGTTATACCCAGAAGATGTGCTCAGGTTATTTCTTCTTCTTGTTTGGGCCTGTGTCCTGCAGGGTCTGGGGTGTTTTGCTCTTGCATTGTGCCTAAGGAAATGCTTGACAATACAGACACAGTTAGATCTGCAGTTTTCAAACTGGGGGCCATGATGGATCAGTGCCAAACTACTAAGTATCTCTCAGGGCAGAGCCTTTTGTTGGAGCTCTGCCACTTTTTCACTGAATTATCTCTTCCTCCACAAAGGAGACTATTTGTTTCAGCTGGGCTGCTCTTGTTGTTAAATACGGCTCAGATTTAGCAGATAGCAAAACTATACTTTTGCCTGTACATAGTGGGCTAACCAAAGAGAAAAGTAAATCTCGCGAATGGGTTCTCTTAGACTGAAAACATTTTCTTTGCTAGAAAATATTTAAAAGAAGGAAAAACTGTGGAATGTAAATGAGTAACATTTTCTACTGCTGCAAATGTTTCGTATGACCTTATAAAAGGTCCTTTTTTCTCCTGGATGAACACCAACCTTACATATGCAATAGAATATTCATCTTTCTTAGATTAATTTCATTCTTAAAGAAATTTATATTTTAATATTGCACTACAGATTCTTTTTCAGTAATAAAATTGCTGGGGTTTTTTCTGAAACTAGAAATAGATTGTAATCCATCCCTCTGCTTGTATTTTTGCCCTTTTCTCCAAAAGTTTTTTAGACCATTATCATTAAAAAAAATTTAAAAAAAAAGGAGAGAGAACTTAAAACAAACAAGTACTTAGAAATATGGGAAGTGACTAGAAGATTAGAAAAGTAGGTCACCTGTCAAAAGCTCCTACATAATATTACAGCGAAAAAAGTCCTGTAAGGTAAATGAACCTTGTGATCTTAAGTCCCCTTGGTGGATGTCATAGGTTAGCAAGCATGGTCCCTGAAGGGATGTCCTTGCCAAGGGGTGCTTACAGCTTCCTCTGTGACCTGATAGGACCTATCAGTGGCCAGTTTGAATATGGACAGTTCTTTAAGCCACTTAAAGTTGTGACCGCCTCTGTGATCCACACTTAAGAATAGAAACTCCGAGGCAGAGCCGCTCTGTCTCGTTTCTGGTGCTGGGACAGGCGGCTGCGCGCCCCGTGGGGGTTCCGCGGGTGGAACAGGGCCCATCGGCTCCAGGATGGACATGGCCCGGCCCGGCCTGGCCCAAGCAGTGGACTTGGAAGGGGCCTCCCACCCCATGCTTTCCTGTGTCTTCTAATTTTGACATTTGGGGAAGAGAGGGTCTCAGCACAGGATTTCTCAGGATCAGCCTTTATGACTGTCCCTTTTGCATCCCAAGTGAGTTAATTTATTGCTCAGTTTGTGGGATCACTGTGCAGTGCAGCGAGGTACCGCACTGGATATTTAAGCAGAGCCTTTCTAGGCATGAGCAATGATCTCTTTGCTCAGTTGGCATAGCAGCAATGCATTCTGCCTTCTCCTCTCTGCAGCTCTGAAAGATGGAAATTGTTACCTCACATTAGAATGATGGTTTGACAGCCTTCTGCACCACTCAGATGTCTCATAGCAGGGTGAAACAACCCAGCTCCCCAGTTGCTGCTGAACAGAAAAGAAACATTTTAGGACTTGCAGGGATCCTCAGGGATCTCCAGGAGCAGAGATTATCACATCTTTTCACAGCGTGATGCATCTTGTGATTGGCTTTTTACCCCACCTGAGGAGTACAGTAGCTCTTCAGGAGCAAGCAAATTCACACATCACAATGGAGTCGTGGTCTGGCTCCTGAATTTCTGCAGGAGTGAATGAATTCCTATGAATCTTTATCATGAGTTCACCCCAGGCAGCTCTCACCCCAATACCATGTCAATGCAAAACCAAGAGATTACTGCTGTCTGGAACACAGCTTGCCTCTGGGATTACTGCTGTGGGGAACACAGCTTGCCAATGGGACCTAGGTAAATGGTGTAGTGATGCAAGATAGAGTTTGAGTCCATGCTAGGAGAATTTGGCAATGGTACCATGGAACTAATACATCTGTGGGTAATCAGCATTGCAGGTATATTTGAAATTCTAGCAAGGTTCAAGAAAATGGGATTCTCAGCTTGTGCTGAGAACACTAATGGCACACACAGACCTCTCTCTCACTCTTGCAGGTGCCAGTAGATGAACTCTCCACAAGAATACTCCTCTTGCATTCTGCAGGGCTCACTTGAAACTGGTCTCATGCAGAATGTGACTTTGAAATATGGCTCCTTATCACAAAACTACATTTGTTGTATTCTTCCTGTTTAACTTGAGGGTGGAAGGGTGTTCAACTACCACCTAACTAGGTTTCAGTTGGACACCATGAAAACGTGGAGACAGAAGCAAAGTAGGAGTATAAGTCAGCCAGACGTAGGAAAATACAAAAGTTTTACACAGGTTGCAGACATTCACAAGGCACAGAGATGTTATGATGTCCTGCTCATTCCCTGGAAGTATGTGAGAAAACAGCTGCAGAATGATGGGGAGATGTAGGAAAAAAGCGTTGAGAGATAACTCCCAAAGGACTTCACCAGCGAACATATTATAAGCCATGGTGAAGCACTGACCACAACACAAACTGCATATGTGAAAAAGCTGAAGCAAAAATTATGCATTCAGAGACTAAGAGGAGCTGTTGTGATCTGGATAGGTTCTAGGGCAGAAGGGGAGAGAGGTGTGTAGATATTGCTGCCCAATTTAGTAAACCTAGCTGCCTCAAGAGAAAAAAAAATAAGAAAGAAAAGGAACAGCTCCGGAGCATGATTCACTTTATCACAAAACAGATATTAAGATATGTCAGATGAGTCACAGTGTAAAATTGCCTATTTCCCTCTATTGATTATAAAAGGGAGTCCAGAGTGATTAGTTCAGATGAAGACACCTACAATAATGAATATGTTAGATGAGCTGAATCTCCCCAAAAATGTTCTCAGTAAGGGTGCAGGCATGGACACAGGCTTTGATAGACAGCATTTAAACACTCTTAAACCTACCTTATCAGTTATTGGAAGAGCTTTTATCTCTGAGAGGAAACATGATTTTTGAGTAAAAAATGCACCTAACATTAGTCATGTAGGCTTATGGATCACGGTTTCTACTTAAGGCTTTGTGGGGTCTCCTGTTTGAACATCCGAGTCTGAACTTGGATACACAAACTGGATTTCTATAGTGAACTGAGCTAATGCCGAAGTAGGAGCGCTATCTCTTTCTGTTACATGGATATTTGAAATTTGGCCTGTTACTAGTAATACAACAGAGTTTGTGAGAACAGGAATGATCCAATTGGTATTCTCTAGTGGAGTGTGCTTAGTGGAAGAGTGGAGCTGGAAAAGTTAGAACCTGGCAGAGGATCAGAGGGAAGACGGGACACTGGGGCAAGCAGTAGGGCCATCGCTGCAGAGAAAAAGTTGTCTGTGTGTCTATAGCAGGACCTCCTCTGATGTGAGCTGCCCTTTCTGACCTCTGCAGATAGGGTGTATTGGGAGAAACTGCTTCCATAACCTGCAGGAAGAAATGGCAGGAGAATAGGCACCCTGCCAATGGAATCAAAGTACTGTAAAATTTTCCCTTTAATTTAATTGTTTAAATACAAAACATTATTTGCACAGCTAGATTTCCCTTATCCCAGGCAGCTTATCTCGCTTACGGGGTAACAACACCAAGGGGCAGAAATACCATTCTGCTGCCCTCAACAGTCACTCCCAAGTCCAGTGATATATTCTCATATTTATGATGAACCTGTTCAAGGATAATTTCATGAGCTTACATGGGCCAGCAACAACAAGGATATATCCCAAATCTGGGAGCTTGGTGCAGAACCCCCCCAACCAGTACTGAGGGAAAAGCTGAGGGCCAGTAGTATCATCCTGGAAGTAAACTGCTATTTCCTGGCCCATCATTCCTTGTGGTGATGAGCTGACTGCATGGACAGAAAGCTGTCCACAGCACCAATGTGATGCAAGTCTATGGCAGATTTATTTGCATATTCCAAAGGAGTGCTTTGTGCAGAGACAGTCCAGGCTTTGGGTCCTTGCAAAGCTAAGGTTACTTTTGGGACTTTGTGCCCTCATCATGTTTACTTGGGAAGAGCTGTAACCGTCAACAAGAGGTTATTAAAAGTCTGAAAGTTCTTTAGCAAGAATTTCTTCTCACATTTCCAGCTAATTGGAGATACTCATGTAAGCTTCCCTCTATTCCCCGTTTAACAGGCTGCTGACATTTCCATGTCTGGCTCATGGTAGCCTTATGGGTCTTGACATCTGTGCATGCCAAAAGCATTTAGCTTCAGAGCTATGTTCCCAGAGAGTGCTATCAGTGTGGAACACATTCTGTTCACTTAATAAATGTTCTGTGTGGTCTTGGGGGCTCTATAACATTTGAAAAAGAGGGAGAGCAAGGCTACTCTTAGAAGCATCGGGAGAGCAGTCAAAATGGTACTCAGCACAGATGGCTCCTACAACTGTGAACCACATGTCAGTTAATATGAAACAGCTGTGCAGATGCTCTTCTTCATGGGTGAAATAAAAGCACTTCGCCAATAAGCGACCGGCCTGGGACACAGAGACTGCTGAGACACCCTGCAGTGGGAGGAGGTAGACAGCACAGCTCTCTGAAGGAAGGCAGCAGCTTGACGAAAAATGTTAATGCACGCTTCTCAGTGCTGTGCTGGAAGTGCCAGGCTTATTCCCCCACTGCTCCTTCTGCACCTTGTCCTTCTGTAGGGGAATGTGTGTCTCAAGTGTGTTAGCTGGCTTGGTTCAGGATATGACCCTTCATCCTGGTAGGATTTCAACTGTTTTATGCTCTGGGGCATGACACTGCCTTTATTTAAGGGTAGCCATAACAGGATTTTATTTTTCTCAGTGAAAATGTAGCTCAGAAGTAGTATCCAATAGCAAAATAATATCTTCCTTTGGTCTTTCATGTTTCCTCTGTGGCTTACTTGTTAGAAGTAGGTGGAACAGAGAGAGAGATCAGGAAGTGATTAATAACCTCCTGGTTATTTAATCTGTAAATACCAAGCTTTAAGGGGACTTTGATGTGAAAGTACATCAAAAGATAGGGTTGGAATTCAAAATTATCTCAACAAACAGGAGATGTAGGCTGAAAAAAACCGAAAAACTCAGTGAGATAAATGCAAGCTAGTTCAGGTATACAAAAATATTCAACTAGGGACCTACTGAGTTGGGAAGAACTCAATGAGAGTTATGCGGGAAAGGATGTAGGGGTTGTGATGCATCCATCGTGGGCTGAACATGAGGCAGAACTGTTATGTGAAGATAATACTGATGTGTATGAACAGGATTACAAAGCATCCAAAATAACTTTTGTTCAGAGCCAAGATGTAGTTCAATGTCTGTGTATGTACACTGTGTTTCAGGAAAGATGGAAACTGTCTGGGGAGAATAGATAGATTAACTGGGAAATTTAGCTCAAAGGGACCTTGTGGAGGTAATCTAGTCCAAGTTTACGCTCCGAACAAGGTTAATTTCAAAATGTTGTTCAAGGTCTTCCCCAGATCAGTTTTGAAAATATCCAACTCTTCTGTCTCTCTGGAATATGAGAAAGACTCAAGAAATGGAATTTGATCTCTGAAGGACTCAAGTTCAGTGGCATTCATTTGTGATTTGTAGGGCTTAGATTAAATATTAGGGGAAGCTAGGTCTTCAGTGAAGGCAGAGCAACATCCCCATTATCTTCAGACATTTGCATTTCCTCACCCAATGGAAAATACATGGGATGGAATTCTTCCATTCTGTCTCCACCTTGGGAACAGTTAATTTTCTCTTGTAGCCAGTCCATGTCATTGAAAAGTTCTGAAGCAGCCTGGTCCTGACTTGCTCAAGAATTCAGTTCTAAAGATATATTTGCTAGAATCTCTGGGAGAAAAAGGTTTATGAATGCATGTATTTCTACTTATTGTATAATTTAAGCATATGTAAACTAAAAGATAATCAGAAATCATAAGAATTGCTTATGAGGGCAAAAGGATTATTTTAGAATCCTTTTCCACCTCTACCCTGATCATGTCTCTTCACTGCAGGTTCAGCCTAGATGACCACAACAAGTCTTGCCAGAGTCTGTGTCTTCACTTCAGTCATGCATCCAGCCGTGTGTGTTTGGGTCCTTCCTGCAAGGACCTTGACCCTTTCCTGGACAGAGCTGACAGAGCTCACCTGCCCAGGATGAATGGTGGTCAGAATCCAAAAGACCACCACCATTCAACTGGGCTTTAACTATTTATAGAACCGAGGGTTTCCACTTCGATTTGGAAAATAGTTGAAGTAGTAGACTGAAGATACGCTTTCTTTTGATGGCTAGTAAGTGCTAATGCCCTGCACACACACATAAACACACCCACACCTCGTTTTGTTTTGAAGTGATGAACTCACCACTATATAGCAATTATCCAGTTTCAAAATGAGTCATATTAACTACCAGAAGAGTGAAATCTGTCCATGCAGTAACTTTTGGCATTACAAATCTCTTTCAAGAATTTCCTATTAGACTGTGTCTTTCTGCCTTTGAGGGGAAAATGGAGTGACTGGTTTAGTTTGGCAACATAAAATTTAGCCTTGCAAGGACAGGCAAGAGGTAGGTGATGCAGGCAGAGCCACATTCAAGTGACATCTGAAATGAAAATTTCAGCTCAGTGCTGGAATCCAGTGAAACCTTCAAGCTTATTGTTATTCATTAAGCAGATTGAAGGAGTGAAATGAAAATCAGCAAATTGTCCGCCTCTGCAGGGTACAATATGTTCATTTTCAAGGGGAGCTGGTATATGGATGGGAGAGGAAGCATAAGCCACTCTTACCTTGGGGCAAGGGGGGGTCAAACGTTTTTTAAAAAGCCACGTCCCTCTCTCAGTGAACTTGCACGTCCCTCACTGGCCTGTCTGGCCCCTTCAATATGCCCTGGTGAAAAAGTCCAGCTGTCCATCCTCACCTGCTGCATGTGGTGATACCAGGGTACCGAATGTTCACAAGTGGCAGCCACACTGAGCCCCACCCAAAATCTTCACTGATTCTTTATTAAGACTAAACTTTGCTTCACCCCTGCTCCTCTGGCATTTTGTGGGAGATGATTCGAAGCTGAGTGGCCTGACTGATTGAAATACAGAGCTAAAGATGAGAAGGGAAGATCCTTCCTTCAGTCACTGAGCACGTCACCTTTTTCGTGCCATTCAAGTGATTGATTTTGTTACAATTACCCAGACAGGTCAGTGTATTATTTGCTCTGTGACAGTCTCCATGAGAGACTAGAGGATTTTTTTTTGTGGAGACCCAGAGAAAGAGATGGTGTTCCATGAAGTACTGTGTTATTAGACAGGACCAGCAAGCAGAGAAAGAACCAAAGAAACATTTTCTCCTGTGTCAAGGAGGAGCCGGGATAGCTCACTGAGGTAGTCAGAGCTCAGCACTCTCTGTCCCCACTTATTCCTTTTGTTTATCTCATGCTATACTGCCACAAAGATCCAAACACAACCTTCCTTCAAGGAAACACAGTGAGCATGGCTGGACTTCAGCCTTGCCTGCCTGTCTGCCACGCTGCTTCTCTGCTGACCTGGACAGTGAGTCCTGATACCTAAGCTTAGAAATGCCACATGGTGCCCATCCCCACTTGTGGCACCAGCTCCACCTGGGAAACAGGGAGGGGAACAGGCACTTGTCAGATTCATCGGATTGGTGTTGGATGTCTGCCTCGAGAGCAATGACTGTGCTTCTTCACTAACTACAAGAGGACCTTGGATATGAACCTGAATATGAACATGCAGTAGCTTAAATGAACATGCTAAGTGAGATGTAGACACTGGCATGACTCTCAGCCAAGGTAACTAGAGGATAACAGAGTTAGGAGTACGTGGTTTAAAGCAGAAGTCTTATTCCGTAATCCATTTTTTATTTTTTGAAGTAGAAGTTGTAAGAAAGCCAATTCTTCAAGGTCCTAGAGGCTAAAGATTGTAGCATGCTGCTTCAGAGTTTGCTTGATTAGTATTTAATTCAGTCAGTCATTTCTCCTAATGAAATGTCTCACCTATAACATTTCTCTTAGCTTTGGGGTTTATTTTCCATAGAAAAGATCTTTTTAAAAGAATAGCACTGTGCAACTGAAGTTCCTTTCCACCAGTGAGTGCACAGCACTTTGCAGTCGTCAGCTGCACCTCTCACCACATTATAACCCTCTCTTGTTTCCAGAAGTACACTGATAAACAGGAGGCCAAGTTTCTCTTGACATATGCAACCCCTGGCAGTATGGGACACCAATCAATGATTAAGGTCAATCTGTCATATCCTCGTGTGTAGTGCCCTCATAGCAAAGCAGCAGTTGAGCCAAGAGGGAGCTCTGGATGCTCATTACACCACACACTCCCTAACTTGTTAATTGTTTGAACAGTGAAAAGTTGTTTGGGAATTAAGTTTGGTGCGGAAGTCCTCAGCCAAAATGTGCATTGGGACATTTGGGAAATGAGGTGTTGGGAGTAAATTGCCTACTGATGGTCTAATGGCCCCTGGGCACTTTGGGGTGGATTTGGACCACCTACAAGGGTACCTTGTGAATATTTAGGCACTGGTGAAGGAATTCAGGGAAATAAGGAGTGCTTTAAAAAGCCTACAGCTGCCTTACCACAACCTGACCCATATGTCTGGGCACAGGAGGGGACAGGCTGCAAAGAGGGGCAGACCCAGTAGGGCACAAGGCATCAGGGCAGCCTGGGCTGGCAGAGCCCTGAAGGCACGCTCAGATCCCACAGACCTGCGCATCCAGAACCACAGGCAAGCAGCACAAACACAATCTGCTGTCAAGAATATTCCCAGCCAGCATCATTTGCTCAATTGAAGCTCCTTCCAAAATTGTTAAAAAGTTAAATTACCCATCTATTGAATGGGGAAACAGGGAGGAAAAGTCCTGGGCCACCTGGCAGCCCCCAGCAGAGCACCTTCTCTGCTGTGTTTGCTCTCTACCTACTCCTGGGGCTTTGCTGCTTCAATATAAGTGTGAAGTTCAATTGCCATAGCAACGGCATCTGGCAGGTGCAAAACACTATTCTCTCTGCTTCATGTAAGGGAAAACCTTTCTGCTCCAGGGAAGGGAACTGTCAGTTGTAATGAAGATTGTTCTCTCTTCTCTTACCTGGAAACATAGCAAGGAAAACTATTGATTTTTCCTGAGAGGACTGGGGCTCCAGGATTAATTATCTTCCACTGTTTTTCTTTGCTACACAATAGGTATCCATATAGGTAGAGGCAGTAAGTGTTTGGGCTGTATATAGCACCATCTACAAAGCAGCCAAGGGAATTTCTCTCCACAATGAGAAGGAGGTGAAGTTGCATGGAAAATGATACTGCTCTTCCCAGTGTCCCCATGATTGTCCTCCCTGGCCAGAACACAGGTCATCTTTGCCAAGGCCCAGAGAGCTTCCTCCCTCCCTTCCTTTTAAGGTTGCTGGGCTCTGGTACTTGGGCCAGATGTGTAGGACAAGCCTCCCTGCTTGACACAGACACAATTTCCCCCACACTGTGCCCCAGGAGCAGTTTTTTTCCCACAGAGATGGTGTTGGGATGCACCCAGGGCTTGGGGCTGGGCCAGCAGGAGGTAGCACTGCACCCACTGAGACATCCACCATCCCGTTGCCTTTAAACCTTGCACACCTTGGGAAAGGGGTGTCCAAGAGCACAGCCCAAAAGCACGTGCGTTT
Source organism: Corvus moneduloides (assembly GCF_009650955.1). Lineage (NCBI taxonomy): Eukaryota > Metazoa > Chordata > Aves > Passeriformes > Corvidae > Corvus > Corvus moneduloides. The sequence continues at coordinate 90,408,056 of NC_045477.1, forward strand.
TCATTGCATTACTCATCTGGAACATGGATGATGGGGTCACCCAGCACAGGGATACTGTGCCCTGAAGAGAGGGAGGTGTTTGGCCACGTGTCCACATAACCATCAGCTAGCATATTTTTTCATTTGTCATTCAATTTAAATATTTGAGGGCTGTCTCTCATTATCTTGAATTGGCACCTAGTCAACAAAAATGCTCTATTTTACTATTGAGATTAGGAAATTGGGAGCATGCTTTTATGGTCAACAAAACCAGCAGAACAGGGGAGAGTGTGGTGTACAGATGACAATCAGTGGTCTGTCCCACCAGGTTGCAGAAGAGTATTAATGAAACAGGCCCTCTATAAAAGCTTCTCAATTCTTTCCACTTTTTTTTCCTGTACAACTATAACTCAAAATTAATTTTGATTTGAAGGATGAGGTTCAGGAACAAGCTGGCATCACAGCTTTCCAGGCACACCTTGTATTGTAACATTATCACTCAAGTAAGAAAATGTACAGGTAAACCATGAGGCAGGTGAGCAGTGTCAGTGTGTGCTCCAACAATGAGTGTGTCTGTGATGCTGCATAATAAGTACTAATTATTAAACGTAAATTACATGTATTTCCATGTAACACAGTATTTCCTTCTGTTTTAGAGGGAGTCAAATCCATGGTAATCATTCTGTTTATTTAGCAGTGTTATAAACAATATCAAATACATTACAAATCAAAAGTGGCCAAACCCAAGACTATTTCCTTGATGGAGATAACTTTCATCTGCCAAGTAAGTCCATAAAAGAGCAAGGGAAGAGCAGCAAGGCCGTCCCCTTCAAAGGCACTGAAGGCTGCAGTTATTTGTATTCTGAAACACAAAAAGCACAAATTCAAAGTAATACATGTTAACAGCCCTCTCTGTTACAACCTTCTAGCTAGAAACAATACATCTAAAAATACATCTGCTGATGAGGTCAGTAGGTTTATCCCTTGCGAGAGGCGGAAGGGCAGGAACTATGCAAAATCAGGGAAAAAAGCCTACAGCAGTGGAAAAAGATCAAGCTCTTTGTATTTTCAGCTTTCCTGACCAGCTTCAGTATGGGATCTCTTTCATGCTGTTGAAACTTCAAGTTCAAATTATCACTGTTCAGAGTGTAGCATAATTATTAAATTTTTTTAAAGTGTTAAAAAATGACACAAAGAGCTACTTAATAAAAAACAATTTGCCATACAATATTTCCCCCATTCCACAACCCTGAGTAAAGGCACATATTTAGTGTCTTTATGGCTGATGGTGGCTAATTTACTTATCACTAGACAACAGTGTCCACTAGACTCTATGTGTGTAGCTGAAGATGGTCGAACTGTACTCATAGAATCTTCTTCTCATTCTATTATGGGTTTTCTGAGAGCCCGGTTCACATGTGGCACATGAGATATTTCTCTGCTCCCACAGAAACCTAGTGTGAAGAAGAAAATGTGGTGGCTTTTAATCCTGTGAGCATGCTCTTCAAGCCAGAACCAAGAACCACAACCAAGCTGCCAGGAACTTCCAGAAATAGCAAGAGGTGACAGAGCTTTAGGGCAGTCAAGGTTTTTCCCAATGAATGAATAAAGGACAAAAGTTAAAAACTGCAGTTTGGAGGATAAGCAAAAGAGTTTCATGAAGAACCTGACACAGGACTGCTAGGGCCACTGCGAAACAGTAAGCAGAGGTGGAAAAAATCATTGGTCAGCCCAGTAATTACAGACATTCACAGTGCAATAATGCCTTCCTGTGAAGAAGTACAAACCAATTTGGGGTTAAAAGCAGTAGCCAGTTTTAAAAGACTCATGTGAAGAGGAAGGAAACAAAAGAAAGAGAAAAAAATTAAAAATATAAACCTTGGCTTTATACTTGTGGCCACACTGTCTGCTTGCTGCTAAGGCACAACCTGCAGATGTGTGCCAGGCTTGCAAATCACACTACAGCATCTGTGCCTGGGAACCAGTCCTGCTCCTAAGTCAGCGTTTTCTCACCCGATGTCCCAGAACAAGAGTTGACCTTACTGACACTGCTGCACTAGAAGAAATAGAAAGGGACCATTTGCATCTCTAAAGCACTCCACTGGGGCGAAATCACCACAGCAGCCAAGGCAAGCCCTGCTGAACTGTGGAGTCCCCAAACAGAACCCTCTGCAACTCTGCATCTGCTCCCATTGCAACAAGTGCCAAATATGCCCTTGACTTCAGCTAGAGCAGGATCAGGTGCTCTCTTGTGGGAAAGCCAAAGGCATCCTAACAGAGAAAATCAGAGCCTATCAAATAGGTTAATTACAGAAATTGTAAAGGAATTTTTCTGGGGGAATTTTTTTGGGGAAAACCCCTGTATTTCTGTTATTGCTACGGGAATCCATCGATTAGACATAGGTAGCTGTGAAAATCCAGCCCTTTCCCTGCAGGGACAGGGCTGGCAGGTTAAGACCCAGTTATTTTATAGCCAGAGTGGTTGTTCTGGTTTTTAAGTTCCCTGAATCCCTTTGGATAGCTCAGAAAAACTGACGAGGTTAATAAAATCCAAGTGGTTAAGAGGCAGCTTTGACACTGCCATTTGCGGGGAATCAAAGCAAGAGGTCACTCACGCTGATTTCAGCCATGTTGCACTTGGGATAAATGGGACCCATGAGATTTTTGCTCCAGTCACAACTGCACAACAGTTAAAAGCTCAGGATCTCTTAGCCTTGGTACCTTCCCCATGTGAACACAATCCTGCACTGCTTTTGGTCCCACACCTGTGCTTTGAGGCGCAGCAGCACCCACGCACTGCCTCAGGGTTGTCTTTACAGGCTCATCCAGAGGTGCACTGGGCTGTGTCATATCCTGGCAAAGGGCTCACACTCCAGCAACACTGACCAGGTCCCAGGCACATCCCTGCCAACCTCCACCACACCTTAGGGCCATCTTTTCCTATAACACAGCCCTCGTGGGGCTGGCAGAGAGATTCATGGCTTATCCCTCCTGGTACCTTGTACTTGCACCCCATACAGCCCATAACACACAACTCCTGCCTGAGTAGGGGTTTTGGTCTTTTTTTTTTTAAGTCATTTGCTTTACACCACACTAGAAATGCACAGACCCAGCTCAAAGAAGAAATCATTATATGCTGTGCCATCCTTGCTTTGCCTCACCACCCTAACTGGTTTTTTGAAATTGAGGGAAATTCATCTCAGGAGAGAAGTGTCTGTTTACTCTCCAGACATCAGGAGCATGGCTGACCTTTGTAGGATGGAGGCTCTTTGATTTTGCTGTCTGTGTCTTTGAAATTGGCCCCTGAGACATTTATACTCTTTTTTTTTTTTTCTACCATGAGGTAACCGTGTATCTGCTTTTGTCAGGTGATCAAGTTCCCTCCCAGCACAAGCCAATTCTTAGGGAATAAAATCTCTTTTCCAAATAATCACACATGACATCAACAAAATAAAGCTTATTTAAAGCACACACTAGCAAATTCCTATTTACCCTTGGAATTGTTTTCACGGGCAGAAAGTAAATTTTATTTGAAGCCATCATTATTGTAGATAAGGTGTATAAGGTTGTATTTGTTAGGGAAAAAATCACACTATGGAGCTATAAACAGTAAATTGAAGCTATGAACACAGAGGAAATTTCTGGATTGATAAAAGCAAAATTAAATAAGCAGTTTTAAAATATTTTTGGCGTGTATCTTGTTCTAATCTGAAGACTTGGACGTGTAATATATGGTATTCTGGTTTAAGCCTAAGTTTAAAAGAAACTGCAAAGCTCACCTCTCACAGATAGACACCCTTTGTAGAGCAAAGAGCAAATGTGTACCAGGTTCTGCAAATTCCTTGTCACCAGCTTATTGTTAGGTACAAAAACTCATCAAGTGTACAGCATTAATCACACAAAAAAGTATTTGCAGAACAGAGACACCATTTACTCCAGCTGCACTGCCCAAGATAGGCAGCACTAGAGCCAGGAAACAAATCACAAAGTCAGGGCATCCTCTTTCGGCTGAATCTGCTCAGTAAAAAGCTCTGCCTGGAAACGGCTGCAGCCCTGCCTAGTTAGGCAGACTGGACCAGCTACGACATCCAGTGAGTCTTTCCAGGGAAAATTGATCTGGAGAGGAGTTGTGATTACCTGTTTCTGACATTGGCTGCTGCTGGAGAGAGAATACCAGATGAGATGTACTGCTCCTGCAAGTGCTAAGTTCTTAATTTAGGCGTTTTGTGGAAATTGTTGAAAAACATTCTAATTGGAAAGAACTTCTGCTTCTCCAGCATATAATTTTCCCCATTTTTTAGCACTGAGGCATTTGCATGAAAACAAGCTCTTTGTTTTTAAAATTCCACTGCACTTGTTGTTTATTCCCCACTGGAATTCATAATCCTGTGTTTGCACAAAGCACTATAATTGGTTGCTGTGCAAGTGTTTCTATCAAAAGGAAATTATTATTAATAATCAAGAACGAACAGTTGCATAATAGAGATTAGTAAAATAAGCACCATTCTAATAATAATGCTAATCTCCATGAAACCAATCTCTTCAAATGCTTTGAAATAAACATGTCTCAATGATAAAAATCATCTTTAAACATGAAGAGCAGTAAGAATCACAGGAATAAGTACAGGTGGAGGTTGAATCTATCAATGAGGGTGGCGCATTTTGCAGCTGGCAAGTACAAAATTCCACCATGAACTGTATTGGGTTTGCATGGCTGCGTTTTGGTAGTGGGGGGCTACAGGCATGGCTTCTGTGAGAAACTGCTGGAAGCTTCCCCCGTGTCCAGCAGAGCCAATGCCAGCCAGCTCCAGGATGGACCCACCACTGGCCAAGGCTGAGCCCATCAGGAATGATAGTAATGTCTCTTTGATAGCATATTTAAGAAGGAAAAAATATTATTGTGCAGGTGTAATTTGGACCAGAAAAGAGCAGGGTGAGAACATGTGAGAGGAGCAACTCCACAGACACAAAGGTCAGTGGAGGAGGAGGGAGAGGAGGTGCTCCAGGCACCGGAGCTGAGGTTCCTCTGCAGGCCATGGTGAAGACCATGGTGAAGACCATGGTGAATCAGGCTGTCCCCCTGTGGCTTTTGGAAGGCCACAGGGTATGCAGAGATCCACTGCAGCCCATGGAGGAGATCCACGCTGGAGCAGGTGGATGCCTGAAAGAAGGCTGTAAACCCATGGGAAACCCATGCTGGAGCAGAGTCCTGGCAGAGACCTGTAGACCCATGAAGAGAGAAGCCCACGCTGGAGAAGGTTTCCTCGTAGGACTTGTGACCAACCCTGTGGGGGACCCACGCTGGAGCAGGCTGTTCTTGAAGAACTGCACTGGAGCAGTTTGTGGAGAACTGTTGTGCGTGGGATGGGTTCACGTTGGAGAAGTTCATGAAGAGCTGTCTCCCATGGGAGGGAACCCACACTAGAGCAGGAGAAAGACTCCTCTCCCTGAGCAGTGGAAGAAACAACATGTGATGAACTGTCTGTAACCCCATTTCCCATCTCCCTGCACTCCTGCAGGGGAGGAGGTAGAGCCCAGGAAGGAGGGACGAGTGGGAGGAAGATGTTTTTAAGATTTATTTTACTTCTCATGATCCTGCTCTGATTTTGTTAGTAATAAATTGAATAAATATCCCCAAGCTGAGATGATTGTGCCCATGACAGTATTTTGTGAGTGACCTCTCATGGTCCTTATCTCAAGTCATGACTCTTTAGTTATATTTTCTCTTCTCTGTCCAGTCGTGGAGGGGAGTGAGAGAGCAGCTTTGGTGAGTGCCTGGCATTCAGCCGAGGGTCAATCCACTACATTGCCCCAGACTCAGCTGGCAATTAATTACTTCATATAGGCAATTCCTGTTGGCCCAAAATACATGTAATAGTGAAGTAATATAACTGACAAATTTCTCCATTTATTTTTAAAATTCTCAAGAGAAGGAGAGGCTTTGCTGGTAGTTTACATTATTTCTGATGTTCTTACTGCAGACATGGAAAGCTTCATTTTCTTGTTCCTGAGACTCAGAAGTCTGCATGGGTATTCTGTTTTTAAATATTCTGGGAATCAGCATGCAAAGGGCTTTTGACTTTCAAGATCACAATCTTGAAGTCCATGAGAGTCTGCTGGTACATTATTAACTCCCTGTAGACCTTCAGGGTTGAAGTATCTTCCTCCTTAGCACAGAACTTCCTAGTTTTCCCTTGTAAGACACATTCCATCTTTTCCGGCCCACTGATTTCATCTTTTAACCCAGACCCATGCTATTTCAATGGCAGTAGGCACAACCCTTGTTTTGGAGCAATGCACAGAGATTTGGATGCATATTTAGGGCTCCTGGTCCCTGAGTTTGCCTGCACTAGACTTCCAGAGGAGTTATCTGCTGCCAGCCAAGTCACTCAGAACCAGATTTAGCACAAATCAGGATCTGAGAATAAAATGTTTACTTTAAATTGATAAGCAATCATGGAATGACCTTATAAAAAGATAAAGTAAATTTCCTGAACAAGTGCATGTTTAACAATAAGGATCCTCCTCCCTAGCAGCTGGCGTCTACCTTTTTTTTTGTTCTAGGTTACACAGTAATACCTCCAAAATAATCAGGTTCTTTTTTCTTGTGAAATTGTTTCCGATTTCTCTTCCACCTTTTCCTCAATCATCCCACCTGCCCTCTCTCTGAGAAGCACACAGATCATTCCTTCACACCAGCCCCAGCCAAGATGTTCAAAGCTTGCTTGCTTCTCCCCTGTGAAACTCCTTCGTTGTTGCTTGTGTGTGGCACTAGACACCACTCAGTGCTCCATGTCCAGTAAGGAGAGGAAAAAGTCACTTTTTTTCCTTTCCCTTTTCTTCTACAGATGTCTTTACAAACTTTTCAACAGCTGAAGTTAAATCTCATGGTTTTGGCTTCAAGCTGTTTGTATTTTACAACATCTTGAAGAAACACTGATAAAACTTATGCATGATATTGTGGTAAGTATTAACATTTTTTCTTCTTCCTCTATTCATAACTAGCTTTCTTGTGTGAGTCTAATGTAATTTTAAACGTGTTCCTTCAGAGATCACAAGTGGGAATGGTTGTTTTATCACCTGCAGCCCTCTAAGACAGTGTCAGTTATCAAATGTCCTTGCGGGGGACACTGGGAAAGCAAACTGACAACCTGAACACCTGGTACAATATTGCAATGGGAAATGGGATGCAGAATAACAAGGAAATGCCACCTCCTCACCCAAGCTGGCTGTGGTAGTGCCTCTGCCTCTCTCCTTGCCACCCCACAGCTTTCATGCAGAGAGCAGCCTGGAGCTGAGGCTGACTGTACCAGGTGCACACTTTTTGTCAGGTCTGACTATCACCTGCCTTATACGAGTAAGCAAAACAGCCACACAGTTACAGATTGTCCTGCTCTGCCCACCTATCTGTTCAGTTAAGTGACCAATAAAACACAAAACTGGAGATATGATCTAAAATCAGCCTTTTCCTGAGGGACCATGTTTCAAATGAAGTAAGGGCTTGTGTTTTTAAGGAAGAGCCAACTCTACTGCTTCAGATGAATCTGCATCCTAAAACCTGCTTTGATTCAAGATTTACTTTGATGAACATCCATCTAATATAAGTGCATATCTTCCTTAAAGATAATGATATTTTTGAGTAACAGGAAAAACAGAGAAGCAATGGACAAATGAAAAGTCTTTATAATACCAGTCATCCACAACTGCCTTCATGTCTGGCTTTTGGCAGACCAAAGGTTATTTGGGTTTTATAGGTAAGGCACAGAGGTACTTACAAAGCAAGCATCGTTCTAAGACATGGAGATGAAAATATAGTCCTTAATATGGACTCTAAATTTCTTAATGCATGCATAACAAAGACAAAACGGAAATATTTCTGTAATTGCCTTTTGTTACAAGGTTTGCCAAAGCCTGCAATATGCCCTTTTATAAAATGAAAGGACTGTGTCTTGTCTGCTGATAATGGCACCTTTGGCATGGACTGGAGGTGATTATTTTTCTGTTTTGACAGATGGAGTGTTCAAGGTCCAGGTACCACTTCTCTGAGTGCAGTCTTTGTCACTAAGTGAATTGTTCAGTGGTAATATGATCAGGAGGGGTTGGGAATATCCTTGGCCTGATCTCTTCGTCAAAAAGCTACCTCTCTGACAAAACACACATTATCAGACAATGAAGAAGAAGTCAGTTCTCTTCTCTCAGTCAAATAAACTGCAGTGATATAGTTAACTGAATTCAAAGCCAGGTGATGTGGGTTAACTTAAACTTATTCAGTAAACAGTCATGTAGCTGCAGCTACTCCTTGCCAATGGTCTTCTCTGACATTTATACATGAGTAACAGCCCTCAAACCCTACACAGACATGCAGGAAAATCCTTCTAGAGTTCACATAAAATGAGAAATATCAACTTCAAACCAAAGAAATGAGACATTAGTATGCAAGCAAATGGATGGTATCTTGGAGGTGTACATGTTTAGATTTGCAAAAGGCTTTGAACAAGCTCCTTGCCAAAGACTGTTAAGCATCTGAGTTGTCAGGATACATGTGAGAATACACTCTTCTGAGTCAGTGACTAGTGAGAAGACATAACACAAAGGACACAGATACAGTCCTAGTTCACAGTGAAGCAAATTTCACAGCAGGATCCAGTGAGGATTTGAGCGACCTGTATTAAATAACATATCCATGTGTGACCTAGAAAGAAAAAGGGGGATAACTGAAGCGACAAGTTCACAGGGGGTGCAGAGTGATTCAGAGAAGCCGGGCCCGACTGTGGGGAAAAGCTGGAGGCAAGCTGATGCTGCAGAGCTGCAGAGGGATTACACAACATGGAGATAATGGCAGGCAAATTTCGGTGTCTGAAACTGCAGAGTAATGCACATGGGGAAAAAAACAAAACCTCAGACTATATCTAATGGAGTCTGAAGAAGGTTTAATCAGTCAGGAAAGAAATCCTGAAACCATGTATTACTTCTATGGGAGTAACTCCATGTTCAGCAGTGGTTTAAAAGGCATTTAAGGAATTACTAGCAAAAGAATAGAGAAAAAAGCAGAAAATTCTATCATGCCATTGTAAAAATCCCGGAGTACATACACATGGACTACTGAGTACTACTCTGGTCATGCCATCTCAAAAGGAATACAATACAGTTGGAAGCAGTGCTGGTGGGCAGCAGGATGGTATGACTTCCAAATGAAACAGTGGTTAAAGAGACTGAGTTCACTTTGAAAACTGTGATTGAAGGGGCACATAGTACAGGGCCCCAAAGTCAACACACTGTCGCTGAAACAAATCGGGAAAGTTGTTCCCTACTTGCTGTTTTTCTGGGAAGAGTGGCATGGTCTGGTAGCAGGTTTAAAACAAAGATTGGGAAGAACTTTTTCACCCAGCACATAACTGTATCGCTGAACTCAAGACACAAGATAATGCAAAGTGAAGAAATGGTAATCATTTCAAAAGGGTATTAGAACAGTTCATGAAACACCACCAAAGACTATTAACACGATGGTCTGTCTGCAGGTACTTACTGAGGAAAATCCCTGAGGCACAGAGAGTGAATCTGTAAAAGCCTGCCAGGTAATACCACATACATCCTCTCTACCTGCCCTCGGCTTCGATCACTGGCTGCTGGCAAGAGTGTGCGCAGGGCACTGGGTTTAACCTACAATGGTAACTCTCACCCTAATGTATTTTTCTCCTGAAACAAAGCCACAGTAACTTCACAGGGATACTGCACCCCAGATTTTGCTGAAAAAAGCTATAAAGGACAAAGCAATCCCAGGTCTGTTTGTCTCCAGCACACACAGACCTCTTGTATTACCCCAGCTGCGTTTGTGCCTGCAAGCTCTTGTGCTGCTCCCCAGATCCTGCAACACAGACACCAATTTCACACTCAAAGCATAGCTTCTGCTTCCCAAGAAACTCTGAAGATGGACACCCACACACCCCCACATAAGCACAGCCACAGGAGTACCCCAAGTGACTCAAGGAAAACCCAAGGCCAAGTAGTATATAATGAGAACAGAAACAGCCTGCTCTCACAGAGGGGATCAGCACTGAGTTGGCTTGGCACACACTGGTTTTGCACCACTGGCAAATTGATCCCAAGGTCTCTCAGTTGAAAGCTGGGGAATCCAAGGGGACAAAATGAGAGTGTATGATGAGAAGGATGCTGAGAAACAGAGAGCGGGTCCACATAAGGTGAAGGCTTTAGACAATCCTGTGGGATGCTCTGCCTATGGGAAGTTCAGTGAAAGGCTATGAAACTTTGGAAAAGATCAGGGAGCTTTAGGGCCAGAGAAATCACTACCAGCAACTACCCTCACAGAAGTTTCCCTGCAAACCCTTCCACATCTCTGATCGCCAAATGAAGATCTCTGCTTTGCTGCTTCAGCTTATCTGAGAGTCCTTGTCCCAGCCAATGCACTTATATTATTTTTAGCATACACAGTAAAATTCCATTTTGTTTCTGAAACATCCAGCTCTCCCAGACTTCACTACTGCGCTTTTGCTGAGGCCACACTGTTTTACAGGCTTATAACCTCTGCAATTTAGCAGAGTCAGATTTATCAGACACAATGATGGGTAAAACTGCAGAGTCCAAAGGAAATTATGAAAATCTCAGTTGAAATAAGATACTGCAGTTAACATAGGAATTCTTATTTTCCCAGCTTAAGCAATCCAGATAAGCACCTGAGCATTTAGGCTTTAGAGGCCATAGAAGCTTGGCTTACCACTAGGTCTGACAGCGCATAATCAAACTGAAAGAGGGCAGATTTAGATTAGATATTAGAAAGAAATTCTTCACTGCAAGGGTGGTGAGGCACTGCAAGAGATTGCCCAGAGAACTTGTGGATGCCCTTGTAAGTGTTCAAATACAGGCTGAATGGTGAGCTGAGCAACCTGGTCTAGTGGAAGGTGTCCCTGTCCATGGCAGGAGGTTGCAACAATATGATCTTTAAGGTTCCTTTCAAACAAACCATTCTACACTGGTTCTATGATCATTATGACTACGGGAGTAACTGAGTTACTGTAAATCACACCTTTTACTTATGTGACACTGTTGCAGAGCTATTTGTGTGTTTTTAGACACTCATTGCTGAAAAGCTTAAAATGCATAAAGTTCATTAAAATAAAGGGAGCAGAAGTGCCTTGCCTTGCATTACACTGAATCCCTTGCCCTAAGATGTGGAGCCAGACTAGGTTTAGAGTGGGTGTTTGGGGGAGGCAGGACCCCCAAACCTACAGCACTGAAATAAGGACACAACAAAACACTGCTCTCAGCTGAGCAGTGATGGTTGTCAGCTGCTCTGGCTCCCCTGGACCCTGCAGGATCCGCTCCTGCAGTGCAGCCCATTGAAGCAGTGGTCTGGATGTAGGGCACCTATGATCTCGTCCTGCTCAGGAACTCTGATAAATCCCAACAGGAGTTGGGGGTAGCTTGAGATGCCTAAGCCACCTTATTTGTCAGATCAATGAGTAAGGATGGCTTGCTGTCTGTACAAGTAACATAAAAGAACGGTGTCTATTAGCATGCAAAGCATTACTGAGTGTTCCTTGTCCTAACACCTGAAATGTCCAGCAAGAAAACCTGACACACACAGGTTCACCTGCCCAATTCCAGCTACCTCTGGTCTTGTCCTGGAAAGGGACAAGGAAAATCAGCTTTCTGATGTTGAACACAAGTGATGTTGGAGGAGGAAAATTTTCAGGTGAGTCACTGAGATTCTGTGAAAACTAAGAAAGGAAAAGAAATGTAACAGCAAAACCCTGCAAGAATAGGTTTAATGATCTTGTTTCTCAGGCTATTCATAGACAGTCATTAAAAAGCCCAGCTTGAGGCTCTGTTCCTCAGCCCTCTCCTGGAGGATCTCCTCTGATTTCTGCTTTTTTGTGTAAGGAGTATATATTTTTGGTTGAGGATAGTGCTGAGACAGTGGCACCCACCAGCTGTCCAAATGCTGGCATGGGCAGCTGGGCAAGCCAAGAGCCCTCAAGCTGTACAGCTTCAGCTGGGGGTCTGGCACAGGTGCGCAGAGTAACTAACATTGGTTAAAAGGAGAAGAAGTTATTCCGAATTGATTCCCTATTCTTTTTAATCACAAACAGCATTTGCCTTTGTTTTTTCTTTCCCTGCCTTATACCATTTTAAGGCCTATCCTACTCTTACTGTCATCATGGTCCCCACTGAGGCTCAGCACAGTTCACAGTAAAACTTAACCTTTCAATTTGTCACTGGAAATACAAAAATTAAAATCTCAAACATCCAACTGCGAAGTCACACAAAGGCTGGAGGCTTATGAAGTTGTTGGCAGAACGCTGTGCTGGCAGGATGTGGTGGGTTCACCTTGGTTGGCTGCCAGACGCCCACCCAGACACTCTCACTCACTCTCCTCAGCAGAACAGGGGGAGAAAATAAGATGGAAAAGCTCATGGGTTGAGTAAGAAAACCAAAAGCTGTGCACAGAAGCAAAACAAAAAGAGAAATTTATTCCCTACTTCCCATCAGCAGGCATTTCCTAGGAAGCAGGGCCTCAGTACATACAGCAATTGCTTGGGAATACAAACTTCACAACCATGCTGTCTCCTCATTCTCCCCTTTATCTCTGCTTTTATCACAGAGTACAACATCATATATGATATCCCTGTGGTCACTTCTCTCTCCCAGCCTCCTGCCCACTCCCAGCCTGGCCTTTTTCAGGGTGAGACAATTGGCAAGACAGCCTTGATGCTGTGCAGTCACAGCTCTGCAGTAGCCAAAACACTGGTGTCTTCTCAGTACTGTTTTAGCCACAAACACAAAGCCCAGCACCCTAGAGGCTGTTGTGAAAAAATTTAACTGCATCCCAGCCAGACCCAGTAAGTAAGAGCTGAAAGAATCTAAATGTCTATATTATGAAATAAAAAGGAAAAAAAACCAACCCAACCAAACGAACCAAATCCTGCTTCTTCTGTAAAAAAGTCTACTACAAACAAATATAGTTTTACAACTAATCCAACTTCATAGGTGGCTACACTTCCAGCACCAAGTAGTTCACTTGTAGTAAAGAGGGACAAGCTCCATAACTTGGATTTATACATCCTCTGTCATGCATGCATGGAAGTTCAAAAAGATCTTTTATTTGTCTTTAGGATGATGGTTCTTCTAGGTTCATATAATACGCTCAAAAAACAGGTGGATCATTTTTGTGTCATTTCCTTATGCAACAAGAATTATGAGATGACAGTTTTTTCATTTTGGAAAGGATGTTCAATCGGAGAAAGGATATGAAAAGGCTTAAACCCTACAGACTGTCTCTGATGCCTTTTTCACTCTGGAACCATGAGTCCCTGCAGAGCTGGATGAGCTCTAAAGGCAATTGGATGCTGGGCATTGGCTGTAGTCTCAATGCGACCTCAGGAGCGCTAACTCTGCTCTGCATGCTCAGATGTAATTTTGTACTGGGAAGCTGTAGGTGGGACAAAATCCAGCACTTTTCCCTGAAAAGAGAGAAAATCCCCTCTTAGATATAGTAAGCACTGAGGAGTTTGGTCTTAGTATAAACTTAGCAAAGACTGGCTCTAGTTTCTAAATAGCAATGCCTAACTGAAGCCAGGTGGAGTACCAACAACAAGGGGAAAAAAAGGATGAGCAGGGTGAGCAAGGCATGATTTCACCTCACTTAGCACCATCATGCTGAGCACACAGCATGCCCAGGTCCCACTGCAGCCACCAGAGAGGCACTTCTGAAATCCATTCAAACATCACGTTGGCTGATTTCCCTTTGGGTTAGCCTGTCACTCTCCATTGATGATGGAAATGGCCCAGCAGGGCAGCAGAGCTGCCATGGAGTCTGTCTCACTCCGGCATCTAATTTTAAGGCGTGCAGAGCTGGAGCCAGTCCTCTGAGCATTTTTTTCTCGGACCTAATTTCATCTTGATGGCAAAAAAGTGAAAGCATAAGAGTCTTAAATTATCGCTACTCTCCTTTGAACTTGACTAATATCGGGCTCTGTATGGAGCAAGGAAATTACATGTGGATGGGCAGAGGTGAAGCAGTCGCTCAAATTGAGGGCACTGCACCGAGGGCACACTGCATTGCTACAACACTTGCACACTGGAAGCTAATAATTAAAATTCGTCTTAATCATGTATCTTTTGTGGTCCTCTCAAAGCTGAATAAATGTTCATTCACTGCCTGGTAATAGCTGATACTGGATACTGGAACAAAGCATTCAGTCCTATTTAGTCATATTCTGGAAAGCCATCTTCTTTTTTTTTTTTCTAATTATTATTAACACTGCACCATTAAGAATCATGATCACCATTTGCAAACTAAAGAAGTGGTAAATGTCTGGGTGCAAAATTTATTAGTCAAAAACTATTGCCTGATGTGAGAGAGAGTGCTGTAATTCCTAATTTTTCACACAAAACCTCGCTTCCAATAGGGAATTGTTGAAAATTGTTGATAAATCATTGCTATGATATATTTAAAGGCTGCTGGTGAACACTGCAAGACACAAATCACAGAGGGTGGCATTTTAAACTAGTAAATAAAAAGTAAATGAAAATATCATCACATAGATTTAGAGAGCTCTTGACAACAAGGGCCTCTGATTGATTTTTTTTTTTTTTTTTTTTTTTTTTTTTTTTTTTTTTTTTTTTTTTAAGAGGTCTAAATGGGAAACAAGAAATACTGGAAGTCCACATTATGACCCTGCATTTCTAAGGCAACACCCTGTCACCAACACTTGAATTATGACCGTCTCCAACTGAGAAGAATAGAAGAATCTGGCCCACAGTGTGTATCAACATCCGCTCTACTCAATTGAGGAAGAGTCTGGAGGACAAAGCACAAAGTGGTTTGGAGGGATGGGATAAGACAGACCCATTCAGAGAGCTTAGAGTCTAAGCAAAAGGAGAAATCTTACCCTTGTGTGAACAAAAGAAAACAAAGCAGATGAAAACCAAGCTGGGGATATTCTGGCTGGAAAGCACCGGGCTCAAGCTGTGGACACAAATAACAAGAAGCTGCAATTTGCCACTCTCACTGAGTAGTGCCTACATGATTTTTGGGTGTGCAGGGTGAGAATTACCTAATGTGGGATTTCCCCTCCTACCAGTAAAATACAGATAGCACTCCCCATACACAACCCTCGGGATGAGCTGTGCCTCTTTTGCACGTGTTGCAAACTGTGATGTAACAGCCCAGGGACAAGGTGCCCAAAGGTGACCATCTCGAACCTCCCTTCTCTTTCTGGTGCTGGTGTTAAATGCTGAGAGACTCCCCTCTGCAGGCCCTCTCTGACACAGCTCCTCCCAGGGCATGGGGCTGTTGGGAGAGGAAGACACAAACCACACGTTCCTACCATCTCTCCATCTGCCCATGTGACCGCAGGAGGAGTGGTTACAGTCAGTGTGCAGTCAAAACCTAGAAAGGAAGACAGCAATTTTTGCTCTAAAGAGACGCAGGGCAGCTTTTTTGGACCATGTGCAGTTGGATTTACAGTTTCTTATACAGCACGGAGTTCTGCTGGGGCTTATCCAAGCTGCAGAAGTAATTTCATGAACATCTTTGCCATATAGACTATTTGAGATGTTAAGAAACTAATTTGAAATATTAAGTTTTTCTATCAAAGTTTGTTCTCAGGTCTGGTACTTCTCACATCAAGGAAGAGGCTTCTCACTAGCAGGACCATCAGTGAGCCTCTTATGGAAGAGAAGTCACCTAGAACAGCTTTTAATTCAACAGTCCCATAAGCATTAGGCTAAGGCTAGGTTTTCTGCCATAAATGTTCTTATTTAATCATATGTGCATCTTGCTACACATATTAATTCCTAGAGCCTAGAGTGAAAAGGAAGGTTTGCTCCACTCTGTGGAAGAAGGTGGATTCCAGGCAAATTTCTTGCACTTGTGAAAGGGTCATACTCCCACTTTTTCTACTGCCATTCATTGAATTAAAGAGCTTTTGTGTTTCAAAATCAAATTATTCCCACAGAGTGGTGGAGAACTGTATGAGTGTGGATTCCCCAGGATGGGAAAACTAACAAATCCCACATTTTTAGTAAATCAACCCAGATTTTCACTGCACAGTCATTTAACAGCATCAAGGAAGAATATAAGGCAGTAGAGCTCTGTCTTCAGTTCTATTTTCTTCATTTGGTTGAAATGGTGTTGCCAACATTTTCCTTTTTTTTAAATAAACACACATAGGCCTTTTTATTAGCACCAAGTTTCTAGCTGAGGGAAAGGATGGGGGAAGTTAAATTGAGTTCAGAGAACGTTGTTTGCATAATTACTGAGATTATGCAGCTGTTACTATCTGCAGGTGTTAAGTGCTGGGCAAGACTTTTGTGTCACTTTGAAAATTTTAAAAAGCAAATTTTTAGTAACAACCCTGTGCATTTTGAAGTATTTTAGGTAAGCTTCTGTTTCTGATTATTTTGGTCCAGTTATGGATTCACATGTTTGTGAAACTGAGTATCACACACTGAAAATACTTCTTGTACTGTGATGCCATCGTCACAGCAGGAGAACAAGAGACATTAGCTCCCTCAATCTGCCACTGAACAATGCCTGACCTTTCTGTGCCTCCCCACATTCTTTGTAAAAGACACTTTTAAACTACTACCTTGAGAAGCTGTGGCCGTGTTTGACTTCTTAGCATCAACCACGCAAGGTATGGTCCATCTAAGTCCAGTGGGAGGCTCAGCAGGGCCATCAATTCATGTGTACATTACAGGTTTGCTATTAGCCTGTGCATTGAAGGAAACAAGCCTAATGTGATCAGAGCATTTTCCTGGATGTCTATTTCTTCTTAGCAACTTCTGAACATATTGGTGAACTTTCTCTTGACTGAGGCAGTAGCAGTCTCTGCCATGCTTCATAGATATTTCATCAAGATGGGTGGTAAAAAACAGGATAGAAGTCCTATTAATGAGCCTACACAGAAATGGCAGGAGGACTACAGCTGGTTTTTGTTTCACCTGGTAGCTTTGCCTTGATTTTTCTCAGTCTTCTTCACATCTCCAGCTTTTAAAAAAATGTGTGTATTCTGGAAGAAGGTTTCTTTGTGAACCCTGTAATTCACTTTTCCAAGCCTCTCTCACAAAGGTCATTTCTCTCACCATTAGTATGTTTTAGCTCTGCTTGGAGCCACCTATTAAAAAATACTATCTTGCCTGCCTGTGAGGCCAATCTCTGGGTTTCGCCTTCTGCCTGGATTTTATAAACCCCTCCTGTAACTCCAGGCTGGATGCTGATGACTGCTGCCATCTGAAACGCACTGCTGGTTCTGCCTTCTGCCTTGCTGAACACTGCTGAGCTGCAGTCCCTGCCTCTCCCAGGATGGTCCTCCCTAGGCCTGGCCAGAAAGCATACTATTTTCTCAACCAAAATGTAAATAAGTGAAGAGATTTTATGGGTATTTCCATGGAAATTATCAACTTTCAGACTAAATATGAGCTTTTCTCTGAAAGTTTGGCCATGAGTATTGCTGTGTTTCACAACAGCACTGATTCAGGAGACTCATTTTCCTGCAGCTGCTATGGTGTGAGCAGCTAGCTAAGATGATCCATCCCACAGGACAACCCAGCATCCCACATGAAGAAATCCTTGTACCCTGGCTCTGTGCTCATTTTCTATAACCTGCCTTTTGACAACAAAAATCTGCATTTTACTGTGAGGAGGTGGTATTTTTCACGAAATAGTATAATTTAGCAAAGCACAAACTTTCCATCAAGAACAGCTCAGATAACATTTTTACAGTTTGTTAGTTCCACAACCTTTTCCTGGGGTCATCCTCAGGACGCACAGGAGCCCCAGGCATGTACTGACAGACTGTTTCCAGCTTAACCCATCAACAGAGCCTGCAGCAAGTCAGCCCACCACCACTTGCTTTAATTGAGTTGGTATCCACAAAGTGGTTTTTTAAGATGCAGTACTAGCCTTTTTTCCTTGTATTTAGATTACAGTGTGAGTGAGAGTTTCCTACCCAGGTGCCTAAATGTGAGTTAGGGGTTAGTGCCACTGCCAGCCAGGGCCACTTGAGATGTCTTCAGCTGCCACTCCAGAAGGACCTGGGTTTCCCACTGGTCCCGATACCTGTGTTGAGAGGCCTGAATCAAGCTCTTGAACTGAGCAGAAGAAGGCCTGGATACCTGGTTTATGGCTGGGAGTCCACATGCACACATCTAACTACAAATCATTGAGCTCTAGAACTGAAGTCCAAACTACGTCTTTAGTCTGATGTTATTTAGACCAAATCTGCTCATGCCCATGCTTGCAATGCTCTATTTTGGGTGAGCCAAACTCTTCCTGGTGCTGTCAGAGGAGCACACACTGCACCAGCATGATGTGCAGATACTGAGCTTCCCCTCTTCTCTGACTCCAGGTCTGCACTGCATTTAATTTACACCTCCGACACTGATAAATTCCTCTCCCAAACAAGGTGCTCTCCAGGGGCTGATCCATTCACTGCAGTGTAATTCAGTCACAGCAAAACCCAAGGAATGGAATATGTCTTCTCTAACTCTGCCAGACGAGCATTTTGCATTTCATGAGGGACAATTTATAATGGTTCTTGGCTGAGCCGAGAGCCGGCAAGTGTGGCAATCTGGTTTCAAGCAGGGAAAGACTCGGATGCCTTATCACTCTACAGCCTTAGGAAAATATTCACCCACTGTCTGAGAAAAAGAGCTTTGAAGTGGTTCACCCTGGCAGCTGACTTGGACTCTTCACTCCCAGACATGGCTGGTCCCACAATCTAGACAGGCACATGCAGGAGGGGAGTCACCCTGGACCACAAAAGCATCTGAGGCATAATCAGCTCCTCTTTCTGCCACCTTGCAGGGATCCAGCTCTGGCCTCCTGCCCTGCTTTGGCTTCTTCCCTTTCATCGGTATCTCACAGGCGTCTCCTCCCTGACCCCAAAATGATCTGCATGCAATGTTTTCTGTAACAAACTCTTCCCATTCCTGCTAAAGTTGACGGAAACCCCTCATGAGTTAGAGGGAAGGTCAGAGCCCAAGCCAGGAACCCAGCCCCATGAGTGAACAGTCATTACAGGGTTTGGGCACTTAATGACTCTTTTGCTTAAATCAATTATTTTTCTATTGAGGCTTCATGAACAATGAAAACAATAGCAGTGGTTGAGCCTACCCATGGTATGTTTTGCATATCTCATCTTCCACACAGAGTCACCTTCACTGCTGTTTCATAATGCTGGAAATCAAGTTTACTGCCAGGACATGCCAAGTAGATGAAGCACTATTTGGAGATGAGACTGAAGCAGCCCCATATGGAGTGCTCTTGAGCTAACAGGAAATCACTGGTGAGGTTCCTCAAGGAAATCATGTTTGGAGCAATCTCGGGGAGTGTCTTAGCAATAGCTTTCAGTCTGAATACAGACACTTGCTTTCTGACATCATTGACAGCTCAAACTTTTCCATCATGAGCTCTTTAGAGAAATAAAAAATGTCTGGTAAAACAAATGTAGAGGGTGCAAGTGAGCCTCACACAGCACAACAGTCCACTTAGGCGCATCCCCCTCACAAGGAGGAACATTAAATGCCCAGACCCTATGTGAGCCTGCTAGGAGGACCAGGGCTGCAGAGCCAATCCAAGCAGAGACCCAGAGAGCCTGGGTTGTTGATCCTGTGGAGGAGAGACAGAGTGGGATACAATTGCTTTCCTAGAAATGCCTGCTGGAGGGCAGAGGAGCTCCTCACCTCAAAAGACAATGCTGGCACAAGTTTAAATGACTATGAATAATTCACTCTGGAAATTCAGACGAGAGGAGGGATTCAGCATCAGATTTTGTGTAGGACAATGGGGAAAAGAGTCTAAACTTCTTCCCAGCTGGAGCCTGCTGTGCTTACGAAAGCACAAGTGTGTCAGTGGGGTGAGCAGACAAGGGAGGTTAGGCTGGCAGGAAAAGATACGATTTTGAAACGGGAAAAAATGAACATGTTTTCAGGTGGAGAAGCCCTTCTTCAAGGCATTTTGCAGCGTCAGGAGTGCTCTGCACTCAGGGGACCTGAGATAAGCAGTGTGTAGCACACAGTCTTGCCCTTTGCTGCTCTGTGCTGCCCCTATTAGTGTCAGCGCGTTACAGGCTAATGATATCCCAGCAATATGATTGCTTTTCTCTTGATGCATGCCTTCCCTCCTGTGTTAAAATGCAAAATCACCAAAGATGAAATCTGCAACTATACCATTGTGGACATTTCTGATGTCCCACGTTGAATGTGCCCATTATCCCATTTACAGCCCCGTCATTAGGCCAGCAAGATCCCAGCTACCCTTGTCTCCTGTGTGCAGTGCAGCATTTCTGCTCGTCTGTCACTCGGGTGTCTGAGCTTCTTTATTGGTGTATCTGCATATCTCTGCAGTGATACTTTGCGTGTATGCCAGGAACAGCTCTGTCATACTGCATGGAAAACAAAGCCCTCCTATCACTTTTCTCCTGAAGAGTACTGAAGAGCATCCCTGAAAATCTTTAAAAGAGAATAAGAATGTAAGTTGCTTCTAGTTGAAATTGCCTATTTTCAAATTGCTCATGGCTAATTTATGTACTGAGGGAAAGGTAGTTCAGCTCCTCCAATACTGAATATGAATTTTGTATCTATATAACATCATAAGGACCTATATATTGAATAAATAAAGCGTGAGCAGGGCTAGTCATGATTTAATACCACAAAATTATGTCATGATTAAATCACTAAATTGTTAGTCATGATTAAATCCTACTAAACCCTGCAGTGCAGGAACATTAGTGAGACCAGCTAAAGCTTTCCTCCTCCTCCACCCCCCGATGCTCACCTTAAAGCTGCGGGCCAGGTATGGCAGTGTGGGGCCAGGGGGCTGCTGCAGGCACAGCTCCCGCAATAACGCCCTCCTCCAGGTTTACAGCAAATTTCCATCCCATGCCATCTTTATAAAAATAAACTGCTCTCACTCATATCCCCAAGTGGAAATGTTCTTCTGAGGCAGCGTATTTCATTTTTAAGCAATAGCCTGCGGTGGCTTTTTCCAAAGGCCCTTTACTGCCTGGGAGTGTTTTTATTTGGTGGGTGAACAGTGACATCTGCTGGGATAAATCCCCGGGAGGTGGCCTGTATTCTCAGGTGTCCAGCATCACTGCACACCTCCATCCCCTGTACCTCCTGCATCCTTCCCTCCCCTCCTCCCCTCTGCCATTAGGGGCAGACAGGGCACTTCCACTGCCCACAGGGCTCATTAGCTGCACACCATTCATTCCCAATAGGAACAATTAGGCCTGTACAGTACTAGACCTGTCTGACTGTACTAAGGAGCAGTTGATAAAATTCACTAGGATCCAATCTATTTTGTTAGCTAGCTTTTTCAAGTGCTGGAGGTTGTATATGTGTGGGGGGCATGGGGTCATGACACACAGTGGCTGAGTGATAGGAGCTTCTATCCATGTGTCTCTCTGAGCATTGCGGTCCTTCATCTCTCTCCCACCTGTGCTACTCTGATTCCCCCACTGCCTCCCCCTTTATTCTATTATATTTACTAGAGGACTTACCTAAAAGTGAAATTCCCTGGCAGAATTTCCAGCAGTAATGGACAGAAAGGACTGTGTTGCTCCAGGCACTGGGATGTCTTTTCAGCCAGAGTGCAGCATGATGTCCTGTATAAATGACACAATATTACATTTTCCCCTCCCATAAAAAAAATCTTTACATTAGGAAAAATACAACCTGCCACTCCAAGTGAAGCACTGGGCCTGCCATGCAGCAAGCTGTGCACTTTCTTGGCTTCAAGGCATTAGAAATATACCTCTCAAAAATATTATTATGACATTAAAATGCAGGATCCAGACACCATATAGGGTCTTTATTATGGTCAGCAGCCCTCTGACTGTATGGTGGTGGTTAGGTGATTTTGCAAGAGCTCTGTCTTCCAGTTTTCCCTTTCATTTCCAAAGTGCCCAAGGAGAGAGGTGTGTGGCTACAAGCCCAGCAGTAGGCACCAGAAATATATCCTGTACATAACATTTAACTCTTCTGACACATTTTTCCCATGTTATTGTACACAAGAGGTATTGCAATTAAAGACTATCAGCTCATGATGATCATTATGTAACGTTAAAAAAGAAAATAATTTACATCTTGACTCTAAGGCACATCCTGCTGCAGGGAAATGCCGGCTCACCAAACTGGGCTGCTCTTCTGGCCTAGAAATACAGCGGTGCAAGAAGTGCTCGCCTTCAGCTGAAGGCAGAGGAAAATGCAGTGCACCTGAGCTTGTTTCACTACAGGAACATGCCTGGTACCAGTAGCTAAGCCCAAATTTGCCTTCAGTTCAAGCTGTCTTTCTTCCACCAAAAAGACCTCATCATCCGATCCTTCCTCTATGAAGGTCCCCACATTTCCTGTCCTTCCACCTCAAGGTTCAGGTACCCCACATCACAACCCCATCAGGGATTTCTGCTCTGAAGGTCCTACACCTCAGCCTCTCCTCCCTGAGAACCCTGCTAATGTCACTCCATTACAGTATTTCCAGGATTCATGTTTCTTTTCCTCTTCTGCGTGTGCCTGCTGTCTAAGGAAACATGGTCTGAAATAAGTACACTTTTCAATGATAAGACAAGGTCTTACCAAATGCATAACTCAGTAATTTATATACTTCCCTCAGCAAAATTGAATAATGCCTTACAAAACTCAGGGCATGAGGCTGGAGCCACTCATTGGTCCATAAATCACCAGAACAGAAGAGGAAGTGATAGCAAACTGTGTGTGTGTACCATACAGGTAATTACCACCCAGCAGGTCCCTCCCACACCTGAACATGCCTTAACTCGGCACCCCCGGCCAAAGACGGGCGGCTCTGGTGTTGTGGAGGATACAGGCAAAGCACAGATTTTAAATAGGAGTTTCCTGGGGAAGGTAGCTCTGAATGACTGCCCAAAAAGCCTTCTGACTTGAAGATATCAACACATAACCTACTTTCTTGCTTTGTTTATCAAAACCTGACCTACAGAAAGACACAGAGATGTCTCAAGAAAGGTGAGAAATATCCTCAGAGAAGCTACTGAAAACATCTGCAGTGAGGCAAATGCCACGAGGTGGGGTGAAATATTCAGAGCCAGGAAGAAACAGATGAGAAGCAAGTGGAGAACTTAGGAGACTCTCCCCCAACTTTGGGAGATGCAGAGAGATGGAGGAGAGAGACACTGGGGAAGAGAGGCTGTGAAGGAAAGAAATATACTGAAATAGGGGCCAGTCTTAAAGCTCTTTTTCTATTTTATTAATGAGACAGGGGCATTTTCACCTGAAATTACACATGAAACCATAATTTTTAAACTAAGAAAAAAATAATAAACACATCTGACTTTCTTTTTGTGGTCTGAAGGAGGAAATAAAAGATATTCAGAAGTAAAACCTTGCAAAAGATTCTTTGGAAAAAGAAACCTTCATTTTCATTTTACTGCTCTGTGACTCTTCCCACATAGCTGAGCATTTTCATATGAATCACCAGTTTACTCAGAAGAGTCAACACTCAGCTCACAGCACTGAGAAGGAAAGCTGGGACAGACAGAACCACAGCCTCGCTTGTTTTAGACCACAGAGCTGGAGGTGACACAGCGGGTGTCAGGAAGCCCTTTCAGACTCATGCACTGATACAAGGGGAGATCTGATGGGAACCCACCAACAAAAGACAACTGAACAAAGCACTTAAGAAAGCACCAGAAAATGCATGTTTTTGCACAGGCAGGACTAACTTGTCTCGCTGTGAAGCAATCAACATGCATCTGCAAGGCAAAAGCTGGAGTTTAAAGCAAGCAGAATGATTGCTAAACAAACTTGCACCAAGAAGGAGGCTGAGTAACTGAGCCCCAAAGATCTGCACATGTATGCATGTGTTTGGGTGTGCATTCAAATTTAGCATATCGGCAACAGCACTTCTGCAAAGCAGTCAAAATCTTGAAGTTAACACCAAAAGAGTGAGGTTCAAAAAATAGGCTGAGGAGTCTTTCTTCTCTTTGTGCCAATAGAGTTTATACCTGCTTCTTGTTTTCAAGCTTTTCCCACCAAACTAGACAGGGTCAACTCTCTTTCTTACACTGAAACAAGAGATGTTCTGCTGTATCCTTTGACTCTAGCAGCTTTAAAAAGACTGAGAACTGTAAGCTGGTGACCAGACAGTAAGAAATGGAAGGCCTTTACTCCTTCTTAATGCACAAGTAAATTCAGCAAAGGACCAGAGAGACACAAAAGCAATAAACAGCCTTCTCTGTTCAGGGACAAGCAGAAAACCCAGAAGTTGAAGGGTAAAATGCTGTATCTCTGAAACACAGTGTGAAACAGGGACTAAATGTCTCTGCACTCTTTTGTCTTAATTAGCAGCTCCTGCAGAGGACACCCTGGCCAGCCTTTCCAGGCTATGTTGTGAAGAAAGAAACCCCTAAGGATTTATATGAGGCAGCTGTGCTATCTGCAGAATCCCAATTACATCTAACTTTCAGTATTGCTTCAGTATGTTTGAAGTCCAGAAACTAGGACTAGAAGTAAATGTGCTGGGGTTGTAACAGGCTTGCTCTCTACTCAAAATCTCAGAGCTACCCTACTGTTAACATGCACTCAGGAGACTGAGTTGCCTGGTTGAAGTGAGGCTCAAAGCTTGTTTTAAATTCATGAGCAATATCTGTATTGACCCAAAGTCTCCTTATCCATAGCTCAAGGCACTAAGAATACCTTGTCCCTAGAGTATTGTCCTTAATAGTAGCTTAAACATGAGTCCTGCTGTGACACCTTCATTGTTCCCAAGGGATTGCATTCTCCCAGATCACCACAATAAATAATGCAAAACAGCCTTGAAGGTAGCAAAAGAAAAGCTTCCCAGCAAACCCACCTATCACAGACAGAGCATAGGCATGGCGTTTCTGCGATCTACCTCAGCATTGCCTCTCGGTGTACTGCACTTGGCAATGCAGTCTTTTGAAATACAGGCTTCTCACAAGGAGAGGTTAGAAAATGAGATGATTTACAGTGACTTACTCCTACTGCAACGACTGCTTCTAGGAATGTTAACCCTGCCTGAGAGACTGGGAAAAGTGAAAGAAGGTAAGTAAAGGTAAGGCATGGAGCCAAGCCTGGCTTTTGCACTAACAAGTTCATTTTCTCTCTCTCCTCTCTTGTGCAGCCTCCTTTCATAAGGGAATGGTCTGACTGGGCCAGCTTTCTTCTCTTCTTCAAAGTGAAGTTCTTCTGCCTTTTTTCCCCTTAAACTAAAGCAACTTCTAAGAAGACCAAATATTTTTTAAATGTTTTAAAACAACCAAGAACAGACAGACTCCTGCTTTCCTTAGGCCAGGGGGATGGCATGGTTTCACCAAAGGACCAGAAAGAAGCAAAAGCATCAAGCAGTCCTCTCTGATCATGTTTCTGCATTGTGCTTCAGCTGCCTCCAAGCAGTTCAACTGGTGGGTTCAACTTCCAGCGCTCGTGAGCAGATGGTACTTAGGTGGCGAAACATTCCTGTTGTAACAGCCTATACGCTTTTCAACAGTTTCATAATATGTGATGCAGAGTGGCACGGAGCTGCACAGGGGAAGACTACCAAGCTAAAGGCAAGAGCATATGCATAAGTGTGAGTTGTGGCTATCTGTATGTAATGAAACAACATGGGGTGTTATCCTCTCTCTTCCTCCTCTCCCACTCAGGTGTCCAAGCACAGCTGTGTCTGGGTATTCTCATAGCTTTCCAGCTCTGGAGGTGTCATACCCGGATGTAATCAATACATATCCTTACCACAGCTGGGACAGGAGTGAGAAACAACAGGTGGATATTCTTTAAGAATATTGTTATTGTTCTCACACTCAATTAATTAAATACAAACTCA
This sequence comes from Corvus moneduloides, assembly GCF_009650955.1. Lineage (NCBI taxonomy): Eukaryota > Metazoa > Chordata > Aves > Passeriformes > Corvidae > Corvus > Corvus moneduloides. Next base: position 90,433,881 of record NC_045477.1, read on the forward strand.
CAATAACTAGAAATATACATGATAAAAGCTTGTCTCTTGTTAGTTGTCAGTGATTACTTCTAAAAAAAAACCCAAAAAAATAAAAGTGCAGGAAGATTACATTTCACGTGTACTTTTAATGCGACAGAGATGGAAAATTCAGTCTATTCATTATATCATGCTTCTTGGTAGTTGAGTCAAGTACTGCACCTTCAGTAAAGCAATTCCTGTTTCTTTGACTACAGCTGATTCTGCAATAAACCCTTTTTAAAAACTGTTAACCATGCACTGACAGTAGAAAAATAAAGTTCATCTTTGAGTAACATACAACAAAAATATGTCACCTGTCATTCCATTTTTTACCCTGGAGTTCCATAACAGGAGTTACCTTGATATGTCTATTCCTGTTTGGATATATAACTCACTGCAAGCTCCATGACTTCTTATCAGTTTTGCAACTAGTGCAATTAATATGTCTCTCTTAATGACAGTGTGGATGGTTTTACTGTGTCTTTCAAGAAACATTACTTCTATGAATCACTAAATAAGTTATTTTCTCTTTAAAAACAAAAAAAAATCTTTCAATATCTTTGAAAAATATATCAGTATTACAATACTTAGAGCCTGGTCTTTCCTTGGAGAAGTATTTTTAACATCAGACTCCAAGCCAACCAATTACTGATGCTAGGTTCAGGTATTCCTGCCTGGTCTAAATATTAAAACATCTTAGCTAACCTATTCAACATGTTTTAAGAACATATTTTTATCCCTTCTTAGACAATCCAGAACTACAAGCATATCACTAAAGCAAAAAAAGAATAGTAGGACATTCAGCAGTGTTATTCATAATTGGCTCCCATGAGCTCCAGTTCTTCAAATGTGGAAATGAAGCTAACCATGAAAGAGTTCATGGGTCTGGCTCAAGCAAAAACATCAAGAGTGTGACTCATAAAAGTATATGTTGCTATCTCCTTCTATGTTCAGATGATGTGTTAGCCCAGGTACAAAACACGGGATATATGTGGGATCACAATGGCAAGGAAGAAGTTTTGTTATTCTAAATTATAATAATATCAAAGTGATTACAATATCCTAGGAAGCAGTGCAGCATTTTCAGGCCTGAATTCCTTTTCCACCTTAAGGCCTAGTCATTCAGCATGGCACCAACTGGAAAGTGCTGATGTGTAAAACACAAGAACTGTCTTTGCCATCAATTAAAATAAGATTAGCAAGGATATTGCACTTAAGATTCACAGTGGAAAGGTTTATCCCTCTTTTGAATGGGTCAGTTATTTAAGCTTAAGAGCTACTTCAGATTTAGTTTTGCAGGCTCCCAGAATAGTTCTTATGCAAGATGCACATAACATGTTCTGAAAATTCTTTGGTTTTAATTAAAAGGAGAAATTCCACCAGGACTGTAAAACTAGTCATCCTAAAATAACATCTCTGAAGTTTTGGTTCACTGAACCCAGATGACTCTGTTATAGTCCCAAACTTTGTTTCCTCATCCCTTAAAGTAAAAGAAATTATTTCTTTATATTGTCAAATTATTTTAAAACAATTATTTTCTTTTGGGGGAAAAGGAATTTTCATGTTTCTTGAACAGTGAATTAGAAGGACTCACTGTGAGCTTTCACAAATGCTGCTGGGGTGCAGCCTCCCATTTTTGACGTCCCGCAGGAAGAGAAAACACTCAGATACATGACACCCATTAGTCTAGGTGGGGAAACTGGGAAATACCTGCTTGCTTGTGTCCCTGTTTATTGATAGTCACAGCCCCATCATTCCCGAGGAGCCACTGAAAGGCATGTCAGTCTTTGAGGAAGTCTCCAGCATGCTTGGGACAAGTCATGGGCACAGACAGCACAGTGATGCACCCCAGGGTGGCAGCCCACAAGAAGTTGCACAGCTGGGGCTTCATAATTACTAGTTCAAACTATTAGGGTATGTCTGCTCTCAAATAACAAAATGCTCCTTGTTAAGCCCTGGCCTTTGATTATCTTCTACACTGGGTAAGTGGTTTTCTGCTCTCAGCTTTGGGTGACAGCAGGCTCCAGGAGCAGTGTGGAAGTGATGATACCACCTTTGCATTTGTCTACCCATCACCACCATCCAGCATGATCCCAGCCCATTCTTTACCTCCATGGGCTCCTGAACGCTTTTATGCCCCATCTCAAGGCATGAATCTTGCACCTGCAATTTCCTGACATTATAGTGTTGCTGTGGCAGGCTAGAGAAGTGCCTTCAAATCGTTTTGAAGGTAGGAAGCCCAGAAAGTCACACCTCATCACAATATCAATGACAGTAATAGCAGCAGCAACAACAGTCACAGAGGCAGAGGGCAGCACATGATGCCCGGCTGTGCCACGGGCTGGCTCCAGCCTGTCCTACAGGCAGCCAGCCTCAAGCCATCTGAACAGGATTGCTTTATACAGCCCTTCATACTGCTGTGGGAGCATCCTGCCCTGGAGTAGCCAGGGCACAATTAATCTCTCGGCACTCACCTACTGTTTTGTCCGGACTAGTAAAATGGGCTGTGCCCTGACACTGAGGACAAAAGGCAGAACTCAGCTCTCCCTTGTGTGTAGCAAACTCCTCTCCTCCCAAAATTAGGGTCACCATGTTCAGAGTGCTTGGCAGGAAGGGTCCTTGGCATATGCAGCTCTCCTCATGGTGCCCAGTATCTGCAGCTGGTAATCAGTACTAAAAAAACCCATGCCAGCAGCCAGGGTAACCCAGCCAAGCAGTGTGGGGAACCACAGAGCAGTGCTCAAACACAGGCCTTGACCCTTATGAACCACAGAGGTAGTTCAGATGCCCAGTTAACAGGCACATCCTGCAGTGTCTCTAGTCCAGTTCCTGCCAGGGAGCCTCAGACTCATTTTTTGACCTTATAAGAGTATACAAATCAAAAGCTGTCAGAAAGGTAGGGCTGCCTCTGGACCACTGGCCAGAAGTCTGAGCCTGTGAGCTGGTGGGAAACTAAGCAGATTTCCTCTGGAACTAGGCTTTCAAGCAGTCTAACAGTCCAGGAATTGCAAGCATTTGGCATTGCTAAAGTATACTTCAAAAATAGCCAGGCATCGCCTATACCTCTCCACAGAACTGTATGTTCCAATGGAGAGAGTGCTCCAGAAGGGAATGCAACAGGAAAGGAAATAATCTGATATCTCTGTGGGAAGAAAAATAGGTTTGAATTTGAAGGTCCAGAGAGGTAAGAGAAGGAGCACAGAAAGTTCTCCAGATATCCTGAATCGACCACCATAAATTGTTAGGACGAAGTGCTGCAGCACTGGTCTTGATGTAAGATCTGTCAGCCTGTTGCCATATTGATACAGGACAGGAGGCTCAGAGGGAACAGCTTGAGCCGCCAGCAAAGAAGAAAGGTTGAATGTGCTGCTTGTGAAAAGCACCAGGACTGACAGCTCCAAAAGTGAAAGGGCTTTACCTCTCTTTTCCACTACCTGGCATTGGTAACACTGGGAGATATGTTGCACAGCCCACCCACCCTCATGAATAAAGAGAATTCTGTGGGACCCATATAGTATGATAAATCTTGAACCTGATAGCAGTGGGTTAAGAAAAGTCAGAGAAAAAGGTCTGAGAGAAAAGCAATCCCCGCTGGTCTTTGAAGTTGCTCATCTGTTACGTTCATCCCAAGCCTCTCAAAGGCCAAGCTATTCTTACACACAACACCCTAGAAAATGTTATTCATGTAGTCCCAAAGGAATGCCCAAAAAGCCAAACCAAACCCCTATCTAGCAAAGGGAAGCACATGGACCAATGCCGTCTGTTGTCCAGTCACTCCGGGCTCCTCCATTAGTATTTTCATCTAAAAAGCCCAAATGTGATGTTTTTCTTTTCCCACTCTTCAATCTTATGTATGGCATCAGCCAACAATAGATATATAAATTAGTTTTTAAATAATGTGGTGTATAGTCATCCCACTATGATCCCATTATAACTGGCACTGAATCATTGTTCTACAAACAGGCAAGCACAGAAAGGGAGCAGAGCTCAAATAGTCCCAGTATCCCATGATTTTTAGAAGTCCTAAAGTCTGAGTCACACTACACCACAGCTTACCAGAGGAGCAAAATTGGAATGTCCAAGAGATGTCTGCTTTACCTGACACACTCTTCAAGTATCTAATATCCTCTTAGCATAGAACTTCAGCTAGAGACTGAAAAAGGCTGTTGTTTAATAGTGTTTAAAGGCTTTGTCTGGTCTCAAGAATTAACTCCAGAAGTAACCACCAAAGCCTACTTCCTCTGTTGAGAGTTGGCATGTTTTGAGCACCAGACACAACCAGTTCCTGGCTAAGGTGGACCAGAGCAATGTCCTCATGGCCTCAGGGGGCAACTGAGTGCTGGTATAAATTTTGTGCTGGGGGGAAGTGGTTCTACAATGTAGAAAATAGAGCGGCCCCAACAAGAGGTGGTTATTTAATTATAGCACTTTAAAAGAGATGCTTTAACTTTAATAAACAAAACATGTGCATGAAATTACATCATTTAAAATATCAACTACCTGTGCAGTCCAAAAATGTTGCTCTCAATTGCTTTTTTAAAATACAGCTCGGCTACATGCATGTGGTTTGTCTGCTCTCCAGTGCATGAAACTAATCCCTGAAAACTGCGATAAATATGCAGAGGAGACAGGACCAAATTGCCTCAGGTCTTTGAGGCAAAATCTCTCAACAAGCTGTATTGTAACCAGCTGGTATACATACATAAATATACTGGCATCTCTCCAACAACAAGTGAAACCTCTTAAGAGCTTCCTGGTGAATTTGTTGAGCTCCATGTGGAGTTGCTTTCCCACTGCTCTGTCAGTAACCATATCTCTAAACCAGAGACAGTGGGAGACAGTAGGAAAGCATTGCTTACCTGTGTAAAGCAGAATATCTCTAAGCTATGACGGAGCATACTACATTTATCCATTACTGATGTTACTACTTATCAATACAGAGACTGAGGCATAGAGGTTCAGTGAGTTACCAGAGCTTACCTACAGCTACAATTCCTAACTAGCGATGTGGTGAGTGTTCAGAGGTGAGGAAGAAACGTATTTTACCTGAACCATGCCCAGTGCCCAAGGTAGCAATTCCACCAGTCCACTGTGGGCTCCACAGGGACTTGCTGGGCTCAGAGATATGGCTATGAAAACTGGGAGTCACTGTTCCAGAGGAGTGTATGGAACTGGAAGTCATTGTATCAGAAGACTTTACATCTAAGAGGGTTATTTTGGTTCTAAAAAAACCCCCATAATTTATTTACCATATTAAAACCCCACAGGTATTTCAAAAAGTTACCATCTGAAGTCAGGTATATTTTTTTTCCCACAACTCAAAATCTTCTCTATTTTGACACTAGAGCAAGGCACAACGTGTGTTATATTTTGAATTTACATATGGCCAAAACATATATGTATTTTGACCAGACACCCATCACCTACAAGTATGGATAAAGTCCACTTCTCTCCTGTACTGTTTTTGGATTTTCTTCCCTGCCCTACTATAAAACAACAGACTGATTGACTAACAAACTTTTCCCTGGGAAATCAGATTACAAAATATTTTACCAAGTCTGTGCAGTTTAAAACTCCAAAGCAACCTTGGGGCTGCCATGCTAAATTTTCCGTGTATCTGACAGCTGGGACCAATCTTAGCCCAAAATTTGGGAAAAGAACAGAAATTAGCAAGCAAAGAGCTGTATTGAACACCCAAAGGGAAATACCAACTAGACACAGGCTTCCAAATCCTTATCCCCAAAAGTATTTGAACCCCTCAGTCTGATCAGTATTCCCAGCCACGATTCTCCTGCTGGAGTTATGCTTATAACCCAGGTCAGCCTTTTCCCATGAAAGAAACAGGGAGGAAAAAAGACTGTTCTCAATCCTGTTTAGCAAATACACAAGTGTCTTTTCTTCTAATCTATTTAGTTTTGAGTCTCTGTCTTACTGACATAACACAAAGGATGAAATCTTTGAAATCTTCTTTAGAAGAAAGGCTCAAAACTGGTTAGCACAGCCCCAAGGTTTGCACTGCAATCCAAAGGCAGAGGCAGACTCACCTCTCTTCTCTCACATCCCTCTCTCCCTTCCTCTCTCACCTGGGAGCACAACTGAAGCAGAATTTATCCCATATTAATCTGCTGGTTCTCACCAAAAGAATCAGTAGGCACAAGGATTTTGAATTAAGCAAATGAAGCAGAACACAGATTTGAAAACAAAGAAATGCACTGACTGCTCACAGGCGCAAGAGGGTACTCGGGTAAGTCAGTCCTTGCCCTTTCACAGCTCTTTTTTTTTTGCATGAGAACTGATGTGGCAGATGTTGGGGAGATCCAAAAACTGGAGTGACTTGGTTTGCAGGAATGTCTACTCTGAGAATCCCCTGGGGCTTAGAGAGGAGTGGGAGCCCAATTACTTCAGGAGGCTCCCCATGCTGTACCTAATCCCGAAGTAGCTCCGGGCAATCCTGGGATATTGTGGACAGGTGCAGACAAACATGGACTTGTTCTACCTGCCAGAGTGCTGGGACAGGAGGACAGGAGCATGCTGTGGATGGCAGCTGGCTCAGTCATGCCAGATCACTGCATTAACCCAGAGCTGAACCCGAGCTCTGCTCCAAAAATACTTGGCTTTGCTCGGTACTAACACAGGTTTACAGCTTCCAGAGCTAAGCCTGTAAATCCGTATGGGGAGGGACACTTAATAGATTGACAAACTCAGGTCTCTGGCACTTTGGGAATCCTTTTGCTATCTTCTGTCTCACACTACAGGTGCCTAGAAACTGAAACGATGTTTTGCATAATGCCTAAATGGTGAAGGCAACCCCAGGAAATTACCGGCTGAGTAACAACAATACAGCACAACCAACATTTCACCGGAGTGTTTGCAGGGAACAGAGGCTTTAAGGCAAGTCCAAAAGAGCGGCTGTTTTCATCCTGTAACTGCTCAGCTGTGGGGCTGCTGAGCATTTTCTACAACATTATCTGAGCAGGGGCCAGGATACCCAGCAAGATTAATACAGCTTGTTTCTTGGCTTTTCTGAGCCACAGCTTAATGAAATAAATTGAAATAGATTGAACAGAGCTGGCTAAGAGCCCAACACAAGCCTCGTCGTCACTTGGGGAAGAGTAACAGGCATCAGTATGAGAGGCTACAGGTTTTTGCTGCCAAGGGTTTTATTATATCTCTCCTGATTTACAGGGTCAGTCTTGGTAGGTGCCTTACTCTGCAGCTCCATCTCTTGGCAAACATCAGGTACAAAACAGACTGCACGGGCTCTGCGTACTTCAGGCAGATAAGTACTTTTCAACGCAAAATACTCCTCATTTCCTTAGCAATAACAGAGGGACATAACTCTCTCCTAAAATAGAAGAGGGAATTCTCTCATGTATCTCCTTCAGTGTTTGTTATGTCGCCCTGGAAACAGTCCCCAAGTCAGAAAATGGCAATTGAGAAAGAAGAAACTGGGGGTTGTGGGGAGGTTTTTAGATTTTTTTTTTTTTAATACATAATTACATTTTCTGAACCAATACTATTTTTTAGTCATGCAAAAAGATTTATCAATTCCTGAGTAAGCTTTTTTACTTAAAAATAAAGTTTGTAATCTTCTTTCCTGACCCACAAATATGCCTCTCTGATGGCTGATGTAATAATGAAATACCCAGCTACGCTGTTCTTCTTGTTTGTAGGTCAGTATGGCTCATGTTAAAAAAAAAAAAAAACAAAAAAACAAAAAGCCCACAAATTTTCCATTAGTTATTACTGTTTGCTGCCCCATGGCCAGCCTGTTTGACTGATGAGATGATCAGCACCTCTGTTTCTGAGTGAGCTTCAGTGATTTATCCTAGTTGATTAAGTGATTTTGCCATAAGTACAGAACAGTCAAGCCAAACTTTTTTAGACCTGATATTAAACCATGGCAATGCCTTCATCTGACCTGGATTAAAAGTATTTTAAATATGTGCAACACTAAATGTAGAAGATTATTCAAGTTATCTTGTTATAAACTCAGGCTCTGGGAATGGAGAGGAATAAAATGCAGATACAAAAGAGTCTTGGACAGTCAAGCACAAAAGATTTTTTGCTGAGAAAGTTTGAAAATGAACAAAGAAATGGGAGAGTGAAAATGGTGGAAGGCAAAAAATTTAAGTAAATCAAGAGAGGAACTTGGGTGAGATACCAGTAAAGCAAGATGCCATTGCAGATGAATGCAGCATTTTCAAACAGACGATGGTGCTTTCTGAGAGGAAGAATATAAACTACATCTCCTGGCTTCTAAATTTAACTGTGAAGAGTAAGAAAAACGCTTGGGTGTCACTGGCATTTTGTCAGAGATGTCTCCTAGTGCTAAAAAGAGGAACAGTTAGGAAGGGAAAAGAATGGAACAGAGAAGCAATACTGCAAATACTTTTGATTACCCAAACTGAGCACATCATGATCAGTTCTGGACACTTTGAGAAGGACAAAACAGACATGAAATGAGTTTAGAAATGACAATTAAAATAATTAGAGGCACAAAAAGCTTCTAGATGAATAATAAAATTAAACCTGTTCACTTCAGAGAAGGAAAAAGATAAAGGTGCTCAAATTAATGAATGGCACCAAAGAAAGCGTGTTATGCCCATCATTTCCCATCATATGAAAGAAGAAGGGCATCTGCTGAAAATGAAAGACATAGGATGAAGAACAATCCTTTCCCACAGCAACTGTCTGGTGCTATTCCTCTCCACCAGAGACAACTGAGACCAGGACTTTTGCGAATGAAAAGGGAATGGGAATTTTCATGGAAAAAAAAAGAGAATATGTCAAGTGCTAAAAATAATGAGGTGACTTGATTTTAATGGAGGCTATCTTCCAGTGCAGGCTGCAGGACATAAAGTGATCTTTGAGGGGGGGCAAGAGTAAACTTTTTCCCCTCCAAGGAAATTCTATTTAACTGTCATGCTCTAACATTTCTCAGACCTTTACTGCCAAACCTGGCACTTTCCACTGTCACAGAGAGGATGCTGGAGCAGATACAGGAGTGGCTGCTTATGGAGCAACAGGTCCTGTTCTACTGCACCAGCAAAGAGGAAAAATCTGGAACACACTAAATGTGGCCACAGAGAGACCAAAAGAGACAGAGTTTGAAGGATTGTAAAAATGAAAACCAAACCCACAATTCTGCTCAGCTCCCAAACATCCAAACTTTGAGAGAATAATGCTCCCTCTTGGAAACCAGCAGGGGAAAACAGAGAGAAGCTCTGGGCACATTGGTCTTCAGGAGAGATTAATAAACTGACACAAGTCACCGTGTCATGAGAAGACTGGAGATGGTGTCTTTGCTCTAGAGAGGAACAAAGATACCCTGTATTTTGCTATCTGGTCTCACTTTCACCCAACACCCACACACACCATCTCATACTCAATGTATTGCTTTCACTGACAGCTTTCCTGTGTTTCTGCTATCATTGAAACACACTATAAGAACAGATACATTAATTTCATTTTTTTTCTTAGTGACTTGGCTAAAACTAAATCTTTTTTGGCTTTTTTTGAAGATATGAAATAGAAAAATAGGACCAATTTTGGCATAGCTACCATACTCCACTTCTTTCAGGTCTGTGTTAAAATTTTCAGTAAGGCCCACTATGTTGCTCTCAGGGATTTCATGAACAAGTAGGGATGTTTTACCACTTCTGGAGATTCAAGCCAGGAACACCTCTCTTTCTGCTGCCTGTTCAGAGACTCAGAGTGGCCCAAACACCTAGCCTACAAACAAAGATTTGGGAACAGAAAGAGATGGTGTAACACATACACACACAAGTACTCAGTATTTCAGAAATGTGCCACCCTCTTCCTTGTTTCAGCGTGTTTTCAGAGATGTTCTGTCTCTTCCCAGTCAGCAGAGGTTCTGAAGTCTGCTATGACTTGAATCTGAAATGCAACTGCTACTCCTCTGTGTGTGTGGATGGCTGTTTCAAGCATCAGTTCTGCTCCATGGTTTTTCTGGTTGTGCTATCCTCACTTCTCTCACCTGATCTAATGCAGCATCCTCTCCAGGCAGCATGGTTAATTATGCAGCCACCCTGCTTGAAGAGGTGAGCATAGGCTCTTACACAACTAATGGGTACCATTTTCCAAAAGTCCAGATGAAGAGATTCCCTTGACACCTCTATCCATGCATTATATGTATTTCTTTTTGCTTAGTGACTTGAAATTCAGTGACATATAAAATCAGTCATTTGCAAGTAGTTTTCCTTTCCCTTAAAGATACATAAAACATTACTTGCTAGAAGTTGTTTCTTCTATAAAGGAAAAGCTGCTTTTTTTGAGGGCCATGCACTCGCTCTGAGATTTTCCCCATTTCCACACAAGAGTTCATCCTCTGCTCACAGCCGGAGGGGAGAGCCAGGCAGAGCAGCAAGGAAAAACAGCCAAGTACAGCCTGGGAAGAAATTCACACACCTCTTTCCTTCAGTCCCTCAACACATACTGACAGAAAGAAATATGACTGAGAACACCATCAATCTGATCTGCTTTGATTTTTAATTTTTGTGTAGAGGGGCTGTTCCAGTACACAGATAATGATCAGAAAGTTGATGAGGTTTTGCAATAATCAACATAAGCTTTGAAACAGTGCTTAGAATGGTTAGCATTTTAACACAGACGGAGATATTTTGCTCTCCAGCACCAGGCCAGAGTTATTTATTCACAGACCTTTCACAGTCTGGTTCTCAGTTTGCATAAGACTTTTCAAGTCAGAGATAGGTACAAGGATTTCAGTTAAAAAAAAAACCAAAAACTAAAGTCAAAAGATTTTACTCAGCTTAAAGTGTATAAAACTTTTTGAACAGATGATGAACATCAATGAAACACAAAAGAAAACCTTGTCTCATCTACAGCTCAAACTCCTCTGAAGACAACAGTGGGATTAAGTATAAATAGAAAACCAAAAAATAAAATAAGTCTGATATCTTCAGCCTCTTCACTGGCACCAGGTGCTCTCATATCGCCTGGTTCTGCATCCTTCTCCCTGTAAACTGATAATGTGCTTTCCTAGGTTTACTGAAATCCAGTTGAGACAGGCAGCTTGAGTTAAAAACTTAATCCAGTGAAGACCAAAGTGATTGTGGCAGAGTATGAAACCTAACACAAAAAGCAGAGGAAAGATCCCTTCCACTTCTGCTCATCCTAGGCTTGCCCTGCAGGCACCACACCCAAAGACTTGGACTTGGCCTTGGGTATACAGGTAACACAGGGAAGGGAGCAGGAAGGAAAGAGAACAACATTCATTCCTACTCATGCCTTTACAAGTAGCAACAACTCCAGCTGGACAACTTTGCATGTGTCAATTAATGCAGCTCAGCAGTCAGGGAGCTGTGCGTCTTGTGAATGAGCACTTCAGTGAAACCCCTCTCATCTGAAGGAAGGTAATTTACTTTGCCAAGCCAACTCAATTTGACTTTTCTAAAGTAGACAAATAGACCAGCTAAGCTAGAATGTAAATTTACAGAGTGATTTGAAGAAATTAAAATTACTTTTGCCAATCAGAAGGAAAATAAGAAGAGAGAAAATTATAATGTACCAGGTAGAGTAGAATGTGAACCATCCATGCTAATGCAGAATTCTTTCTCATTTGTCTTCCAGGAGTGTATTCAAGAATATTGAAATTTAGCCTCTACACCTCAGACTGGCAGCAAGAATGACAACAATAATAAAAAATCACCATCTTTCAAAATCAAGAGAAAAGCTAGGTCTTTTAGGTTTTATTCAATATCGTAATTACTTGTATTTATTGAAACTCTTAGAAATATCAGTGACATCACAAATTCATTGAATTTTTGAAAATCAGCAACCAGTCGAGTCCTGTGACAATGCTTTAAGCTCACAAAAAGTCTGACAGAAATATAAGAAATGTGCTTGTGTTTTTACAGTGTTAGTTGCCATCAGTTCCACTTCCGAATCCAAACAAGCATGTGTGCACACACGCCTGCATGGATATACAACTTAAAACTTTTTTCATAATGGTTTCCTTGCTCCCACAAAAAAAAAAAATTTAAAAAGACATTGTGTTGTTTTACCAATGCAGAATATTAGTAAACTCTGAATTGGTTCATTCCTAGTAAAGTCCATGAAAATCCTGTGGCCCCTCACTTGCTCCTTTCCCTCGCTGCACCTTTCAGACCCACTGCAGCAAACCAGCCCCTAGCAAAAGTTCAAAGTCTTATCACATCCCTGAACCAGGCAAAATCATCAGCCCTGTGGCTTTGAGTGAGTGGGGGCAGCCAGGGAAAATGGAGGGAACAGGAAAAAAACAGCTGCATCACTGTGGAACGCTTGGCACCCCATTGCAGGAAGTGAGACAGCAAAGTCAGCTGCAGTCAAGCCTAACCCTCGCTGGCAAGGGGCAGAGAAGCAAAGAGAAAGTTGAGGAGGAAACAGTGGGGATTTCCCCTTAGCAACAATGAAATTTGAAAGCATAAAGATATAAATTATTTTTGGGGTGCCTGGACACTTAGCAGGAGCGGGGGATTGTATGTGTTCAGGAGTCCAGAAGAGGCTGCAAGAGCTTTGGGAGGATCCTAAACTGAGTGTAAAATGCGTAAATCTCTGGTCTATTGTGAGAGAGAAGCTGCAGTGGTTCGTTTTGGCTGAAATAGGCTTCCTGGGACCTCTGCTTACTGCAGTGACCATCATCATGGCAATGTTCAAGGCACCTGCTGTCTTCACCTCCTGCTTCTCTCCACAAAGGGTATAATACAGGCACTTTTATTGTCAACGTTCACGATTATTTTGCCTGTGAAACTCAATGCAAGGGTTCTTAAATCCTCTTTTGTGAGCCTCTCAGACCAAAGAAATACAAATAATACCAAAATACCCCAATTTAAGCTATCAGAAAGGCCTCTACCATTTCTACTTGTACTTTCTGGGGGTTCAAGGCACACTGGATCAAACGTGTGCGTTCATTTGATGGGACAGCCCAGCTCCAAAGTCAGGACCCAGCTGGTGACTGTCAGCAAACAGAACTGACAGGCTCTAACAGAGGAATCTAGAGCAGGGGCCCTAAAACATTCACATATTGCCTATTACACTGCAAAGATGTCCAACAGAGGCCACCAGCAGGAACTCTGCCCAGATGTGTTAAATAACTCCCTACTGATAAGGATTGCATCAGCTCTCCAGATACAGCTAAATCATGACAGTGGTTTTTTGCTATCCTTGAAACTCTAAAATGCACAATAAAAGTGTTTTCCCTTTTTTTTTTTTTTTTTTTAAGCATTGTTAAAAATCAGATGGCCCCATATGTTTTATATTTTCAGTTCATTTGCTGGAGCGGAGAACAACTTTGAGCAAAGTCTTTGTTTCCTTAAACTTAACTCAGCTGTGCTACACATACAGATGAACAGTTTTCAGAAACAAGGTACAGATAAGTCCAGCAGCAAGTACAGACCACTGTGGATTCTGTGGAATCTGTGGATTCTTTGCCATGTGGATGATGTCTTGCCTCATGTAGTTTTTCAGTTTCAGTATTCTTCAGTTTATGCACCATTATGCACCAAAAAATAAAGTCCATTATCCTCACCAAAAACTAAAGCACCATTATCCTCAGTTTATGCACCATTTCCCCATTTCTCCAGCCTTCCTTGAACAATCTCAAAATTAGGGTCAGGCAGCGGCTGAAGTGGAAGACTGCTCTGACCACCCCTGCACACCTTGTTGCAAATAATCTCCTCTGCTGAAAAATCTCTCCCCATTGGGGAGGCAGCTTCCCTCTAGCAGCAGTTCATGCAAAGGGATTTTGTGAAGGGTCAGAGTATCCTTTGCTTTCCTCACAAAATCCTAGCTGAATCATGCCACTGTGTATCAAAAAAAGAGAACAGGGTCGAAACAGCACCTGCTTCACGGTGCCCTTCTGCCTGAGAGAGGAGGCAGGCCTGTGCATGGAGGGTGCTGGCCAGAGAGAGTGAAGGAGGCAGGTGCCACTGGACAGATCAGGCAAGCATGCCAAGGCCTTTGGCCATGTCCAGCTGCCTCCCTTTACGTTAACTCTTGCTGCCTCAGAGGGGATGGGAAAAGCAAACCCCAGAGTTGAGCTGGCAATAACAAGGCTGTCCAAAAGGCCACCTTGGAGGAATGAGGCAGTCTCCACATCGGGCCCCTTCCTGCCACCCATGCCCTCTCCCCACTACCCTCTGCCCCCCACATCCTCCCCAGACCTGCCAAAGGATCCTGTTCTACACATCTTGCTTGTCCATGAGCAGCCTTTCCAATGTCCACAGCCCCTCTGGCCTCAGAAAGGTCTCCTCAAAGTGACTGATGATGTTGTCACATGCTCGATCTGCTCCCTTGTGCCTGGAGGTGCACTTCCATGACTCTCAGACACTTCAGACTGAGCAGAGGCTGAAACTGAATAGCAATATGCCATCCAAGCACCATGTAAAAGGTACCTGAATTCAGACATGGAATTGATGGGGATCATCAGTCTGCAGGGTTTAGGGGAGGCAAGGGGCAGATGAGGACCAGCAACTGGACCAGGAAAAGGCAAAGAAGATCAGGAGGGCAAAATGGGGGACATGGCTTTGGACACTGTCAAGACAATGAGGAAAACAACATTTGGGGGAGTAGAACTGGAAAACTAGGACTGGCTGAGTAGTGAAAGCAGGAAAGGGCAAAGTAGGGGCTGGTGTTCAGCAAGGCAGTAGGAAGAGTGATGCATAAATAAAACATGGCACAAGAAGCACAGAAGGCTGGGGAGAACCAGGGATGCAGAGAAAGGCAAGTATGTGGCACCAGGAGAGAGTAAGAGGTGCAAAGCAGCATGCAAAGAAAAAGTAGAAGGATTAAAGCAATAGCTTTGGGAGCTGAGAGGCATTGAGGGTCTCCTTTTTTAAATTTTCTGTCCAGAAATGCCTATGAAAGTTTCTGACAAAGCATCCCAGATCTCCCAAAAGCCCCAGGCAACCCACAAAGGGCAGCTGGCAGCTGCTCTCTGCCACCTTCTTCATTGCATACCTGGCACCAGTTCTGCAGGAAAATTGACATTTTTGTCCTGGCTGTTAGCATGTCCACACAAATCAGTAGTATGGTAAATCCACGTGTTTTCTTTGCTTTTCAGAAACCCAGGCTCACAATCGTGATTCCGTCTGCTGCAGCACATAGCATCACGTAACCCCTGCACAAAGACTAGGCATTAGGAGACATGATCTGCCAAGGATTCTGCTCCACTTTACGAGTTCACTTCGTTTTAGGAGAAGAGATTTCAAATGAAATACTTGGAGCAAGTGCAACCCAAATGTGTTCCTCTTAAATTCAAGCACGTGGAAGGAAAATATTTTGATTTTATTCTTCTGAAGGAAAAAAAAATCATCACACTTCCAGAGTGACACAATCACACTTCCCAGAGTGGTTTCCAGCTAAAAACAAAACCCATCAATGGACAATTTCATTTTCTTGAAATGGCATTTTACCTCCATAAATGCAAAAACATACTTCATTTTTTTACTTCAAACTTTCTGGTTTTAATCTGTAAAGCACAGTAATGCTACCCCCTCCCATCATTTTGAGATGTTAGGAAATAAAGCTATGGGAAGCACTCAGTTGCTATAGTAATTAGCATCATAGGAAAAGGCCAATGAGGAAACAAAGGACTTTGTCTCCAGAAAGAGGTTTAAATCATGCATGAACTGTGTATCAATCATAAAACTCACATAAAACAACAGAAAGAAAACATACTGAGGCAAAAAGCCTGCAAGAGTAAATATAACATGCGTTGGCGTAATTAAAGGCTCTATGGCTCACACATATACCTCCTTTCTGACATTTCCTGAGAGATTTTTAGGTGACTTGGCAACCAGAAGAATATTTTTATTAGTTAATGGTTTGTGTGACAAACTGTTTGATTTGCTTTTTATGAGTAATTTAGACACTTGCCTGGATACTTGAGGAAATTATGAAATTTTAAGTTGTTATTCCATTAGACCAGGTACCTCATAAATATATCTAAACCATACCATATACATATATTTAAAAACAGGATAAAACCTTTGAATTTCTGTTCACAATCTATTCCTTTTGCTCTGAAAGGCTTTCTTTTTGCCACCTTTCTATTCCACTCCATCTTCAATAAAGAAGAAATGCTTCCTAATCACAAGACGTGATGGGGTTTGCTATGTTTTCAAACAGCCGTATGCTTGGGTGCTTAAGAGCATTTGGCTTTGTTCTTCGCATCTAACCAACAACGCACCCAGGTGAGCTGCTATTGGGCAGGGACTTAATCCCTGTCATGTTTAATCACTACATTAAAAGATTTAAAGACTAACGTTAAAGGCCATTCAGTTTGGGCACCACAGACCTACAGGATGCAGTTGGAAAAGCCACTTGATTTATCCCGGTAAAACCTATTATAAATCTTTGAGAACAAAAGCCAGGAGAGCTGAGAAGGAAACTCCTTTTCTGTGACACGCCCTCAGTATGTCTCAGACATCCACCTAGACACCCTGGGACTTCCTGCAAGTTTCACACCTGAGGTGTTACTTGCGCCATTTACTTAAATAGCTGCACTGAAAGGTTAGCTTTGGCCCACTTCTCTTCTGCACAACATCAATAAGAAAGTTATTAGGTCAGTACTGAAAAATTCCATCCCTAGTCAGTGCATAACTCTGCAGGGAGGATGACTCACCTGTTTCCCAGTGCAGAAAATGTGAGGGGGCCCTTTTACATTCCCTTAAGAATCTGACCCCCAAATGTAAAATCTCCTGCTTGGATCCCACATTGTTGCGATTGCTAGCAGCAGTAGCCAGGGATGTTTCTGCCTGTCCAGTTGGCTAAGGAATTAGAAGCCCCTCTTGGAGGTGTAGACTTTGCTACAATTCTCCAAGTGCTGCTACTCTGTGCTTAACTCAGATCTCAAGCAGCTGCACACCCAAGTTTGTCCCCTGGGGCCACACGACTCTGATGCTGCATAAACTCCATTGGCTTCCAAATCCAGTTCTCTGGTCCAAATCCAGTACAAGGCATTTTCAGCCTAGTAATTCATCATCTTGAGGATCCTGATGCTTACAGGTCAACAGAGGCTGTCGAAAGCCTCTCACATTATTTTCCCAAGTGGGTAAGAAATTAGTATTGTGGTAGCAGTACATACAGTACCTTTATAATTGCTTTATCTACAGATAAAATTTAGTTCTTCACAGACAGCTCTACAGCAATCACCACTATTTTCAGCTACCAGAACCTGGCACAAACGTCCAGGGAACAACTCTCTTTCAATAATCAGCTTCTGTTAGCACCTGCGGAGCAATGACATCCCTCCCTGATGCTTTCCCTGCAGCCCTTTTATCTATGCTGCCTTGACTGAAAACATTTTCACAGCCACAAAGCTAACTATATCAAACATCTTTTCAAACATCAAGTCATCCTCAAATGGTAAAAAAAAAAAAAAGAAATTGTAAAACAGCAGACTAGACAGTGATAACCACTGATGTATAATCTACATGATATAAGGGTCTTATCAGTATGGTCATTCCTTATGAATACTCATTTAGATTTACAATACCTCTATATAAACAATTAGCAATTTATTCCAGTTATCCTAATTTTACTTTAACAGTATATGGATTCATTCGAATGCCTTTTTTTTTTTTTTAAATTAAAAGTAAGCCACTGTTGTTTTCCTCACCAATTCCTCATCAGGATAATAAAAATTGTATTTTTCCTAGATGTATGATATCCCAACACAGGTATGTTATAATACTCCAAAGCAACCTTTCCAAATGTTAGCCTTTATCATACATTTGCCTTCTTTTTCCCTGCATCATTGTCCCCCCCACACACACATAAATACAAACAGAAAAGCTAAGGAAATCAAAATACTTTGTAGACCAACCACTGCTAGCAAAAGACACTTGAAAATGAGACAAGTCATGATCTCTGTACACAAGAGAATTAGTTGCTCAATAGGTCAGGAAAGACTTTATCTAGGATGTTGTTTAATGTAAATGTAATATAAAAGACCTTGCAGTTCAAATATTGCATCATTCACATGACTTACATGTAGTCTGGAGCGTAAACACCATGAAAAGCAGTCTTCTCTTGTGCTAGATATATATTTATTTATTTATAATTTAAGGGAGTGGAAACTGAAATATGAGCACAAAGGAATTGTTAATGGGTGTCAGTCTGTGAGGTTGCCTCTCCAGTTCTCACTCACCATAAATGTGTGTCTATGCAGGGAAGATAAGGGACACATGCCCTCTGTGTCTCTGATGACACCTCACGATGTCCTCTGTGGGACAGCACGAGAGGTCTTTTCTTCTTCTAAGGTGTCACAGTTTAACCCCAGCCAGCAGCCAAGCCCCATGCAGCCACTCACTCACTCCCCCACCAGCAGGACTGCAGAGAGAATCGGAAGAGTAAAAGCCAGAAAACTCACAGGTTAAGATAAAGACAGTTTAGCAGGGAAAGCAAAAGCCATGCATGCAAGCAAAACAAAAGGAGAAATTAGTTCACTTCTTCCCACAGGCAGGCAGGTGTTCAGCCATCTCCAGGACAGCAGGGGTCCGTTATGCTTAATAGTGACTCGGGAAGACACATGCCATCAATCCAAATGTCCTTCCGTTCCTCCTTCTTCCCTCCACTTTATATACAGGGAAGGATGTTGTATGATGTGGAACATGCCTTTGGTCAGTTTGAGTCACCTGTCACAACTGTGTCTTCCCTAAATTTCCCATACACTCCCGGTCTTCACACCAGCCTGGCAGTAGGAAAAGCAGAAAAGGCCTTGGGTCTGTGTAAGCCCGGCTCACCAATAACAAAAACATCTCTACATTATCAACTCCGTGTTTTGCACAAATCGAAAACACAGCCCCATACCAGCCACTGTGAAGAAAATTAACTCTAACCCAGACAAAATCAGTACATAAGGAAAGTTCAACATGAAGTAGAAAGCCATTGTTCCTTATGTATCCCATGTTTGCATATAGTCACAGTAAGACTGAGGATCAGAACTTCACTTAGTGTTAAACTTCAGAGCTCATATCTAGCCCTGAGTGTCTTGACACTAATTTCAATATTATTTTCATCTATTTTTAGTTCACAGATTTGGCATCATTTTTCTGAAAGACAATAAAAAAGGAAAAAAAAATCACTTAGACATGATAGCTAGAGTTATATCTTAATTAGTAATGAAGCATATGACAAACCATATGAAAATACTATTTCCAGCATTACAAGCATATAGTATTAGAAATAACTCTACAACTATAATTCCAGTTCATAAATCATTGCAAGCACTTATTGAGCTATATAACTCTTAGCTGAGGACCCTAATCACTTATAAACCAGCTTTTGAAAAACCTGCAGCCTTGACAGGGAAATCAAACCACAGTATTCACTCTCAATGAAAATATTTTCTTGTGCAAATCTTGCTTTTGAATTCCGTAGAAGTGTTTTTATGGATAAGGAAAAAAAAGTACTGGGGTGCTACTTACTTCATTTAGGAGCTCATTAATTTAGTTTAAGAGTGAAAAGCATAACAGTATTTGTAAGCAGGGAATTAACCAAAATTGGAAACCAAAAGATACTCGTTCTGGAGTGTAACATGCAAGCCTTAGTAACATCAGTTCACTGTGGGTATTTTAGTAAAAGATAACCTTCCCATTCTACACAATGCATCTTGCCACATTTGCATTCATTCTGAGGGACCGATTCTTCAGCAATTTTCAGCTGCTCACTCCAAGCTGGAGAGGGTAATTTGTGCCTTGAAGGAAAATTTTCCATTCCAACACAGGAGATTGTGATCAAGTTTCAAAGATGCAGTTCTTACAGCTTTGGGTCCAACAGCACACCAGCTAAAAATTAACTTTTCCTTTTCACCTCCTTTATGGTCAGTACAGATAAGAAGCCTGAAATAATAGATAAGCATCCAGTCTTGTTCATATAGCAAATGCAAGAAACTGCAACCTAGCAGACCATGCTGTGATGACCATTGTTACAGAACCTACATTGTTTAAGGGTCTTACCCTACCTCTCCTTGTGAGTGCTCATCCAGCTTTAAGTCTGCAATGACATCAATTTTGATCAATTTAGAAGCATGAGATTATATTCATTTTCAATATCCTCTCTAGAATGGTGAGGATACTTCTTAAATCAGATGTCACTTGTGAAAAAGCAGAGAAGCACTCGCCCTCTGCTTCCTTCTGAAAAAGGGGTGTCAGTTCAGCCTTTCAGGGTTACAGAATAATCCCTGGGCACAGAATCACATCTGCTCTGAGGCTTTTTAAATATATTTCTTTCCACAATTGCAAGGCTGTCAAGGAACTTTTAGGCTTACAAAGGAAAACATTACAAGAAATTACAATTAACATTCAGAGTATCTGTTTGAATCTGATTCTCATGTGCATGAAAAGCTCTATATTTCTTCTTCAATGTCCCCAAACAAAGTGATGTAGCTGGTTTTATTTTTAAGTACCTGCAATAAATGAGTGCTGAAGGTTAGGAAATAACTAGTACTAAAAAGATAATCAGATCTTTAGCAACACAATAATTTACTCACAAGCTTGGCCTTTTCCTTGTAAGTAAAATCAGCATTTCACAGTTTACACAGATTAAAAACCAGCCTAGAAAATCAGCACCAAAAACTGTATCATACCTTAGCAGACTTTCTGAAAGACCAGAGAATGAGGATCCTGTTTTAAAAGATACTTATTTTTAGTTCAAATGAGTCCTGCATCCAGACAGCTACAATCATCATATTTGAAAGAGAAAAGCAGCGGGAGCAGGGATCTCTGAAGCACCTTGGTAAAACTCCAAGGTCTATTTCCATCCCGAGGGCCAAACATTTCAGTGCTTGTTCAGAGAAAAAACTCGCACATATTTCAAGTGGATTTTCCTCTGTCATGTAGGATTTCACTTTCTCAGTGAAAACAGCTTTAGCATGCCAGACAGAAAGTTTTATTTTCTGATCTTACAAAATGCAAAATCAAGAAAGCAAAACCGAAAGCAGAAGAACAAATGCAAACAAGGTCCCTTACCGTAAATCTATGTTTGGGCAGATGTTAAATGCTCTGCCAGATCAAACATTTATTGAATGCTTTTTCTGGGTACAAAATAGCCTGGGTGATCTCTTCTGCAATATGGGTATTACCAGTCTAGAGTAAGTTTCAGTTCTGGGGTCAAGAGGTGTGACAGGGTCACATGCCAAGGTCACATGCATCAGATTCAGCCTCCAACACACTCTAGCAGGACTCCAAGGATAAAATTTTATCTGTATGGTGTCTCTCAATCCTATGCTACTGTGGAGAGCTCAGCACCAGGAATAGTGGTTGTCTCAGGACACAAACAAACTGTAGTACTTTTAACCTCTGGGTTCAAACACAATTCATCCCCACTTTGGTAATAAATTAATATTTTCATCCTTTTCTCCTCAGCTATACTCTTCAATGATCAATGCCTCATAGATCCTTGTCCTTCCTCCTCCTCTGATGTTCCTTGGAAGTAAGACAGAAAGCAAGACACAAAATACAATAATTAACCTTCCACCTGGTACTAAACCCAGGCAATTCACTGTGACAAGGCATGTGAAGCAGTTTCAGCTCTCCATCTTCTTCCCCATCCCTCTTGCTTTCCTGAAAGGGAAAGCCAGCCAAGCATCTGGTGTTTATACACTGATGAAGAAATGTTGTGAGTTGTATACTCTACCTTTAGACTAAGATCATACTGCAGGGTAGGTCCTTATAGCTACAGAAGGTTGAACTTGGTGTAGCTGTACCTGCAGCAGCAACACCTACAGTAAAATGAGTACTGCTGCTGAGGAAAGGAGGGGAGATGGACTTCTAACATCCTCTTGCATCTAACACAAGAGACATGGGAGCTGTGGCTGATGCCTTTTCTTCTCAAGCTAAATAAGGTTTCATCTTCATACAGACACCCCTTGGGAGTGCCCTTTTCAAATTAAAACCTCCCCAGTCAACAGTAGTATTAAAGCAGCTTATAAAATACTGGGTGGAGAAAGCTGCATATTGATGCTAATTACCTGAGCCTTCAACGTTTCAATTATGTCATGATGACCTTTTAAAAATCATTTATTGACTGGAAAAAATATGGAGAGCTGGTTGAACCTGATTTCACCAAGGTGCCACTGCAGTGCTAATAATCAAACCATACTCTGTATTCAAGGAATGAGCTGTTTAAATAGGAAAGTAATTATGACATTAAAATGCCAAAGAAGAAAAAAAAGTCATAAATTGAATTTGTCACTGTGTAGGATAACCCAAGGACAAAGTGGGATTCTGGTATGACACAAGTTCTCTTGGAAAAATAGAGTGTTTTGTCTCAAAAGCAACATTTCAACTAAGCACTATGCAGTCCCTTCTTCAGAAAAACACGTGTTTGCACCAGGATTGCTTGTCAGATTTTTTTCTTTTTTTTTTTTTTTTTAGACATGGCAGGTTTATAAATGCAGTTGCCTGCATTCTTCCAAGCATTATTAAGTATGTCACATTAATTGCACAAAGCCATTTTGCTCTGCTCAGCAAATCAGACTTCTATATATATCCTGGAAAAAAAATGTAGGCATGTGGTCAGAAAAACAGCTGTCAGTCAGGCTCCTCTTCTACAACCAAAACAATGGCTAGCCCAAACCTGCATGGCTATGTGCTGAGTGCTGCAAAACATACCAAGATGTCCCCATGAAATCTCTGAGTAAACAAAAGCATTGCTTCTAAGCATCTTTCACAGCTACAGCAGCTCAAGAATTCTTTCTGAAAACAGAGACTTCAGGAACCAGGGCCAGACTGTGAATGTAGAAAAGTGTGTAATACAGCACAGCAGCAAGCAAAAAGGCAGGGGGAAAAAAAGAAAAGGGGGGGTAGGATGTTGAAAATCACTGCAGTGCTGGCACCCTCACAGCCCAGAACTGGAAAGAATGCAGACTGGCCAAAAAAAGAGCATTTCCAGTTCACGTGAGCAGATGACCAAAGAAAATATGATGAAGACCTGCAGCAGACCACAAACTCTCACCCCCTGAGAAAGAACTGAAATGCGTATATTCTGCTCCATCTTCAAGAAGACTGGAGGACCTAAGTGCAAGGCTTGAAGAAAGATGATACATTAGACTTGGAGACAAAGAGGTGCATGTGAACTGCTTCTCCTTTCACCCTATTTCCTCCCAGAGGCCACTGGGCTGGGAAAAGCATTCAGGAAACAAGACTCTCCCTGACAAGCTTATTTCAGCAAAATGAATCGTGAAACCTCCCTCAGCTCGCAGGGAGGAACTGAAACCTCACTCAATTCAGATAAGTCTTCAGAAATGAGAGCCACTTCAAGATTACATGAACCTCCCCATCACAGCTTAACCAAGAGGCCAGTTCATCTATTTGTGTGGAGAAAAGGGTGAACAAGTATGCTTGGAGAACCAGTGCTCAGAAGTATGCATAACCCTTCAGAAATGCCCACATAAAGGGGATTTCTTGAATCTCCCAGCTGCCCAGACTAAGCTCTAACTCAAAACTTCAGTATTTCATTCCATCACTGATGATCTTTTCCCATCCCTTATTTTTTTATCTGCAAAGGGATGCTGAAGCATTTGGCTTGACTCACAAAGTCTCGGTACACTTCAGTGTACTCCTATCACCTAAGGGGTTACACTTACAGAGCTTCACTAATTTTCACTCACATAACTATTGAAACAAACACCAAAAAAGGTATTATCAAACCATTTGTACTGGGGTTCTCAAATTAAATGAGAACAGGACACACATAGCACTCTCTGTGTGTTTACAAACACAGAGGAAACTATTTGCCACAAAGTTCTGAAGTGAGATATCAACATTACTGAAATTAATATGCAGCAGACTTGGTTCATGATGGCATTTCTCCAGCATCATAAGTAAATTGTGAACGAGGCTTGGGATTCTATTTTTAAAGTCCTTTTCCTCCTGCTGGGAACTACTGCCTGTTCCATACAACTTGTCAATGAGACAAGTTGTATTTGTTCCCTTCAGCAGTTAAAAAAACCTCTTTGTTTCCAAATATTCAGATGTTAAAACTAGATTTTCTGCAGGACTTCCACTTCATGACCAAGTTATTAGCCATAATAGTTGATTTTTAATTTTTTACCAACCATTGCTTCAATAATGTAATTGAAGCATCTCACCAAAGCCTGCTCTGGGAAGGGATCACTGCAAAAGACAGTCAAACCATTTGTTCTCCTCAGCTACAGTCTGTACCCAGGCCCTAGAGCTGCAGGGATTAGCAAGGAAGCAGGGAGGGAGTGGTGGCTTTTCCACTGGGAATTCCAGTCAGATTTCTCCAAATTTGAAGCCTGCTCAGCTGGGCAGATCCAGTTGCTTTCCAGCAGCTGGCTATACCAGTGTAAAGTAGCTGAAAGCACTCATGGCAGCAAAAGCATTTCTGTACTCTAGTATCTCATTACTTCAGAATATGTAACATACCTAAATGAGGCAGGAAAGTACAATCATCCCCACTGTAACACAAGCCACTTAGGCACATCAAGGGCCACAGTTAGTCTACTGCTAGTCAAGCTATCTCAAAGTCAAAAAAAAGCTGCAAGCACATGCTACAAAACCTAAAAGTGATTTAGTATTTCCCCCAAAATGGCAACTTGTCCCTGGCAGAATCAAAATGAAATCCATCATGCAGCTTGGTCATCCGTGCAACACTGCTATTCTGCAATTTGTTCTGGGTATATTCCTTAATGTGTCATTCTTCACCTGTCCACTGCCAGTGTGATTTGTCCCACATCTCCTCAAAACAGAAGGAAAAGTGAGTCTTTTCACACCTGTGTCCTATTCAGAGAAGACTCCTTCCCCTACCTCTGCATCTAGCCAGTGCAATAAAAAACACCCAGCATTCACATCAGCTCGATCTGCCCTGCACATTTCCACCATCTGTTTTCATCTGCCCCTTCCTCATAATTGCACTGGTTTCTCCAGAGGAAAACCAGTGACACATCTACGCTGTATTATCTCAGAGCAGTGCTGGGTTATGAACTGCTCATTACTAACATGGGACAAGATCTCAAGATTGCAATCCATGGGAAAAGATGCAGTTGATGCTCTCTAAAGGCTAAAAAAACCCAAACAAGTGTCAGCTACTATTTGGAAACACAGAGGGTTTAAAAACCCCATCATCGTATAAATCAGTTGTGTTCCCATCTTGGATACTGGTCTTTTCTGCTATAAGGAAACAAGATGATGACCCAATGTCCTGATAAAAGTTATGGAGACAGATTCCATGCAATGATTGACTGCCATAAATTCCAGGAAAGTCTTTAGGACCATCATCTGAGCATGCAGGGATAAAACTGTAAAGGCCAGAGTTAAACTGGAAACAGGTGAGGGATGTGAAGGACACTAAGAGCATCAGTAGATACATCAGCAGCAAAAAGAAGACTAGGGAAATTGTGGCACTGCTCCTAAATGGGACAGAGCACCAGTGGCACAGGGTACAGAAAACAGCACATCAGTGCCGTGACTGCTGGTATGGCGTGGTCTTGGAGCTCCCAGATCCTTAAGGAGATTAGCCAAGCTTGAGGGAGAAAGATGCTGCTCTCGGATGAGGAGCATGAAGTTAGAGACTACTTAGGTAAACAGGACATACATAAGCTCATGGGATCAGATGGCAAGTGATGACACAAACTGAGAGCTAGCCAATGTCACTGTGAGGCCACCTTCTGCCATCTCTCAATGACCACAGTGTTTGTGAGAGGTCCCCAAGTGCTGCAGGCAAGGAGGATCTGAGGTATAGGGATCAAGGAGGATATGGCTGAGCAGCTTCACCTGAAAGTCTGGAAGATTATTTCCAGACACAGTAAGAGCAAGAACTTCCAGACTGGGAACAGCCAGCATGGATATACCAAAAGCAAATAATGCCTGACCAGCCTGAGACAAGAAGGCTCTGCAGGAAAGGAGAGAATAAGATGTTGTTTACTTGGACTCAGCTTGTGACACGCTTCCCCATAGCATCCTTACAGTCAAGCAGGAGATAAGGACTCAACATGTGAGCTCTGCAACAGAGCAAGGGAAAAGTAGCGAGACAGTTCATCTTCCAGATGCAGTTTTTTCAATATTACTACTTCTGAGGTAACAGGAAAGCTCATGGCACACTACACTTTGGCCTGAATTTGAAATTTTAATACACAAAAGTTGGCAGGTTTTGCTACTGTGTGGGAGAGAGCTTCCAGATGCAGAAGGCTGTGTTCATGCCAGTGATTATTTTTAGATGATTACAAATGTCCATCTGAGCACAGCAATGTACCCTGCTTTCAGACTACACTGAAGTACCAGAATACTCCATTCAGTCTTAATATTTCAATTATACATCTGCCCACCATGTCCTCTGTAAGTAGCAGGACTCTGCACTGGTTTGTAATAATGCCATTTGAGTCCCCTGGTCTTACCAGCTATTACCCTGCAACAAACACAATAGGTCTTCCAAAACTATGCCAAAAAACATGTCCTCTTAAACACCTATTTCCTAGCCCAGAGCCTGGCTTTAGTATCATATTTTTGAGAACTTGTGTTTATGGTTTTAACAGCTTATTCTAACATTTGAGAACTACTCATATTTCTAGTTTATACTTTTAAAAACAAAACAAAACAAAACAAAAGCATACTCTCTGCCAGGATAGAAGCACCTCTATTTAATTGCCTTTATTAAGGGATAATGTAGAAAAGAGTTAGATCTATTTTCCTTTTTTTTTTCTCTACTTATTCCTTCCCCTGCTCTGTGCTTGTAGCTCCACATATTTAAAGCTTTAAGAAGCCAGTATCCAAAGAAAGAAAAATTTTGCATGCATTGCCCAGTTTTAAATTTATTTTATCAAACTGCTTTTAACATTCACCTGCCAAAACACAATTTTACTCGTGCTTTTAACATCACACAAAAAGCATACTTGCAATGCATAGGCTGGGTGTAGGTAGGGGAAGGAAAGGAATGACCCAAGAGGCAATGGAAAAATTATGCGTGAGGCAGAGGAGAGAGCCAGGTGTCAGGCAGGGCTGCACAGGACCAGAGGGTTTCTCGCCCACCCTTCGGGCTGCATCCCCGGGTCCCAGTCCCCGACTCTTCCAGCCCCACCAGCCAGCTCTGCCCTCTGTGCCCCCCAGGGTGCTAGTTTTGAATAACACCAGGCATTTGATGACCTAAATTTACACCGTAGTGGCTCTCTGCCCACCGCTGCAAGCTGGGACAGCAAGGCTGTCGCCATGCTTTGCCACCTATGGGTCACCCTGCTCTCGGTCTCCCCGTCCTCTCCTCCCTTGCCAGGGAGGGGGCACACACGGCAGGGCTGGCCAGGCCTGGCACTGCCCGTCCTCTCATGCCTTGGCCGACACATGGCTCCAGCATGGGCTCCCCTCCAGAGGTCACCGGCCGCTCCCCTAACACTGCTCCCTCCTGCCAGCCAGCCATGGCTCCCTGCCCAGATTAAACCCGATAAACCCTGGGCGGGCTGCCATGGGGCCTGCCGGACAGGCTGGACTCTGGTGGGGCTCAGAAGGGACCTGCCGAGGGACTCAGAGGTGGTGGCGGCCACTCTCCTTGCCCACAGCAGCGATGGCTCCTTGCTGTGCCACCAGTCCCTGGGCTGCCCGCCGGCCCCCACGGCTGCGTGTGCAACTGGGCACCTGTGTGTACGTGTGTACCTGCCAATCTACCCGTGTACGTGCGTCTGGGCAGATGCGTGCGTACGGGTGCGCGTATGTGTGTATAGGTGTGTGAATACGCATGTATCTGTAGGTGTGAATACATGTATCCGTGTGCATATGTTTGTGTATACCTATCGGTACATGTGTGTACACGCGTACATGAGTACGCACTGCCGTATCCCACACCCACCCGCCTCTTCCCTCGCACCGCCCCGCCCGCGGGTCGCCCCCCGGCTCCTGCGCGAGCGCACGCGCGGCCCCGCGCCCCACCCCGCCGCCCCGCGCTGCCCTCTTCCATCATGGCGGTCCCCGCCTCGCGCGCGCGGGCGCGCAGGCGCCGCCTCGCCTCCCCTCTTCCGAGTGCACACGGCCGGAAGGCGCGGCCCGGCAGCTCTCTATGGTTGCCCGCGGTGGGTAGCGCGCCGCCGCCGCCTCGCCTCGCCTCGCCCCCGCCCGCGCTGCACGCCGGGACACGGCCGGTCCTCCCTCCCTCTCTCCTTCCCTCCCGCGCGCCCCGAGCCTGCGCCGCGCCGACATCCGCGTTGTCCCAAGATGGAGGTGCGGGGCTCGCGCTGAGCGCGGCCCGGCCGACACAGGAGCAGGAGGAGGAGACGCGCCCGCCCGGCCCGGCCCGTCCGCCCGCCTCTCCTTCCCCGCCCCGCCAGGCCGCGGCTCCGGCGGCACCGGCAGCAGCAGTAGCAGCGGCGGCGGCGCCTCCTCCTCGCCCGCGGCCCGGCCCCGAGTGCGGCGCGGCCCCCGCATGAGCCCGGGCGGCGGCGGCGGGAGCGCCCGGGAGCAGCAACCGAGGTGCCCAGGTCGGTGTGGGCGCTGCGCAGGGCCGGGAGCGGGGATGGCGCCCGGCTCTCGCTGGCCCTGAAGGGGAGGGAGGCGGCCCTGGCAGCTCCCCCGCGCCGGGGAGGGGAAGGCGGCGGCCCCGGGGGTCCTCTCCTTCCTCGCCGTGAGACACATGCGTGCGGGGCCGCCCCGGGAAGGCCGGGCGGGCGGGTGGCTCCGAGCTTCTCCCGGCCCCCCCGGGGAGACCGGGCTCGCTGGGCGACCTTGGGTGAACCCAGCCTGCCCCTTCCTCAGTTTCCTGGTTCGGTGACGGCTCTGCGGGGCTGCTGTGGGCATGGGACGGCTCAGTGCCATCGGCGCGGCCGGCTGCCGGAATGGGAAGCGCTGCGAGGGTCTCTTAACTAGTGGCCAAGGCCTGTTAGACAAAGTAGGTCTGTTCACTTGCTCCTGTTACCTTCTGTCCAGTGTGAAGAGTTGGATCTGAACCTGAGCAGGCTGCTTTGCTGATGCATGTGATCTGTCGCTCCTGACTGCAGGACTTTCTGGGCTTTAGTTTTTAAGCATACCTGCAGTATTAAGATCTCTTAAGGAACGTTACAGTTCACTGTTGATTTGTAAATCAGATGTCTCAGATGATGTGTTGTGGTCATTCAGAAGTTACTACTGCTTAAGAAACAAAACATATTTCACAATTCTCCTTTAAGTGACAAGAACTTGTAATTTACAGGCTTGTAGTTATCCTTTTTCTTTTTTCTCCAGTTAAAGGAAATACTCGTTTATGTTTCCTTCTGTGTAATGTGTTGGTCTAATTCTAGGACTAAGCATGTGTCTTACACATCACTTTAGGGATGGTCCCTCTGTCTGTATGGAAACTTACCTGCCTTAGTAGGAGTCTGCAAACCTGAGGCTCTTTGAGAAATCGGCTTCTCAGACTGGTTTTACCATGCTTCTTGCATGTCTAGTAGAAAGTTTCTCAGTGGAAAACTGTACCCAATTTTAGTTTGATTTCTTAACAAAGTAAGGCCTGCGTGATTGTATTGCTGGTTTATCTTTTTTCTTTTTCTTTTTCCTTTTTTTTTTTTTTTTTTTTGGTCTGGTTGACTGGTTTGAAAGGGAGAGGTCTAAAAGATAAGATTAAGTTCCTAATTCATGCAAATAGCATCCAGTTAGAGAGATTCCCTGCTAAGGGAAAAGCAGTGCTCTGAGTTGTACTGTGTTGTTAGACACTTACGATGGGGGGGAGAGGGAAATGATGGAGATAGTGAGAGGTGTACTACTTGATAAGAATGAAAAGTGCTGGAAAATGGGCTTTTTATAGTTCTCACAAACTGCTGGGTTTAGATGTTGGGTCTGAATAATGCTGCGCCCTTTCATCGTGGAAACAGTTGAAGGTACTTTTTAGAAATTTGAAAATAAGGCAAAACTCAGTTTGAGTGTGTTGAAAGTATGAAATGTGTATTGCTAAATTGATATGGATATGCAAAGAAAACTATCACATGTGTTTGTCTTTTAAAATAGATGCAGTTTGTAGTGCTTATGACTTGTCTTCCTAACGGTATCATTCTGTCAACTCAGTACAGAGAAATAGTGAAAGAAAACCTAGTCCACTACTTACGTTTACAGAGCTGATACTTTTAATTGAAATTATTTCTGTACAATATTACAGATGCTTCATCTCTCTTTTACAAAGACCTTCCATTCCTTCCTAAATGTTTGCTATTTAATGTAGCATCTTTCCTGCTGGAATTAAGGAGTTCATTTTGTTTATCAGAGGTGTTTGCTATTTCTCCTCATTAGAGTGTCCTGAGTGTCTCCCAAGAATATAGAAATAAAAGCACCAAGCTAGATACCAAAATAAATGTTTCATTTGTTTGGGTCTATTTCAGGGCATGGTTCTGTGACTTTGCAAAAAAAGTCAGGCTTGAAAAAGCAGAAACTTTTTCACAGCAGTGTATTTTAAAGCCTACATTTCTCAGTCCAAGTCCTCTTCAGAACTCCAAAGCTGTGTAGGTTTGATCCTTTTTTTTAGCAAACAAGACTTCTGGTATTTTCCTTTTTTTTAATTGCTGCTGCTGTTTAAAAATGTGGGAACGATGATTCTTTTGTGGATGGAATTGAAAACTGTGTGTATATGTTGAATATATCTAGGGATATTCTTAGCCTGTTGGAGTCCCTGTTAGAGTCCCCGATTGTTTTAATCAACTTGAGAGAATAAAACAGGTTCGTTTTCATATCCTTTAACTTCTCTTTTGAAAGTATGAAATGTCATGTGTACCACAGTATAAAATCATGCTTGTTTCATTATGATTATGTTCTTTGTTGATATATTCTTCACTAGTTCTCTGAATTCACAGGTTATACTTAACCAGATAAATGATGGGGGCGGAAATATCTTTGAGTTGAGTTTTAAGTCCTAAACATGTTTAATTGTGAACACATTTAAACATACAACATTTTCTATAAACACTAATTAGTGTAGTACATGATATGACACTTATCATGGAATTAATTTAGTTTTTATGCTTTTGTAAATATGCATCATCCTAATTTTTGCTGTGCAGGAAAGATTTTTTTTTTCCCCCCTCAGTTTTAGTTTTAGTTTACTTAGTGAGTATCCAGAGAGAGTTCATCTTCTTTTAAATGCAGGGAATGTCTTTCTCCCTCCGCACACCAGTGTACTCATACACCTGAAGATGAAAGCAACTAATTCTTAAAAATAGAACATGCAATTGAGGGGAAAGGGAACAGAATTCATAAAGTATGTAGGCATTTCCAGCATCAATCTTCCTTTCTGGTAGTGTGGGCCAAGTCTTCACTCTAATTAATGAATTGATATTGATTTTTAAACAAAGGAGGTGTGTTTTACAATTTTTCTGAAGTATCCAGTGCATTTAAGGTAGCTGTGAATTTTATAGAGAAGCAGTGTTAAAAGGTTTTCTGTCACTAATCAAATTCTGATTTGTACATGGAAGGAGGGGAGTAATACATTTGCTATCAGGATCTGTAATGAAAAAATGTAGAGTATGTTGCTTACTTTCTAAAAACAAAAATCTGCCCCCCTCACAGAAGTTCTATAAAGCTGTGCTAAACAACTGGTTCCAGAGACAACAGCAGTGAGCAAATCTCATGTTTGAAGTTAATTTTGTCACCTTAAATACTTTGACCTTAACATTTACTACATTAACTTCTTGTATTTACAGGCAGTGCCTGATGGCCTCATAAGCCTGTGTTGCCCATGAATAAAAGTTTGGAAAAAAGCTGGTTCATAGGAATAGTAATGTGTGTAATGCATCTGGTTGGTTAGCACAAAGTCAGCAAATACAGTCTAAAGGTAACATTTTGCAATGAAGCAATACTTCAGTAACTACACCAGCTGGTGACACATTTCTTCAGGAAAATAACCTCATAGGAGGAATATGAAAAAGAAAATCAAACAATGTTGAGATCCAGGATTCATGTTTGACAATGTAACATCTGACTAAATAGCACTTTAAATTGCTATTTTTGAATAGCTGCACCTTCCTGTGGTTAGGAGGGACAGAGCTTATTGACAAAATAACTTACTGGGTGCAAAATTACATTATAAATTAAATATTATTGTAGTTATGTCTAACAAATACTCTTATGAATGAATCTCTTAAAGGAAGCATTAACTACTTCTTACTTACTTTAATAGGTTGAGCCTGCTTCCCTGTATTATGCAAACTGCTGAATGGAGGAAGGGGGTGGAAGTCAGTCTTTACCGATACTCTTTCCGTTACCGTCCTGCATGGTTCTTTACCCATGTTTTACAGAGTGGTGAAGAATTAGGAGAAGCTGCAGTTATTCAGCTGAGTGGAACTAAATGGGTGGCTTCCTTCTGGACCCTCACTTCACTGTCTTAGGTAAGAGGGGTGATCTGCTTCTTTTGAAGCTACTTGAATTTCCTTAGAACAGAAGTATGTATGGGGTTTTTAAGAGAAATTTCTAGTTAGCAAAGCAGAGCTTTGAATTCCTTTTTTTTTTTTAATCTGGTGGCTTGAAAAGTGCATTCACAGTTTGTAGCTCTCCCAGTACTTTTCATCGAAAAACATTGCTGTTTGCATCCATTCAAATAACTTTAAAAACATGCTCTGTGTACTAACATAATTTACTTTTGAGAATCGTGCTTATCTTATGTAGTATGACAGAAGTGGGACTGTCACCCAGAGGTGGATTACAGTGGTGGTGGATAAAAGACAATTTGAACTGATGTACCACTTGACTGCTTGGTATGGAGTGCATTATTTTTTTTTCCAAAAACTTGGAATAGTTTGGATTGGAAGGGACCTTTAAATGTTATCCAGTCCAAATTCTTCTGCAATAAGCAGGGACATTTTCAAATAGATCAGATTGCTCAGAGCCCCGTCCAGCTTGACCGTGCATGTTTCCAGGGATGGGGCATCTCCTACTCCTGGGCAATCTGTTCCAGTGTTTTACCACCCTCATTGTAAAAAATTACTTTCTTATATCAAGTCTTAATCTACTGTCTTTTAGTTAAAAGCCATTACCTCTTGTCCTGTCATAGCAGGCCCTTGTAAAAAGTTTGTCCTCGTCTGTCTTGTAAGCTCCTCTTCAGTATTAAACAGCAGCAAACAGGTGTCTCCAGATCCTTCTCTTCTCTAGGCTGAACAATGCCAACTCTCTCAGCCTTTCTTCATAGGAGAGCTGCTCCAGCCCTCTGATCATTTTTGTGGCCCTCCTCTGGACTTGCTCCAACAGGTCCGTGCCTATTGTGTGCTGAGGACTCCAGAGCTGGATGCAGCACTCCAGGTGGGGTCTCAGAGGAGTAGAAGGGCAGACTGGTCTCCCTCAACCTGCTAGCCATGCTGCTCTTGATGCAGCCGAGGATACGTTCTGGTCTGCAAGCGCACATTGCTGGGACAAGGCTGGCCTTCCAACAACCAGGATCTGCAAGTCCTTCTGTAGTTACTTTCTGCTGCCAATTCCCTCGTTGTCTAGCCTGTATTGATACCAGGGGTTTTCCCCTCCCAGGGTCAGGACCTTGCAGTTAGCCTCATTGACTGAGGCTCCCATGGGCCCACTTCTCAGTCTTGTCCAGGTCCTTCTGGATGGCATTCCATTCCTCAGGCATATCAGCCACACCACACAGCTTGGTATTGTTTGCCGGCTTCCTCAGGGTGCATTTAGTCCCACTGTCTATCATTGATGAAGATACTAAACAATACCAGTCTCAATATGGACCCCTCAGGGATACCTCTTGTCATTGATGCCCATCTGAACATTCAACCACTACCTTCTGTATGCAACCATCCAACCAATTCCTCATCCACCAAAGAGTCCATCCATTATCTCTCCGATTTAGGGTGAAGGGTGTTGTGGGGGACCATGTCAAAGGCCTTACAGAAGTCCAAATAGATGACATCAGTAGCTGTTCCCTTGTCCGCTGATGCAGTCACTCTATCATAGGAGGTCACCAGGTTGGTCCAGCAGGACTTGCCCTTGGTGAAAGGGCATATCTCAAATCTCCCCGTCCTCCATGTGCTTTCATGTTCATTCCTTGTGTGACAAAATGTCAAAGCTGTGACCTAAGTAACTAAAGACAAAATTTAAGTATCAAAAACTTTAGAGTGGTTTGAAACCCAAAGGAAATTTGGTCTTGGTGGCCTGTGTATCGATAGGATCCAACAGGATCTCAAGCAGAAAATTACAGAACCTCTTTGGGTTTGGTGGTTGTTGCATAATGGTCTGGCAATGATTAGTCCACATAGTTTTCTTTTCATTCTGGTGTTGTGTGAGGACTGACAGGACTTCTGACCAAGCTAGAGTTCTAGGTGTGAAGCTAGTTCATATCTCCTTCATGGAGAAGACCATGCTCTTTGCTTCCTTTGGCAGACTGCTTTTAGGACTTTTTAATATTTCCTTGATAATGATTACACCAAAGAAATTGATGAAATGAGGATGTCAGGATGACAAACACCTTCTCCCTTACCTTTAGGAGCTGTGTGCAGGGGAGGCACAAGAGTGATCTATATTGTGTTGCCAAGCTTGCAAGGCACTGAGAGCTGCCAGGCTTGTCCAGGCAGCCAGGGTCTGGCATTACTCGTGTGCTCCTGCTCTGGTATGCTCCCTGGGACCCAGGTTGGAGCAGCTGCAGTTCAGCAGGCTTGGGCTGTTAGCAGGTGGTGGAGTGGCTCTTAAAGGAGCTGAACTTCTCAAATAGGACGTAGGTCAAAATACTTGAAGAAAGGCTATCACAGTTGTAGATGAGTTTTTCTTTTGCATTATGGTTAGTTGTGTGTTTGAGCTGACTAATGCTTTAAGTGTCTTTATTTTACAATGTCGTATTTGCCATTTTCTTAAAAGGAATCAAAAACTTCTGCAAAGCTAGATAATACTGAAGAGGTCTGTCTCTACCTCAGAATTTGTTTCCAATACAATTTTTCGGTTTTCGTATTTGTATAGCTATATTCAGATAACGATTGCTTGTTTTTTCATAGTGAAATATCTTGTCCAAAGTCTTGGTGATGAATATTGTGTTCTACTATGTGTATAAACAACCCAAGTTTGTTTTTAGAAAGTCCAAGGTATACTAGTGTACACTGTCTGAGTAGCAACACCTTGTGTTTCAGCTGGTGTAGCAAAACTTGCTTATTGTAGCCAAGAGAAATACATACTTAAGAGTCCGCACAACCTGCAAATCCCATCAGATTTCAAGGACAAGGGAGCTCCCGAGAGTGTGTATCACTTCTGTGAGACACTGGTATTTCTTGCTTGCAAAGATGGAGCCCTTTACATAGTAAGGCTGTGAAAAATACTCCATTTGCACAATTCCTATAACCTGAATATCTGACTGAAAGAAGGATGTTTGTGAATATTTGTTTTTTACTTGGCTAATGTGATTTTTTTTTTTACTGTTAAGAATGTTAGTTGTGGAAGAAAATTATTCTTAATTGAACTTAAATATTTGAAATTGTGTCAGAAAATTTATAATACTAGGTATTATTTCTTTAGGGTAGTGCTCTCAGAATTTTTTCTTCTATTCCTGTTGTGTTACAGTTATTGGATAAAACCAGATAAACATAACAACCCCAAACTCCAAGTGGAAAACATAATTTAAGCTGTTAGAGATGATTTCATGATATCTTTTATCAAGCCAGACAAAAGAGCTGTGAAGCTTTTTTTGTAATTTATAA
Source organism: Corvus moneduloides (assembly GCF_009650955.1). Lineage (NCBI taxonomy): Eukaryota > Metazoa > Chordata > Aves > Passeriformes > Corvidae > Corvus > Corvus moneduloides. The sequence goes on from NC_045477.1 coordinate 90,469,489, forward strand.
TTAATTCCTTAAATATTTTGTAATTACATATGCTATAGTGTGGTTAGTTCAGTGCTTTACTGTCTGTGTTAATATAATTCGGTTTGCCTTGAAGCCTCCTTTTTTTAATTGAAAATATCTGACATAGTTGTAAACAAGCAGCTTTTTTGGCTCTGGTCACATGATAGATGAAGATTTTTTAATGTGGAATGGAAGCAATAATGTTGACCAAGCCTTTAGTCACATTTGCCATTTGCATTTTTTTTTAGGCAGATGTGGCTTAGTGCTAATTAAGTATACTAAAGGTGAATGTTGAAGTACATCTGACTTCATGAAATCATTTTCATTCCTTTTAGACAAGCATTACAGAGCCTTACTTCCTTTTGTGTTGGTCATGTAGCCTTTGAGCGAATGTAGACTTTAGACTTAGTGACTGCTGAACTCTGTTCTGCCTCCGTGGTAGCTGGTGAGGAGAGATTGAAGAAGAACTGGAAGTCCAGGAACTTCAGTTTTGTGTTGTTGGATTTGCTCTTCTGTTGTTGTGTGTTATTATGCAAATAAGCTGTCTGCATCTCCTCCATTGTGGTCTTGTTTCTTCTATCAGTTGTACTGTCCTAGACTACTCCATAGCTTCAGTTCTGTTGGGAACCATTGTTTTCTTGTCTCTATTGCTGGACAATGATCATAAGATCTCTGGTAGATGTATTTGCACTGCTTTTTCGTGCTGTACTTGGTGCTCTCCTCCTACTCTGTGAACACTGAAAATATGTGCTTCTATATCTTAGAGGAGAATGAGAGAATTTTATACAGATAACACTGCTGTATGTCTGTACAGAACAAATGCATACATTGAAGTTTAATCTGGAAGTCCGATGACATAAGGTGTGAAAATATTGGTTGCATTTGTCAGAATACTTTTAACTGAGTTTGTCTAATGGCACCACTGTGAATGAATAATTATTCTTTAGTAGAATATAAGGTATTTTGGATTTCTGCTGTTGATACAGAGTGGAAGTGCTACTTGCAAACAAGAAAATCATCAGTTATTGTCTCATGCTGTTCAGATAAATTTTTCTTCTTTTTCTTCTGAATGGTAGTAAAGTTTTATTGATGCAGTTGCGTATCATTAGCACAGTAATCCTAACTGTACAGAAAGCTACATAATTAGTAGAACTGTTTGTTGAAATAGCAGTCTTTTTTCATGAAACATGTAGGGTGCCCTATATAACGAATTTTTTTTCAATACAAGGAAGTGTGTTCATGTTGTTAGTGCTTAGAGTTTTAGTGGTAAAACTGGTCCAGGGTTTCAGTTCCCTGATAAAGAATTGGGCCCTTGACACTAAATGAGTTCTTGCTGGTTTGACATCTTTTAAGATAAAACTGAATGTACTGTTCAGGTAACCAGATCAGGTTTTCCTTTGTGGGACCTCTGATCCATGTTGGAGATCAGCCTAAATCAGCTGTGTTGGATTTGTTTGCTCTTAATAAAGTTTTAAACCAAGAAATTATGTATTAAGTCTTCACAGTACTGAAAATGTGATATTCTGTGCCAAATTACTAACTTTTTTGAAAAGTAGTAAGTAGATTTCATAGTATCAGGGAATGGTTTGAGTTGGTAGGGAACCTTAAAGAAAAATCTAATTACACCCCCCGTCCATGGGCAGGGACGCCTTCCAGTAGACCAGGTTACTGAGAGCTCCATCCACCTTGGTTTTGAACACCCCCATTGATGGGGAATCCACAGCCCCTGTCTTTCTTCAGTTATATGCCTATGTGTCTGTTTGTGTCACTTTTTCTCTCAAAGCTGGCTGTGCTTTTAGGTGTTTGTTGAAAATATTTCAAGTATGTTTTAGTCCCTTGTTAATTATGACTTCTCTGAAAATGAAGAAAAGCTTACTGAACTCCAGCAATTTTATGCACCCAGAACAAAGATTTGGTTCTATCTGTGACTTCTTTTGAGAGTTCATTTTTCTTCTTATTATAAATGCCAGTTCTTAAAGAAAAGAAAAAAAAACAGAACTAAATATGGGCCGGGAAGGAGAAAGGAAATTGGTATTTGTAATGAACTGGATGAATGGAATTGTAAAACTATTGCATCACTGCAGGGGAAATAATAGGGAATACTATGTGCATGAACTTTGTTTTTGTAGTTTATCTAACAATAATTATTTTCTGTTGTGCGTTTTTATGAAAAGTGTGATTTAGTTTTTATATGGCTTAGTTTTAGGCAGTCCTGTGAGGAGTGGGTAGCTGGGTACGATGATCCTTGTAGGTCCCTTCTGACTTGACATATTCTATGATTCTATGTTTCCTTTAGTTGCAGGCTCATGACTAATCAAATAGGCACTTTTGAAGGTATTGTCCTGAAGTTGTATTGAGCTTCAGATTGGTATGAGGCATACTGCAAGATCTGAATTGTAATGTTTTGCATTATAGGTACAAGAACTGTAGAAGTCCATTATAGAATTTGAAAGAACAAGATTCTGCAGCTCTGAAAAGATATGGTATGTTTGTTTTCACTTACTTTCTTTGTATGCTAATAATTATAATAGCAAATAATGATACTTTTCTTTCCTGAGATTAAAAAAGGGGTTGAAAATTAATTCAAGAAGAAGCACACAATCACTTTTTCCCCTTTTTTTTTTACTATGGTATCTATTACTTAGTCATAATTTTCTAGAAAACTGACTTGCTTGATTTTTCTTGGGGAAAATAAATACTGAAGATATAACATTGATGAATTCCCTTTTGATTTAACAAGCTCATCATCATGCTGCTACCATCCATTTATTGCTCCATGGATTGGATAAGAATTGATGTGTTTCTGAAAGCTGTACCAGTTTTTTTTATTTGCTGCTGAGCATATTTATAGTGGGGGTATGACTTGAAAAATAAGTTCAGAACTTGCAGAAAATTTATGCAGTCATCAGTGTAAGTCAAATTTACAAATAGGAATGCTGGGAAATACAGAAATATAATCTTTATTATCAGTGTTAACATAAACCCCTGGCACATGGTATCTCTTTTTTGTCTAGGCTCTTAAGTGTCCAGTCAGCTTAAAAATATGTACATGTATTGTGGCAGGGTTGGAACTTGAACTTGTAGTTATTTTAATTGCCATTTCCTAACTTAATTCTGGTGTGGTTCTCTGGTAATACCTGCTATTACTGCACCACTCTGTAGTGTCTCTTTAAGTTCTACCAACTATGAACCAACTTGGAACATAGAGAATTTTTGAAACTTTGAGCATCACTGCATTCAGAAAAACAACTATTAGGTTAATTTTTCTGCCATATTAAATAGGTCTGTTCATGCATATACAAGATTGTATGTAGTTATTTCAAGAACAGCTTCTAAGCAATGTGTGTACCACTTAAAATGTGGGGAAGAGCTCAGTAACAGCTGATCCAAGTTTTCTGTGCCATGGGTTTATGTCTGGATTTTTCAAGATAATTGACTTAGAAATATACTTAAAGTTTTGAAATCTCAAGTTTGCAAAAGAGTTGTTTGGTATCTTTTTAAGTTCTGTTTTGTAGGTAGCTATAGACAGGCTCTAATAAAACTGTTAATTCTATGCTGAAACTTTAGTTGTAGTGTGTACTAATTAAAAATTGTCTCTCAAAAAGCTACAATGTTACATTATCACAATCCAGATGTTCCTGAGAGAATTGCATAGATTGGTCCTTTACTCTAGTAGGCATCTGGCAGGTAGTGTATATTCATTTTTGCACCCACAGCACCACTGGGACCACCCACCTGCTTCTTGCTCTCCAGTGTCAATACCAGTTCTGTGTACAATGGCTCTTCTTCAAACCTAAGCCATTATTTCTTTATTGCCATTATTCCTGCTGGCTGCTTTTCTTCTGGATGTTTAACTGCTTGCCACTGTATGTATGCATTGAGTCTTTGTAATGGTATGTGCTTCATAAATTGATGAAGAATTCCCCTCTAATCCCCCACAAATTGTGAGTAATAAATACTAATGGAACATCAGAAAAGCTGAATGTTGTGCTACAGAATTGCATGGTTGCTTGGTTTTAATATAAATTATATTTAAGCAAACATGCTGAAGAACTTGGTGAACAGAAAGATGCTTTACATGGAAGGCAGCATGACAAATGGGTGGCAAAAGAAATCAAAACAGAGCATAAGCAAAAGGACAGACAGAATAAAAATTTAAATAGTAATGCTGAAGCAAAGCTGTAAAACTTACCTGATTGCAAAATAATTTAACATGATAAGTAGCCAGTAAAAGGAGAGTTACTAAAAGACATTTAAATAGGTGATTGGATTTCACCTACTGGTGTAGAAGGGACTTTTTGTTCATGGCTTTATATCATTTTGGAGGGAGCCTGAAGTAATAGATACAATATAACTGAAATAGAAACAAAAACAAATGGTTCTGCTGCAAAAAAAAATCAGGTGTGTTTGTAGTGGAAGACAAAAATCAGACTGTGGTCTAAGTGAAAAATGCCGAAGCTAAGGATAATTTTGGATCTTTCCTGCTTTTGCAAAGGTGAACAAAATACATATATGATCTCACTGAAATATCAAACCAAGAACAGATGTTGAAGGCGGAATCTAGAATCCAAAGTTGCAGGGGCAGTTGTAGAAAATGGGAATAACACACAGGCCTCTAGCTTTGGCCTGAGGGGCGGGAATGGGAGCAAACATCAGATATTCTTCTGTTACTCTGTGATTTATGAATGTCATAGTTTAACCTCGCTGGCAACTAAACACCAAACAGCCACTCTCTACCTCCCCACACAGTGGGATGTGAAAGAGAATCGAAAGAGTAGAAGTGAGACAACTCGTGGGTTGAGATAAAGATAATTTAATAGGTAAAGCAAAAGCCGCACATGCAAGCAAAGCGAAATAAGGAATTCATTCCCCACTTCCCGTGGACAGGCACATGTTCTGTTATCTCCAGAAAAGCAGGGCTCCATCACAGGTAACGGTGACTTGGAAAGACAAATGCCGTAACTTCGAACATTCCCCCTTTTTCCTTCTTCCCCCAGCTTTATATGCTGAGCATGATGCCATATAATATGGAATGTTTCTGTGGTCAGCTGGGGTCAGCTGTCCCAGCTGTGACCCCTCCCCACTCCTTGTCCACCCCCAGCCTCCTGCCTGGTGAGGTGAAGAGTGAAAAAGGCCTTGAATCTATGAAAGCACTGCTCAGCAATAAAAAAAACATCCCTGTGTTAACACAAATCCAAAACACAGCCCCACACTAGCTACTATGAAGAAAATGAACTTTATCCTAGTCAAAAACAGTACAGTGGAGAGTATTGACATCAAGGCAAAGTAAGTATACAGACATTATAGGATGGAGCTTTTATATGAACCTATGTTTGATCTCCTTGTATTGAGATGCACAAAATTCTGCCTTTATGAAACTCAGTAACTTGTGTTTTTACTGAAATGTAAATTCCAGAGTAGCACTAACTTTAATTTGAAGATAGTAGCAAATTCAGATTCCCATCCCAAATAATTTATTCAAGTGTTAATTTTTCTCATTATCCTGCATGCTTGTGTTCCTACTCTAATTAGAATTTGTCGGCTTTCATTTTCTATTCAAGAGGATTTCATATGCATTTTTTTCAGTTGGAAGATCTTTATGTATTCTTTTTGTGCTATGAGAAGACTTAGTTTCTTCCAGTATCTATATTGATAGGCTTGATTAACTTTGAACTCTTTTCATTGTCTAATCACAAGGCATTTTCTTCTGTCTTCATGCTGTCTTTGTGGCTCTTTTTTACTACTTCTGGAACACTTCTGAAGAATATTGAATAATTGGAGAACTGGGTTAGAGTTTGGAAGATGTGTGAAGTACTTTGTGCAGATGAACAGACACTCTTCCAGGGACCCTTCATGAGTCATATCTGTCACTCTTTTTGTAATATATGGGAGCATGTGTACATTTGTGCATCAGTTGTGACTGCTTTAGTCACTTTAGGTTGGCATTTTCCAGGATAGAACCCAATTCTTTTGGTTTTCTAACTAATGTGATTTTGCATTTGTTGTTACTAGTAGAATTGCTTGGTTTACCATGCAGTAGGAAAAATTCATATAGAGTCCATATTATCATTTGGTTGGGCTTTTTTTGGCTCCATTAGGATTTTTATGATCAGGTTGTATTAGTGGCTGTTTTATTTTATTGTAGGATCAGTAGTAATTTTGCCTACAAATTAGATGCATGAAGAAAACTTCTCTTTTTATGTTTTGTGCATTGGAAGCAGCATGCAGGCAACAAAATAATTTATATTTCCAACTTTATGAAGAAATCAAACATGCCTATTACGTTATTATTTTTTCTACTTATGACAATTAAGATTGAATTTAGGGGTTTGGTGAATATTCTCCAGGACATTTGACTCAATCTCAAGTTTTAAAAGGCCAGCTCTCATATTAGGTGTCAGTTCCTTATTGTATAGATGACTGTTTCATTGTGGTACTCAAAGTCTTTCTGGAAATACATAAAATTCGTTCTTGGGACATTCAGAGGGACTCTTGAGAAAACATACAAAAGCTGTCTTCAGTGGTATATTCTTGAGAGAGATGGTTACATTTAATTAAGCAACTCAAATTCTGGTACTGGAAGGTAATGTAGATCATGGTACTTCATTGTACAGTAAATCACCCCTGTTTTCATCATAGATCAAAAAGAGAATCTTAAAAAATTTGGATCAAAGATTACTTGGGTAGATAACTTAAAATTCTTTTATAAAGGAAATCTAAATTCTTACAAGTGCCACTTCCCACAAGTCCCACTCTTTTAATAAGTCAATCAGAAGTTACAGTTTAAGTAAGGATAGTGTTCATGTTGTAAGGGATCTTCCTAGGCATCAGATACTATGTATCAGCTGCCAGATTTCACTGCTGTCACAGAAAGTGAACATCAAATACCCAGGCACCATAGTAGGTTTACCATGTAATGTTCAGTTAAATTATTGGTACCTGGAAATTATTTGCCTTTTTTTGGTTGCTGAAGAATAAGTATGTACAATCTCCAGGGTGTGGCTTTAGGTTCTGTATGTTGAAGTTGGGGACCTCTTCTTGCCTGGTGTTACTGCTTGTAGACTTTCAAGGTTTAATGAACTATGTAGGTATATTTTATCAAACTATGCAACAAAGTTGCTTTTAGCCTTTAGCCTTTTAGCATGAAGTTGCTTCCTGACATCTTGTTCTTTCGCTCATTTTTTAACTCCTCCTTGAGTTGATGGGAGCATTCTTTTAAGAAAATATTCACCTGTGTGCCATCTTGGAGAAATAGATGCTGTTCCAAATCACTGCATAAACATTATTTATCCCATTCCTTTTTGATGAAGGCTAGGTTAAGTCACAGAGTTCTCAGATACGTGGTTTGAAGACATGGATCCTTGTGTATTGTCTTCCTAACTGTAACAGGGGTTGTTGCAGTCCTGGTTGATTCTACCCCTAGTAAATAGTCGCTAGGCAGACACAGATGTGTCTGTACTAGAGCCTGCCCAGTCCCAAAGAGCCTGGCAGCCATCTTGGGTTTCTCAGACATACTCCACAGCCACGAATTTCCTTTCATACCTTCAGCTGCTCAGTGTGTTTGTGAAAGCCTAAACTGTAAGCCATGCTGATCATAACAGTGAAGACCAGGGGAATTTGTTTGAGTAATACCAATAAGTATCTGCTCTGGGGCTGCTGTTTTCATCTTCTATAAGGTAAGTTTCAAACAGAGAAGTTTTTTTGTAGAGAAATTCCTGTGACAGAAAAGCAGTTGGTTTAGACCAATTCACAATTCTCCATAATGCCATTTTCCAGGATTTCGGTGTATTCATCAGTGTGGTTTTCCCTTCCTAATCAAGTTGACTCTCTTAACCAGGTTGGAGGGTTTTTGTGGCTTGTTTGGATTAAGCAGTCAAAATGTCCTTTGTTTGAGCTATATTCAGAATAAGGGATCTTTGGTGGCAGTCTCCTTCACCACCCACCCTGTGTTTCAACATGCTGGTCTCTTTGCCAGCAGACTCTACTCTGCTGATGCATGAATGAGTAAGGTTTTAGAAAAATTAATTCTTTCATCTGTGCTAGGGAATCCTTGCCAATCATATTCAGTCCCACAGGAGTGGCAGCAAGGATAGATGGGGAAGGTAGGATGAGAAGGAGACAAAAGAGAAAAATGATTCATTAAGGTTTTTTGCATCTATATTGGCAAAAAGTAGCATGAGAATTTTCAACTGCAGTACAGTAAAAGTCTAGTTTCAAGGTATCATGCAACAAATCAGAAATCCTGAAACTACCTGATTCAAAGCTCTGACCCATGATAAGTTCAATTTGTAGATACAAATTTCACAACAAAGCTTCAATGAGTTTACTTCAGCTCAGTGAGATTTGTGACAGTTCAGATACTCCTCCCATCACAGAACTGCTGTAGATACTATGTTCGGTGGTGTGATAAATCTGACTAACAGAGTTGGGTCTGTGTCAGGCCTTGGCACAAACTTGTCTTGCCTATGACTTTGGAGCAGCCAATTTAATGTATATTTTTTAACATTCCAAAATCTGGTGGTGTTTGAATCCAGCACCAACACTTCATGTACTCTTTCACTGTTGTCAGTCATGTTCATGACTTCTCCCGTATGAAACAGCCTCAGGAAAACTTTGTTTTACTAAGGTTCATGGCAGCCTGGTGTTCTAAATACTTCTATTTGAATGGAAATCTGCTGTAGAAAGTTTTTGCCAATAGTCTGGGTGATATAGGACCAAGTCTAGGTAGGGAGTGATTGGTCAGGCACACTCCAGAACATGAGCTGGTACTTCCAGCAGTCAGAGTGCAGGCTTCCCAGCCAGTGAAGCTTTAGAGATGATACCACTGTCCTCTGACCAGTGTACTAGAAGTTACTTGGGCTAGGTGCTAGAAGCAGTTTTAGAATAGGCATCTGTTTCCTCAAAACTAAGGCTTGCCTGAAACTGGACATTTTCAGGTCTTAATCAGAATGTATTAAGCAGTGTTTTACAGCTTCTCAGTTTTGCATCAGCATCTTAGGTTTTGCTTTTCTGTACAGCTGACAGTCAGCAGACATTAAATGGAAAATACTTACCCTGTTCTGTAATGTTGACAGATCAGGAACCTGTCCAACTGACTTTTAATTGTTTTTCTATGTTCCTAGCATTGACTCAGTTAAACTTTGACAATTTACACCCATAAAACATAAGTACTAGAGAACCTCTGTTTTATTTTGGAGATTTTTGGTAGCCTGCTTCTTTTTTACTTTCCTTGTGTCAACTGCACTTGTGTTACGATGAGAACACTCAAATATTACTGATGTTAAAATCATCAAATGGCACTTTACCTATCTCAATGAATGTATGTGATAAAACTAATAAGCATCATTCTGAAACTAACACAAATTTTGTTCTGTGCGGAGTTTGTGATAGAATGGCAAATTATAGTAGATTGGCAAAACTGGGCAGTTTTTCTGACAAACCTTAGAAAATCATGAACCTTGCTAAGATCTCACTGCAAGACTCTTGTATAGGTTGGACTGAAGCACCTAAGAAGGTGCAGTAAAGAAATAAATGGTTTTTACTACATATTTAAAGCTGTCTGATGTGCTCTCTTAGTATTTGCACCAGATTGTTATGTCTGCAGGTGTTGCAGAGAGCTGCGGGTGTGCCCTCAATAGCTTTGTGCACCTTCATTCTGTGTGAGGCTTTTGCTGCATGGCAACCTGCAAATGTGGGGTTTCATCTGGGTTACCACAGGAATAAAACTTATCAGGATACTATACAGAGGTCTGTCTTCATAGCTGGTGCTGTTAAGAGAAAGTAAGATAACTTTTTATTTACTAAATACAATATTAACATTGCAGTTTTTATCAAAAATTTATATTAGCAGAAAGGAAATGCTGTTTGTCATCTGACTCTCCTTCAGAGGCCTTGTTTCTTTTCTGGCTTTCTCCAGCGCACTTAGGAGCTTTGGGGGGGAGAGAGAATGGGATGAATTGAGTGTTGAGGATTATGTTTGGAAATATGTTATCCATTAACTTTAGTTTAGAGTAGATAATAGCAGTAGGTAAGAGACTAACTGGTTCCTTTTCAGCCATGGAAGTAATCAGCTGGGGTGGTCCCAGGGCGCTCTGGGCACGAGTATTGCTGAGTGATCATTGGCTGCCACCTGCGTGACAAAGTAAAGGACCAACCCTTCAATTTATACCAGTGGAGCCAGATCACGGGAAACAATTGACAGGTAAAATATACTTTTGAAAGTTTAAGGGAGAGGAGAGAGGACATGTGATATAAATGGAGCAAAGAACCTAAAAGATTTGCTATAGATAGCAAAAGTTGCTCCTCTGAAACTTTTATGTAGCTGTAGCTTACTTCTTTTTGGGGAGAGGCACACAACAAAGTTCAGGTTACTTGTTGCTCCCTGGGAACAGAGCCTTGCTAAGAAACAATGTTAACCCAGCTGTAGCAGCAAAACACCTACCAGAATTTTATTGTAGGTAGAAATTACAGTTCATATTTATGCACACAATTCCAGATCTTTGAATGCTTGTTGTCTTGTCATGGGGTGTTTCTGCTGGTCCAAGAGATGGGTATGGATTTTGGTTTTTTAGAAAGACTAAAAATAAGTTGCTGAATTTTCAAGTTCACCAGTTGATTGTACTGCAGTGAGTAACTCTAGAAGTTAGAATGCCATGCAAAAAATGAATGTAAGTCTTAATCTCACTGATAAAACAATACTTAGCATCAATATTTTTCTTCTTTTTATGTTGGTTTTTTTTATTATTTTTAGAGAATTGGCTGAAAATAATTTTTAAGGACTTTTAACTAAATTATTTTTACTTATTTAGAATTGTTAAGCTTATGCTTAGCCCAGCGTGATACAGGAGTGGTGTGACAACTCGGTTTTGATCAGTGACTCAAAATTGTGATCACCCTGATGTCACCGAATGGCCACAGCTTGTAAAAGGTAAGCATGAAGCATACTGGGTTGTTTCTCAGGAATTTTTCTACTATAATGTTTATTTTAAGGTATTTAACTTGTATGGCTTGAAGTTAGTTTTATAAATAATATTGAGTTACATTATTTGTTTAAGATAAGTCAGCTGGCAAAGTTGACTTACACTCTTGCTAACAGTGATTTCAAAGCTCACTTAGTTTGTCTCTGCCTACTTTTTAAAATATAAGCACTGTGGTGCTCCATGATATCCCTCTTAAGAAAAATACTGTCAGTTAAAAGTCTCTGGTGATTTTTACTGTCATACTGAATTTCTGTATAAGTTGTTTAGCATACTTAGCCAAGCATTTGTTCAATTTTTTTTTAAAGTATTTATCCAGGAAGCTTGATGGTGTTAAAATGTGTAAGCTGGCATACCATTACTTCTCTCATCTAGAGGGGTACACTGGAGGTAAAAGGAGTGGCTTGTAGAATGGAGAAGTTGCTCCCTGTGTTGTTGGAAATGAGCCACCATTTGAATTTGCTAGCTCATACTGCAGTATTCAGATTAGTTGGTGTCTTGTGATCAGTATCTACAATCTAATTCAAAGCTGAAATTTTAAGAGCATTTGCTCTGAGATTTTCTCTGAACAGAACTCTTGTTTCAGATTTTAAGCATGATGAAAGGACGTCTTGCCGTACTATATAGTTGTTTTTCAGTACTGTTGCCTGCTCACAGGAAATAACAAGGTATCTTGTTTGTAAACAATTGGGTATTGCAAAATAAATAGCTTCTCAGCAAACAAGTGCAACCTGTAATTAGATTGATCTTCCACTTCATTTTAATGAGTACTGAAAGCTCATTTTGTTAGGTGCTTACATTGTCATTTGAAACCTTTTAAAATCAAGTTAATATGTGCATTAATAGTTCTGCAAACCATAGTTATAGTAGGTCTGCTCATGTTTTAGAAAACAATAAGCTGAAGGAATTTTCACCCTGTTTTCTGCAGAACCACTTTCCTTAGAGGACCAAACCTTTTTTGACCCAGCTAGATGGTATTTTTTTCTTATATTGTTTATCTTACAGAAGCATCTTTTTGGGGGGTTTTTTTAGAGTAACATAGACTGTATTGTCTGTTAACAGACAATACAGTAACATGAACTGTACTGTCTCTTTACAGCCCAGATAAAATTCTCACAAATGATGAGGATAGGAAAAGATTTTGGGTATACTGATACCTGTGTTTACATGTCTGTACTACAGATCGCCAGGCTAACTTTTTTACATGCAAAGTTTAGATGCCAATCTGCTCTTTTTCTGTAATTCTTCATACTGCTATTTATTTTAAAGGCTGAAAGTGATCAGTATTCTTGATGTTTTTCTTTTAACACCACTATTTCCCTTGCATTTTCATAGCAACTAAAAGCACTACTCTCCCAAAGCTTCAATGTGTTGTATGTCGCAATACTAGAATTAAGAGAGCAAAGCCTCAAATGTCCAGACCTTTTGCTACTGTTTACTGAAGTCCTGGAAGTAAATAGAGGAGCTAACCAGTATGAATATAAACATGCATCTTTCCTCTACTCCAGCTTCTAACACTTACATGCCCAGGTGAATAAGTGGGAAAAAACAATTTAGGTTCTTTTCACTAAGCATTTAGAGGCTTGCTTTGGTTGCTGGAGTTGAAGAGAAATTTTATTTGTTTTGCTGCTGAACAGTATTTTTGTCAGCAACTATCTTGTCAGTTCTGAATTTAATGAGTAAGAGAAATGTAATTTGGAGGTAATAAATAGAGGCCAAAATTTTAATTGGGCAGTTTTTATGCTATTTTCCAGTTAAAAGGGTATTTACATTTTAAGCATGAGTATAAAATTAGTTGGATAGGAAGTTCAGAATTCTGTCCCTAGTGTCAGTTAAATTTTATAAGTTAATGAAATATAAACAAATAATTTCCTGTGTTCTGCATCATCTGTCACTGCACAGTATCCAGCTAGCCTAGGAATTCTAAGTTGTCTGCCAGAAATACCTTCTAGGCACTGGGTCTGTTTGGTAGAATCCAGAATATTGTTAAGATCTGGTGCTTCAGAAAAGGAACTAAAATTTTAGTAAAGAATTTCGAGAGCAGTCCAAGCTTTAATAGGCGAGACCATCCAGTAAAATAGCACAATGAAACAGGAAAAAAGGAATCTATCAGGCTACAACTGGAGATTTCCAATAGCGTTTAGAATATTATAGATAGTTATGTAGTAAATAGAGAAATTTAGAAATTGCATTCCTGTAAGTAAAGATTTTTTTCCCTGTAAAGCTATGGGAAAGTCTGCTTATCTGTCCTAACTGAAATCCCGCAGCAGACTCTGGTGAAACCTGCAAAGTTAGTTCTATTTGCAGATTTTAGCTCACTTCTGTTTTTAGAAAGCTGTCATGAAAGACATTTTTGTTCATCCAAGCTGCAGAGTTTTACTGTAATGACTGTGCTCTCTTTCCACTCCTTGCACAGTATTTTCAGCATGGCAGTTCTGGTCAACTGTACCAAAGTTTGTACCCAAGTGAAGGTTCCGTAAGGTCTTTTAGGGTATGATTTCAAGGCATCCTAAGATTATGGGAATCAGAACTGCTGCATTTGTAGTGCCTTGTCTTCTGGCTTGTCTGGCTACAAACTCACTGGTTAGGGGAAAGTCCGAAAGGGAGAAGAAAAATACTGTCTAAAAAAAAAAAAAGTCAACTGTTGCATCCGTGCTGTCTTAAGGAAGATGGGAATAAAGAGGAGCTACATAACTATAATTTAGTCTACTGAAGTTAGTATGGAGCTATACCCCTTGAATTACTCTGTAAATTAAGTCAGTGGGGGTTGTCAAGATAAACACAGGTGCTGCTTGTGTGTTCAAAAATGCCAGGCAATAACACTTAATTCTGAATATTACTGGCTGTTCTCTTGGCTGGATTGAACAAAACAAAGCTGTCTGTGAGATTAGCTCCATGAATTCAGGTGGAGAGAGATGTGAGATTTGCTTTGAGATTCTTTTGGACCCTGCTTCTAAGCTGCTACTTCTTAGACTCCAGCTTTGTAAAGAATTTTTGGTTGCAGTTGATCACTGATAGTCTTTGAGTACACGTTTTGGTTACAGAAGTGGTTATGAAGAATTAGCCCAGAACTGGTGCACTGTGCAGCCTGAATGCAGAAGTACTGGCAGATCTCTTCCTTAATGACTCCTGTTGTGTAAGCAGTGGGGAAAGAGTGCTCTCCTTCTTAAGGAAATTTGGCTTAATTATACTATCATGTTTTATGTTATAAACTGTATTCTAGAGTTTGAGAAATTAAATCTGCAAGTATCAAAAAGTTGATGCTTTTAGTGGCAATAATACACTTATCACATTCCATCTTTCGTAGCTCTTCATATTGTACTGACTTAGAAGTAGAAGCAATGCTTAAGGTTTTCTGTCTGGTTTTGCAGATCACCAGGAGAACCTCACTCTGAGAACATTGAAACTAGCCGAATGTAAGTAAATGAGTGGATGAGTTTGGTGTATCTTGATTAAAAATGTTCTGAACATATATAATAGTCACTCTTCCATCTGCTTAATAAAAAGAAGACAAAAGTTGAGTAGAACTGTGAAATTGCCTTAGAAAATTTCAAATTAATATTTTGCAATTTTAAGCCTCTGTAGAAACTGATTTTTTTTTTTTTGAGCGTGAATGAATTGAAGGGAAAGTTCAGAGGTTTAATTTAACGTGAACCAGTAGATGGTAGCATAATACAGTGTCAGAAATCTTACAGCCTATATTCAGACTTGACAGCAGGGATGTAATTTCTACCTGCCATTCACTAACATCTGGCACGGGTTTGAAGACACTTCAGTACTAAGGCACAATACCTGCTGGTATCTGTTGTGGCAGATGGATTGTTGAACTAAGAAAAAAGATTATGACTTAAATTGGTGAATTTATATGCCAGTTACTTCTGACATAAATTCTGGAAACAGAAAACTAGCTCTCTTTCACTGAACAGTATTAGCAGAGCATATTGCTGACAGGTCTGAACCTTTTTTGTCTTATCTTCATTAGTCTGGAAGTCAAGATTAACTAGAAGCAAGATTGTGATGGGCTGAAACCTTCATTTCAGTTTGAAAATTCAAAAGGTTTGCAGGTTTGCATAAAAAAAAAAAAAGTTATTTGAGACTTCATTCTTCTGTGAGTTAGCAAACAAAGATTCTTTTCCAGTTATTCAAACTGTTCTGTTACAGAATTCTAATAGGGAAGCCACAAACTGCTCTTCTGGCTTACAGCACAAGTTCCAAAATAATAGAGGGAATGTAGCCCAGTAGTTGTTGTGCTGTCTGAGGCTTCAAAGGATCTGGGTTCATTTCTCTTTTGCCACAAACTTCTTCTCTGACCTTAAACTGTCTCCTTCACGCCTTCCCCCCCAAGCAGTTCAGCATTTTACACACCACGGGCTGGATGCCATTTTCAGGATGTTTTGCAGGCTAGGGACATAGTGTGAATTGCTCAAGGACTTCTCTGCTGTAGCTGCCCAACTTAAGGAGGAGCAAAGCTGCTGTGAGCCCCCCAACATTGGACTGAATACCTAAAAAAATGGGGAGGAGGAAACAGTGAGGGCTTTTCTGATGTGTTATTAGCAACTCAACTGCAGTGAAACCTTTTCTTGTGCTAGGAGAAGCAATTCTCCTGTATGACAAACTTCTTTTCCCTCACTCATACCATGTTACAGAAGTGCTGTCCAGCTGCTTTCTTAGGAGTGAGGGTTTCAGGGATCCAGACCTGAGAGGTGCCTCTGCATGTTGCTATGTGGACATGCATTAGAAGTCGCAGAACAAAAGCTCTGCCATGGTCTCTTATTCCTGCTCCAGTAGTGGTCTGTGCTGCATTGTGGTTTATTGTTCCTGCAGCAAGTTGAGTTGTGTCCTTTTGTTTCCCTGGCCTAGCCAAACAGGAGAAATAAGGAGGAGTAGGAGAATAAGTAGGAGAAACTACAGCAGCCTGGCTGTAGTCCACTCTGGATCTTGTCAGTTAGATTACTGTTTTTACACGTTTTAAGGAAAGATGTATTAGTAGCACTCATCTAGACTGGTGTGAAACAAAAACTCTAAAGACCTAGGATAAATCAGAAGGAAAAGGCAGTAAAACTTTTTTCCCTCTAGGAGTTTGACAGTTCTTGTGTGTGCATGATTTATTTTCCTTAAAACCAAACATGAAAAAATAATTTACAGTAGTAAGCTTTTCTGTGTGATAGCTGAGTACTTTTTCTTTTTGATGTAGACCAGTGATCAGAGTGACCTTGACTTCTTTAAAATAAATGTGAGCCTGTCAAGCTGTAGGAATTCACATATTTGACTAGTAGTTATACAGTATACTTGTGTAACTAAATTTTTTTTAAACTGTATCACAATGTGATGGGTACTACACCTGTTACAGAGAATTTTTGCAATTCTGCAGCAGAGTGGCTCTTGCCACGTAAGGTGGAATGGCAGGTTGGGTGGTAGAGTTGTGACCTGCAAGCCTACTGTGTTGCTAAAATAGTTACTATGTTATTTACATGCCTAAAATTCATTAGTAAATGCAGGGACCTGTACAAGTGGTTTTTTATTTGCACAATGAATGATTGGTTTTGCTCTGGTTGGCTGATACAGTTGCTTTATTTATTTCCATATTTTGCATTGCAAAGCTTTATACCAGGACCATACTCATATATGTTTCACATGTGTGAATGAAAAGAAATTTAAAGAAAATACTCAGTTTCTTACACAGCAAACTCTTCCATGTGTAAGTCTTGCTTATCCCAAGCTTTTCAAGTTCTGGGTTTCCATGTGATGAACATCTTGGTGCTAGCTCAAAGTCAGGAGTCTTTTTACCTTAGCATTCATTCAGGTCTTAGAATTGTTAAGGTCAGCATCTTCTGTCTGCTACTGTCCCACATCTCCATTGACTTTCAGCTTCAATTAATATAACTTTCTTAAAAAATAACTTCTTACCTGTTCCTGTGTTTTCACTCTCTATTTTATGATGTCACGTACCAAGGTAAAGGTATGGCCGTCTTCATACGGCTTTCTGTGCATTCATCTTTCCTCCTCTCTGCTTTTGAGGATAGCATGCTTTGCAATTTTGAAACCCTTCTCTCCTTTTCAAATAGGACTGTAGCAAGGCAGTTTTTCTACAACGAGATTGTGGGATAGATGCTGTGTTCTTCACTCCCTCTCTCTGTCTTCCTGCATTGCTCCATATAGCCAGGACAGACCTTCTGTTCTCAGGGTTGCCCTTCCTGAGGAAGTGCCCTGCCTTTGTCAGCACGTGATGTTCCCAGAAGCATGGTAGATCTAGAATACATGGTCGGGAGGGAGGTCCCTTGGGTTAAGCTGGTATGGTCCAAGGGGGGTTCACAATCCAGCCCTGCTGTTGGAGTCCACCACACTGGAAAGAATGAAGTTTGGAAAATGTGAGCTTCATGCATATTTGCTGTGGTGCCAGAGGCTGAGGCAGGCAAAAGGTGTTGCAGCACTGCTGGAACAAAGGGCTGGGCTCCAGGTCTGGGTGGAGTGTTTGGCAGTGTGGTGTGCAGGGCTCTTCAAAAGGCTCTGTGTGGGCAGTGCTATTACTGGAAGCTTGTCTTTTCTAGCACTGCTATTCTTACTGTAGCTAAACAGAAGCAGGAAAACCAATGTGCAAGGTTTGAAGCTGAAACTTGTGCAAAGCAATATGTAACTTCACAAAGATGACCATCTGCAACACCTTTTTTAACTGTTTTTTATATGCTGGTCATGTTGTTTCCAGAGTGTAGTATAACTGTTGCAGATGTGTCTCTTTATGCCTCTGTTAACACATATATTGGAAGTTGTTTTGCTATTAGTACTAAAAAACCTGTTTCCTAGGTTTTTTCTTACCCAGAAGACAGTTTCCATGCACATTAATGCTTTTTTGGAATTTTTTTTTTTTTTTTGCATTAAGAAAATTGCTTATGAACATTTTGGCACTTCTGAATTCCTAATAGCCATTGTAAAACAGGCTGTTGTAGATTTACACTTACTAAATTTAGCAATCATAGAATCATCAAGGCTGGAAAAGAACTCCAAGACCGTTGAGTCCAACCCTTGACCAATCACCACCTTATCAACTAGACCATCGCACCAAGTGCCATGTCCAGTTGTTTCTTGAACACTTCAGGCAGGGATGGTGACTCCGCACCCTCCATGGACTGCCCATTCCAAAGCTTGACTGCCCTTTCAGTGAAGAAATTATTTCTGATGTCCAGCCTAAACTTCCCCTGGCACAG
This sequence comes from Corvus moneduloides, assembly GCF_009650955.1. Taxonomy (NCBI): domain Eukaryota; kingdom Metazoa; phylum Chordata; class Aves; order Passeriformes; family Corvidae; genus Corvus; species Corvus moneduloides. The sequence continues at coordinate 90,487,667 of NC_045477.1, forward strand.
CTTGAGGCTATTTTCCTCTTGTCCTATCACTGGTTGGTTGGGAAAAGAGACCAACCTCACCTGGCTTACAGCCTCCTTTCAGGTGGTTATAGAGTGATAAGGTCTCTTCTGACCCTCCTCCAGGGTAAACACCCCCAGCTCCCTCAGCTGCTCTTCATAAAACTTGTGCTCCAGACTTCACCAACTCCACTGCCTTTCTCTGGACACACTCCAGCACCTCAGTGTCTTCCTTGCAGTGAGTGGCCCAAAACTGGACATGGGATTCAAGGTCCAAGAACAGGGAGATGATCACAGCCTCATCCTGCTGGCCACACTATTGCTAGTACAGGCCAGGATGCCAGTGTCCTTCTAGGCCACCTGGTCACACACTGGCTCATGTTCAGCTGCTGTGGACCAGCACCCCCAGGTCCTTTTCCACTGGGCAGCTTTCCAGCCACTCTGTCCCCAGCCTGTAGCGCTGCCTGGGGTTGTTGTGGGCGCCAGACCTGGCACTTCACCTCGTTGAACGTCATGCTGTTGGCCTTGGCCCAATCAGTCCAGCCTGTCCAGATCCGTTCCTGCCCTCCAGCAGATCAACACTCCTGTCCAATGTGAGATTTATGTGTAAAAATAATATAAAAATTATTATGACCTAAGCAGAAACCATTCAGAAGTATGTTAATTCATAGCTGGTATTTCCAGACAAGTATGAAACAATCCATGTGTATTTCTAAAATTCAGGTAAACCTACAAGCAAAAATGATGCAGTTATGCAGGTATTTTAAACTTCAGGCACGTTTTGAATGTAAAACATGATTTAAATGCTTTGTATGTGAACTTCAAATTACTACATGCTTCAATTTTTTCAAAAATTCCTTTAATGTTTAAACTTCTGATTTTTTCTGTGGCAAAAGTTTCCTTTACATGGTATTTCTCTGTACTTAGTTTAAAGGTATTTGAGAAATGCAAATTACATTCTGTTTCATATGAACTTTGGAACAAGTACCCTCAATCCTTTTTTTTTATAGGTTTAGACCTTAAAAAATTACTACCAAAAATGTAGCCCAGTTCACCTTTGTCTTGGTGGTACATGTTTCTTGTGATACTCCACAGTTTTGGCAGAATTTAAATTACAAATGCAAAGGACTTACTATCTGGCTTTTTATTAGCTAAAGAACGTATGAAAAGCCTAAGGCATTCTTTTTCTGTAACTACCACAAACTAACTCAGTGAATGCTAATTTAATTTGAAACAGAAAAGTGTGCTTGTGAAATTGTTGGACTTTGGGGAAGGAAGTTGGGTATCTATTTTAGGCGCCTCTCCTCCTCACTGAAGCAATGCGTATTGCTTGAGGAGGTTGTACAAGGCCCACTGAGTGGGAAGTTATCCTTCAGTCATAAGGATATGCCTGTGAAATGTCTGTGAAATGTTTACAACTGCAGCCACACCAGTGCAGTTTCATAGTTGGATGTGCAACAACAATGAGTATTTGGAAATGTATATGCAAGTCAGTCACTATTGTAGCCTTAACTACAGCAGTAACTGTGTGCTAATGTACAGCAAACTAGGCCTTGAGTTTTCTAAGGGACCAGTTGCTCTTCAGTAGATCCCTTTATAGGAACTTAAAGAGAGCCGCAGTCTTCATGGGGGTAGCGTGAGCTAAGAATAGAGAGTGGTTTTATGTTACCTTGCTTGATGAACCAGTTTTAATGCCTCAGGCCAAGAACTTTAGTTTTCAGCATATTAAATGGCATGGGGAATGTCAAAAGAGATCAAGTTTTCACTTTTGGACAATATAGAGTATGCTACAAGTTCTTCTGCTGAAAAATGTAGAAATGGGAAATGTGGGCTTTTGGCAATGAAAGGTGATAATAACACCTGAAGTATACACCAGTGGGAATGTGGTATGGAATGTCTAACTGTGTTGTAAAATTACACATTGACTTACTCAGAACTGCCTTTTCTGTAAGTCGTTTTATCAATGAACCTCAGAAATGTAGCTCTTGTGGAAGGCTTGGTAAATTTTCTTCTACCTTCTGAGGTCTGTGTCCTCACTTAAATTTATTTATTTATTTACTTAAATCATTTGTCTAAGGTAATGTGAAAAGACTGTGGAATAGCTTCCAGGGAGAGGGGGGAGGATCCAGCTGGATCCCTGTAAGTTTATGGGGGCTTATGGAACTCATACAAGAATACTCAAAGAGGTGGCTGATGTCATCGCAAGGCCTCTCTCAAGGATTTTTCAATGATCCTGGGAATCTGGAGAGATCTCAGTCAACTGGACACTGGCCAGTGTTGGCCCAATATTCAAGAAGGCCAGGAAGAATGACCCTGAAAACTACAGGACTGTCAGTCTCACATCAGTGCCTGGTGAAATTATGGACAAGATTATTCTGGGAGTTATTGAAAAACACCTGAAGGACAGCTCAGTCATCGGTCACAGCCAGCATGGGTTCATGTCAAACTTAATTTCATTTTATGCCAAGGTAACCCATCTAGTTGATCAAGGGAAGCCAGTTGATGTTATCTTTCTGGATTTCCACTGTCACTTGGTGACAAGCTGCAGTCACTTGGTCTGTTTAGCCTGGAGAAGGACATTGGAGGGGAGACCTCGTCATGGTCTACCGCTTCCTGATGAGGGGAAGCAGAGGGGCAGACACTGATCTCTTCTCTGTGGTGACAGGACCCAAGGGAATAGCATGAAACTGTATCAGGGAAGGTTTAGGTTGGATATTAGGAAAAGGTTCTTCACCTGTAGGGTGGTTGGGCACTGGAACAGACTCCCCAGGGAAGTGATCACAGCACCAGGCCTGTCTGAGCTCAAGAAGTGTTTGTTAGGCAGATGGTGTGATTCTTGAGGATGGTTCTGTGCGAGGCCAGAAGCTGAACTTTGATGATCCTTGTGGGTCCCTTCCAACTAAGGATGTTGTCCTATGAAATTCTAATACTGCTGTATTCTAGTACACCATAATTGTTTGCTTCCATACTTGTTTTAAAACAAAATTTAAAAATACAGCCTTCAATCAGACCTTCTGTCTCTAATAGAGTTTCACAGAACTTGAGTCAGTGAGTCTCCAGCTACAAGTCAAAAGTGTTTGTAAATAGCCTTATTGTAGGCATAGCAAACTTTGAGAAGTAATTGGTAGCTAAAAACTAAAACAAAAAAAAAATATTGAGTCTATCAGAAGTTAACTGTTAGAGACCAGTCTAAGCTTAGCTTTATCTACTGGCATCTCAGATATGACCTGATTAAAATGGAGTGTTGTTTAAGATGAAAAATGTGTTGTTAATATATCAGTGTTTATACATTGATATAACTTTAATCAAACTAGGTGTGTGAGCTAGAAAGATGTGCATGTTGCTGAGACAGATGGCCACAGCTCAGTTGTAACAATTCAACTTTTTCATACAAAATACTTAACCTGGTTACAAATTACAGTATTTCACACTCTAAATCTGGAGGTCTGGAATGATTGAAAGTCAGGAATGATCAAAGCACGAAATTTTGCAATCAGAAATAGTTGTTTCTTAAATCATGTACTGGTCCGAGTTGTATTAAAACACTGTTGCTTTGGCAGGGTTTGGGTGGTTTTTTTTAAAGTCTCTATACTAATGGCTGAAGTATGAAAGACAGGATTAAAAAAACCACTTATTTTTAGATGTACATGGAGAGAGGCAGATTCTCCTAAGCCTACATATAAAAATGTGAGAGACTAGAACTCTTTCCTTAGATTAGAATACAGCTATTCCCTGTTACACAGTGATGATTTTAGTCATATTGCTCATGCTGCTGCTTTTTTTTTTTTTTTTTTTTTCCCCCCCACATCCATCTCAAAGTCCCAGGGAAACCTTTCTCCTCAGCTGGTTTTTTGTTTGGTTTTTTTCCCTTGAAACGTACTGGGACATTTGAAAGTTCAGATAGACATCAAAGTAATTGTTTTGCTTGTAAGATGTATTTTCTTCTCTGGCGTCATGAGGTCTTGAAGGATGAAAAGAAAGAAGCAAAGGTGTTACTGCTGAGTAATATACACCTCAGCAGTCACTCTGAACGTTTTCCCTTCTAGAGTAGCTGCATTGAGACGGCTATTTAACCAGCCATTATTAACAGCAAGGTGCAGCAAGTGCTGAGTAGTACCAGTCTAGCACTTCAGTTCTGACGTACTTGCTCTATGCAGAATCTGTGCATGCATCAACATCAGGAAAGGCAATTTTAAGTTACTATTACAATTTCTGATGCTCTAATCTTTATGGTACTGTATCACTAAAGTTACGTAAAAGGCCCATATGTTACACCTAGTCAAAATGTTTGAAATCTTTCATAGTTGGTAGTTTTCATTAATAACTTACTATCTTAAATGAAGTTGAGGTTTGGGGCTTTCTTTCCAAAATGTGGTCAAACGTTGTGCTCTTGGTGCTGCATGTAGCTGCTTCTGTCCTGATTACCTGCGGCTTTCCAGTGATTTCTTTAGTATTTGCACGTTTCTGCAGAAGTCTGTGACCTTATTAATAAGACAGTTACATTTTCTTTTGTGCATATATATAGTACTGAGCACATAAACTTGTACAGCAATACAGCTGTGATTTTTCAGAATACCTACTTGCCACCTATGATGGTAAGAGAAACAGAAGGATTTGGCAGATACTGCTTTTTTGGATTTTTTTTTTTCTTTCTTTTTAGAGAACCGTATAATTTATTTAAGCTGAGGAGAAATATATTCAGCCTTGAGCACATCTGTAATTGTGTTTTTGGCATCAGTTTAATTAATAAAGGAATATTTTTTGTGCGGATTTAAATAGACTAAATATGGTAATTTAGTCATCTGGAATCTTGTTAAAATGGGTAAAATAGTGTAGTATTGATAGTATTGCTAAATAAATGTCTGAATTGTTTGTGTTTTGTGCCTCTTCCGTCTGTCAGTGGCGACCATGCCTCAGTACTATATATTAGATTCAACACCTGTACAACATCCAGTTCTGTTTCGGTTGCAGCCTTGTTTTGCATTCAAATTGCTCTCTTTTGTAGCAACAGCTGAGATTGTTCAGAACTGTACAAGATTGTCTCCACTGTAGCATTACCATAAAAAACTACGCATGAACAGGATTTATTTTTCACTTACATAGAACCCACAAATTAAATTGTGTGTTAAATATATTTGCATTTGTCAAGATGAGAATCCTGGATTTTAAAAAATCTTCTGATGTGTTCTTTCTGACAGAAATCTTGTGTTTCAGTGCCTGACTAATCTCTGCCTTGCTGATGCTATTGAATGAGCTTTGTATGTGAATGCTCCACTAATCCTTGTACTTACTGTTTGAATGTTTGCTACAGGAAGCGAGCAGCTGCAAAGCATCTAATAGAGCGCTACTACCACCAGTTAACCGAGGGCTGTGGAAATGAAGCCTGTACAAATGAATTTTGTGCTTCCTGTCCAACTTTTCTCCGTATGGATAACAATGCAGCAGCCATTAAGGCCCTCGAGCTTTATAAGATTAATGCAAAACTCTGTGATCCTCATCCCTCCAAGAAAGGAACGAGCTCAGCTTACCTAGAAAACAATTCCAAAGGTGCCCATAACAATTCCTGCACTGACAGAAAAATGAACAAGAAGGAAATGCAAGGCCCAAGAGATGACTTTAAAGGTAAGATGTTTACAATTTTCATAAAATAAAACACATTTCATTTGCACGAGTACAAGCCAGCAGAATTCACTCTGGTGGTGTTCTGCTGACTTTAGTAAAATGCAGTGTTAAACAGTCAAGTATTTTACTATGGTTTTGGAAAAATGGGGGGATTAATGCTGAACACTGATTCCAGACCTAGATCTTGACCGCATCTCTGTTAAAATCAACATGCATTTGTTGTCTTACAATAATAATGATTTTTGCAAATATAGAAAAGCTTTAAGTGCTTTTGTAAGACTGTTTTGGTTTTGCTAGTTTCGTAACTCTTCTGCAGTTAATAAATTATAAAAGTTATACTATTAGCTAATTCCAGATTCTTTGCTAAGAAACTTAACAGATGAAGAAAATGATACAGTGGGTGATAGGCAATGCATTCACTAAGCTAAAAATGTTTGAGCACAGTTATTTTTAAACCAGTGTAAAATGAAATACTGTTCTGTATATGTTTTCTAACTTCTGTTTAGCTTTTCAAACTCTCTCTAATTGTAAATACATACTAATAGAATAGTGTTAGTTGTTGCCAAAACCCGTGATGCAAACACATCCAGAAACCAGGCCAAATGTAATTAAAGCCGTTAACCTTTGAGCAGACCTTTTTTAACTATTGCGGCAAAAAGTGGTACAAACGCAAGTCCAGATCCATTTATTTTTGCTAAAGAAGGTGAAATTGTTTACAGCAAAGATTTAATAAACACTACAGAATCAGCAATAAAACATAGTACTGTGTTATAAGCAACCCAAGATGTTCCAGTCAATAGCAGCATCAGTTTGTTCTTTATCTGATGCAAGGATAAATTTCTCCCCAAATTATTTACGATCTGAATAAGCAGAGAGGCAAACACTGGGAAAGGGAAGGCAATGTAGCCTTAGATGAGAAAGAGGCACATTAAGTCTATTTTGTGATTTTTCTCTTGATTTTTTTGTATTTTTTATGGAGCTTTTCAGATACAGAATTTTCCTTATTCTTTCTAACCATCCCCTCTCCCCAAGGCGGGTACCTAAGAGTCTTCTCAACCTACCTCCAGAGACAGTCTTTTGGCTACAGCAGTGACTCAGACTTCCTCTTTTGGAGCATCACAAGTACTGACCTTTCTTTGTACCTGTATAGACAGAGAACTTTAATGCATTCTTAAAGCCCATCTGAGGCTAGTTACCTTTGGAATTGGATGATGTCTAAGGAATCTAGCACTCAGAATTGTTTAAGGTCTATGTGCTACAACAGTTACTGGGAAAATTGCAGCTAAGTTTAGCAAAGCCAAGGAAAAGGATGTGTGACTTGTTTTTATGCTTGACATAGGATTGAAAGTTCTAATAAATTGAAAGAAATAATCCTTCAGAAGTAATTACCTAAATTACTTTTCTCGAGTTCTAAGCCCTAAGACTGTTACCTTTGAGGAAAAAATTCCGTGGAAGCCATTGTCAGCATCTCAGTAATACCTTAGATAGCAGTCCGCAAACAAGGAAATAGAGAAATCACAAATATATAGAAAGCATAGGTTACAATTGTAATCAGAGAGGAAGCATCATTTAAAAATCGATGTTGTCATTACCTGGGAATCTATTTTCAATTTTGATCACCAAAATATTAAATTGGAAACAGAGAAGGTCAGTTGATAGGCAGCAAGGAGACAATGACAACAAAGCTTCCATAAGAGATAAAGAAAATATAATTAATGAATTCGCTAATTAGGGAGTGTGTTGTTGGCAATATATAGATCACACGCAGTCTTTTTCACAGTCAAGGATCACTGTTAAAACTTGACTTCATGTGCAGGTTTTTGACTTCATGGTGCAGTATTACTGAGAACAAGGTCTGAGAGGAGTTGCTTTACTGGATTGCTTATTTGGAATAGAGGACATGAGAGGAAAAAGCATGTAAAAGCTCACAGATCCAGACACAAGTCAGCTAAAATTGGCTTGTGTTATGGTGAAGCTTCACTTAGGTTTGTTTTCCTCCAGCTGTTCTCAGTGCTGTACAGTAAAAATGGGGCAGACCTTTATGGCAGCTCAATTACAGGATGGTCATGGGATAGGACTTAAAGCTGCTAGGAAACTGCTGATGGTATTATTAAATATTTTAATTGGAAATAGTACATGGTTAGTTCCTGTAATACTAAAACGTTTGAAAGAGTGAATGAGGAATTCCTATTCTAAGTATGGAAATCTGAAATGTGTTATATTGTTAAATTGTCAACTTGTGTTGATAATTTTTATGCTATGAATAATGTCTATGGTCCAGACTCAATGAACTTGAGACTGTGGTCCTCATTTTGAGGAGCTGTCTCATGGGACATCATCTGTATCAGCAGTTAAATTTCTCTTAACACAAGAAAATTAAAACTTCTTTTAAAACAAGTTTTTCTTCCTGAGCATGCACTGCAGCAGACAAAAATAGATGCTGTATTAAGCTTGAATCCTTTCATAATGGTTTCAGTAGAGCTGTTTTTTTAACAGGACAGATTTTAGTTTTGAGCTTTGTCAGCATTTTCAGATTGGAGTCAATCTAAGTAGCATGACATAAGGTTAACCTTTCCTGTGTTAGATGTGCTCAAAGAGTGGCTTGGGATTCTGTGAAAGTCAGTAGGTTGTCTGTCTTGTCATCATCTAGTTTGTATTTTTAATTTAATGACTTCTTGGAATGAGTATCAGTCTAGGTAATTACATTTCAAAATATGTTAATGTACAACATCTTTATTAAACATGTCTTTATTAAAATGATAGAATTCTTTCTGCAGAGATAGGTAGTTCTAGCATGGTTAGTGAATACAGTTCTGAGATGTTTTCTAGATCTCTAGAGATGCAATTAAACAGATTCTGTTTTAATTCTAAATTATGTGTCAGTTCAGAAGAATCTGCTTAAACCAGAATATCTTTTCAAGGTCTGATCATGTGGTAATCCTACTGTAAATCATCACCTGATATGAAAGCATCTGTGGGTTCTGTTTGAGAAGTAACATAGAAAGCTATAAATAATGTTTTCTTTCTTTTTTCTAAAGAGAAAGGAAGATTTCAAATAGCAAATGGACCCTTCAAATATCTTATTTTGTATCAGGAGTTGGGGGAGAGGGAAAACAGACAGGTATTTGGAGCAGATGATCTGTGTAAACTATCTTGTTCATCTGAATAGCTTGTTGATGAGTATACCCAAATTGCTTATCTTAGTGAGGCCTAATGTACAAAGAAATAATCTACGTGCCCCACTGTATATGTAATTTAGAAGGCAGCATAAATTTCAGAGCATATATTGAGGGCTTTGGGAGGGTTTTCAGGCATCGATTTAGTATAAAAACAGTTGGAGAAAGCATGAAAAAGAGAAATAAGAAATCTTACATTCCCATTTAAATACCACAAAACAAGTGATTGAGCCTTTTCTTCAAGGTTTGGTTTTAAGGGTGAAAAAATGTGTGAAGTCCATAAACATGAGCTGTGTTCGAAAAAAGAGGTTGATGCAGTCTAGTTTGTTTAGTTTAATGACTTACACATTAACTGTGCAGATTTACCAGAAGACTGTATTGTTGCAGCCTTAGTCATTAAGTCTCGTAAAGTTTAAACCTCTTACTGATTGCTCTTGTTTAGACAATAGAGTGCTGTTAACTACCAAATGTAGTTAATTGGCTGCAAAACAGTTTCACCATTGTGCACATTCTCTGATTGACATTCATGAATAAAATATTTTACAAAGTCAGTGAATGAAATCATGATGTTTCTTGCTAATGAAATTATAAAGTATCTGTCTTGAATTTATTCAGCACTGACACTGTTTTTTCAATTTTAAGGGTGATATGACACACAGATCTCTTGGGTAGGGCAAGCCAGAAGTATTTTATCATTTTAATTTTTATCTTAATAAAATGAATAACTTTATCTTTTTATAGATGTGACTTTTCTAACAGAAGACAAGATATATGAAATTCTTGAACTATGTCGAGAAAAAGAGGATTATTCCCCTTTAATCCGGGTAATTGGGAGAGTGTTTTCTAGTGCTGAAGCACTGGTACAGAGTTTCCGAAAAACCAAGCAGCACACCAAGGAGGAGCTCAAGTCTCTTCAAGGAAAGGATGAAGACAAAGATGAAGATGAAAAGGAAAAAGCTGCCTGTTCGGCTGCTGCTATGGAAGAGGATTCTGGTGCATCGTCATCTTCATCATCAAGAATAGGTGATAACACACAGGGAGATAATAACCTCCAAAAACTAGGCCCAGATGAAGTGTCTGTAGATATTGAAGCAGTCAGACGGGTCTATGATAGGTTACTTTCTAATGAAAAAATAGAAACTGCCTTTTTAAATGCACTTGTGTACTTGTCACCTAATGTGGAATGTGACTTGACTTACCATAATGTGTACTCTCGGGATCCTAACTATCTGAATTTGTTTATTATCGTTATGGAGAATGGCAATCTTCATAGCCCAGAATATCTGGAAATGGCTCTACCATTGTTTTGCAAAGCAATGAGCAAACTACCCCTTGCAGCTCAAGCAAAATTGGTCAGATTGTGGTCTAAGTACAGAGCAGATCAAATTCGGAGAATGATGGAAACATTTCAGCAGCTTATTACTTACAAAGTCATAAGCAACGAGTTCAATAGTCGTAACCTAGTGAATGATGATGATGCTGTTGTTGCTGCTTCAAAGTGCTTGAAAATGGTTTACTATGCAAATGTAGTAGGAGGGGATGTGGATACAGATCATAATGAAGAGGAAGATGAAGAACCCATCCCAGAATCAAGTGAACTAACTCTTCAAGAGCTGTTGGGTGAGGAAAGAAGAAATAAAAAAGGTCCTCGAGTGGACCCACTGGAAACTGAACTTGGTGTTAAAACTATAGATTGCAGAAAACCACTTATCCCTTTTGAAGAATTTATTAATGAACCACTGAATGATGTTCTAGAAATGGACAAAGACTACACTTTCTTCAAAGTAGAAACAGAGAATAAATTCTCATTTATGACCTGTCCCTTTATATTGAATGCTGTTACCAAGAACCTGGGATTGTATTATGACAATAGGATCCGGATGTACAGTGAAAGACGCATAACTGTGCTCTACAGCTTAGTTCAAGGGCAGCAGCTCAACCCATATTTGCGACTTAAAGTGAGACGTGATCACATCATCGATGATGCTCTTGTCCGGGTAAGTCATGCAGCAACGTGGAACTTGGGTTTGTTGTGTCTGACTACTGCAAACTACATGGGCTTGGAGTAACTGAAAAGGACTCTCTGTGAGTGCATAGATACTAGATTTCCTCTAGAAGAATCTCAGATAGCTTTATTGTTTGAATTCTAAGCATGATGCTGAGATTTGTATGATTCAGCAGAACACTTCTGCTCAGAGTGGTTGCAGATTTAGATGTTTGCAAGTGCCAAATAGCTCTTATTCCCCATTATCAGATCCTGCACGGATCTGAATGGTGAGCATAACCAACTTCTGTTTCTTGTCCTCTGCACTGTCCTGGATTATCTTCTGATGTGAGGGATTTTCAGATGGAAGTTGAAATTAAAACCTTTTAGTTGTGTACTCTTCTTGCAGACTTCTAAATTTCTAGAAATAAAGCATTGTTGCAATTTGGTGCAAATACTGATATGACTGAGAAAGGAAAAGACAGACCTGTTAATACAGAGAAGTATGAGAGCAGCCTGTTTCTGAGTATGCTGACTTACTGAATTAAAACTTAAAGCCAAGTCTTCGTGCATTTTTGAAAGAGGGGAATCATACAGGATACAAACTATTTTACAGTAAATAGGTCCATATATGACCGAAATACATTCTTTAATTCTAGGACCTTTCCTTTTTTTTTTTTTTTTTGTTTAAGCTGATGATTTTCAAAAACTCATTTTCCCATGTTCTGTTACTAAAGCACAAGGTTTGCAAATTTTTAAACTTACCCTTGGCTTTAAAATTTGTCACTGAAGAGCCAGAGAGATATTTAGAGAGGTTTTGGGGAAATTACCTGATTTTTGCCTCTCAGCCCAGCTGTTACTTGTAGTTAAATTTGATGACTTTAACTGCCACTGAAGGTCACATGTGAGAGCCCTAAATGAGCTCCTACCTTGATTTTTCTGTATGCCTAGCAATTTCTAGCTGGGTTAGCTGCTTCATGGGAATTGCTGATATTGTGACTTGTCGGGGAAAATATTTGTCTTCAGTACCAAAAGAAAAAATAAGATTGTGGTGCAGAAATTGGCTCCTGTCTGTAAACTCAACTTTTTATTAGACAAATAAATACAAAAATACTGTGGTTTTTGATTTAAGAGTAGTCTTTGTAATTTCACTATCTGTCAGACTTAGAGTTGTGTCTAGTTAGGTTTTGTCTTATTATTGTAATGGAGTTTATTCCCTAAATGTTCCGTTTTGGGCACGTAAGTACTGAAAAAAAGGGAGGGACAGTACTTTCTCTTTAGGAGAGGATGAGCTAAAAGAGCATAAGAGCTAGTTTTAGGACATTCTTTTTAATGTCAGTTGCAGCAGAAGAAAAGCAAACCTTCGTCTTTATGCTGATATAAGAAGGAAAATCCATAAATAAGAGAAAAGGCATTCTTTCACATACTGCTTGTTGTGGAAGTTGCAATCTTTGAGGACAAAAAAAAAATATGTTTAGTGTAGGTTAAAAAGCTTATGGGCAACATCGAGTTGCAACGGGGCCACAGCAGTCACTGCTGTGCATACTCTTGGCCTGTAGGAAGTTTAGGAAATTTAAATCAGATTAAGCTCAAACATACTAATCTAAATTGTGATGCACTTGCAGCAGCCCTTGCACAGCCTAGCAGCCTGAGTTACATGCCTGGGCAGTTGCCATGGATCTTCCTATGGCTGTTAATTTAAGTTGCCAGAGTATGCTAAATTGTGGTGACCTGACTGTCAGAGCTCCAAGAAAAGTAAGGATTTTAAACTGTTTATTCTGGGACAGAAAATAAAGGGAAAAGATAAAATTGTTCTAAACTCATGTAGTCTGAACTAAACTGTAGTGGTAGCCAACAAGACCAAGTGCAGCCCAGGCATTTCTCAGAAGTGGAAAATAGATTATATTCCATAAAATGGAGATGAACACAGATGTGCCATCCACAGTGGAGGAAGGGAATACGTGCTGTTTCAAACAGATATTGCAGGGTAGCTGTTGTGGGATCATGTGGACTTAAGGAAAATTGTATTGATAAATGTATGAAGTGGGTACAGAATCCACCTTTTAACTACTGATATGTCTTAACTGATGATACAAAGTATCAGTTCTCAAGGAATATATTTTAAATATTCCCCAGGAAGTGTTAGTGAATGGAAACATGTAATTTCACTGTTGACCATAGTGTGCCTAGGTCTCTTTCATTTGTTTCTTCTCATTTTAATATCAGAAAGGATGCAGTAGAAATACATTTAGAGAACTGAGAGTCTCTTCAGAGAAATTGTAAAGTCCCCTTAAGGGTAAAAAAGATGATGGAGAGGACATAAAAGATGGATGGAGAAGTTGAGTGAGAAATAATGGTTTTCTCAACTGGTAGCCCCTTGTTTTATTATCAAGAATCAGGCTTAATGTAAGCAAAATGACCTTTTTTTCACACTGTGTGCCTTAAAATGGTGAATGTCTTTGCCCAGGACCTGTAACTCTTTGTGCAAGAAAGATCCATCAAGAGCTAATGGACATTACAGGCATTTTGATGTGAGCCACACACAAACCTCAGGAAATCTCTAAGCTGCAATTGTGCTGGTAGCTGGGAAGCTGTTGCAGGGGAGATACTGTTCCATGCTGTCACCTTTCATCAGGGAGTGCCCGATCTGTTCAAGAATTGCGAGCTGTTGTTACTTGTACTCTCTGTACCTGGTTGAGAAGTGATTTTAGTAATTTTCACAGTTACTTCCTAGTTGGTCTGAAACAGGTCTGGAGGAAGCTCTTCAGTCTCGTGTCCTAAGCCTTAAAGCAGTTTGCTCTATCTCTGATGGGAATCTAAGATGGGTACCATGAGCTTCTGTAGCAGCAGTGACAGCATCAAACCTGAGTGAAAGCAGCACTGGATGAGTTTGCATCATGGATGGCTGCAGTTTTGGGTGTACAGTATTTAACTTAGGAAGTATCTCACTGAAAAATACGAGAAAGATCTTTCCAAGATAATGATCTTCAGTAGTGGAAGCATGTTCCTAGGTCTGTTCAGTGACAAAATGTTTCTAAACATGCTTAAATTACAGGTGATTGATTACCCATGACAACTACCAACATATTTACCCTCAAATTTCATATTTTTTTTAACTTAAGGGGTTTGAATATTTACAGACCTTTTTGAATTGTAAGGAACTACTGTTTAGGTCACTAGACTTGCGTCTTTACAGAAGAGTCAGTGAAGACTTTTTTGAGTATATATGGAATAAGTGATGACTTCCTGATAAAATTATTTTCAAGAATATTGACTAAAATGAGGTTGAGATTGTCTTGATCGTATTTTCCTTATTGATGTTGAATATTTTTCAAACAAATACTTTGATCAGCATTTGCAATTACTTGCAAACACTCTAAATACTGGCCGCTTAATTAGTTGAGCTAATGAAGTCATTACCAAACTGTTTTTCTTCTATCAATACTTAATATTTTAGCTTTTATAATTCAGTATGTATATCTTCTCACTTTCTGGACTTCATTAAAGCTAATATGAACACTGGTAAGTGATTTTTTTTTTGTTACTATTATTACCGTAGGACTTTTTTTCTTTTACTAAGAATTTGAAGCTATGCTTCTTAAATACCTTAAAAGCAATATCTTGTTTTAAGTTTCTTATTAAGAGAATCTTAGTTCCCTGAAACACATACATCTAAGGAAAAATTTTGGTTACAAATTCATGGTTCAGTTTCTTTGCATGTATGAAACTTGCCTCAGAAATTTATTTTTCATTTTTTATTGGAAATCATTTAACAAAACATCTTTCTTTGTATAATATACTTCTTGTATACTCATTTGCATGTTAGTCTGAAAAGTCACCCGGGGACAAGGGTAGAATGTTGGAATTTGTAACACTTTAGTCCCCACTTTTTTTTAAGGAACCCTTATATTTGGGAGTTGGTTTGTAGTTCCTGAAAGCTCAGTTTGCAGTTCCTGAAAGCAGTTAACATGGTTTCTTTTTTTCTATCTAACAGGTTTAATAGGTTAGCTGTACTGCTGAGTCATGTTGTGTGAGTGTGGTGGTAATGAAAGGAAATATATCCTTAAATCCCCTCTTCTGCCTTGTCATTCCCCAAGAGCTATTTCTTTCATCCCCTTCTTCTGAGTTTACTCTTGCCCCACCCCCATGGCCCAGGTTATATGTGGCGTTCTTCTCAGGTAGCAGTAATTTAAAGGGTGTGAGTTATGACACACAACTTCTGCAAGTGAAAATGTGGTGGATTCCTTCAGCAGAATCTGGCTTGTACTTGCTTGCAAATTAGAAATTCACTTTGACAAATTTCTCATGTCATGTAGACAGCTAGTGGGCAGCAACCCTCTCTGCTAGTAAATACTTGGCTGAATGTCTTGATGACCAAAACTCTTACGTGACACCTGAAGCCAGTAGGCACATTCTCTCCCATATTAGCAGCAAAGTACTTCAGGAGATTTAACATTGTTTTAGTCAAAGTCAAAGTTTGTGTGTCCAGGTGAAAATGTATCACTGGTATGCCTTGGTTGGATGCAGAGCATGTGACTGTTGATGTTTGCAAGCTCCAAATGCACGAACTGTAAAGTACAGCTGGGGAAAAGGCTGCTGTGTCATTATATGTCAGTAATAGTGACTATTACTTTCCATGCCAGTTTTTAGAAAAACGTGTTGACCAACTTATGTCATGATGTGTCACTGGTACTCTCAAGCTTTAATTAGTTGTATTCTGTCATTTTTGCTATCTAGTGTGGAAAATATTCCTGCCTTTGCCTTAAAGAGAACTTTATGTTATGCTAGAACTAAGGTGGTTTGTGATCATTTTAACTGCATAGAAATTAGTTCAGTTGCTATCAGTTTTAAGCAGGTTGCCAAACGCCGGTGTTGCAATTAAGCTTTTAAATGTTGTCATATTTCTGAGGTTCAGTGAGCATTCCTGTCTTTCAGGAAAGCAGTGTTATTCTGTAAACAAAGTAAAATCACCCAATCTCTTAAGCTGTGGTACAGTGTTGTGTTTCAGCAAACAAAATACAGATATTCTTTATAACGTTGTCTCTCAGCTTTCAGCTTTTCAATTCAGACATTCTTCTGCTGCTTTAGACATGCTACACACCTGCTTCTTAGGAAGTCCCTGGAAAACACGATTATTTCAATGACTTGGCCAGTCAAACTATCGTGACAGAAAACAACTTCTAAAACTTTGGTAATTCACACAGCTGGATTGTGTTTATCCAGCAGTATCTGTGTTGACAAGATTGAGGTAGCTGTGATTACTAAAAACAAAAAAGAAAGGCCCCAAAAAACCCAAGAACCAGACAACTATAACTGAAGTTCATACTTCCCTGCTATAGAAACACTGCTGCAGTTCTGCTAAAATCCAGTGTCTCCTTACTGCTGTGTCTGCTGCTGTTTCCCACTGTATTCAGTTTTTATTGTGAAGCATCAGTGTTGACATGGATATTCAAAAGAGCAGCTAAACCCACAACTTTCAGTTGAGCAGCTTAGCAGCATTTTCCTGCTTATAGAATCTACTTCAAGGAGCATCAGGCTTTGCTCAAAATACTGGCTTTTGGGTAATCCTTTATCTGTCTTCCTTGCATACATCCAGTGCACTTGTTCTAATCTGCCTAGCCAGCATTGCTCAACTAAGACTGTTTCCTTCCTCTTTTTTTAATGCTGTTTTTTTCTCAGCCAGAAAACAATTTTGAAATTTCTTTAACTGCTCTAGATGTATAAATATGATCACTTTCCTTAGTGCATTTCCATGACACAAGAGAATCAATTACACTAGCACAAAGGGTTGCTGTCCCAAAAGAAAAGCAGGACACAACATTTGCTTTCTCAGAACTCATCAAATTCATAAAACATGCAATATAGTAAATTACTGGTGGTAAAGACTATGAAGCCAACAAAGTCATGACTGGGGACAAAAAAACCCCACAACTTTATTGCTGTCAGTTTTAAGTGGAAG
This sequence comes from Corvus moneduloides, assembly GCF_009650955.1. Taxonomy (NCBI): domain Eukaryota; kingdom Metazoa; phylum Chordata; class Aves; order Passeriformes; family Corvidae; genus Corvus; species Corvus moneduloides. The sequence goes on from NC_045477.1 coordinate 90,504,405, forward strand.
GGATCCAAATAGAAGAATTTCTGTCTCTCCAGCTTGAACATTTAACCTGTATTTACAGTTTTAAATAAGTGCTAGCTCTCTACTTTTCAAGAAAAGTTGCAAGCTTGCCTTCATGTTTTTTGAACTGAGATTTATATGCTGTGAAGTTACACTCCCTCTCTTTCCAAATGTAGTTTTCAATACCAGGCAGTGCAATTTTTTCTCCACATGCTCCTTTTGCATGGAGTCCTTCAAAGTCTTCAAACCTGTTATGATAACCACCCTAACTCTGTCACCCATCCTGCCCTGCTGTGCTGCTTGGATCATGTCTGGCTGACTTGGCAGTTAGCAGAAGAAAATGTGTCTTGCTGGTGGTGTGATTTTATGAGTCAATGGTGTCATTACTGCTGCCTTTCCCTTCTCTGTTCTGTTCCAGTTTTACTTTACACTTCTGTAGTAAAATTACGGGCTGTAAAGAGTGTTGGCATGTGTGCATAAGGTAAGGTAGTGAAATAAAAAGTAAGGTTTAGCATGCTAAGGACACCTGCTGGTAAGTACAATTTGCAGTAGCCCGAATCAGAGGCAAATCTCTCAAGTAATGGTCTTGGTAGAGGAGTATGCAAGGTCCATCTAGTGCCTAATTTACTGCTGCTGAGTTTTCTTCACCACGTAGGTATGTTTAGTCTATTGTGCTGTGTAAGTTTAACCAATGTGTTTATGCTTTTAAGTAGCTTATTTCTTAGCAGCTGCAAAGTATTCTTGCTTAACTTTTGATTTACTGAAAGGATACATTTTTGTTGTAATCAAGTGAAGGACCTGGCAATGTGCGCTCACAGCCAGAAATCCAGCCATACCCTGGACTGATCAAAAGCAGCATGGCCAGCAGGTCAAGGGAGGTGACTGTCCCCTTCTTCTACTCCATTCTTGTGAGACTGCCCCCTGGAGTGCTGCATCCAGCTCTGGGTCCCCAGCATAAGAAGGATGTGGACCTGTTGGATTGAATCCAGAGGAGGGATACAAAAATGATCAGAGGGCCGGAGCACCTCTCCTGTAAAGACAGGCTGGGAGAGTTGGAGTTGCTCAGCCAGAGAAGAGGAGTCTCCAGGGAGACCTTATGGAACCTTCTAGCACCTAAAGGGGGCTGATGAGAACTGGAGAGGAAGTTTTTACAAGGGCATGTAGTGATGGGACAAGGGGAAATGACCTCAATAGAGAAGTTTATATTAGATATTCAGAAGAAATTCTTTACAGTGAAGGTGGTGAGGCGCAGCAGCAGGTTGCCCAGGAAAGTTGTGAATGTCCTATCCCTGGAATTGTTTGAGGCCATGGGGCTTTGAGCAAGCTGGTTTACTGGAATGTGTCCCAGCCCATGGCAAAAGGGTTGGAACAAGATGATCTTTCCAGGTGCTTTCCAACGCAAACTGTTTTGTGATTCTGTGACCTCTAATGGCCTTTAGATAGACTTGAAACCCTTTCTTGTAAAATTTCAGATTTTCTATTGGCCTTAAATGAATTTTCACTTTCATAGCAGCAGTGCAGTAGATCTGTTTAAAGGCACTGAAGAAGTAAGAGCAAGAAATTTTTGAGACTTCCTCATTTAGGGTCAAGGAGAGGGGGTTGATTTGACTGTAATACTACTGTCTTCTTTGGTTTTAGGGGTTTTTTTTCCAGCTCTTTGTTTGAGAGATGCAACTACTCATCAAAGGCTTATTTTCTGTCTTCCAGTCTGGAAACATGTCTGTGTAATCCCTTCACAAAGCCGTTTATTGTCAAACATGTGGATCATATTGCAGACTCTTCATTGTCAGATGAATTTAATTAGCCCAGTAACACATCTTTTCTTCCTTTTTCTGTGAATTGTGTGCAAAACAATGATAACTTATTTTAAATAAGTGCTTAGAAGAATAGAAATAGAGAAGGCTAACAGCCTGTGAGCTTTAATGGGCTAACAGATCGGTTCTGTGGTAAATTTCTTGCTGTGTTAATCCCCAGATTCTAAAACATGCTTAGAGTGATTTAGCCTTACTATTGATTTCTCTGATTTTACTGTTGCGATTTGTGCTCACTTTCTTCTTTATTTTTGTGGGTACTTTTGGTTTCATTATTTGATACTAAACTATTCTAGTAAACAGATTTACTAATTAAATATTTCTATCTCTTCACTCAATAGCTAGAGATGATTGCCATGGAAAATCCTGCAGACTTGAAGAAGCAATTGTATGTTGAATTTGAAGGAGAGCAAGGGGTAGATGAAGGAGGTGTTTCCAAAGAATTTTTTCAGTTGGTTGTGGAAGAAATCTTCAATCCGGATATCGGTATGTGTTCTAATAATTTACTGATGTAACAGATTTTTCTCACAAAAGGTTGGTTGGCCTGGATAATCTTCCAAACTGGATTGTTCCATGTTTATACTTTCTATGTCCACTGCTGCTTCTCTCTGAAGCTCTCCAGATTCATTGATGGTGAGGAGAGTATTTGAGCACATTGAGGCTCCCCATGTCATCAGCAGTCATCCTCCTAAAGGAGGAATGATGGAAGGAGTAACTGTGTATAGTTAGTGAGAGCTATCATTGTTTGTTTGGATACAAATCAGTAGTACAGGGTTTCTTTGCAGGGTTCCTTTGTTTGTTCTCTCACCTTTCTCCTCACTTTGCTTTGTGATTAGCTTCTAGAATTAGTAATCAAACCAAAGAGGAAGAGCTTCTGCAATAATGCAAGAGTAGGACTATGGTGAGTTTTTGAGTTATTTCCTCCACTTCCTCCAGCTTAATAAGTCTGATAGTCTCCATTCTACAGATCCAAAGTGTGACAGCAATGTCAAATTTGATTATAGTTAAAGAATTTAGAGTAATTTGATATATTAGAGCCATAATTTTGTTTGTGTTTCAGCAGTCATATTTCCATCATATTCTTTTTTTCCTTGCTCCCTGCACCAATCATTTATGCAAGGACATGCTTCTTTTAGTGTGCAGCTTGTCTGCTACACTGAAAAGATGAAAATGTTATAAGAATACTTTGTGTTAGAATAGAAATTAGAGCTGCCAGGTTCCTATACTAATTTCACATTTTATGTGAAATATGATGTTACATTGTACTTCCTGTAATGGCTTCCATGAAAGAAGCCTAACAGCTCATGGCTGTTAATTTGGTTTCACTAGACTATTTTAAAAGAGAAAGCTGCTGTTCTTAGTTTTGTATCTTAGAAAATTAATGAAAATACACAGAAATCTACTTTGACCAGGTTAGAGAGGAAGTATCAATATCAAGTACCCAGAATCAGTAACAAAAATCTGAACCTTGGCACTTGCCCTTTACCATATGCAAACCAGTTCTTATAACAACTGGTGCAGAACCATAGACAAGTCTTACTCAGTCTGAAAAATGCTATGAACTTGGAGAGATCAGGAATCTGAATTAGCTTACTTTGAAGTATGGCAAAATAAGGAAATCTTAGTACTTTGACTGATGAAACTTTATTTTCAATGCAAAATAAATACATTTCCAACTTGAGATTATCTAAACAGAAGTTATATGGGTGTATTGAAATACTGTTTATTTAGTGATGCTAAAGTCGGCTTAAGCGAAGATCCAAGCACTGTGTATATACTCCCTGCATTTAAAGATAGGAGATAGATTAGATGTGCATGCATATTGTAAATTTTACTTCTGTATTAAAAATGTAAAAAAAAGTACATACACATTTTGTATTCATAGTAACTCTGGGGGGAAAAAGCTTTTTATTGGCTTTTGGCTTAAGTGTGTAAAAGCAGAACATGTAGCTTGCATTCAGTGTGTGTGTGTGTGTGTGTGTGTATATGTGTGTATATATATATGTATATGCATTGCGGTATAGCAGTTCATGTATGCATCAGATATACTAAGTGTGACATTTGTTGATTTATAAATGCTTTCTTTACCTGAGAAAAGGAAGGCGATCCTTTAAATGGAATTTAAAATGTCTGTCCTTTAATAGGTTTATTTGGAGAGATGTATATTGTTATTATAGTTTCTTCAACTTTTTGAGTATTTCCATATTAAACTACCTTAAAGTTTTACTCAAATGAGGCAATAACTCAGAAAAAATCATGGATTTATGACCAGCAGTCACCATGGTAAAGGGGAAGAAGTGATAACTTCATATAGCTTCAAGGGCAATTGTTTTCCCCTTCTTGCAGGTTCCAGTTTCTTCTGGTGTTTCATTATTATTTTAATGTACTGTAGTCTTAATTTTGTTAAGGGAGTAAAATACTGTATTTCGCCTTAAAGTGTTTCCAGATGTGGATCTGGGTAAACTCTTGATCCTTCATTATTAGACATTTTCTGGAGTTGTTTTGACAGTTTAACTTTTCCATGATATTCCAGTTAGTACAAGTCATTGCTTTTATGTACCAGTAATCCAGAAGTTACTTCAGAAAAGTTCAGAAAATGGAATACAGGATTTTGTATAATGTTTGTCTTACATATGTCTGAGTTGCTCATCCATTTCTGATTTCCAGTTGCCTTATCTGATGGGTCAGTCTATTATTTCTGTGCTCCCCTAATGGCTGACCCAGCTCTAGTCACTTAGGAACATAATCCGTTCTGGGGAGTAGCTGGAGTCTTTGAATGAGCTTGTAGTTCATTTCCTTACATGAAATGAGAAGAGAGTCTTTATCTCTTGATTGTAGATTATATTTTCAGTCTTCAGAGTAATTTTTTGTTCATGTGGCTTTGTAATCAGTTTGTACATCTGCACAGGTTGTAAACAAGCCTATCTTGTAAGAGCTGACAAGATAAATCCTTATGGCAAATGTAGTTGATATTCTTGACCACATGGATCTGACTTCTGGTGTTTTGAGAATAAACAGCCTGGGGCATTTTTACTTAGGCTCTGCCTGAAAATCATGAGACTTAGCTGTACAAGCATACCTGTCCAGGGTAGTCTCTCTCACCTTAAGTCTATGGGGTTTGCATTTATATTGCTTTAGTATCTAGTCAAGTAAGCAATGGATTTTATTGTAGGTTTCATTTAAATAATTTATAGCCTGTACACAAACTCCAGTTCCATAAACAAGAGCTATCTTGTGTCTTGCTACAGCCAAAAGGGTAAGGAACTCTGCCTGTCTCTTGTCTGCACGTTTTTCTCCCTATGCAGCTTCTGGCATGTGTCAGTTCAGCTGTTTGTTGAAGTCTTCAGTGCTCAGCTCATGAACTGAGCAGGAAATTGGTCACCTGAAATAGTGAACTGAGTGAGAGAAGCAAAACCACTCCCTTTAGACAGTGACAAGGTGTTAAAATTGCAACCCTTTCTGTGAAGCCGTGATCCATTTTCCTCTCAAGTTAAAATGTGTGTAATAGCTGCCGTAACAATGGTCCTTGAAACAAGCAAACAAATCCGTTGGGCATCTAACTCTAAAATCATGTGTGATGGTTAATCCCTGCTCCATCATCATAGCTTCTAATTCAGTAGTAGGGCTGCATCTAGTCCTGTTCCTTTGCTGAGACTGGCCTTTGAAGAAAGGCTGTCACTTTTTAGTAATTAGAGTCCTTCAGGATTGTTTCATCCACATGTTTTTGACCGTGTTCTTTTCTTGCACTGTTGTATTTATCAAAGTCACAGTCGCTGTTGGAGATGTGCTGCTGGTTCCTCAGTAGTGGAGGGGATGAAAGCTTGCGTACATGCAGCTTCAGTGAGTGTTGCAGGATATTGTATAACAGTTCTCTTGCACACTTTTAGTGGTGATGTGAGTAACAGTGTTCTGAGCAGCTCCAGTCACCCTAAGGTAAGTAGTTTCTCTTTGCCATTCAATTCAGTATAATGTTAAGTTAAACATGTCTTAAAGGCTAGTGCAAATGGGTTTATAATGGTATGTTTTATGTGCCCTTTTTATTGAATTGTTACCATAATCGTTCAACTTTTTGGGGTTTTTTTTCAACAGGGATGTTCACATACGATGAGTCTACAAAACTGTTTTGGTTTAATCCGTCCTCTTTTGAAACTGAGGGTCAGTTTACCCTGATTGGCATAGTACTGGGACTGGCTATTTACAACAACTGTATACTGGATGTACATTTCCCCATGGTTGTCTACAGGAAGCTAATGGGCAAAAAAGGAACTTTCCGTGATCTGGCAGACTCTCATCCTGTAAGTTCCTTATGTTCTTTAATAGTGCATTTTCCATGCAATAATGTAATCTATATTTCAGTTAAACACAAGATCACTGTCAGAACTGAAAGTGAAATAACCAGTGACCTGAGTGAAGAGTCTGTATTTGTTAAAATAAATTCATAGGCAGTAAAATCTCTTTCTACATTTGGTTTGGAGGAGGCAGAATTGTAGTGTCAATGAATAGGGCTCAGTATCAATAAAGCTTTGTTTTATTTTTTTACTGCATAAATTGCTAAATATTACTAAGCATTATTAAACATAAACAAGTATGTATCTTCCCAAAGAGACTTCTAAAATTAGGCTGTTGATAGCTATTTGTGGAGTTTCTATCAAAAAAAAGTGAAAGAGTAAACATGCAAAGGTGTGATGCTCTTACTGGTTTTTGTCTAAAGCAAAAGACAGATGAGGCAATGTATTAATATCCCTACAGTTAATGAATATCCCGTATCAGAGCAGTGATCAATGTCCATCTTCCCACACTCATTCCCAGCCAGTGGCTGTACACAAGCAGTGAGCTGTCCATGTGCTTTATTAGATAGAGCACACAAGTGTGTGTGCAGGATGTCTTGGCCCTGCTCCACCTGCAATCAAAGATCACCAGTGGCTTCCCCTCATGTTGCTAGAGGAGTTATTAGCAAGCTTCATTTTGTTTCAAACACTGGAACACTTCCCTTTTATAAGCAGTTATACAAAATCCTCATCTTTTCAAAAAAGATTAGTAAAATAATACTGTCTAAAAAGAACTGGCCTTTCACTTTTGAAAATGAGTCATGTGTAATCAAAAAATGTTATCTGGTCTGCTTTGCATGGCTACATACAACAGCATGCCAGATTCAACCAGTTTCTCTGTATAATGATTTTGAGAAATAGTGCCCCAAGTTTCCTCTAACTTTTATTACATATTCAGAACTCTTTATGACCAAAAAAAAGTGGATGCATTTCTATGGAACAGGGCAGTCAGGGCATTTCCTAATTTTTCTCCCCTGCTTTTATGTTTCTCCTCTAACACCTACACTGATTCCTTTTAAAATAATCCTTTTTTTAACTCTCTGTGTTTTCATATGATTTTAACACTTCAGAGCTTCTCAAACCCAAAATGAAATTCACAGTAGTCAAGCCTCCCAATGCTTTTTCTAATGCTGTAGAGCATGGAGAATAGGATGTTCACCAGCCCTCACCACCCATGGTTTCAAGTCCAGTGATTTTCAGTACAAGGTCCTTTTTAAAGATCCTGTGGAAAAATCAAAACCACACAGATAGTGAGAGGTTGAGGCTTACATGTAAACTTTCATGTTTCAGTTAAAACATTGAGGGGAAATGTCTTTCTTCTACTTCACTATAAAAATACAGTTGCACACAGTTGTCGCTTTCACCTTCGCTTTGTATTCTTTAGCCCCCACACCTCTATCACAGCCAAATAATAGTTCCTTTTCTGCACAGTCTGTGGTTTCTAAGAGATTCTTGGGCTTTTCTTAAGGCATAGCAGGGAGGAAGGCTGGTTGCTCCTTGGAATAGAGCAAACTCTTACAGGTAATTTCAGATTCTACTTGGTGAATTCTGACCTAACTTGAGGTTCGGTGGGGTATTTTTGTTGTTGGTTGTTTTTTTTGTTGTTTGTTTTGGTTTGGTTTTTTTTTTTTGGTTCATAAATGTCGTCTTATGTTAAAGACTGCCCCATCTGTGTTGCTTCAGGATTACTTCCTAGTTGATTTGTGTTTTAAATAAGAAGTAGAAGATAAAAGCCTGCTGTCTGAATTTTATCTGATATAAAATACAGGGGTTTCTCTGATTTTTAACTTAAAAATGTTCCCCTTACTAGTGTAACATATTCTGGTTGCCTAAAGTAAAGACAGATTCAAAAGACTTAAAAGAAGAGGTTGTCAAAGGCTTTTAAACTGCAGGTTTGACCATTGCATTTTGGAAGATTGGTGGGTACTAAAAGGCTCTTTTAAGTGAGTTATCACTGATTGCCATGTTTCTTTTTTATCTTAATATCTTCTATTGTTTCTCTTTACAAATACTGAGCTTAGTAAACAATTGTTTGGACTGCTATGGGAGATTTTTATGTGACTTGTGTCATAGAATATAACAACCATTTTTCGAGGCGGGTGGTTTCATGTCTTCTTGTATTGCTTAGTGAAATCTTTTCAAAGCTTATTTGTGAGAGACATGTATTTCTTACTCTGTTAGGTTCTGTATCAGAGTTTGAGAGACTTACTAGAGTATGAAGGAAGTGTGGAAGATGATATGATGATAACGTTTCAAATATCTCACACGGATCTCTTTGGCAATCCAATGATGCATGATTTAAAGGAAAACGGTGATAAAATTCCTATTACAAATGAAAACAGAAAGGTACATGTTGCACACTGAGCTTTTTAAACAGAATCTGTAGTTCTTACATATACTGTATGTAGAATTATGTAGAACCCTATAAAGGTTTGGTCTCACTTATAATTTTAAAGTTTAAAAGGCTTTTAAAATTGCCATAGCACAGTGTGGTTGCGAACAGAAAAGGTTTCTCTTAGAGAAAGCATCGATACATGTACACATAGCTTCTGGGTGGGATGTTGGGCCTGTTTGAGCAGTATTTGAGACTTATTCTTTTGTGTTGCTGAATAGAAGCTGAGCGCAGATGATCTGCACAGAATTACAGAATCATTTAGATTTTGGGGTCTTGTATTTTTGGGAGGTACTTCAAGTGGCATGTGTTGAAGCACTAAGGTTTTTTGGGGTTTATTTCCTTGCAGGAATTTGTCAATCTGTATGCTGACTATATACTCAATAAATCAGTAGAAAAGCAGTTCAAGGCCTTTCGGAGAGGATTCCACATGGTGACCAATGAATCTCCTTTGAAATATTTATTTAGACCAGAGGAAATTGAATTACTTATTTGTGGAAGTAGGGTAAGAATTCTGAATGTACACTAGAGAGTGGAGCTTTTTTTTGATCCTAAATATACAATTAGTGGTCGTCTTTAAAAATATCATCTTCTTACAGAATTTAGATTTTCAAGCACTAGAAGAAACTACAGAATATGATGGTGGCTATACAAGAGACTCTCTTATTATTAGGTAATTTTTTCTAATTTTGTAAAGATAAAAAGCACTTTATCTGCTTTTTTCTTCATAATGAATTTAATATTGTTGGATTTAGTATTTTTGTAGTACTGGAGATGCAAACATCTTGTGTAATTTCACTTTTCTCAAGTATTGTCATTAGAGAAGAGGAGATGGTATAAGTATTGTTGAATCAGTATAATTCCTTAGGAAACAGGAATAATAAAATATCTGCAGAACACAGCCAAATTAATTTTTAAAGCCAGTTAAACTGCAGTGTTTGGTAATATTTCTGATTTCTATTTCTGAATCTCATTTATTGGTAAGTACATTCTGAGAGTTTTGGTTTATGAATGCAACTTGTAAACTTGATGTTAAGACAGATTAGAATTACTACACCTTCAAAGCTCAATTACTTTTGAAATTTATATCAAAGAAAGTTTATGGTTTATTTACTTTTTGATTTCTTCCTTGGTAGGGAATTCTGGGAAATAGTCCATTCATTTACAGATGAACAGAAAAGACTGTTCTTACAGTTTACAACAGGCACAGACAGAGCCCCTGTGGGAGGACTTGGAAAGTTAAAGATGATCATAGCCAAAAATGGCCCAGATACAGAGAGGTAAAAAAAAAAAAATTTCATTTTGCTTGTTTTTTTAATAAATGAAAGTGAATTCCCTGCTTTTAAGTTATTGGCCTAGTTAAATCTGAAAGTTGAATCTATAAGAAAAGTATATTTTTTTCAAATTCATTCTTTTTGGACTTGTATAATAGAGATGTATTTCTTTTGCATGTTCCAAACTCTGAATTCTTTTCTTGTTTGTTTTTTTGTCCCACAGGTTACCTACATCTCACACATGCTTTAATGTACTTTTGCTTCCGGAGTACTCAAGCAAAGAAAAGCTTAAAGAAAGATTATTGAAGGCCATCACATATGCCAAAGGATTTGGCATGCTGTAATAAGTATAACAAAAGGGATTAAAAAATGATGGTGATGATGTCCCTGTCCAAAAAGGCCATAAGATAGTGAGCTACAGTAGTCACCTGTGTTTGTGCCTCCCTTCTTTACTGGGGACATTGGGCTGGAACAGCAGATTTCAGCTGCTTATATGAACAAAATCTTTATTTTTTCTTTTAGCGTGAAAGTGTTACATATTCTTTCACTTGTATGTACAGAGAGGTTTTCCTGAATATTTATTTTAAGGGTTAAATCACTTTTGCTTGTGTTTATTACTGCTTGAAGTTGAGCCTTTTTGAGTATTTACAAGAAAACAAACTGTACTCTCCCAAGGAAAATATTGCCATCATTTGTAGACCATGTAACCTTCAAGTATGTGCTATATTTTTGTCCCTGTATCTAATCAAATCAAAAACTGTACTTTTTGAAGAGTTTGCTTTTGAAACTTGAAGTCTTGAAAAACAGTGTGATGCAATTACTGCTGTTCTAGCCCCCAAAGAGTTTCTGTGCAAAATCTTAAGAATCAATAAAGATGGAAGGGAGAACTTGGAATGTTAAATTGCAGCCTTGAGAACTTTACTTTAGTCACAGCACAACAATTAAAATTCATTTCACTATATGTTGTCTTCACATGTCTTGTAATAAACTGTGTTTTTAATTAGGAAACGTTTCTTAGCATATGAAAGGGTAGAAATTTTAGTTAATTTTTTTAAAAAAAGAAGTTTACTGGGGAAAGTGCATTTTCAACTGAACAGCTTTAGAGTAGGGAGTGAAGTGTCTGGGAAAAAAAGATAGGAAGTTTTTGCTATATTATAAACAAAGCATGTGGAAGTGCACTTAAAATGAAGTTTTATTCTTAATTGCCTATTATGTTGACATTTTAAATAGACAATCCAAAGTCTTCCCTACATGTTATGTCATCATCATTTATTTAATGAATATTTTTTCCTACCTATCAAGGCACATGATCAGTGTTGCACCATAATCTAAAGGGATGGCTACTGTATTTTAATCTCATCTAACAATAAGCAAATTGAACAATATTAAACGTGAGGCCTACTTCATGTTGTACACTTCCAGCCATTAAATAAACTGTTAGAAAGTAAGTACTAAGGTTATGTTCATCTATTACATAAAGTATTCAGTAGGTTTTTAATTTAACTCTACAAATCATATCAGAAATAAATCCTTTACCTTTCGTAGTCTGTGTTTAATGTTAATTTCTCCTGTTGCAATATATGATGAAGGGATTATGCATTTGTAATTGCAGATGTAACTGGCATATCTCTTTTCCAATACAAGCTGCAGCGGGTGTGCAGAGCTGAGCTTGTGCCTTGACAATTGCTATAACTACCGATCAAACCCGTGACTGTGTGGAATTGGCATTAAAAGGCTTAGTTTTGAAATCATTGGAAAAAGAAAAGATGTCTTTCAGGACTATTTTAATAAATTCTTTCTAGTAATAGAAACAGACAACTGTTATGTAACTATGATGCTGAATAAAACAATGACCTTTTTTCACCATGGTTCAGTGAAAAAGAAAACAAGTTACTTTCTTACTTTGATAAATTAGTTATTAAATTGTTTGATTAGAAATTGTTGTAGTACTGCATAATTTGAGGGTTGCAGGTACGGAAAACTCTCCGGAAGTGAACTGTAGTGATGTGGGGTCCAGCGATGTTCCCCTCTGAAATTCAAGCCAATGCCAGGTGGCCTGGACACACGGGACTGAAACTTACTGAGGAGGGAGAGGTGCTGTCTGTCTTCTGGCCTTTGATCTCAGAGGTGGCCCTTAGGACCTGCCCTCTTGTATGTTCCTGAAGAAGAAGACACAAGATGCCCTACCTCTCAGTGTAGGGTGGTTGACAACAGTGCTTGCTGTGCTCTTCAAGTTTGGAGCAACTTTCACTGTAGCTGGTAAGACCAAGATTTGCCAAGTGCCTTGAGGCGCTTTGCTACAAGCGTGAACACATCATGATACTGCTGTGTGGTATGTACTGTCTCCACAGTCTAATGCTGTCAGGCTATATCCCTGTAACTCTTCTTATGCTGATTTAGCTGTGGTTTGTGGTTACGCCCAGCTGACAGGTGTATGTGATTCATGTTGGGGTTTTTTATATAGGTCTGAAAGCTGTGCAGACAGCATAACTGGATAGCAATACAAAGTTCTCTAACTCAGCTGTTGACGTTGTAAATATGCTCTTTCTGTTTTCCTTTAGCATTAAGATTAAAATAATACATAATTGCATTGGCCTTCAAAAGCATAAGTTGTTTTTCAAGGAATCATTTTCAGGTAAGATATAAGTACTTCATGTTTGACTGATTTCTCATGTAAATATATACTGCCTCCCCCCAAACACCACTGTATTGAAACCTGGTCTCCTTAGTGCTGGTATAAGTGCACTAGTTGTTCAGCAGCACCAGTTGATAAGGTTTGAATTTAACATTGAAGTCTTGTAGCTGCAGGCTGCATTTCTGCCCTACAGAAGTTTCAGCCAGAATTCTGTTGTTTGAAAGGGAAAATGCCATTTTAAGTTGGGTTTGATTTGGGGTTTTTTTTGGGCTCCAGGCATACCTGGAATGTCTTACACAATGTCTAGCAAAGTTTAGGTCTAGGAAACTTGGAGATTTAAGTGTACTAATGTGTCATGGAAATACTTCTCTTGAATGAGACATAAGATTCCTCTTCCAAGGCAGTAGTCTGATGCCAGTGTGGTGGTGCTCTCTCCACAGGGTGTCTTCAATATGTTGACGAGAAAATATTTTGGACATCTCAGCACTGCCTCATTTGACAAGTGAAAAATACCTCTTCAAGTATCTCCTTCTGCACCCTAATAGACTGCCAGGATGTTTCCAGCCTTGGTGCAAAGGGGCCATCAGGCTTCCATCTGTGTTTTATACAATCACATGCTTCAAAAATGATGATAGTGCAAGAGAAGAAGTAGTGCACTGAAAAGAATCATCTTAATGTGGCACTTTTTCAGATTTAATCAGGAGTAAAGAAGCGGTTTTGTTTAGCTCTGGAGGTATGTTAGTACATAATGCTGCGTAAACAGAGCATCACCTTTTAAAAGATGAAAGGTTTTGCTTCTTGCTAAAAAGATTTCAGGAACAGCCGTTGATGCCTTAAGAGGCCTCCGAGACACAGAGACTAGACAGGAGTAAGGGAATAAAAGTAGTAGGTATTTATTTGAAAGGCCTTCAGAGGTACCCCTGGGGAGCCAGAGGCTGTTGCCAAGATGGACCCCAAGGTGGATGACAGGTCACGAGTTCGTCACACTTTTACAGGTTTGGTTCATTTGCATAGCAGGGTTAATTCTCCAATTAAAGCTTCAGTTTAATGATGTAATTCCCCTCAGCTTACCCCTCCCCTTTAGAGGCTCTTTGGTTTATACTTTTTGGCCTAGGACAGTCTTGGTGTCCTTGGAGAGTAGGCCCAGGGAGGCTTTGTTATGTCTGCCTAGCATGAGAGAGCAGAAATTAACAGGCTACAAGAAACTTCAGAGTTACGAAAAATATAGAAGTTAAAACCTAAGGCATTACCGTCAGGAGTGAGCATAGTTCAGTTAACTAAGTAATTGTGTTTTGTGAACTTCTCACTGGGCTTGTCTTCCATTTGGCAGGCAGCGGCCTGAGACAGGATGGTGGCAGCCAAGGGGCCCCCTCCAACCTTGCATTCTGAGGAAAGCTGATGCTGGAATGGGCTGAAAATGGGCCCAGGGCTCCAAGCAACTCCATGTTACAGTAGTCAGTCTGTGCCTCTCATCCAACTGGCTTCACTGCTGAAGCAGGAGCTTCCTGTCACATCTGACACCACACAGGTGTGATGGACATGGGGGGCTTAGCCTCCAGGGAGCTGCAGTGTGAGCTGCCCAGGTGCCTGCAAGGGCTTCTGCTCTGTGGAGCAGGGAGTTGGACACAGGTTTCCATGCTGCTGATGTTCTGGAAGAGGACAACCCCCACATCCTCAGCTTTAAGGTGTTTCCCTTGCACTGTTGTAGCCAGTTAATCTCCAGGTAAATTTTTAATCTCACAAGAGGATTAAAAATTTCCTGATTGTCTCAAGAGTTTTTATGATGAATATTAATTGGGTGGAATGTTTGAGCTGTGCCTTACTTATTATGCAGAAAAACTCCATCATTTCAGCATGCAAGATGGAGCAGGAATTTCTTCCAAGTTTAGCTATTCAAAATCAAGCCTTGCCTAACAAAAGCTGAGTTTATTATGCTTAGCCTGAGTCACAAGGGTTTGTGTTAAGTTCCTTACAGTTCTTGTTCATAGTTGAAAGTTTTAATTAAATTGTCATAAAACTCGTAAGAGCATCGGGGACTTAATATTAAGTTAATTTTAAGAAATTCAGTTTTATACTGTATCATGGAAGGGACACTGCTTTAGAAATAAGAGTTGACAACTGGCATTAGTCTTTAGACAGATCACTTCTTACGCAGATGAATTCATTAGGAAAACCATGAAATGTCATTGTATTTTTCTCCAGTGCTCCATCTGAAGATGTCTTCAGCTGTTGATTTTTATTGTTGTTCTTCATTAACCAAATTTAAAAGTGTGTGGGAAGATGGTTTTAATTGTAGATATACAAGTGTAGTTTTGTTCTGTTCTGCAGCACTTGTAGGATACATCAAGAGAGCGATTCTGATAAACAACTGAAGTTTGCCTAGTGTGCTTGTGTTTATGGATGTCTTGCTCAATATATATCCTGTGTTGGGAGTTCTGTGTGGGGACATGTCTAAGAGACAAGGACATTGGAGATGCAAGTGGAGGGTGGGAATCATTCTGTTTTAGGACAATAAGATTGCATTAGGAACTCCTACATTATTTTGCTGGGTAGGTTTGTGCATAGTTTTGAGACTTAAAAATTGAGACCAGAGCTGACTGAAAGTCAGACAGCAATTGCTGGAGCTAAACCTCTGCCCTTGGAAGGACAGACAGCACAGCTCAACTACAAACAACTGCACCTGCTGCTCCTGCAGCGCTGGCTCACAGCTTGGACTGACCAACGTCAAGTCAAGATAAAATATGCAGAGATTTGTAGCTCAACCATTACATGCAAACCTGACATGAAGCCTTTCTTGTTAACGTCACTGAAGGCTCTGGGGTATCTGCTGTGCCACTGATGTCATGCACAGAGAAAATCCTTTAAATCTGTCTTCCCACTGCATCCTTCTGCTTCCAAACCTGTACAGGACAGCAGTATGAGTAACAGTGCTCAGGAGTAACTGGCCATGAAATGGCAACTAGTTGAACTTTCCTGTTCCATGTTTTGATCTGCCATACATCATGTGTTGCTACCTTTGATTTAACATTTCCCTTTGCAAGCACTCTGTCTGAGCAGCAAGGGGTAAAGATCAGGTGAGCCAATATGTTAAAATTGAAGGCGTTTTGTTTCCTAACTGATTTTAATAAAAATGGGAAACTTGGCACAAGAATGTTTTCTAGATGAAAGATTTTTTTCTAAAGAAAAAACTCCTTTGGGCCATGCACACTGCTTTTTAATTTTTGTCATCTTTGCATGAAGAATACTATGAATTTTGTAGCAAGCCACCTGAAATAAAAGACATTTTGGCTTTGCCAGTTTGGGTACTCCAAAACAGACTTGTGAGCATCTGATAAGGGTTGCTCTTGCACTGTTTTTTTACACCTTGAATCTCTCTGGGGAGGGTCTAATTCCCAAACTAAAATCCCCAAGATGATGATATCCTTTCTAACAAAATTCCTGTCTGGCTGATTTGGTGTAGGGCTGGAGCCACCAGGCTCTCCTTTTTGCCCTAGCTGTAGTGGCCAGCAGCCAGCCTGGGTGAGAGCATTGCACTTGTGCTAGGATTTGTTCCAGACAACATTCTCAGGTCTTTCAGAAGCAATCCTGCTTCAGACCTGCAGCAGTTTGGACAAGCAGTGTTATCATCCAAGGCAGTTTTCTTGCTAGCTTTGATTTTGGAGGAGAGAGGATTTCTTGTGTGGTTTAGGCCCTAGGAAAGGTTTCCTGGGTTTGAGACTTTATTTCTGGGACCACCCCCATCCTCTGTTGCCACCTTCAGAGGATGGGTTTAGTCCCTTCTTTCTCTTTGGTGCTCTTGGCTGCTTCTGCAGGACAAGGGCTGGCCTGGAGCCAGCACTTTTGGACACCATGTCCTGCTGCAGCCCAGCAGTGACACTGGGGGCAGCTGGCGGCAGTGATTTGCCTGCTGCTTCCAAGCCTCATTGCTGCAGGGCTGTGGGTGGTAAAAATGGGCTCTTTCAGCAGTTTCTTCCTGGCATCTGCAAGGTGGAAGCCTCCAGCAGCCATACTCTGCTGTTTTTTACCTTTCTCCTGGGAATCTTGGATCCTGAGGATGATTGCAGCCTCGGGGGTCTCCTAGTGACTGATGGCAGCATCAGTCGGTCTCATCACCTCCTGGGTTTGCTCTGAAATTTTCCTTTCACCCTTCCCAAGTAAGAGTGAAGCTGTGTAGGACTAAACCCCCATATGGAGTAGGCAGCTCTGCTGTGCTGCACAACAGGTCTGCTCTCAGCACTGGCAGGCAGTGGCTGGGGAGGGGGAACATGCCCTGCTGAAGTCATTCCTGTCACCCATCAGTCTGGCTTGGGCCCCTTCTGGCCATCAAACTAAGTGTAAAGCAGTTTAGAAAGCTCTGCAGGGGCTCCCCTCTCTCCTTTCTCTCTCTGGCTCCAGATTGCAGCACCCCTTCTGTACCAGCCTCCCTCCCCCTGTGGCAGGAAGCTGAGCAGCTTGGGGTGTCTCCCTTGCCCAGCATGTCTGTCACCCCTGCTCTTGGCTGTGGGTTTGAACTGCCAGCAGCTGCCCCCAAGTGCTGCATGGCTCTTTTCTTGCTCCTTCCTCACTGCACTCATCCTTCTTTGGCTGCCAGTGCTCACAGCTGGTGCAGTCAGGTTATGGCAACGACAGTGTCAGCCTTGAAGCCCTGAATTGAAAGTGTTTCTCCTTGGGGCAGCTCATCTGTCAATCTACCTTGAGCCAAGAGCCTTCCCTGTGCTGTCAGTGCTCAGGTTGAACTATGCACAGAGAAGCCTGGCTGTGGCTGACCGGATAAATGAGCTGTGGTGGTAATTGATGTGTTTGGAAAGGCATGAGGTGCTTTTCTAGAACAGCTCTGCAGCTTTGTGCTGCTAGAAATAAGCTTTTTTCCTGACATTGATGCAAGTGTGGTCAGAGGCAGCTGTTACTGCAAAGAGATGAGGCATTGGGTTTCAATAGTCAGAACTTAAAAATCCCACCTCTGGATTATTTCCTTCACTGAGAGTACCTAAAGCTGTTGCTGTAAGAGAGGCTTTCCTGGGCCAAGCATTGGACCTGTGAACAAGCAGCCTGAGGACTTAATTTAAACAGCCTAAATCTACGAGTAATCTGAAAACAGTGGGAATCCCACTGCAGGAAGTTGGATTAATTATCTGCACTATTATGCAAGTAAAGTATTTGTACTTTGATGAGGAACTGGCAATTGGTTCTCCTAAAAAGAGTAGATCTTTACAGCACAGTTGATTTGAGTCATCAGCCCTGGAGACAGGCTACACAATAAAATCTTTTTGTGCTTCTCTGTCTCCTTCTCTGAAAAGGCAGGTAGTGCCTGTGGGCTCTTGCTATGCTACTCACCTAAAGGGGCTGCTCAGGTGTGACTGCTGTGGGGTGGCTCCCCTTCCAGGGCAATGAGAGAATATAACTGTTGACAATAAGAACAGAATGGTTTGGGGGTTTTTCCTTGTCAGGAGACTAAAGAAACAATGTATTAAAACAGACAAAAAGCTAAGAAATTAATAGCTATTCGTCAAGCTGCCCATTGCTCTAGAATACAGCTGTGCTTTCCTGATTTTCTGTGTTAGTATTCTTCAGTTGCCCTCTTACAGAAAGGTTGGTACCAGCCACCACAAATGCTAAGGAAAGAAAAATGAAATAGCATCCGTTAGTAAATTCCTTCTATGTTTCTGCACTTCTGGTTTTAGTACTCTACCCCAACTTACCTGTACAAATAAGACAGGTCTCTGTTAGAACTGGATAGTGTCCTCCTCAGCCTCTTGGGAAGACAGCCCATGGAAGCTGAGCCATTTGCACTGCAACTTGCACACTCCCTGCAGGAGCCCAGGTGATGTCCCAGCTTCTGATGAAGGAAGTCTGTGAGACCTGCTGTTGCTTCTGGAGTAAAGCTAATGTTTGTGTTCATCCTTAAATAACGGCTTAAAGAATGCAAGCCTTTCCTGCTCCCTCCGCTCCTAGGATGTGGAATGGGGAGGATTGCGAAAACAGAATAGCAGAACTGTATTTGCCACAGTGAAGCTGCAAGGGCAGTTGGCAGCAGCAAGCCTCAGCCCTTGAGGGTGAGCTGGAAATGATTGTAAAATCTGAATTTCAGAAACAAAAGGCCTGACCATTTTCAGCCCTAGAGCTTGTTCCTCAGGGCTTGTGTTCTTCCCTCCTCAAACACCCTTCTCATGCTCTGGACTGTGGATGGGGCTTGGGAGGAGAGGGGAGTCCCAGACTGACGGCTTTCCTCAGGAAAGCTGCCACAACTGCAGCCTTGCGCTTTAACCACCTGTATAGTTGCCAGATCCATTTAGTTCATAATTTGTTTTGCTCTCAGGGATACATGAGGGGTTTCTGCAAACGCTGAATTATGTAGACAAGGGTTTGATTCTTTCTGTTTGTTCCAGGTTGGAAACATTACTAGAACAGCTGAGGGACCTCGAAGTCAAGTGCAGATGCTGTCATCTTGCAAATCTTGAGGGTGAAGAGCAGCTCTCCTTTAGTCTGCCTGTGTCACCTCGCTGGACAACCTGGCCTCGGTTTGGCCTGTGAATGTCTCATCCTTGGTATCAGCAGTGATGCAAACACGAGTGTGTCTTCCAAAGCCGGCAACACACGGACCAGCTCAGAGAAAGCACTAATGCTTTTGTGGGGGAAAAGGACAATGAGCAGTTTGGATTTTAATGTAAAGTAGAGCCCTCTTATTGTACATTAATAAATATTTGGCAGGAATGAAACTCTAAAGCTGATGCCTTGGAGAAAAGAGTTAAAAAGCATAATTGTACCTTCCCTGGGCTGTTTCTGAAGAAAGTGCACTGTCAAGCAAACCCCAACCCTTGGCTGTACAAATACATCAGCTGTTTTGCTGTCACTGCTACTTCTGAAGTCCAGTTAATTGAATTTTCTAGGGTAGTTTTCTGCTGTAAAAACTGTAAAGTAGAATAATAGTAGGGAATGAGGGTAAAAGGATGGGGTGCTACTACTGAGAGCACTTCAGAGAGGAGCAAGGCTGAAATCATTTGCTGTCAAGAGTACCGGGTTCATAGCTTGAGAGCCTTTCCCTGGAAAAGCCCACTCTGAACAGGAGCTGGAGCCTGTTGTGCCACTCCACCACCTTTCCTCTCCTTTTGTATGTGGAGCAGATGTTCAGACATCTCAGACTTTGCCCATCTGGTGTCTCACTCTGCACAGGCAGTTTGGAGCAGCAGTACCAGCCCATGGCTACCCACTTAGGCCCATGTGAAGTGAGTGCTGTGGCCATTAAACCTATTTCTAAATACAAGGCCTATGTTCAAATGCTCTGTAAGCACTGCCCTGTTCCGTGCTTTCTCTTGGGGCAGGGTTGAAGGACAAGTCCAGCCCAGTCTGTGCCAGGCAATTTTTGGTAGGTGACCTGTGTGCAAGTAGCAGAAAGCTGCACGCAATTCTGCTAGACAAGACACTGTCCCTGCTGTGCCACCCTGCCTGGAGCTGGGAAGGGAAAGACAGGAGACAGGTGGCAGCAGCATGAAGAGCCTGGCAGGCTCTGCGCCCCATGGGACCTGGCACCCCTTGGGCAGTGGGATAATGGTCAGGCTCTTGTGCCTGTGTGGTATCTGCAAACAGGGATGGTGTCAAAAGTGGGCCCACGACCAAAGCTGTGTGCCAGCTGCCCTGCAGTGAGGGGAGACCACCATTCCCACTTGGTTTTCTGTCACTTCAGATCTCTGTTCCAGCTAACGATTTTCCGGGCCGTGTAATGTTGACATGATCAAAGTCTGTCATGAAACACTAAAATCTAGAGGGATATGGATAAGAGAAAACACAGAGGTGCTTGAACAGTACTCAAAGTATTTTAATGTACATGTTGTAGCCACATTAAAGAAGAGGAAAAAACATCTTACAGAGATGAAAGACGTCAAAGGATGTGATTTCATCATGCCAGAAGCTGTATGTTTCAAAGTGACTGAAGCCAATAGCATCAAAATGCTCTTTTTCTGGCATATGAAAACCAGATCAAGAGGCATGGAAAGGGAAGAGCAAACATGTATTTAACTGATAGATTAGGCTGTTCTGATCCATCAGGTAAAGAAGCAGTCCTGTGTTTGTAGGGTTTTTAAACAGGTATAAATTCGGTATAGAGTACTTTGAACAGTTTTACTCACCCTAGTGGACTGGAACAGCTGTGCTGTGTTGGGTAGACAGGTATTTACAGAGAACGATGACTGATGGAGAACATGTTGATATGCACAAAACCCCTACCAGATACCAGGTGGGTTTGAGTCACACAACAGTGAATGTCAGCCAAGGCGAGTGCAGTACCCACCTCTGTCACGAGGTGAAAGCTGCAAGTTGAGCAGCCTGTGACGGCACCATCGGTGCTCACAGGGGCACCCTGCAATAAGCCCAGCTCCACCTCAGCCCTGCCTGCCTCTGGGCGGGACCAAGGGCACTACACCCCTGCCAAAACCAGCCTCTCGCAGTTCCCCCATTTCTCTCAAGCCCTTAAAGAAAATAAGGACAAGATTCAGCTGATGGAGTATGGAGTAGCAGAGTGCCACTGGCCACATACAGATCTTGGCTACTTTCCAAACCACTTGTTACCATCAGTGGATATTTTGGTAACAGCAGTAAAGCCCAATTTAGGGAAGATCTGTAAGTGTAGTTGGCTTCTAGGCTAACAGTAACAGGAGTTTAGACATGGGCCATGTGTGGACTTTACTACCCAGTGGTCGCTTTGCCAGTGCTGTTGGCAAAGCCCCATTCCTTAATCACTGACAGATTTGTCTCCCTCATCAGGCTCAGAAATGTCAATAGAAGGGGAGAGCTGCTTGCCTAGCGACAAGGGCTTACTCTGAGCAGTAGTACTCAGTTTAGCAAAACTGTCTCTTTTCATTCCACTACCACCCAGTTACACCACCCTCTTCTCAGTGAGTTTCTCACCAATTTTCCAACAGGCCATCAATCCCAGATACTGTTGTAAGGGCTGAAAACAAAAGTCAGAGCACTGCCCTTAGTAATACCTAATGCCACTGGAGGATCCCATGCCGTACATGCTGAACAGCCTCTGCTACTCCATACTTTTCAAAAGCCAGTGAGATACAGGAGGATGAAAGTAACATAGGGAAAGTTGCATGACAGCAAAATACTGTACAGCAAAAAATGAAAGCTAGTATCTTCTGCATTCTCCCTAACTAATGGAAACATGGTAATGTGACAACTATTTTGGAGAAAAGATGGCAGTAAACAGCAAAGGGAGATGGAGTAGACATGCTTAGAAGAAATGAAAAGGAAGAAAACAAAGGCCTAAGTGAGTGGAATGACTTTGCAACACAGGGCTTGTTCTCCCTGCCTTTCAGCAACCCTGTTGTGGGAGCAAGCTGCCTGACAGGCAAGGAAAGCCTGCCCTGCTGGGCCATGGGATTTCTCAGTAGCCTCCCTCAGGGACTGCCCACTTGCCAGGGAGTTCACTCAGCACCCTACATATGGGAGCTGCATGCACCAGGGCCCTCTTTTCCCAGCTTCGGTGAAGCCATATTGCCCCAGACACTTTCCACCAGCAGGCTTTAGAGGACTCCTTTCCAAGTGTGGGTTTTACCAGTGGGGATGGAACTGGGCTAAAAAAAGCAGAAGGGAGGATCCCCCCTCTGTCCCCTTGTGAAGCAGTTGCAGACCAGCAAAGGCTGTCACAGACCCTGCCAGAAGGGACATGAATAAGCACTGCTACTCTGTCAGCATGGTCCTTTGTGCAGAGCCCAGCTCATTAGAGAGAATCAGACTAAAGCATCTGGATGTACGGCTATTCCGTACACGTGCAGGGTGCACTGCAAGAACCAGGTACCTGACACTGCTTAGCTGTCGTCCAACTGTTTGCACAGACTGTGAAAGAACAAAGATTTTGAGAAACCCAGACATACATCCATGTATTTAATCAGCTACTAAAGTAGCAAGTTAGAGCAGGGTACCCTATAAATATTTTTTAAGCTCTCAAAAAGAAAAGAAATTAATCCCTTCAAGTACAATGCCTTCTTAACGCATGATGCGCAGGAAGAGACAATGTGTCAAGACCCACAGGTACCAAACAAAACAGACATTCTGAGCATGACTTGTAAGAAACCCACTCTCAGTACAAAAAAGTACCCAAGTGCCAGACCAAATCTCCCCCAAGAAGAAAGTGACAGTGTTCTATTTACAAGAAAATACTGCTTCAGTTAAAAATGCTAAAAACCATTCTCTTGAGTTCATATAAAAATAATTATGTCTATGTATGCACACACATATTTACATACATTTATGGCTTTCAGTGCTTCAACTTTCTCCAATAAATGAGGAAATATAAATACTCCATTACTGCTTTTTCTCCTCCTCAGGTTTTTCAGCCTCTGCTTCTGCAATTGATAAGCTGCCACTACCATATTTTTTCACTCGGGTTTCTACTCTGGCAAGTCTCTGTTTCACCTTTTGTTGAGCTGAGGAGTATTCTGCCAAGAGCCTCGCAAACCTAGTCTGCAGCGTATCCAGAGCTACTTCAAGTCGTCCTATTTTTTCTTCCAAGTCTTTTGGGTCAGCTCCCGCTTTTGCTGCCTCCTCATCTATTAAATTGTCTTTCATTAGAATTTGACGTCCTTTCTCTTCCAGAGCCTTTTTGGCTTCTGGATATTCTGTGAGAGCTTCCATTAAATCATCCTTAGACAAGCAGAACAAATCAGAATAACCAATACTCCTAATGTTGGCTGTCCTCCTGTTGCCAGATTTGCTACCTTTGATGTTTAGGATGCTGATTTCACCAAAGTAGCTGCCATCACTTAGGACTACAAATTGGGTTATGCCATCATCCGCCACCACAGCCAATTTCCCCTCTTTGATAATGTACATTTCTCTTCCAATATCTCCTTTTTTGCAAATGTAGTCCCCAGGACTGAAGACTGTAGGTTTCAGTTTCAGCACCAGCTCAATGAGAAGTCCAGCTTCACAATCCTGGAATATACGCACTTTCCTCAGTGTGTCCAAATGGACATTGATGGCAATTTCAGCTTTCAACTTGTCAGGCAGATTTTTGAGAACTTCCTTCTCATCCACTGTTTTCTTGTTGGTCCAGAGGTAATCAAACCACTTAATAACCCTGGCTTCCAAATCCTTAGTCACTTTTCGGAATTGCATGTACTGTTTAATGGAATCCACTTTGGCCTGGAACTCTGCCCTGGAAGCATTCATGTTGGAAATCATAGAGCCGACATTACCGACAATGGTAGCAAAGATGAGCACGCCCACCAGGAAGTCGATGACCACAAAGAGATACTCCTCATCTTTCACGGGGGGCGGTGTTTCTCCGATGGTTGTCAGCGTGAGGGTCGACCAGTACAGGCTGTAAATGTACTTCCTGGACAGGCGCGCGTACTCCGGAACAGACACGTTGGGATACACCCAGGAGTCGGTTCCAAACCCGATCACCTTCGATATTGCAAAGTATATACACGCGTTCCAATGGATGATGATAAGAATGTATAACACGAGATTGCCGATACGGAACATGTTCGGATAATTTGTCCTGGTCTCAGTACGGTCAAAAAACTCGAAGAGCCGAGCGATCCTCAGCAAGCGGTTAAATCGGAGCTCAGGGTAGTTCAAACCAAGCTTGACATATGCCAGGTCCGTTGGCACAAGAGACAGCACGTCCAGTTTGAACTGCATAGTGCTGGTATAATGTTCTCGTAATTTCTTCTCGTCCTTAACTAGCAAGCCTTGTTCAAGGAAGCCTTCGGAGAATTAAAAGGATTTTACTTGTTAGAATAAAAATACCATCAGCAGTAGTGAGTGACTTACATTTCAGACCTGAGCATGTTAAAATTTGTACTGTTATGCCTACAGACATTGATACACTATGAGGTCATTTAATTGCATATTTAAATATTTCAATCAAGTTTCAAAGCTGATATATAATGATTAAGAACAATGACTCTATTATCACCGCAGTGCTCTCTGAGGCTTTCCACTCTATTCTGGGACAGCTGTATCTTTTTCTTGTATCTTTGCAAAAAAAAAAAAGAGTCTAATTTTTCATGAAGCAATGGCCTGAGTCATAACTAAAGTTAAGCAAGTATTAAGCAATTGCATATAAAATAGGAGTGGAGTATTTTTAAATCAATACCAAGTAGGTATAATGGATTGTTGGAAACTTTTTCCAAACAATATAGATATCCTTGAAATAAAGAAATACAGTTACCTCCCTCCCTAAATCATGTTTTTCCTCTTGCGTCCAATGTTAAAACTGACAGGATTTTCCTTGGTTTGCACTTTTTTGTGTTTCTAGTGAGAGAGCTACTAAGCGGAATTTCACACATCAATATTTCTTCATTACAAAGACTTTGAAAAGTATTAGATTAAAAAAATTTACGAGTAGATATAAACTGCAGTAAGAAACCTTTACTGCAGACAGTACAGCCACAGTGCTCTTTTGTGCCTCTGAGAGCATTAAAAATGTTCCACAAGGAACAGTCTATGCACTGCAATATACTTGCTGCAATTGCAAGTGGAGATAGCCAACTGTTGGCCAACCGGGCCACTCAGGAGAAAAAGTCCACTGAGAAAAAACCAAAGCATTCCCAGTATATCCAGGATTATCACATTTGATTAATCCCTTAGCAATCTAAAGTTTTCTCAGGGAAGTATCTGCATTTCTTTGTGCCCGACACAGCACGTCTGTATTTCTGGAATGTGTGGTATATCTGTAGATGCCTCATCTATTTGTGTGTATCTGGCTTTGGATCTGCAAACTGATGGCAACTACAAATGGAAGTAGCTCCCGTGCTATGCATGTGTTGCCTCCCAGAAAACTGCTGAAAAAGCTGGTCAAATATGCCCTTTAGTTATACAACTAAACAGAAAAGCTGGCTAGCCTGATGAATTTCTGATACACAATTATGCAAATTAACGTTGAAAACACCTTCCTCCTGAAGGGAGATAAAATCTCTCTGTTTTTTGTTCCCTTATGGAACTAAAGTCTTTTAGTAAAATCTTTTGAAAGCATTAGAATACAGGCTATGCTAAACACTACCAGCTGCTGACACATGAATCTTTTCTGTTTCACAGTGTACAGTCACCAAATAGGTGAAATGCAGTCCAACTGGCCCTGCAGCTAGACAGAAAAGCACCATGGAGAAGCTGATGATCAGAGTAGTTGTGGGGCTACCCAGATCTCAGTTCAAAGGCAGATCCTGCCCTCAGACAGCAGGAAGCCACACTCTTCCCCAAAGGCTTCCAGGGCAGATGGACCTTGCAGGTTCACAGGAAAAGGCAGCAGGCAAAGGCAGAGCCAGGAGGGACTGTTAAGAGAGTTGACAAAGATTTTGCCACCTAAAAGAAGCAACTTCTTTCTTGGAGTGCCTGGAACTGCAGCAGACACCTGCACTGATGCATTCGGGAGATGCATCCAGCAATTCTGCAGTTGCAAGCCAGGCAGCAAATTCAAATTCCAGCCAGGCTTTAACAGCCATATAATCATTATCAGGACAACTCATGGAAATTTGTAATTTGCCTTGCCTGGACATGCCTAATTTCTGCTCTGTTCTTTCCCATTACAGTAACAGATACAACTGCAGAAGCTAAATTTAGTTGGCACATTTGACATTTTAACTACACAAAGAAGATTAAGCCCTCCCATCCTGCCCCAAATACAGCAGTCTTGTGATTTAGGCTGGTACCTGAAACTGACTTTCCTATTGAAAAAGATACTTGCTAAGTTTAAGAATTTGGCTTGCCATGACTTGTGTGCTTCCCACATGACAGCATTTTTAGCCCGTCTTGTAATTATGTTTACAACTCGTCACAGGCCATAATTAATATCAAGCTGTTAGTATGACTTTAAATAAATAAATAGATAAAATTGGCAAGATGTTAAAATGAAAGATTTATAATTACTCTCATTTTTTTAATGATCAGTGTTGTTTTGGACCCTTTCAAGGGACGTTTTGAGGCTGTGTCTGTACCAGTGACGAGAATGAGACAGGAAATGTTTTCTGGCCCAAGACTAGCTACCACGACAGCTTCTATTCACATGTAAGTTCTTCCAGGCCCCTCCAAAAACACCACCATGAACAACACCCAACCTCCGCTGTCTTCCTAGCTGTGCCCAGACACCAGGTGTTCACTGGCATGGACCAAAGTGCAAGCACCAAAGTGCATCAAGGACTATTCAGCAACTTGGTGATATGGTTCATTGTATGTCATTACTTAGGCCTATATTACAACCTTGTTCAGTTTAAAACAGATAGCACTTTAGGGTTAGAATCTCAGCCTGCCTGGATTACAGAAACAGGGGCAAGAAGTTGAAAAGAACCACTTCACGCGTAGCATGGCATAGCCCTCACAGATCCTCTGGGTTCACACTTCCTCCAGGAAGGCAGGACCTAAGCAGAGGTTCCCAGGTTAAACCTATCCCATCACCAGGCAGTGGGAAACCCAGCCAGGACCTTGTAGAGGCTGCAAGAAGCACAGCTGGTGGCAGAGGGGCTGCACTGCCTGTTCCCAGTGTAGGACCTGAACAGACTGAAGTCTGAGACAGGTGCCAGGTCTTGCACTTGACCAACTCAATAACCACTTCTGACCAGGATGCTGCACAGCTTGGTTAAGAAAACAGCACTTGTGAGGTGCAGTTGGTTTCCTGCCCCAAGTGCCCTATTGTCCCTTCCCCACACAGCCTGTTACAGTGGCTATTCACTCAGTATCTGGCATGCCTGTTACTGACAGAACTGAATTTACAGACAAGTGAAGAGCAAGTGTTGGAATGTCCAGTCTTAAAAAAATCCAAACTGATCAGACATTTAATCTTCCCAAAGCCTCCAGTGTTGCGTTCTGACAGGATATTACAGTGGTCAGACCCCACAGGGGAATCTTTGTTTCCACCCTTTATATACAGGCAGCATTTGAAAACACTAAAATCCCAGAAGGACTCACCTGTTCTGAATCTGATGAGCATGTCAAGAAGATAGATAATATCAGATACATAATCCAAGAACAGCCACATTTTAATATGGTCCATTTGTAGCTCATCAAAGCAGGCTCTAAAGAAACAAAAGATTTAAAGAAAAAAAATTAGGCCAACTGCATAAGCAGAGTACTTGCATTATGTGTCCTAGCAGCATGTTAGTGCACATTTCTGGAACAGAAATATTACAGGCAGCATATCTCCATGCCCAGACATCTGCACACTGGAGCTATGTCCAAACAGACACCAGGATCTTTCAGAATTCAAAGGTGCTCTGGACAGGAATAAAACTCAAACACATATATGCCACACAAGTGCACTTATGGAGGATTACACATATCCCTACAATTAAAACTACACCAGATTTCACAGAATAAACATCTCCATGAAAATAATTCCCAAATAAAAGATTTTTTTCTCAGTGGCAAGCCATCCTCATCTCTCCCTACCATCTTACACAGTGTAAGGAAACCATTTCCACAGCCCCCCATCACTTTCACTAAAGCTGATTTCCACATTCTACCATGAAAAAAAATACTCGAGTTAAATCTTCGTGCCCTTCGAGCATCCAAAAGAGGCACTATATGAATTTAAGAGGCCCCACCACTGCCCACATTCCTCCCTTCTGTTGTCTCCTGGGTAATGAGAAGCCCTCGTTCCTGGCGCAGCGCTTAGGGAGACGGCTGCAGTGGCCAGGACACAGCTCAGCCGCCAGCCAGCAGGTGGCACACAAAGGCCACACCAGCGCTCATGAGGATGCTCAGGATGAGGTTGCAAGTTACATCCACCTGCTTTTAGACAAAAAGGGAAAAAAAAATAAACACTGGCACCTACTCCCAGTGGTACGCATAACATATATCCCAAGGGGTATATGAACTGTAAATCTTCTAGGTAAGTCACCCAAAAGATACTGCAGGGAGATAAGAGGGTGACTTACATAGGAAACATAGTGATTGAAATGCAAAATTGTTACTAACTAAAATCCGTACCTGCACACTAGCATACACCAGTTATAGAACACGGGTGCTGCAATTATGGTCAGCCAGTTGTAGTACAGATTGCTTGAAGGATCTATCACAAAGACCTCTTTTTTCTGCCTGAAAAGCAAAACATGCAGATTTACACTGAAAATGTAAGCAAGCAACCTGCTGAATCTCCCTATTCTTGAGACTGCTCATCTCATCATGAACTCACAGCTGCCTGAGAAGAGAAAGTATCCATGCAGGCAGTGCAGATGGGATACCAGGGAGCCCATCTGACAAGCTCTATTTCTTTGTTTGACCCAACTTCGGAAAAAGTAAGAGTGGAAAGAGAAACACAGACATTCGTGTCTCCCAGGCTGAAACCCACAGCCTTGTGTTTTAAGCACCACAATGAAAAAAAAGTTAATTGTTAAATGTTTCTTATGATCACTCTGGTTAGAAGGTTACCTTTCATCGCTAGAGAAAGAGTCTTCCTTTGCAGGCTAATTTTTGATTTGTAGCAAATTCTATTATGGAAATGACTGCATAAGCACACATTTGAACAAGTAAAACACATGTATTCAAATACATGTCTGTAAAAGTAAAAATCTTTGTGTGCATATGCACATACAGTGTGTGTGACTAAAGCTGAAACATGTCTTAGTATGTAAAGGCAAATTTCACACATTCACAGTCCTGGCTCCTTAGGCCTCACAACAAGGAAGTGATGCTAAAGGAAGCATACAGGCCTGGAATGTAAAGACTTAAATAACAGCATGACTAATGGCAAAGAGTATGCTCAGAAGTGCCCACCTCCAGCATGAGAAAGGTTGATATGGAATAGAGAGCAATTGGGCATGTAATCAGAGGAAATATATATTAGTGGGTTTGAGGTCCACAGCTGCAAAATTATTTCAACAGTAAAAGTGTGATCTATGGACTGTATAATAGTGTGTAGAATGTGTGAGCAGGCAGTGGTTGAATACATATTTGTGTGACTTTTCCTAATCTCCAAGAATGTAAATATATTAAAACGAAATTATAATTTATTTCATATTTGTGTGTATTTCTGGCATTACCATTGCTGTCAGCTGAATGTCCAGGTGATGTGAGTAAAGGAAGCAGCTTTAATCTAAAAAGTTTGGGTTGGACTTGATGATCTTAGAGGTCTCTTCCAAACTGGTGATTCTGTGATTCTGTGAAGTATTTACTTTACCATCTTCACTACTGGTTTTAAACCATTTCTTCTAGAAAACTGGTCACCACCTCAAAACTGGTGATCATGAAATATGGTCTTTATATGTCAGAGTACACTACCTTGTAGACATTAAAACATTAATTTTCTTTGACAAAATTTTTCAAAACACTTTCGGCTACTGCAAAGCTCAGTCTTTCACTACAGAGTAATTAAAGCCAAACGAGAGTGCTTAGAACAAAGGCTTTCTAACTGGAAAAAAAAATTAAAAGCTTTGATTAATAAAGACCTTAAGATCAATCAGATTCCATTTGGAATGCCCCCAAGTCTATATAGCATGTGCCACCATATACATACATATAAACCTACAGTATGTTATTCTAACATACTCCTCAACTGTGAAGTCCACTCAAATACATTCTCTTTTTATCTGCCATCATTGTTACTTTCAATCACTGGAAATACAAATGGTACCATATTTTGGTCAGCTTTAGGGGAACAAAGCAAGAACAGGATCCATTTCTGTCAAAAGCATTCAAATTACCTCATTTTGTTGCAGAAATACACCATCCCCTAACCAAGAGAAGCAAATTTTAGTGATCACTAGCAATGAACTGCACCATATTAAGTAATTAAATATACTAGTCAGTGAAATAACTAAACTTACTAGCAAACCTTTAATTTTCTACATGTAAGATATTTCTACATGGTAACATGAGCCAGACTTTTGGTTCATCTGCTCTGAATCGTTATGGAAATTCTGGAACAATGAAAAGTCTGTGCAGCTCTGCAAAGCAGGCTGCTGTCCTAAAGTGTTCTCATAATTAAAGCGTGATCTTCAACTCAAAGTAACCAGAGGTAGCTCAATTCCCTTTTACTGACATAGGAAGCTGTTTCTGAAAGATCTAAACACAGGTCTTCAAGATGAAACAACTTTGCTGAGCAGTTGAAACCTTCCCAAAGGGGAAAATGTATTAAAGATTTGACAAGCTAAGAATCTGCAGTCTACAGAACAACAGTTGTAAAAGTGTTACAGTGAAATGCTATACCATGTTCTGCAGTGTAGGAGACGTGTTACAACCACACATACATTCTTTATACTTACTCTTCCTTTTTCTTATCATCTTTTTTGTCATCTTTTTTGTCATCTTTTTTGTCATCTTTCTTTTCCTCTTTCTTTTCCTCTTTCTTTTCCTCTTTTTTCTCCTCTTTAACCTCTTTCTTTTCTTCCTTTTTGCTGTGCAACATAATGCAAGGCTTAGCAATATTACCAATACTGAGTGGTTAAGGGGGAGGGTGGAGGTTTGGGAAACTAGACTAGACCCCAGACAGAGTAGGACAGGGATCCAACTGGAAAAGAGGGTTTACAGGCTGAGACCTCTCACTCTGACACCACCACACCATCACATCAGGTAACCAGCTGGCTGATTCTCTGCCTTAGTCACCCACACCTTCTTGACCTTTTCACACATCAGTGTACCAGGCTGATTTTAAGTAAATGCTTTCAGTTTGACTGACTCTTAAGAACCCAGGCATCTAAAAAGAAACCTATCAAAGGATGACAGAGTGTGAAATGGCTTAACAAACTGTCAACTTTCTTTGCACAGCCAAAACCCCACTGTGACTGTCTGAAGCTTTCATGGTAATTATACAAAATGAGGCTAAATCTCCTCTCATGCTTATTTAAAACCAGCAAAATTTTAATTAATTAATTGCCTCTGCATCTGACTTGCCCCATTCTTAGGTTTGTCTGAACAGAAGAGTCTTGTAATATGTTAGCTTATGCAGACAAGCCCACAAATACTTTTCAAACTTGCAGAAAGTTAATGTCTTTCTCAAGATTCTGTCAATACTTTATCTTAAAGCTAGATTTGTTACATGCCTTGGTCAAGAATCATGTAATGTGATGTGAAGAACCGTCCTCATTTACACGAGCAGAAAATCCATCATCTGAGATCTCCTTCTTTTTTATTTGAAATTTGTCTAGTCCTTGAAGCAGAAAGTGTCCCCCTTAGACAGAAAAGCCTAAGAGTGCTCCTCACACTACAGTGTATGTGGGTAACGAAACTCCCCACACATAATGCCTGGTTTGAATGAATGCCATGGATTCCTGCTCCCTTGGGAGCTTTGTGTTCTCCTCTGAACGGCCAAGACTGGGTCTGAGTCTCCCTTTGCACTGGTGTCAAGCATGGACAAATTAGTTTAATGACAGCAACATCCCACAGCAAGGACAGAATATGCAATAATGCTGCTTGCAGGACTTGTACTTTCCATGCACACTTGCTCACATTGCTCAGGCCAGAAAGGTCTGTGCTGTGAAGGGCAGTCACATCTAGGAATGTGCTTGTTACAGGGAGAAAGGAGGGCTCCAAAGGAGATGACAGCCACCAATTTTAAGATAGTAGCAGCTTTCACCAACCAGCAGTGAGCACCTGTTCCAGTTCTCACCCTTAGACATTTCCATAGTGATGCACCACCACAGTGTTCTTTGGAAAAGCCAAGACTCATTTGCTAAAAAATGCTGAGATCCTCCACTCTGCCACATCCGGGGAAATACCTACCAAGCTGACCAACACCACTGAAACCTTCAAAATTACACAGTGCAAGGGAGTAAAACTGGAGGGGAAAAGAACCTTTGGCTTGACTGATCTTCTATTTCTACATGCATCTCAAATCAAAGAAAGAGTTTTTCATTTGCCAAGGCTGATTTCCTACACAGCAGTGGGAACTGCTGCTCAAAAATTTATTTCTGTCACTGACTGCCCAGAACTTTAACACTTCATTTTCCAATCTGCCCCCAAAACTCCTCCCCGTTTAAAAAACATGTCAGGACTTCACTGCAGATTACTATGCACAGTTGCTGCTGTTAGCATTAACATAGCTCCTCAACACTTCAAATGCCTGGCATTCTTACCAGAAAGGCAGAGTTACGAGTAAACAGAATTTTCAAAGGGTAGGGCCACTGTATATTTGTGGCTCTTGGTATGCAGGGAGAAGTAGGCTGAGATTGAGAATCCATCAAAAAGTCTCAGTGGTGGTGAACTTTGAATATTTTGACAATTCCAGCTGCCTCCTATGATTAAGTTTTATTTTTTAAAAAGTGAAAAAACTTTATTTCACACAACATCTAACACCAATACTTTTTTTTTCTGGCCTGAGATCTCCTATAAACTCATCTGTCAACTACAGGTATCTTTCGTAAGTGAGGTTCTTCCATTTATGTTGCCTCTGTTCATCTTTCTGTTGTGGTAACTCCCAACTTGTCCCACTCCCATCTACTTGCAGTCTGGCAGTGGAAGTCACTCAGAGGAAATGGCTGGCCATAATCAAAGACTTGAAAGCACCATGTACAGTTCCCCAAGTCCTGGCACACTTAGGTCTTTAACATAATGAAAACTCCACATTTCTTTTTCTTTACCAGTGACACTGAATAAACTGGAATCCAGTAACTAACAAAACAGTTTGTGTCTGTTCTCTTTGATCCCAACACAGCAGCATCCATGCTGTGTTTCTAAGCCGTGTGCAGCTTTAGACTTAGAAAACTACTTCATCAGCCCTTACAAAAACACTGTCATAGTCTTTGAATGAGTCAAATATTTGCATTTCTCATCTGTCAAGTACTTTGCAAATCAAGTATGTTTCAGACTGTTTGGCAGGTAGACAGACAGGTCTTGTCTTCATTTAAAAATAATGAAACATTGAAAGGATGAAAGTTTTGCCCAAGGTACATGAGTCATTGTCAGAAACAAAGTAAGGCAGAAGTATTTCTGTCCTAATCAGTCCTTTGGGCTCTGTCTAGCAGGCTTGGCTCCAGGCTTACAGCATTTCTTTTACACCAGTCTAAATAAAAATCTGCACATTTCTGTCACTGTTCACTGCACACAGATTTTCCTTTTGAATAAAAGTTATTATGCAAACCAAACCAAAAAGTTGCTTTAGGAGCAGGAATATCTCTTGTTCAGCTATGTGCACAAAGGTTTTGCAGCATCATTTAAAAGGTACAATTTAAACTTGCCTATGATAGAATTACTTGGAGAAAAAAAACCCCAAGAGTTTTCTAGAAGTATCTCTGACACAATCAGAAGATGTACTGATTATTTTTAAATTTTTTGTTTTCATCTGGAAAGCAATGAAAAAAATTCCTATCATTATGCATGAGAACAGATCTGCTGCTGGATACTAAAGAGCAGATGTGTCTTCAGATAGCTGTGGTCTAAGACAAACAACAAACATTGGTGCTGGGTGAATTTAAATTGCAGGAGCTCTTCACATTGTTCCATAAATTTCTCTTTGGTGTAACACTGTGAAATAGCTTGTCAATGATATTAAATAGACTCAAAAGGACAACTTCTGTCAGAGCTTCTGTGGCAATACCAGCCTTATTATGGTGCCTGTCACTCACTCTAAAACAACAGTACCTGCTGAACTGAAACACACACTTTAAAAAGATGCACACATAAGTGGGTTTTGGTGCCCTCATCAGTATCCACTTCTCATTTGACAACCTGAAATTTTTGGGGCACTTGATTTGCAAAAAGGGACCACTGTGTTAAAAGAAGAAGACCATTATTAGATATTAATATATGAATCTCATTTAAAAACTGAAAAAATAATGCATCAATTGGCAATGCAGTAAAATCAGCCAGCTGAACTACAGAAAGTAGGGACTAAATGCTTAGTTAAATTCACTCCTTGAGAGGAAAGGGTAACTTCAGACAAAAAGAAGTTCACAGAGAGCACAAAGGATGCTTTTCATGCTAAGAAAACTAGATCTTTCTCTATAATAAAACTATATTCTTAGGATCTCTATAATAAAAATATATTCTTAGGAAAGGATTAGGAAGAACTAAGGAGTTTACACTACAAATGTTACTAGGCTGGATAGGGAAAAAGAGAAGCTGCTGGTAGTAGAAAGGTCTTTGGAAGTTAACAGTACTTACTCTTCATTGGTGTTGTTGCTAAAGTTGACATTGAACCTGGCTAAGGGCCAGTGACTGCAAGCAAGTTAAATAAAACACATTAAAGAGTGTAAAGACTGCTGGTATTTCACACACGTGTTTACCGACACAAAGACCGACTCACGAGCTTCTCACATACGCTCTGATAAGATTATCAAGGTCCCTTTTTACTGCTTTGATAAGCCCCTTTGCATAACTACTTCAAGGCACCAGTTCCTTTTTGCCATGTGCCTGGCATACACATTTGTGACCACATCTGATGTCTGAAGCCTGTCCTTAGGCGTATTAGTGCATGGCAAGACGCACCTCACTATTTTTAGCCCTGTACTCATTGGGCTACTATTTTAAGCTTTCCTCAATCCTTTCAAGTCTTCTTCACAGATGCAGTGTCAAGGCTTGTGGATAAGTAACGAGCATACCTACCACTGCTGCAGAATTAAGCCTTCATGATACA
This sequence comes from Corvus moneduloides, assembly GCF_009650955.1. NCBI lineage: Eukaryota > Metazoa > Chordata > Aves > Passeriformes > Corvidae > Corvus > Corvus moneduloides. The sequence continues at coordinate 90,539,352 of NC_045477.1, forward strand.
ACAACGGAGAGTTACTGTCAACCAGCAACAGCATACAACTGAGAAGGCTCTGAGAATGGATGCTCTTAAATTCACTTCAAATAGCCTTATACAGAGGTTTGTTGGCCCAGGATCAATGTAGTTCTCTCTAATTACTTCCCATCTGCAGTTGTTACTGATCCAGACACCTGAGAAATCAGGCAACAATCTGGCTAATTCAATAAAATGTGCTCTTGAGCTGAATTTCTAAGGAGTAGATCAAGTGATAATAATAAGGCTGTGCTGGACCACAACAAATCAAAGTAACCTGTACAATGCACAGACCTTCAACGGTTTTTGCTTTAATCTGAATTACTTGCTGAGATTTTTGAAATTAATTACTTGCTTACCTACCAATCTTTAATTATGCAAAAAAATATGGGACTCTCTGCTTCAAAGCCTAATGCCAAACAGAAAGTCAGCTTTTGTCTTAGGACTTCATTTTCCCATTTTAGCTGGAGTTAAATTTAAAACACTATATCAACCATTTATAAAGTAATAATAATTCATCAAATCAAAAACTGTAAACACATAAAGGCGTCTCTTTTGTTTTACAGGAAAAAAATTAAGACTAAGCCTGCCTTCCATACCAAAGACTGTGTATATGCTAGTAAGTGAAATCAGCATCCAAACGATTTTGTCATTTCTGCATCAGAAACTTTCTGTATTGTTATCAGATGGACTTATGAGTAAGTATAACAAAATAATGACACATTTTGCACAACTGCTTCTTTGAGTTTCCTAACACTTGCATATAATGCACATTAAGATTCTGAAAAAACAAAAGTAGAAACATCCTAGATTCTTGAAATAGAAATTGCATTCTCCCTCAGTCGAGAGCAGTTTAGCAACATCAAGTTGCGTATGATAAAATTCCAGTTCTGAGAAATCATTCTGCCTGAAGCAGCACGATCAAAATCCTTTACTTCATGATCTTGGTCACAGTGTGTTTGAGGGCGAAAGAGAAAGTCTGCTGAAAGTGCAGCACTTCAGTTAGTGAAGATTCCTGGGCAGCATTAGATACTCTGTTCATCTCCCATGCTAAGCTCCTTACCCTCTTCTTAAAATACAACTTACATCCTAATTACCAAGAAAACACCTTAACTTGAGTCATCTTCACTTAAAGTACAAACATGCCTTCTTACCTGTTTGCTCCCCCGGGCCGCTCACGGGCACCCAGAAAGGAGCGGATATTGCTTTGCCTGGTGGACACCTCTACGAGCTCCGGCCCTCTGATACGTTCTAGGAAAGAATCAGGCCTTTGGTCTTCATGGTGCAAGTGTCTCATGGCCCATGACCTTACAGATAAGACAAATCGTGACAGCCTGCATGGAACACACATACAAAATCAACTGAACCAGACAGGAACGTGAGATGCCTTAAAACATCCACACAAACACCAGCCCAGGAGTATTTTTCTCCACATCTCCACCTGTTACGAAATTAAATTTGATAGAGTAACTGTGTGAACCCAGTCACTTTCCACAATTTCACAGATCACTTTCTGCAGTGGATCAGAAAAATACCTCATGCAACAGTTCCCATTCTACTGTATCAGCTCTGCAAGAGCAACAGAATATTCTTGCTGAGTATGGGGCCTTTACATCTCAAAGTGAAGTCTATCAGATTCAGGTGTCTTAGATCCTTGAGAATTTCCATTCAAGAGCCATGTTATGCTACACTCATATTTAAATTGCTAGGCATTCATGTTTACATCAGAAACTTCTTTGTATATTCAGAGTATATATAACTGTAGCTACACACACATGTAATTCAAACTGTCCTGAGAAAGGGTAAAGGAAACTATAAACAAAGATTAAAATGCAAGTTCTCAGTATTAATTTATATATTCATGTGCTTTATTTTTACACAAAAGACACATCTATAATCTTTTTTTCATCTAAACTCAACTTCTTGCAGACTTTGTAATCTACATCTGGCAGTGTCATTATCCGACAAGCAAACAGGGAAATACTAGTTTATTCTCCACTACTCAAAAGGCTGAAGTGTAAACAATACTCTTTAACCCTAGTTTTAAAATAATTTTGTTCTTTGCTCTTTGAAAAACACGATGCTTAAACTGACTGTGATCTGTGCTGTGTCCAACAATGGTATCCGAAGGCAGAGCCCTGCAGACTCAGATGCAAAGTAGACACAATAAGGTTTTGAAGCTCCACTGGGACAGGTTTAAGTCCCAGTAAATTAAACAATTTAAGACAATGGTTGGCTTTAATTTTGCTGGCTAAGGCTCCAAATCCATTATAAACGTAACTGGATTCTAAAAACTGAGAGAAATTCTTGCACTCAAAACACAAGATCCCTCTTCTCCTCCCTTGCCAGAGCCATCTACCAAAATGGAACAATCATTATGTTTTATTTGATAGGAAACAAACATTGCATCAGCTATCAGCCAGAACCAAACACTTACCCATTTATTTTACAGTCGGCCTCACTTCATGCATTTCCCCAGCATTTAATGTATTTTCAGATACAATTATGTAAAAATAATTTATTTTTTTATATTTGACAAATTTGTTTGGGCTTATTCAGCCTCTCTCAGATTCAGAGATTTTTATTAGAAGTAAGTAAGTGATGAATCAAGGTCAAATGCAACTTCTGTTACTTCTTATAGACTTTCTTCAGCTAGACTCCATCCATTTTCTTGGAAAGCAACGGCTCTTGTTTCTTTGCCTCCAAATTGTGACCAGTCTCTTTCAGCAAATTGAACTTAATACTGGAAATTATATTAGTTAGTATGTTACCTTGCCATTGCTCCCCTGCCCGTGAAGGAGCTCGCCTGGGATTCAGGTACATGCCTTCCCTCCACAGAAACGACTCCCTGCAGTTCTGAGGGTGCATCCTCATACAGTGAATGGGTTCTGCAAAAACAAGTTGGTTTTTTAAGAATTCCACGCAGCCTTCACCAGACTTCCCCCCATCTGGTTCTCTCCACCACTGCATCAGGAAACAGTCCAGCAAATTGTCCTCTCCCTAGTAATACAGCATATATTTGATAACCATATTGCTAAGCCCATGTTCCTACTCTTCTGGAGCCATCCAGTACGAATTGAAGTCAGTAGAGGCTCTGCAAGACATTCTAGCAAGCTCAGAAGCTAAAGACTACTTATTAGCACTTACAAAAATCAGCATTTGAGAAAAATAGATGAAATTTTAGTCTCATCTTCCGGTAATGGCGTTCTGAAATTGACTTCACTGGAACCTGGACTTTATTAGGGTTCACTCCAGGTTTATTTTTATAGTACTCCTCGGTTTTCTCTGTGTTTTTGAGTCTTTAGTATTCACTTTTACAAGACTTTGTTACATCCATTAAGGATCACTTTTCTCCCCCTTTGTAATGCAAACAAGAACTCTCACATGAGTCTGTTAATCTGTGTTGCCAGGAAAACACTGACTAAAACGATACTTGCAGTATCTTCATAACAACTGGAAACAGCATTTTGAATACCCACAAGAGGATAATTAGCAGCTCAATTTTATGTGCACTCACAGCTCAGAAACTAACAGACTTGAAACTTCATTATTTCTACCCAAAGAACAACGCTAAAACAGATCCTGACGGTCCCAGGATTCTCAACTATTAGCTGTTTTCTACTTCTCCTCCAATAACAAAACACCAACAGATATAATTTAGTATTGAAAATCTTTTATAACCTAGTTTATGTTGCCAGTGCTGAGAATATTGTGGTTGCCAAAGTTAACGTCCTTTTATGGGACAGTGAACAAACTCATGGAACAGACACTCATTACAGACTGACAGATACATAAAGCCCACACTCAGCCCAAGAACTCTCTCGAGATGAATGCTGCGAGAACAGTACAGTTTGTCCACCCTTTTTTACTGTTTCCTGGAGAAACTGCCTACAGACCTGCTGGAGAAAGGATACTGGACTAGTCAGTCTTTCAGACTGCACTACTATGGCTGGTTTTAAGAACTTTTATTCCTGTTTACAGAATAATATACATTTTGTGAGATGTTAGCAATAAATTCTAATATTGTTAATGGCCACGACTAATTAGCATCTAAGTTCCCATTACAGCCAATGGCCATCTCAGAGCTTAAGTCAGCTGCTACAGAATAGGAGTCTGGTACCATTTGGAACATCTCACAATACTTTATTGGACCTCTCCAGGGCACATAGGTCTCTCCTCACATCCACCAGCACCAGCTAAACACTTCAAATACTCTATGGTATCTCAAATAGCATTAGCCACCTATTTTAGGCAACTAAATACCTCTCATAATCATGAGAGGTGAAGAAGCCTGCAGAGTTACTGAATTTCAGGGTAAGCTGAGCAGTTCCCCGCATGCTGCTGACCATCAGTACTGACTACATCCCCACTCAGGACAGCAGGAACATAGGCACCCACTCACATGAAGACACCGAAATCCAGATGTCTGCAGGGCACTGCTGAATCCTACTTCCAACCTTGAGATAGCCAACCTGTGTCTATAAGCCAATGGGCTGCCTCTCCTATTTGAGCTGTTTCTACACAGAGGCTGGGTTTTAAGAATGGAGTTTTGTTTGTTATTTTTTGGGTTTTTTGATTTTTTTTAACAAAATGAACCAACTTTATAACACACTACAGAGTAAGGATATGGGCACATGAATCACTGCAGCATAAATGAGCACAGCATTTTACAGATCAGTAGCAGCTTCCTGTTAACTGTTGCAGTGAATGCTTTTTCTTGGTAACGCCTCATTTCACAGCAGAAAAGTGCTAAAGCCCATCCCTAGCACTAAGCATAAATTTAACACCCACTGACTTTAATAAGAACTAAGTAATGTGTTTAATTGCTTTGTTGAACTATAGCTAACAGGAGCTGGAGGAAGGTAAAGGCAAAGAAGAAATGCTGTTACTCTAGAAAATGTGGTGCTTTTATCCCAAAGTCTATAGTTGCATATTTTAATACCAGAAGAGCTAAAATTCTGGATGGTTTCTGTCTTTTGGTACAGACATATTCTGAACCAAATCTGAGTTTAAAAAAATATATAACAAAAATTTTGAATGGTATTACAAAGATATTGCATACATCTTACTAGCAATCATTTCAACAATCCAAAAATCTTAAATGTGAGATCTCTTTTACAGAGCAAGACTGTATCTTTTTATTCATCTATGAACTCCTGCAATTAATGCTGATAATATCAAACTTTCTTTTAAATAAATGCCTCTTCAAGACCATCACCATGATGATACAGTGAAATTCATATTTCAGTTCCTCTATCTGTCAAAGTCACTGCCTCTGAAATTGCAGATGACCACAGGGATTTAATTCTACATTCAAACCTTGATAACCCCACTCTCACACCCCTGCCAGTAATTCCATGCTGTGAGCTGCCAATCACTTACATCCGCTACAAATAGGACACTTAAAAAAAGGAGAGGAAGAGGCTCATTTTGATCTGTGTTTTCACTTTTTCTAAGACATGACTTAATGGAGAGAAAGGGACAGGGCTCTTGTAAATCTCCCTAAGGAGACCACGGGGTAGTGTAACTATATCAAGCAAGCCTTACTGTGCAGAACAAATCAGGTCCACTTTCAGTACTGCAGGTACACCTGTGTGACAGAAGGTATCATGGAAGCAAAGCAAGAAGAAAAAAAGGAACAATTCAAACAGAGCATCCATAGTAGCTGCGAGGGACATGCAATCCAAAAATCCTCATAATACAGGGAGTCCTATCAGCCCATCAGGATTCTGGGTGCTCTAGTCTGGGTATGCATTTGAACAGCAAGAGACAATCTGACAAGGTCCACATAGAGGAGGTGGTTGGCCCTAACAAGCCAAAAGCAGAAAACTTTTTCCAGTCTTCACAGATGCTATGGATAATCTGACATCCTTCTGCAGGCCCAGCAGGTTTTGCCCAGTCTAGAGGAATGACTGCTACTGTGCAAAAGGTAAGTGCAAGCTCACTGGCACGTTTCAAACAGCCACTTTAAAACTATCAAAACTAGAGAAAGGTAAATGTAAAGAAACTATTACATTTCCTCTGTACAGGGAGAGACTCTGAAAATCCAGTACAAAAATACTGATATTCTTTATACACTACAGACTTTCCCTATCACAGGAACTAGGCAATTTGCAGAGGCTGCTTTTAAAAAAACTTCCCAAGGCTTTTCACTGCATGGCGCTGGAAGGATCTTTTTTTTCACCAGATCCTACATACTCTGTTGGAAGCACAGACCCTGCTGTCTGTGTGGTGACTCGAGAAAGAGGTTTCTTTTTAATGAGTTAATGTAATTCCCACTGACGTGAAAATGGGCTTTATTCCTTAGGTGATACAGCTCCTGGTTCCAAAACGGCAAGCCATGACAACCTCCCTGTGTCCATCTCTCCTGTACTTGGGATATATGTGTTTAAGTCAGTTAAGTGCACTGGGTCAACAATCTCATGACACAGTGTTCCCATAATTCTAGCTCCCATGCCTGGAGATACAGGAGTTCCACAAATTATGGAGTAATCTATCCTCTTGACTATGATGAAAGGAAAATGTTACCTGATATAGCCATTTTCAATCCTTTCGATATCTTCATCAATAGTTCTGACAGACAGGCTGTGCATACCAGGGTAGGAGTGCTGGGTGTTGATTTTTGCCATTTTGCTTTACATATCAACATCTACATGACAGCTGAAATGGGAAAAAAAAAAACTTATGAAGGCTGCAAAAGGAATGTCCTCAGTACTTAAAAAGAGTTCTTTATTAGAACAGTGGAACAGCAAAAAGCAATTTCAACCATTTGAAGAACAGTCAGTGATATTTACACACACATATGACATGTGTTTCTTGATTTATTTGCAGTAGACAGAAAAAAAAAGTGTTGGTAAAAGTCCAACAAAGATTCATCATGACCAAAGAAAAGGGTTACATGACACTATATTCTTTTAGTCTCCGGGCTTTATGGATACCTACACTGTCATACCTATTATCCATAGTGAAATTGCATTTAAAACCTCATTAAAAGGAGGTTAGTTAGGAAGTCAACCAAAAAAAGCCAGGTAATGCATGTGCTAGGACAACCCATTCCACTTTACCTTAATTCCCTTGTCCTAATTTTATCTATGATTAAGCTTTTTATTCCAAAAATCCATACCAACCAAGCGTATAATTAATGACATTCATCCCTCAGCTTATTATAGGCCATGCTATAGTTCTATATTATTAAAACTCTGCCCTAAACACACCCTAGGGGATTTTATTATCCTGGTTCAAAAGAGTCTCTGTTAAGATATTTAGCAGCTCATCTCCTACAAGTTTTACAAAATTTATCTGAATTCCTTTCCAGATTTGATCTTCAATGCCTTTCCAAATTCATATCACATCTACCACTTGCAAAACAAGTTTTAAGACTCAAGACAAGTGTCTTACAAATGCGGACTGAAAGACTTTCAGTGAAAGCTTTGAATTTTTAGAAAAGGAAAAATATAAGTTTTGAAACTCCATTCAGGAGCCTTTTTTGTTTGAAATATTACTAGAATGAAAATCTCTCAGGATCAATTAACTCCCTCAGACAAGGTAGTGTCCATTTTTCACCTGTAATCCTCTGTTTTACTGACCACACAAGATTCACCTTTAACAGCAAATGAAATACAGATCTTTCAGAAACTGTGACCTGAATTATTCCTGGAGCAAAGCTCACTATCCATGATTAGAATGTTATGCATTCACTTTCTTAAAAAACAGATACCTGACTTACCCTCCACTCAACTCCCAGACAATTAAAGAAAACCATGTACAACTTTTAAAATCATTTAATATATTTTAAATATTTTTTTCATTCAGAAATCATGAAATTACTCTAGAAACAGCCTTGGGCATCACTTAATATCCAAAATTTTTATTAGTATTTCCCATTACTAATTTTGCCTCAGTGTAAAGCAGTTAATGTCTAACTGTGTCTCACCTTAAACTGAGCCTTGTTCATGCCAATTAGCTGAAGTTTTATGGTGGAAAAAATGCATTTTTATTACACATGGATATAAAAAAATTGAATTCTTTCAACCCACATTCAGACTGGAATGTTCGCTCAGAAGAATCAACTCTAAAGTGCAGACAATTTATGCTAAAAACGTAACTCAGAGTTTTAAAAGCTTGATGGTGGGAAGAATTATTCATAAGATAAATAACAAAGCATTAAACCTTTTTTCTAAAGATGTAATTTCAGCACAAACTTAGTTAATTCAGTAAACTTAACTGAGTTAAGTTCTTGACTAGTTCTGACACTTGACACAACAGTTACAGTCAGTTCTGGTGAGTCACCGTCAGATTGATGTCTACCTACAGCAGTTCTTAAAAACAAGGGTCACCTGGTTTATAACCTCCAACAAAGTAAGTAACTGTTAAAACAATAAAACTGTTAAAACATTTAAAGCATGAGCTAATAAAACCCTTCCAAAGTCTTGGGATGATGTAGATAATTTGCTACCAACACCATGTATTCCCTCACTGAGAAGATACATTGCTTCTGAAAGTGGAGATCAGTGAACAGTGCCTTTCTGTGTTTCAGATGCTGTAGGGGTGGCATTTGGATTTCCAGACACATTTGTGCATCAGTACCCGACAGTTTGGCTAAAAAACATTAAGCACAGTATTTCCTTAAACTTAAAACTGAAATGGCTGAAATTGGGTATTACTAGTCTGGAACTAAACACTTTTAATTGATACTGGAATTAGATATTCTAAATCTCCTGAAAGGCTTGACTGTGCCAGTGGAGCACTGAATACAGGAAACCTTACTTAGACTTCCAAAGGCTTGGCCACTGAAGAAGAAAAAGCAAGTAATAGCGTAGGAAGCCAAACACTACTTTGAGTTAAATGAACAATAAGACAGAAAGCAAGAACAGTATTAAATAGCCACCTTCACCACTACAAAAGTTTAATAACAGTATTCCTCAGGGCTCTATAGGAAAGCCTGTTGTTAATGATGCTGATGAAAAGAAGGAGTGGCGATACAGTAAGATCTCAGAAGGGTAAAAAATTCTATAGGCAAGAGAAACAAAAGGAGTGCAGGGAACCCTCAGGGTGGCCCACATCAACTACAGCAATTTTTCAATCTGATGACAAGTGATGTGCAACACAGGCAAATGGAAGTCCATGAATAAAGGCAAAAAGCATGTAAGCTACTGCCCTACATGCTTCCAAATGAACCATATGCTCTCAGAAAGGGAACCTGAAAGGGTAGATTTGGATTAAATACTAGGAAGAAATTCTTCACTGTGATGGTGTCGAAACACGGGACCATGTTGCCCAGAGAAGTTGTGGCTGCCACATCCCTTCAAGTGTTCAAGGCCAGGCTGGATGAGGCTCTGGGCAACCTGGCCTAGTGGGAGTTGGAACTACATGGCCCTTATGGTCCCTTCCAACCCAAACCACTTTATGAACTTATGACGTATGTACAGCTCAGTGAAACAGCGTGCTCACTGCAGGGCAGGCTTGCTGACACAACAACTCACAGTGTATACATGGAACATGTTGATGACACAAAAACCACTAAAACTGCTCCATGAAACAACAGTGCAGACTTACCTGGAACACTCTTAAGTCCTTCTCTTAAACAGAAAGGATAAAGCAAGGATAACAGCATGGCAAGAATGATTGAGGACACAGAAAAGGGAGAGAATGAAAATGGGGCTTGCTCACCCTAGAAAGTGAACACTAGAAAGCTATAAATTAAAAATAAGTAAAATTTCAGCTCATTTCAGAACCCTTACAATAATTTCAGCTGCAAAATTCGCATTCAATATACAGTGTGATCTGAACTCTTATTCTGCACTATATTGGAGAAAAGGAGGGGGGGAAAATTTCCCAGAAATACAACTCTACTATTAATCAATAAAATACATTAATATATTTTTGGAAGGAGGTAGGAAGAGTGGATGAGTGTGTGTTACTTGTGCCCAGCTGTGGTAGAGAGAGACTAAATGCAGGACTGACAGAAATAAACAGTGTAGTAATTTGGATACAGTGCAGGTGCTGAGACCTCCTGAAGCAACATGGTTTGGCACTGCATAAAGCAGTCTGGCACTGCCTAAAATTCTGACAAATTACTGGCTATCTGATAAAGGAGAAATATTTGTTCCTTCTAGGCCTCTAAGGATCCTAATGATAAATGTGTTTAATAGTCATGGGAGGAGACTGGCCTTTCAACCTTGCATTCAAAATATGGCAAGCAACCAACAAGAGAGCAGCTTAACAGGAGTCAGCCAGCAGGAAAGTCCTGAAGAGTCGTGAGGCTCAGCAAACACCTTCTGCAGGGCCATGGACAGACGGCTCTGACCATCTGGGACCTGCAATCCCAAAACTGCCACAAAACGCTGGGTCTTACAAGGCAGTTTTAAGAAGTGAGTAGAGCTCGGTTTCATATTTAAAACCACAATTGTTAGGGTAGAATGGTGGGTTGGCTTTGGCTGGCTGTCAGATGCCCACCCAGCTGCTATCGCACTTCCCCTCCTCAGCAACCCAGTGGGAGAAAGTAAGATGAGGATGCTCATGGGTCAAGAAAAAAAACAGGGAGAAAAACGACATTGGAAGACCAACTGTCATCACAAGCAAAAAGGGCTCAAATTTGGGGAAAACTCAATTTATTACAAATTAAAATAGATTTGGATGGTGAGAAACAAAGACAAAACACTCCACCACTCGTTTTTCCCCAGATTCAACTTCACCCTTACATTCCCAACTCCTCCACCTCCTCTACCCTACCCAGCAGCACAAGGGGTGGGAAATGGGAGGCTGCAGTCAGTCCATAATGCTTCCTCCCTGCCACTCCTTCCTCCTCACACTGTGCCCCTGATCCAGTGTGGGTCCTTACTGCAGGCTGCAGTCCTTCACAAAGTGCTCCAGTGTGGGTCGTCTCCATAGGCTGCAGTCCTGCAGGATAAACCTGCTCCAGTGTGAGTCCTCCACGGACCACAGTTCTTGTCAGGAGAACTTGTTCCTGCATAGGCTCCTCTTCGCTGGCTGCAGTCTGCTTCAGGAAATACCTGGCTCCACCAAAGGGTCCTCCACAGTGGATGTCTGCTCCATCATGGTTCCCTCCAAGGGCTGCAGGGGAATCCTGCTCCAGCACCCAGAACACCACATCTGCTCCTTCTTCTCTGACCTTGGTTTCTGCAGAAACGGTTTTCACCCTTTTTTTTTCCCCTCAGTCCCCATACACTGCATTTGTGGTATCCTACTTTTTCTTCAATGCTTTTTCCCTAAAGTGACACCATCTTGGCCGCAGGGGATGAGTTGGAGCTGGCTGGAGCCATCTGTGTCCAGCACAGGCAGCCCTGGCTGCTAGTACGAGGGGCCCCACAGCCCCGGCCAGCCCCTGGGCACTGCACCCACCCCACACTGGTACCCGCCTTTTATAAAAAAGTATCTCCTACCTGGGAACTACACTCACTGCTCTGGATATTTAAAGCCAGTAATTACACTGAGGGTAAAACTTGATTACCTAAAGGCTGACAAGTCTGGTACTAAGTTAGGCACTTAGAACAGGTATTTATCTTACAAGTGAGTTAACAAGAGAAACAGATGGACAGACAGACACATAGTCCTCTGAGCCTCAGTCTAGTCACCAGCAAAGTAAAACTTGAATCCCTCCTAGTTCTTGAAAGATTGACATCTTTACCAATGCATTAAGCAGAATTTTAACATGCTTTCTCACCTGGACTTTTTTCCTTGCTACCAAATGTACTTACCTGAAAGAGACGAATAATAAATCCACACTCAAGAACACTGCATTTCAATGCCTACATCACTGAGACTGAAACTATAGATAAACAAGATAGATGTATTATTGTACTAAAAATGTAACAAATTATATACATTAGTGATAGCACTCTCTACTTGAAATGCAAATGTTCATGCTCTTTTATCCTCTTCCTTTTGGATTCAATAGCAACTGAGGTTTTGTGTCCAACTATTTTAAATGCACTGTCTGGTACAAAATAAGTATTTTTAACAAGACAGCCAGTTGTTTGACAACAAATATGAGTTCAAGTAACATATGAAAATTTCGGATTCACGTAAGTATTTCCTAGTTTTGAAAATCAGGTTCTATTATCTCTTTAGAACTACATCATTAAAGACCTAGAACTAGAGCTACGAAGGCTGTAGTATCTAAATTTTAGGAGCTTTGCCATCGAGTAGATTTCCTAAAGTAGGCATGCAGAAATGCAGGTAAGCAGGAATAAGGCACTAAGAAGGACACTACATATGCAAAATGACTGAAGCTGAACTGGGATACCGAGAATTACTGGGCTTCTAACTCCAGCCCAGAAGGAGCGGTACCCAACTCACAGCCATAAGTCCCCTCTTTCGCAAGTCAATTCACCTGCTTGCAGCAAATTGCGTTGTGCTGAGCAGCTGCACCTCAAAAATGAGAAACCTTTCACGTGTGCTTCAAATTAAGCAAGCCAAAACCAGTTTTCCTCCTTTTTCCAGAGCCTGCTACCAGAAGATTATGGGATACACATAACTTTCTCATGGGTTTTCAGTGCTCTGAGAACATGTATGGCAGCAGGAGTATCTGTTTTCAGCACCCACTGCAATCTGGACAGAGTCAAGACCTCTGAGCAGCTTTGTGGCTTGGGTTTCAGACAATTTTGCACCTTTTTTTTGCAGGAAAAAAAAACCCAACACACAGGCACACACTTTAATAACACAAATTATAACAAATTTAGGAAGTTGATGGCTACCAGCTAAGCCATCAAAGTGAGCTCTACAGCCTGTCAAACATCTGTGAAGGAACTTTGAATTACTGTAGTCTCTCTCTCAAGAGCATTGAGAGTTCATGTTTGGGCTACTCGAGCAGTTCCCTTTTGGGGCAGAATATGTCAACCCACCCCAACTTAATTCAAAACTGTTAACCAACCAAGAATTAATACATCTGATATGAAGTAAATATAGTTGTTAATCAGGTGATAATGACAGATCAAGCTATTTATACCACCACTTAGTATTCTTAAAGCTTATTTACTTAGAGTAAAAGGACTACAGAAAGAAAATATAGCAGAATTCAAAAAATAGCTTTTCAAGGTGAAATATGTATCACCATCACAAAGTAAAAGATGACTTTACATGCAATTTTGTAATGGATCCTATGTGTTTGTGTAGTTGTTAAATACTATTGTTCTTGAAGCTTTCAGCATTTTATTTATTGCTATGGAAGCAGTGATAAGCTGCATAGGATCACTTACATCATTTTGGTTAAGACACATTCCAAATCCTCACACAGCCTTTCAGGTTCAACCCTGATAAGTCTTTGGGATTTATTCTGGGATTTGACCTCCACCTACATGATCCTTGTTATATCACTTGCTAATAGTTGTAGCTCAGCTGGGCATTATGTATCTTGTGTATGCTATGTGTGACAGGCTGCAGCTCCAATGATTCAGTACTGGCAACAAATGGACCTCAAAGACTGGACACTGGAACTTTTAAGTACCTTCTTAGATTTGATTTGAAGAGAAGGCACAACCTTTGCTTCAATGATTTGGAGGTTTGTAAATTCACCTGCAGACTGGACTCTGGCACACTCTCACGGAAATCAGCTTTGTATGAAGGCTATTGTATCAAGCCCAGGGATTTGAAAAAGCAACCAGCAGTACACCTTACCCTCACGAATTCATTACAGTTTAAATCAATAATTCTTAAATTCTAGGACCTCTTTTAAAAGCACACTTTTCAAAATTTATTACTCTCTGCTACATCATATTGCATTTTCTACAGTCTACAAGCACTGACATCTCCTGAGAATGCACATAATTTATATGCACAGCCTAGTAGCCTCAGTACCAAAGGTGTCAAATTCTCTACCTTTCACAAGTATTTTAGATGTGCATGCACCTCACAAAGCACTTCACTATTCATGTATGTATAATTTATAGTCTTAGAATGAAATGCACATGATTACCTTTGATCTATTTGATGGCTGAGTCTCTGGCACCTTGTAGTACTAAAATAATCATTTAAATAAATTTAATTATTTGGACTGAGTTTTCCTTCTGTAACTATGAACTCTTAGCAATGCAGTTCAATTTTCTAAGATTTACTAAAGTTTTCTGCAGACCATCTTCTGCAGATGAATTATTTTTTAGATTGGACGCTTTTCAGGAGAAACTAGCTGTGGATGTTGAATTTAACATTGTAAATTAAAACATAGTAAGTTAAAAACTACAGCTGCCTGGACAATCAAGTCACATCGTGTTGTTTCTGTTGCCAGTATGGTGCAGGTATCCACGTTTCTGTACAGCAAGTAAGCTCTGTGCAAGGCTTCTGTAGCCCACTGTTTAAAATTCACCGGTTCTGCCAACGTCTGCTGTCAGTGCATTCATGTACCAAGGTAACTCTTAAAAGTGAACATAGCAGGGGCATGAATCCAGCATGAACACAGCAGGTTTACACTCCTGAATTCGTGCCTATAAAATAAATATGTATGTTTGCATGTGTGCACGTGCATACGTGTGAATGTTACCCATTTAAATTCACTCCCTGCCCACTTTATGTGAACGATCGGAGCCATCCCATTTGGCTGGGGAAGGGAAGCACGAGAGGTAATCGTGTCACGTTTCACAAGCAGTAACGAGGCATCCTACCGAAGAGGATTTAAGAGATGCTAATGAAAGGAGATGGCAACATTAGAGAAGGCTGCAGGACAACGTGCTGAACCGAAATGACTGAGCTGGGTGCAAATTGGATGACAAAGACTGGGATATATAGAAGGCAAAGCTGAGAGATGCTGATATGGAAGGATGACATATAATTTTTTAAAGCTGATGTGTTCTTCCCTCAAGTCATGCACTACTTGTTTACCATGATCACCCTTGCTGATTCGACATCCTGACAGTCCCATTATCATCTGCAACATGTATTTTTCTAATCAGATGGCTTTAGCATGCATGCTCAATGAAAACAACATGAGAAATACCAGAGGAAAAAAAAACACTGTGCTGACTGAAGACACACAGTTATGCTATTTCGAAAGCTGTAACATCTGAAACTACACTTTGCTCAGTTGTAACAATGAAAATTACAGATTTTAAATGTGCTTTGAATGCAACAACTACGAATCTGGAAAACAAAATACAGCTAAAACAGGTAGTTCAAGAGGTACCAATATTTACATTTAACATTATTTCTTCAGAGATCTAAATATTCAGGCCATTTTTCCTTGTCTTCTTCTGACTTTTTCCTCTTGGCAAATGAGGGGACCTTGCATTAGAGAAAGACACTGATTATAGTTATTATTATATCTTGCACATTCTTAGGAAGACTATGGTCTGGATTACACTACAGGAGTTTTATAAAAGATGTCATATTGCTAGAAACAAGGTCAGTTTATTGGAACTACCAGGAATCACTGGAAAATTATTCCCTTTCACTGCTTGCAGTATTTGCTAGCATTTTCTTTATACAGGGTTTGACAGCCTCATTGCTTACACCACAGGCACCAGACAGTGGAGAAGTTAAGAGACACATGGAACAAGCTGGTAAAATTAAGCCTCAGTCAACAGGAGTGGATAAGTCCCCTCAGCCCCACTTCTGTTCAGATTTGTGCCCTGAATCCAGTTTAATTGTTAAGTACAGATCTCTGCATCAATTAATCAAATTAACACTTTTCTTCAAAATTAAATAAATACAGCTTACGTTTCCATTTCAAGCTTCTGAACTAAGGCTTAGAACTGAAGTCTGATGCAGGACACGATGCCACTCTCATGGGCATGACAGAAAGGGAGGCTTACTGCCTCCTGCTTCAGACTCACCTGCCCACGCTTTTCCCCGCAGCATCCGAACTCTGGCGCTCCGTCCGTCCGTCCGTCCGCCTGGACGCGGGGCCCCGGGGCGCTCTCCCCGAGCGCGGTGCGGGCAGCGCTGCCCTCGGCCGGCCCGGACGCGCTCCGGGAGCCCCGGCAGCGCAGCGCGCCCGGCCCGGCGGGGGCGGCGGGGCAGGGCAGGGCCCGCCGGGGCAGGGCAGGGCCCGCCGAGCCGCCCCTCCGCGCGGCGCGGGCGGATTACGGCCGCAGCCCGAGCGCCTAAGCCCGGCTCTCCGGGAAAAGCCGCTCGAAGGGCTTTGCGATCCTGTTAAGTTCTCGGAGAGGATCAAGACGTCAAAGCGGCTCGGCGGCGCCCCGGCACATTTCGTGCCACGCCGAGGAAAAGTTGGGAGCCCGCCGCGGGCAGGGCAGGGCAGGGCCGGCCCGAGGCCGCTGGCGGAGCGAGGATCCGCAGCCCCGGGCGGCGATGCCAGAAGCGGCGGGACCGTGCGGGGCGGCTGCGGGCGGCCACTCGCCCCGGTGCCCGCGGCAGCCGCTGTCCCCCGGGCGGGGCGGAGCCGTGCCCGTCGGGCGCTCACCCCTCCTCGCCGGGGCGGGGGCCGCGGCCCCAGCGCCCCTGGGCCGGGCAGGCTCCGGCCGCTGCCATCCGCCTCCCGCCGCGCATCAGCCGCCGCCCGCGGTCCGTGCCGCCGGGAGAGCCCGGGCGGAGCGGGGAGGCTCGGCGGCGTTCCCGACCGCGCTCGGGAGGAGAGCTCGGGGCCGGCAGGGAGAGCCGGTTCTCCGCCGCCCTCCCCTCGCACACACCGCCCGCGGCCGCCGGCGGAGGGCCGGAGGCAGCGGCGATGCTCAGGAAGGCAGGTGGGGACGTGCCGCTGCCAGCTGGAAGCGCGTCCCCCTCGGCAGCCGTCGGGAAGTGGATTTCCCAGGCCCCTGCCCCTCCGTCCCTGCGCGTCCTGACCGCGGGGAGCCGCGAGGGGATGGTACCCCACAGCCGCTCCCAGAACTGCTGCTGGGGCCGACACCCTCTCCATTACGAGAGGCTCTTCTCCTCGGGGTACCGATGAATAGGTTTCTTCTTCAGAGCTCTGGCCCTCGCTCCCTGACCTCCTTGAGGGTGCTGACCCTAATTTTTCCCTGCTGCAGCTCCCTCAAGGCTTTCACACTCCCCCGAACTCCACCTGTTCAGTTCTGATTCTGCTTTTCACAGGGTTCAGAAGAGCTGGAAAGAAAGAGTGTGTATGATTCACAAAATGATTCTTCAGCTGGGAAATGTCAGCAGAAGCCATGTCATTTCTAACTGAAAGGCTGCTGCACTTTGCTGCATGTCATTTGAGCTAGATTGAACACAACAGGACATTAGAAATGCATTCTAAGTGCTCGGGTTGTTTTACATAAGAAAGATGAACCACATCACAAAACAAGGACTGAGGAGATGAGAAAGGCCATGGCTAAAACTCTTAAAACCCCATCAGAAACTCGAGTTTTTTATCTCCTATTGCTATCACACCAGGCTTCAGAGTAACAGGTTTTTTGAGGATCAGAATAGAAACCTTAGGCAGAAAGGCAGAAGGCAGAAAGCATTTGAAGAAGATCATGTCCTTTGCTGCTGGACTGACCCCTCAGGAGTACTCCAGGCAGCATTTTGGAAGCACTGGTACTGGAGCTAACCAACCAGATGTGCACCAAGAGCCAAGTTGCTGTTGTCCCTCCAAAGGCTCAAGCGCTCGTTGCGCCTCCCGGGGGTTACACGTAGATGCGTGCCCCTCGCAGGTCCTGGCTTCCTACTTAGACAAGGTCTAGTTGTACACCTTGCCCTTATGTTCTGGTTGCTATGTGAAGGAAGCCTGTGAATGGAACCCAGGAAAAAGCCGTGGAGGCTTCCAGAAGGTCCCAGATCTGGACAGTAAGGGGATCAGGCTGAAACACCAAAAATGAAGATCCATATCCAGAATGGCATCACTTTCTAAAATCTGTCATTGCATTCAGTGGTACTGGTGCACGAAATTCTGGAGAAAAGACTGTATTAAAGTTGTAATACATCTTCACAGTACCTCAAAACCTGTTGCCTAGGAATTGAAGATGACAGGGAAAAAAATAAATACCTCTTTCCTTTTCCATTTTCTTACTTGTTAGGTAGAAATTAACACATGCTTATTCAGGGAACAAATACTGCTTCTTTCCAGCATTTTCATAACTTCCATGAAATTGTCAGTTTAGTTCTTGCTTCATTTGTGCAATCATTAAGCCAGTCCCCTGAGAACCATCAATAAGTAGGTTCAACCTGCTGACAGCTGCAAGATATCATCCATCAAAATTATTATGTTCATCAAGGCACTACTGATGATCTATCTCAGTGGCCTAAAGTTATTGGTCTTAGATAGACACCTCTTTAAAAGACAACCATGAATTACCATGTCTAATTTCAACAAAGTATTTTTCAGTTTTATATCCAAACTAAAGATTAATTTTGTTCCCAGATGTCTGCAATTAAGCAAAGCATCCATGATAGTTTGTGATTGGAAATTATAATTAATAAGAAAAGGAAAATCTGGAGTTCCAGCACCTCAAATTAGAAAAGAGAGGGGGAGAAGAAAAAGAAAGAAAAAGCAACTCCTTATGTTAATCTTTCATACCTTGATCCTCAGATACCTGGTTATTAAACACAGTCTTCTGTGTCATAGCTTATTTTCTCAGTTTATTCATTTCCAGCTTATTTTCAGCTTGTAAGTGAAACTCCTCTGAGGCTGTTGGCGGCTGACCCGGGCTGGACATCAGATGCCCACATGAGTGGCACAGGGAATGGGGGCTATGATCAGTTTATCACATTGCCTCTCCTGCTCCTTCCGTCTTCCATCCACCTCTGCTCCAACACGGGGTCTCTCCCGCGGGAGACAGTTGTCCACAAATTTCTCCAATATGAGTCCTTCCCACATGCTGCAGTTGTTCACTAATCACTTGCTGGAAGATAACACTGCAGTGTCCTCCTGCATCCAGCAGCACTAGACCACATTGTGGAATGTCAGATCCATGAGGCAAAAAGTAAATCTGAGAAGAGGATAAAGCCAGCTGGACTGTGACCTGTTCTGTAAATCTGCCCTGCTCTTTGCTGGCCTGGGCTCAGAGCACTGACCTGGAGTTCAGTTTAAATAATTTTACCGAGTCAGGCCCTGAGCTGGAAGCAGGCGTTGTGTCAGAGCTGTCCTTTCACATGTTGAGGCCAATTCCTGTCATTAGTAATCTGAGCATAAGCCCCAGTTTTTCAGTCATCTGAGGCAGCACACCTCACAGAGCAAAACACAGAGAGAGGCAGGCCCTGCAGGGAAGATGGTCAATAGCCAGAGTAGAAATTCTACACCTAATCAACTTTTGTTGTCAAAAAGAAGTGCTTAGTGTCATTACTAGAAGTCTCCTTCTGAATCTCTTAGGTGATTAATGATAACATATGTGGTCATTAAGCACATGTTTCAGCCTAGAGAAGAGGGAACAGAGTGGAGACCTCATCTCAGTCCACAACTTCCTTGTGAGGGGAAGCAGAGGGCAGGCACTGATCTCTTCTCTCTGGTGACCACTGACAGGACTCAAGGAAATAGTGTGAAATAGTGTTAGGGGAAGTTTAGGTTAGATATTAGGAAAAGATTCTTCACCCATAAGGTGTTTGGGCACTGGAACAGGCTCCCCAGGGCAGTGGTCACAGCACCAGCTTGACAGAGTTCAAGAAGTACTTGGACAATACCCTCAGGCACATGGAGTGTTTCCTGGCACTGTCCTGTGTGGGGCCAGGAGTTAGACTTCAGTGATCCTTGTGGGTCCCTTCCATCTCAGAGTATTTTATGATTCTATGTAATGATGTTTTCCAAGGAGTGAAAAAGCATCCTTTCACTGCAGTGAACTGCAAGTTCTCCATTGCTCTAAACTGATATATGTCCCTGGTAATCAATGGAGTTGAGCTTATTTACAGTACCTGTGGCTTTGGCTACACAGCTCTGTTTTGAGGGGTACTGACATTATTCTGATAGTTCTCTCAAGACTGCTGTGCTCAGCAATAAAGCACTTCCAGGATGCATGACAAAAGAATAAAGCTTAATAAATAAATAAATGGAGAAATGTGTTACAAAATCTCATTTTCTTCAAACTGAGAAATCGTAATTTCCTGTTTGCACTGTAGCACTGCCCTGTTTCTTCTGATTGTTCCACTTCAGAGGAAATAAATGAACAAAGATCTGTGAAATAATTGGACTGAATTGCCAACCTGAAAAAAGCTCATTTGGTTTCCTTCCCAAGAGAAACACTGATTAGATCCGCCTTAGAAAGCCATTCTCATTTGAACAGTGTGAGTTATGACCTGGAGAGGATCTGTGGAATTGGAGCTCCACTGAACAAAACTGTGAAGTTAACACATGCAAATGCAAGACAAAAAGACCCAAAGACAGAATAAACAGAAACAGAGATTAGAAACATCCAAATGAGGCCTGTGAAATCCACATCACGGGTATTTTCACAGTTTTTTAACAGCCTGAACCTGTGAGGAACTGACTACTGTAGAAAACTGGACATGGCCAAGCTGCTTTCATAAACTAGCCCCACTAGAGCCAGGGATGTCCTGATAAATAAGAGCAAAAGGTCACATGTACCTGTTTAGTGTTCTACACTGTAAGCTCCATGTTGTCCTAATTGTGAATGAGCTCTATTTATTTTACCTTACTCTGCACCACTGAGGTGAGGTACAGTAAGGCGGAAAGATAGGACTCTGCTGGTTTTTTTAAGCAAAATTAGTGAGCTTTTACCTGGATTGAGTAAAAATAAATGCTGAATGCAAAGTAGCTGCTGTGTCCCTTTGAAATCAGTGAAAAGCATCCCACACGTTTTGGTGTAACAGGGTTGGGTCCTTGTTGCGTAGACGAAGGCCTTAGCATCCACCTAGAGCCAGTTATTTTTCCAGGCAAAACCACAGTGCAAGCCATTACAGGCTGAACTATCCAAAGAATGAAGGTAACCCTCTAGCACTGTTTGGTGTTCCTGCCACAGCAAACGGAGGCATTTGCATAAGAGCAGACCAGGGCATGGACAGGTGAGGAAGGAGCCTTCCCGCCCGTGGCCCCAGCGAGCGCTCGCTCAGCTGGAGCAGTTTTGTCCCACAGCGTTTCCCAGATGCCCCTGCCCCGTTCTCTGTCAGAAGAGAGCCCCGAGGGCTGGGGAGCACATGGTCACCATCAGCAGGGACACTGGCTCTTGGCCTAGGAGAGGTATGGAAATTCCTGCTGCCTGCAAGGCGAGCTGTGAGTTCACTTACCGCCTGGTGTGAGTCACACTGCCCGGAGACACGGGCTCCGCGAGCCGCGCAGAAGCGCTACAGACGATCAGGGAGCTGTGAAATTCTCCTGTGAATTTTCGTGCTGCTCTGTTTAAACAAACACAATTGCAAATGCAGCCTTGTTAATGTTTCCCAGGTGGCTAGCTTCGGATAATAAGTATACACAAGAGGACTTATTTTGTTATGCTGGTTCTCAGGACAATCCTATCTCTTGGTGAAAATAAAACTATCCTGCTGTCTCTAGGGGAATTTCAGCAAAATGCTAGTCAGGCCTGAGGCACTGATAGGGAGACAGCCCAGCTCCTCCAAACAGAATAAATTGACATTTCCAGTCACATAATGACGGTCCATTAGCAGCAAGCACAGGAAAGAGAGGCACTTATGTGAAATATAAATTAGGGCTTAAAAGCCTTTCCCATTGTGCTGTATGATGGCAGTCACTGCCATTGCTGGGCCCCGCTAATGAGTCTGAGGAAACCCAGCTGACAGTCTGCAGCCAAGTGTTGGTAATCACAGATTAAAGACGTCTCTTTCATGAACCCAGAAATATATTTACTTGGATCTAACAACAGCCTTCACAGGCGCTGTGATGGACTGTCCTGAGATGCAGGAGACAAATGATGAGTGGTAAATCTCTAACTGCTGTCTGTAAGCACTGTCTCAAGTTGTAAACTTAGAACTGAAGAAATCAAAGAACTTAGAAAAGTCTATAGGAGGGCTACTGGGAGTTTGAGTAGTCAAATGCCTCATAGCAGATAGCAGTGACTTACCTCAACAACTGAGTAAAAAGGAGAAGAAAAAATCCTATCAACTTCATTTTAGGGGTTGGAACTAGGTGATCTGTAAGGTCCCTTTCATCCCAAACCATTCTATGATTCTATGATTTGCCTTGGAATTATTTTAGCCAATACCTTTTACTTCCATTTACTTTATACAAGGCTCATGTCATGTACAAGGCATGTCTCACTAATATTCATGTTACAGTAGTCATAAAAAGCAAGCATTTGAAAATGTGACAGAAAGTTCAGTATTTCAGTAGAGTGCTGAGTTCTGCTGAATCTTCATCTATCTGGCACTGTTAAATGTCTTTCTAAGGCTTTCTCGGGAGCAGTGATTAAAGCACGGCAGGAGCAGCCCAGCATGGTTCCCCACCTCATACAAGTTAGGTAAGGCAAAGGCAAAATGCTGAAATAAGAAACACTTTTAAAGAACAAATATCACTGGCTGGGACAGGTGGGAACTGTTGTCTTATGAAATAGAAACAAAGCCAGAGACTCAGGAAATCTCTGCCAGTGGGAGCATTCTGTATACAGGCTTTGCTTAAACAAACAAGCAGTCTGAGAGCTGGGGTCAGTGACATCAGCAAAGGAGCACATCCTTTGCTGATGTACCTGAACTGAGCATGTTCCTGGCTCTCACTGGAATCTTGGTGGTAGAGACAGGTTCCTGTTGGTTGACTCTTGTCTCTCTTTGGGGGGATACCTTCTTTTGTAGTGTGAGCACCAGGCTACCCATGCCCTATCTCCTTTCAGCTTACACACCCACATGGCTAAGGCGTGATAGCCCATGGCATAGCCCATCAGAGCTTAGCAGAATGCAGATATTCCCCAAGACAGTGAAATCATCCTGGTTTCAAGCCAGCCTGTCCTAGTTCCATACCGACACGAGTTTTATTTCGACAAACGAATAACATACTTGAAAGTCCTGTACAATGGTCAAAGACAATCCATAGCAGTAACTACCGGCAAAACCTAAGTTTCAAAGTTGATACTGCCAGTGCATGAGGAATGAGGAGGACTTATGAGGAGGAGCTGACGGAGCTGGGGTTGTTCAGCCTGGAGAAGAGGAGGCTCGGGGGGAACACCTTATTGGTGTCTACAGCCACTTGAAAGGAGGGTACAGCCAGGTGGGGGTCAGTCTCTTCTCCCAGGCAGCCAGTGACAGGATGAGACAAAACAGCGTCAACAGGATCAAGCTGTGCCTCTTGCCACAAGCAGACCTGTGGAATTGCCTTGGGGGTGTTACAGCCGTTTTTATGGAGCTCAAGGCAGGGGTGTCAATATGTCTTTGCCAATATCTCTGTAGCACCTATGAACACTATTCTGTTTCTTGTCAAATTAATGTCATATTCAGAGGGACGTCAGGGCTCTGTAATGCAGCACTCTGGATTAGCAGCCTGCAAAGAGATTGCAACTAATCTTCTGATGTCTCTTGGAAGTCAAATGAGAAATGGCAGCACAGCTGCCATTGAGAAAAGGGATTTCCCAGAATGGTGCCTTCTTTTCAGCACAGAGGAAATTCAGGGGAAACTCTGAGTGGTTTTCCTGAGGGCTAGAGACAGACCCATAGAGTTTTTGAGAAAAGCTTCAGCAGCTGGCAGCAAGACAGAAAAACTCATGAGATTAACACTGCTAAAATCTTGAGTGACTTAACAATGCTTACACCTTCCCGTGCACAGAACAACAAATAATTGCTGATTTGATGCTGGTAATGGTTAGAGGGGAAGGAATGATTTCACAAAATATATTCATTAAGATTAGCTTCCCATTTATTGCCTTACATATAAAGAATAGCCCTGAAGGACAAGTTTCATGACCTTAGCAAGCAGCATTCCTAAAGTTGATCCCTAAGCCCTGTTCTTCCCAAGGGAGGTGGGGATTGTTAGAAAGCATGATGTGCTAGGTGTTTTTATGCAAAAATAAGGAGATTAAAACTGAGCTTCAGACACTTGTGTCACGCTACTCAGAGTAGGAATAGAGAGCTGGGAAGGAGAGCTCTGCAGTTTCTCCTGCCCCTTTCATTGTCATGCTGCTGTCTTTTCTAGAGAACAACTAAGAGTCCTTTTAGCTTTAGCAGCCTTCTTTGAGTGACAAATAATATTTAATTCTAGGGCTGTTTCATTTATGTTGTCCTTATCCTCAAAGCGTGAACTGATCCGTATAGGAGCAGCTGGTGAATGGCATGTGGCTGTAATTCGGAGGTAGGCAAGCCAGATGTCTGGTTTGCATGGCCATTCTGAGTCAGATAACTCATTCACATGGACTCTTTAAGTACAGAAGAGGACCATCTTCTCCACAAAACCTTGAAATGTGAGAAATCATCACTCACAAGGAAACTTCATTCAACTTTCATAACTATGTCAAAAATACAGCATAAAAAAAGAGAGAAGTCAACTTCAGAAACTTCTGGTTGCTAAAGGAAAGCCCCAGCATTCAACAACATCAAATTGTGATCAGGGTGTTCTTGGCACTGTAGGAATCACAGTTATTTTCAAAAATAAATCATAAACATGTATACTACATCGAAACTATTGAAAAGGAACATTGCAGCATGTTGCTTTTTCTGAAAGATGTAGGGTAGGTCAGGTGATTAAGTTACTGCTGCACTCATTTCAAAGAATAACAAAACTAAAATTACGACAATACTCTAGAAATTGCTGTACCACACTGAAGTCAGTAGTCACTTTAATCGTGGCTATGTTTTGTTTATGGATAATATGCAAGAGTGAACAGTAGAGGGTGTTAGCTTAAAGGAAAACTTGAGTTCACTCTGTGGAATATGCCCTGTTTAATACAATTCACAGCAAAAGAAATCAGGTGCTGGAAGTACAGCTGTGTCTCGGTGTAGACGGCAATAGGGAACCTGTCCATCACCTCACCTCAAGAGCAAAGTAACGGAAAAAAAGGAATTGCAAACTAACCCCTCTAAAAATCACAGTATTTTAGAATTAATTAGGTTGGAAAAGACCTCTGAGACAGAGTCCAGCTATTAACCTGGCACCACTAAACCATATCCCCAGGTGTCCCATCTACATGTCTTTTAAATATTTCCAGGGAAGGTGACTCCACCACTACCTGGGCAGCCTACTCCAGTGCTTGACAATCCTTTCAGTGAAGAAGTTTTTTCCTAGTGTCTAATCTGAACCTCTCCTGGTGGAGTTTGAGGCCATTTCTTCTCATTCTGTCATTTGTTACCTGGCAGAAGAGACTGCCCCCCTATTTTTATGTCATTTATGACTGATTAGGAGACTTGAATTATTTTTCAGTGGGGCTTGCAGATTGGATAATTATTCTTTTGATGACTTTCTGGGTAGCAGCTCAGAAAATGTTTTCAATTAGATTTTTTTTTTTTAATGGCATGCCTTAGTATCACTAGATTTGCCTTTGTTTTCTGCAGTTTCCTAATGTCAAAACAATTTCTTCCACTCTTCACATAATTAGGCAGATATAAATGGTAATGGATATAAATGAACAAACCTAAGCCTCTCCTGCAGTACTCCCCAGAGGGAATGACTTTACTGACAGGGCTCAGTGCTATTTTAGGTGCTGTGGATTATCTCCCCCAGCATCTAGCAGCCAGACAAAATGAGTCTTTAATAAGTCTTATATCATATAGGCCAACCTGAACCAAATGTCTTGGAGACCCTTAGACGTCTCAGATAGCACTAGACTGATGTTTAGGCAGCTGGCCTTCATCCTGTTTGTTTCAATTCTGTGGGTCTGAAGAGAAAGAATATATTGAGAGATTTTTAAAACTCCTTAATTTATTTAGACTTCCTCAGGAAACATATTTGTGGCTACAGCATTTATGACCATCACATCTAAAATCCTGAATCATGGAACTTTCCCTCCTCTCCATTCACTTAGATGCTAAATCTGTGTCCTGGACCAAGTGCTTGCATTTAGATTTCAACTCTCAGATGAAAATCAGCAAGAGTGGGTCTTACCACAAACTTGACTACCTTTATTTTTGTACATTTCAATGTACATGTTAGTTTGTAAAACCCCATGAACATCACAAATGAGACACATTTTTAAAGTATTGTACAGTTTTAAGTACCAGGTGAGTATTATGGGGAACTAACTGAAGTCATGTACATTGGTGTCCAGAGCTCCTGTAACAGCAAGCCCTCACAGTTATCTGGGGCCACTGCTGGGAAGATCAAAAGGGCAGTGCCACTGAGCTCAGCATTACACAGCTTGTAAGAAGTCCAAAGCCCTTGTAGAAGTGCTCGTAGTTTAATTCAAGGAAAAAAAAAAAAAAACAAACAGAAATAGATGTGCATGTAGGTACAATGTATAATAAAAATTTCTTTATTATTACCAACTTTGCCAGAACCACTGCATAAATATTCTGAGAACTGTCTTTGCTGGTTTCTGTGCAGGAGTGGCCTTGTCTTCTCAGCTTCTCCCTGACTTCTTTGAAGTTAAAAGGTGTTTGCCAAAGCACCTGCAAACCACATACAAACAAGGTCACTTTTATACAGGAACAAAAGTTTCAGCTGGTGGGAGGTGAGGAATGTTGTGTTCAGTGCTTTGGCATGCTGTGAACTTCGAGGCTTTTGCAGCTCAGTTGTACAGGTAATGGTCAAAACTGGTCATACTGGTCATTTGATTGTATTGATCTCTTAAAGCAATACAAAGTGGGTAGGCTTAGAAAAGGGAGAAAAAAGGACCACAGGCTAGTAGTCAGTAGCCAGTTTGTCACTAGGAAAGTTCCTCTTGGTGGATCAGACACCCTGCACAAAATATCACACATTTATGAAAGAAAGAATTCCCAAAATTCCCACCAACCATGAAATATGTTGGGGCTTTGCTGTTTTGTGCCAATTAAAAAGCACATCTCCTTAAGCTTTCCAATGTAACCCATCTCTCCATGGAGTTAAAACCTGCAATCTCATGCTGCTCTTACAGCCAGAATTAAGCTAAAGATTCCATGGTAAGAAAATGAGAAAGAAGAGGCAAAGAAAATTATTTTTTGTCCTGGAGGACACGAAGGAAGTCAGTGTAGCTTTTGTGCTTGGGCTGAAACCACACAGTGACAGAGTGTAGCTGCTCTCTGACCATGAGGGCTGGCAGAACTGAAGGGATCAGCAAGCACAGCATTGCTCATTCCAGCCAGAGCTAACATGGCTGAATGCATTTAGCCATATATTTAATTAAGGGAACAAACAGGCCAACACTCAGCAGCCAGCCCTGCAGGCATACTCACAATGTAATTGTCTGGAAACATGTTTTTAAATTCATGTGTAGACGATATTTAGGCACTCAATACCAAGCTGTTAGGCCAAAGTGCTGCCTCTTCTTTGTCGAGGAAGGGTCTGAGTTACCTTCATCTGTAAAACAGCTGCATAAAATAAAGATTGATGGTAAGTCCTGGCAGGAATTTTCTTGTGGAAGACTTTTTCTCTGGTGCAATACCTCTTATAGTTTACCTACGGGTAAATTACCCCATGTCACCCATTAAGATGTAAATTTTAAAAAATGGTCAGTAAACACCAAAATATACTTCTGTTGAGGAAGAAAAGGACTAAGATAAATACTGAAAGGTATAACACACTGTGCCTTGGTGTCATGTCTGCCACCATTCTATGACCTATCAATTAAATCCAAGAACATCTTGCCTTTTTATGGACAACTCAGATTCAGTATCCATGACTTCCTGTAACAGAAATCCCTACAAAAACTTGCTTAGTCCCTGTATTTTGTATGCTTGTATTTATATTTTTTAAACAATTTGCACACCTAGCAAGGGCAAAGCTCTTGCAGTTCAAGGTGACTTTCATGTTAGATCAATGAAAACAGCAGAAGAGAATAAACAGGCAGCATCTGTGGGTGGTAAACGAATGCAGGATGCGTGAAAAGACTCAGAACAAAGCCAGGCTCTGCAGACAGGCAGAGAAAGTTGAAAACATGAAGTATAGTAGAAAGAAAACAAAAAACCATTGTGCTATATTTGCTGTCTGCATTCACTGCATTGCCTGAAATTACTCCCCTCACACATTTCTTGGTTAAAGATTTGGGTTTCCACTGCAGCTGTGAAAAGTGACTAGATTCACAGCATATTGTACTAGAAAGAGCATGGGGAGATGGTGATTCTGTGAATTTCTGGCATGTAAGGAGACCGTCTCCCCGCAGGAACCCCTCTCATGTTCCCAGCACAGTTCCACAGCATCCCAGCCAGCAGGGAGAGCAGTGCCCCAAGACTTGAAGAGCCAGAGCCTGCAGCAGCTGCTCCGGCAGCGCAGCGCCCAGAGCGCAGGAGAGGCAGTGGCACTGCGGCACCGCGCACTGCACCAGCTGTGCCGCCAGGCAGGGGCTAACAAGACACTCCAAGGAAGGTGTCACGTCAGTGATCTCTCTGAGGAGAATGTTGGGCTTGAAAAGTCATCATCCCCAGATATTTATTACTTACTGCTGTCCCGGATTCTGTTTTCGGGCACAAGCACCCAAGCTCTACTTTAACTCTGAGCCTACGAGCATCTGTGTAGCTCCAGCATTGTAGAGTAGGTCTTAAACCGGTGCAGGCTGCTTCTTGTCTGGGCTGATCAATGCAGCATCAGTGATGCAATAGCCACTGTCAGGTGGCTTCTGGTTGACTCAGGGGACTGACAGATCTGTTTGGAAAAAAAAAGTCTGCATATGTACAACATAAAACAAAGATGAGGTGTGCAGGGATCTCCATTCTCCTCATCACTGTCTGACAAAGCAAAAACTCAGCATACAGTTGTTACAGTGCAGATACTGCAACACGCGTGTATCAAACCAGGAGTCCCGTGGAAAATAAATATATATATGAACAGAAATATATATATGGGCATACAGTCACAAATCTGAGCTCAACATCAGTGCATGTAGCTAGCTGTTAC
This sequence comes from Corvus moneduloides, assembly GCF_009650955.1. Taxonomy (NCBI): domain Eukaryota; kingdom Metazoa; phylum Chordata; class Aves; order Passeriformes; family Corvidae; genus Corvus; species Corvus moneduloides. The sequence goes on from NC_045477.1 coordinate 90,568,114, forward strand.
TACATATCAAAGTCTGTGTCACAAATTTCCCAACATCCTTTCCTCAAAAGCCACAAGCAACTTAAGATCACATGGAAAACAGGCAGAGAGGCAGCTGCTTGCACCGTGCAATGCTCAGCCCTGAGTTACCTGTGAGGGAAACTGTCTGGAGCAGGGAATGCCACTGGAGATGGACAATTACCTCTTTTAAACCTGCTAAGGACTGATACATGAGGCAGCTTTCACAGGAAGGGGTGACACTCCCAGTGCTAAGATCCTAACCTTAATAGCTTTTGGAGCAGAACTGGGCAAAAAGAGCAGGTGTTCAGTTTAGGCCACAGACGTGTTTGTATTTGTTTGCTTCTCACCTTTTCTTACAGCCCTGTAATTAGAAGACCAAGCTTACAATGTGTTGAAATCATCCCTCACACAGTTTTTCCCTTCAGCATGTTTGCTGTTAAATTGAAACCTGGGCACTACTGAGCTGGGTTGAGGTGTGTCTCTGCAGAACCAGCAAGGCCGCATCAGCAAACCTCGTCCCATGGCTTGGGCAGAGACAGCACTTGCTTAATGCTGTTGGCCTGGCTCCAACAGCACTGTTGGCCACTGTGAGGAGGACTGGGATCACTAACTGCTCGGTTTTCAAGAGCAATCAGCATAAAACCTGCATCCTTTTCTGGCGAGCACTCTCCCCTCCCAGGAGAAGCACCTCCCAGCTGGAGGAAAACCTCAGCTTTGATGCCAACACTCTCGTTTTATCAACAGGAGAGGGTTACAGTTGGCCCCAGAGCACTCAGAGCTGTGGGCATGTGTGATTAAGAGGAGCTATGTGCTCTCTCAGAGCGTTGCTGGATTTATGCAGCAGCCAAGCTGTAGGCAAGCAAGGAAACAGCCCTGGAGGAAATGGTCCATTGCATACCTGTGCAGATTGAGCCAAGGTTTGTTATCCAAACTTCCACGAAGCTTCCCTTTTTCTCAGAAGATAGTACATTGATCTGATTTCCCATTTTCACAACTGAGTAGGAGGTTACTGATGACTTTCTAAAGGAATTCAGGCTCAAACACTTTTCCTGACGTTCTATCAGCTGGTACCAACAGGACAGGTAACAGGTGTTGTCTCCCTATCCCTTTCATGCAGTGCTGAATGCCAGGGGCTGACCCAACCTTGGGTCCAAAGCTTGATCCAGAATGACAAATACATATGCAGGTGAAAATTCTTTTCTGTTTGTTCGTTTGGGGGCTTTTGTTTCGTTGTTTTTGCTGTGTAGGCTATGTTTCTTGAGCAACTAGGAAAAGTGCCATCTTAGCAGTTGGAAAAGAATCAGAAAGATGTAGTCTGAGCATAGTCTCAGCAGCCCAAACCCCACCACTGCCAACTTTGTGTGAGGCAGTCTGATGAAGCAACAACCTGGATTTTTTGATGATCTGGTTATGCTCCCTTGCCAGAATCTGAAATTAGGCCTTCCTGGTCGAGCTCAGCTATCTGGCAAATCCAAATGGAAAATTCATCTTGTTGGGAGAATGTCTTGGGGATGGTTTATTACCCCATTCAATTTTTGGGGGTTTTGATCTGTTTTGTTTGGAATGGGGTAGCTGCTGTCCTTGCCCTACCCACAACTCCCTCCAGAAAAGACAAGACCTGAGATATTACTGCTACATCAAAGCAGAGCAATATCCCAGTAGCCAGACCCAGTTATAAATGTGTCATGCATCTGGAACACAAAAAAGATCTGTAATCAAATTGACTACCATAAAAGCTGGAATTCACCCAATATAAATGTACCACTGGGTTACAATGTATACATGTGTACACTTTAATTTTCCCTGTTTCTATTTGCTTAAATGTATCTTTCCAACACCATTTACTTCAGATGTAAAGATAAATACATTCATCTGCCTGGAAAGTGCAGGGTCAAGCTTGAGAATTTCTTTAATGTCCATTCACAACTCTTCTGATATTGATACTCTTCAACAGCACAGCTGACCCTCTGCTGCTGTTTCTCTTTCATACCTCCAAAGTAAGTCTGCAAAATCATAAATAATATAGTATTCATTCATAAGTTTATTTTTGATTCAAGAACTAAAATTTCACAGTTACAGGTGCTAAAAATCTTTCCTGTCTTCAGCTTCATCCATTCCTCCCAAGCTCTTTCATCATGCACCCTTCCTGCAGCTTCCTTTGCTCTGTGCAGTGGTGCTGAGGCTATCTTGCCAATCCTCACTGCTCCATGCTGACTCTAATAACCCTGGGGATGTTGCTTTTACCAGGCTCTGGAGAATTTCCCATAGCTGGACTGTGCAAGCACCAGGGAGACTTCAGTGAGCTGGAAGGTGAAGTTCTCAACAACTGCAGTTTGACACCTTGATGAACATCAGGATGATGAAAAGGAGAGGGAAGATGCTAGGAGAGAACCGATATCTTTAGTGAGAGAACACACTGACCCACCATGAACTTGGATGTCACAGTTCAAACACCCCTGAAATTTATCATGGAACAAATAACTCAATGACCATGTTAACAGAGCAGTAGTTTTGCATAAAGATCTTTTGCTTTCATCCTCACAAGTTCAAACCAGTCTTGTTTTTAGGTATTTTTAAGAATTCTCATTTTCTAAGTCTGTAGCTTGTAGCTGTTGTATTCACAGGCCAACCTTTGATCTTACTCTTTCTCAGGAATCATCTTCCAGGAACTGCTGGGGACAGGGGCCAGGCTACATGGACCTTTGTCTGACCCATGCTTATCTTCTTTCCTTTTCTATTTGTGTCACTGAAAAGTCACTTTTTAGTCATATCAAATGAGACCACCAACTACTAGGCACCCTCCTGGCACAAAATGATGACAGTCATAATGACTGACAAAACACCAGAAGCTGGAGGAAAAATGAAAGAGAATAAAACAGGAAGAAACAAAGTAAACAAAAGCATATACTCTATTTTGCTTCAAACTTTGATTTTCAAGGATCATGTAAGAACTTGTGTAGTAGAAAACAAAACAGTGGAAGGAATCAGAAGAATAAAGAAGGATAAGTATATGATGTACAGGTTGGGAAAGCAGCAGCACAGATTGAATATATAGAGTATGAGACCTGACTATGATTCGTTTTAGGAGTGATTTTCATCCATAGCTACCACTTAAACTCTTGACACTGCAGCTTAAAAGTGTGCCTTTGAAAACTGCCTAATGACTGTGCACCATCAGCACTTACACACACAAAAGGAGCATTCTGATTCTTCTTCAGCACCCTAAGAGACAGAAATCTAGAGTTCCCGTGTGTAAGTGTCAGGAAATTTCTGACTGTGTCCTGTCTGTCTGCAGTACAAAAGCATTGCCAGACTAAAATACTACAAGGTTTTGTGGCCATAGTGTTTCCATGAGTAAAGTGGAAGCTGCACTGCTAAATGAGTGTTCCCCACCACACACAGTTCACAAGCTGTTTATTTCCTTTAGCCAGTGCACAGGCTCTTTGTGTTTCTCCCTAAGATGCTGAAAGAACCCATTCTGGTCTTGCTCCTAGGATCTGGACTGAACTGTCCTCCACCTCTGCCCTCAGATACCCCCAAACATGCCTCCTAAAACAATGGAACTGCACTTTTTTCCCTTGCCTGTCCCCATGTTTCATTCTTTATGGGGAAGGAGATGGAGAGTTTAGCACACTTTCCTCTTTCCATAAGCAGACAATCCCGAGAGAAGACAGAATGTTTCTGGCCAAGCTGTAACGTGGTATCGAGAGACAAACAAAAGCTAAATCTGGCAGCTGTTGGGGAGCCCTTAGCCACACACAGCTGCAGTAAGGAACAGATGCAGGCATAGCTGAATTGACATCAACTGCTCGTTAAACAAGCCATGACCAACAGATGGGAACACTGCTTTATTATGATAGCCTTCTCCAAATGCTGAATGGACTAGATGGAAAATGAGACTGGAAAATGAGTGGGTGCTAAAAATGGGAAATCCTACTGTGGGAAATCTAGCCAACCCACTAGAATGCCAGGTGCCACAGCTGCTCCACTCTTGAACCCAATTCAGAGGAACTATGTTTGCCACAGGAAAGGATAGAAAATGTTCATTTTCAAAGGCCTCCCAACTACCCCCTATTGGCAGTTACAGTAATTATCAGCATAATTGCTTCAAGTCACATCTCATTATAAATGAAATTGAGATTTTGGCTCTCATAGTGATTATTTGCTAATGCATCAAGCAGTGCAGAATATTACTGTGTATCATACCTGTACTTCACTCCAAATTTTTTTCTGATTTATTTTGTTTTTACTAGATACACATTTTAGAAAATTGACAAGGAAGTCATGTGGAATGAACATTGATTTTAGGCATTACGGAAGAGAGAGAAAACTAGAAAGACAGGCAGAAGAATTTTTCTACAGAAAGAGATACACAATTTTATTGCATCTATAAAAACAACTATTGCAATAACCAAGGACAGAGTTAAGTATCAACGATCTTGTTACATCAAATAGTATTATTTGAGTTACCAAGACAAAGAATCATTAGCCAAGAGTCAGTAAGAATTTGCCAGGCCTTCATTTGCTCTCTTATAAACACACAGAGCTAGCTGAAACAGTAAGAGCGGCAAGCATACACATCAAAATAATAATGTTTCAAATATAGTAGTTCTGGAAGAAATAAGACAATTCACTTCAACACAATAATGAAGCTAATATATGTTAAATGACGAACACAATTACTTAATCTTTATTCACTCCTGTTTATGTTGTTTCTGCAAGTGGGACCAGCAGGAATGGGCTGTTAATTCCTCTTAACAATCAGAAATATTTTAGCTGAGCATAAACCAAACCACAAACAGCTCAAAATGCCTCCTTAATTCATAAAGGGCCCACAGCTCTGTGGAAATATAAGGCTTTATGGAAATACAAAGCTTCGTCAACCACGTATATAAGAGCGATGTAGCTGAATCCACATTATCTGGGGAGCACAAAAATCCATCTCAGGATCTGGCAATTCTCATTCAAGTTTAGGAGAACTTACATCCTCATATAACAGATGAATGTACACATGAAGTCAGCAGAAACGAAGACAGAAGTGTTGATTAACACATCAGTTAGTTATAAAACATAGCCCAGTCAGATTACTAAATATATATATGTATATGTGTGTGTGTACATATATATGTATCTGGACATAAGAAGTGACAAAAACCTTTAGAAAAGAAATGCAAGAAATGCTGATGGCATTAAATGTTTTTAATGCATTACACAATACACACATAGGGAAAACATTTATATAAAGATGAAGAAAATGCCTTTACTTCAGTCAAACAGATCAGGACTATTGAGCTTTTTCAAAAGTTAAAAGATATCGAAATTATTTACGTATTTGATATTACAAGGAAAAGAATATGTGGGAGGAATAGACATCTTTCAGATAAACTCAGTTTAACAGACTGCATTTAGAAATATAAAAAAAAAAGTGTAACATTTTATGTTATATGTATATAACACATACAAAACATTTAACTACAAAAGTAATTATTACAGCTATTCAAAACATTTCTCTGACATGCTGACTGTTTTAAAAATCTGCCTTTGTTATAAACAATCTAAAAATAATGAAGTAATGAAAGCAAATACTAGGAAAACCTGGAAAGGGATGACTCTGATGAACACTGGTGTGTCCAGCGTATGAAAGGCAGCATTTGTATCAGAGTGATACAGGGGTCTGAAGAGGAAAACAGGGTATTTTACCTCACTTGTGCAATTTAGGCTCCTGACTTGAATATCCAGCCTTATTTCAGCATTGCAAAAACTCCATGAAGGGAAAGTCCATTGTTAGATACCTAATATTTTTAATATCTGGTCCACAGAGACTAACTGAATAATTCATTAAAATGGCAGGGCTTCCCAACTTCTCATCCATGTTATTTAACACCTACTCACATCACTGTAATCAAATATGACAACTTCTAAGGAAAAGTGTTAACCTGCATAGGTGAATCTCACAGATCTGGTGCTCAACACATATTGAACTGCCAAGCAGTAAGTATAAACTAATAGTTCATACTTGACTGGAAGTTGCGCAGAAGGAAAAAGCAATGCCAGGCAAATTTGTTTTCTTTGTTCTCTTCATCTTTAAAATGAAATCCACCATTAACACAGTTCAAATAGATGTGTATGTCAGGGGCCAGGTAACACATTTGATATAACTTACAAAATTATATACACAGAGCGCTGTGAAACGTTTGCATGGTATGAAAATGGAGTAACTATCTACACCCAAAGAGGAGAAATACACAGTCACGTACAGAGACTGGATAAAGAGGTATCTAATGAAACCATGTGAGGATGACCATATAGTGTTACTTAACATCTTTATCACCTCTCTGACTTTTTCTTTTCTGATAAAACACAGAAGGATATGTAAAGGAAAATAAACTTTAGGAAAAAGAAGAAAAACATATTCAATACTGATGGTGTCACAAGAAGAGACGTATTCGACCTGCATACCACATTGAAGCCTGTTAGAATACTATGAGATTATTTGCTAAGTCTAGGCAGAATTAAAATGTGTAGATAACCACTGGTCTTGTGTAATCTTTCCTCCAAGCTGCATGGAATCAGTTACAGGACTTGCTGATCACAGTAGCATTATTTCACATTTCCTCAGCATCTGCATCTCAAAATGTCCAAGAGGAAGGCTCTTGGACAACTGAACATTTCCAGTGACGTAGCCCATCTTTGGAAACCATGGTCTCTCACTGGACAAGCCCAACACCTCTGCTCTCATATAATTCTGATCAAGCCACTCTTAAAATGCCTATTATGTAATGGGCACCATAACACCCCCTATAAGCAATGTAAATGGAATTTGCAGGCAATCTTTAAAGGATGAGTGAGAACACAAAAGGAATGTTCAGAGGAGCCAATTCAAGTTGATTGACAACATGATGATTGAGTGAATTTATAACCCATTACTTCTGGAAGTAAATAAATAATGAAGCTGTTGAGAACATATTTTAAATGGTACAAGGAGATACACCTAGCAAGTAAGGATAAAAACCCTGTTATCTTTCCACTGACAGTAGGATCTTGAAAATGAAGAGCTGACTGGCATGTAATGGCAGGCCTACACTAGCCCAGTCTCTGCTGCAGAGTGACAAGGAGTATAGGTACTGCTCTCAGCTTTAACTGAGCTAGCTCATACACCAAAAGCAATTTAACCTCTGAAGCACTGAGCTACAGGTGCAATAATTTAGTACCTGCAATATAGACTTTCATCTAACACAGAACAAACAGTAGAGGGACTGGAATATATACTCTGTTCACAAGCAGGTACTAAGGTTTGGTGTCACTGCATCCTTACTGCTACTACAACTGTTAGGGAAATTAAGGTGGCATATGCTGGAAATAGCTTTATTCATTTCTTGCCCTTGCTGTGAAAACACATGCCGAGAAAGTGTCAAGAACAGTTTCTAAAGGAGGTGAAAGAATTTCATCATATAGGACATGGAAAAGCTAACTTGGCTAACACCCAGAAGTGTAGAAACCAAGTCCTTGTGTGGGTAATAGCTAAAGGCCCATCAGAACTGTTTAATTCCTAATACTTATACTTTTCCAGAGCTACTTCTTTACATCTAAATTCTTCCTCATTGCTAGACAGTGAATTTCTTCCTCTCTGTTTTATTTCACTTTTGGAGACAAACAAAAGATCATCAAAGTCTGACATCTTCTCCCTGGGATGCCTTTTGTCTACTGTTGTCCTCTTCTTTTTCTTTTTTCCCCTCTTTTCTTTTACAATACTTTTCTTTTCCTCTTCTCCTCCTTTATCTTCCACAGGTGGGAGAGGGCAGGGCTTTGTGGTCTCACCATCCAGGCTAGAAAAGCAGAAAAGGAAATTCACAAAGCTAAAAGCACACATATTATAACTTCTCTTTAACAAGACACAGATTTCACCTTTTTCCACATCTCACAGTACTGACAAGAGAACGACTTATCACACTCTTTACCATTTGACAGGGCTATAAATGTCCTACAATTCAGTTTCCCTTGTACTTATAGAATCAGTGAAAGATAGCCTAAAACAGGGCTCTGGCCCTTAATCTTATCTGTCTCTTACGACTCCAGAAAGGATGTGGGCAGTAATGCTCTTTAGGTGTGTGGGTCCAGATCACACAGTGTTTTTCTTTGCATATAGAACTTGTTAGCTACATTTGCAGAATGTTTGTTCTGCCACAATTATTTCTTTCCACAGTGATGGCAGGAAAATACCCCAAACAGCTGCTAATGTCTGATACTAAAATCATGAGAGATATATTAGTACCTCTAAAGATCAGTCAATTACACATAATCCCTAATACACACCACAAAAACCTTAAAAGACAATCCCAAAGAAGTCAGAGCTGGAGTTAGCCAAGCCATTGTAATACATCTACATGCACTGTGGACTTTGTCAACATGGGAAGCTGGGATATGCCTTTTAATTTTTTTATCCCTTACTACTCCAGGACTTAACACAAAGGGTTTGTCTCTTTTTGAGGTTCTAATATCATATTGCATTCAGAGTTTTTGATTCTTTTCCAATTAAATTATGTTTTTACATTGTTCCTATCAACAATATCACTTTCAATTCAATAGCACTTTCTCATTAGATCTGTGCACACCCATGAGCAATATGCTGCAGTGTTCCCCTCAAAGTATGACATAGGAGGTAGGGATTTCTTTCAGAAATGTAATAAATAACAAGTTTCATTGGAAAGCACACTTTCACGCCCTCTTAAAAGGAAGGGGTTCTAATGGAAACTCAATTTAGTACATTCATTTCAGTTAATTCTCCAGAGAATTCCTCTGTTTGCCAGTGCATAGCTCAACTTTTTCCTCATTTTTACATAAAAATGGCAAGTCAGTTTGCTAATAAATTCTCTTTGGAGAGCGAATATTTTGTATTAAAGCACATTTTCATGCAACAAAGCATGTACATCCATGTAGAATGGACCCTATTCTTATTGCTTATGCATTAATCACATCTTCTCTTAATATGGTACCTCATTTAGAATACAATCCAACTCAGTGGAAGGGAAAGACTGCTGCTGAATTTTCTGGAACTCAGACCAGTAATATACTTGCCCCTTTCCAACTGGTTGTATGCATTAAGAAGGAAACCGTGGTCTTCAGGTTTGCTTTTAGGTGAGAAGAGGCTACGTCATACCAGTGTTGTGGCCTGGGAAAAGGCATCGATGTGTTTCAAGATGTGGAATTCTGCTCAGTTAAGAGATGGCATTTGTTTGTGCGCTGTGGCTGCAAGCTGGTGGAAATTTGAGTTTTAAACTGTGCTGGGGTCACTACTAGAAAATATGTGGGAATCACAGGACTTGAATCTTAGTTGCTTTTCATTCCATCATTCTCAGAGAATCCATAGATCCGCCCACAACTGGTACCCTCACCCATAATTTTTAGATGTAGTCTTTAATGATGATAATCATACTGGAACATTTCAATGGAAATTAAGAACATCTGTGGGTGACCAAGCACCTGGAGCAGGTTGCCCAGAGAGGGTGTGCTGCCTCCTCATTGGAGATATTCAATCATTTGGATGCAATTCTGTGCAATGTCCTCTGCTGCGACCCCACTTGGAGGTTGGACCAGATGACCCACTGTGGTCACTTCCAATCTGACGCAGCCTATGATTCTGTGATCTGAAATTGCCTTTAATGGAATTTATTTCTCTCTACAACTATCTGAAAGGAGGTTGCAGCCAGATGGGGGTCAGGCTCTTCTACCAGGCAACCAGCAACAGGACAAGAGGACACAGCCTCAAGCTGCGCCAGGAGAGGTTTAGGCTGGACATTAGAAAGAAATTCTTCACAGAAAGAGAGGCTGGGCATTGGCATGATTGCTCAGGGAGATGGTGGAGTCAGGGAGGTGTTTAAGGAAAGACTGGATGTGGCACTCAGTGCCATGGTTTAGGTGATAAGGTGGTGTTGGGTCATAGGTTGGACTCAATGATCTCAAAGGTCTTTTCCAACCAAGCTAATTCTGTGATTCTGTGATTTGTCCTGTTCATGCAACCTCTTGGAAATAAACTTCCCATGATGGAGATTATACAATTCTTTGGCAGCAGTGCTCATACTACATGGAAGAGGAAATCCTTCATCCTGTGGGATGTCAAGGCAAATGGAAGATTCAAAACAAAATTATGTTTTCTCACACAAAATGTGAAACTGTGGGACTCCCCCTGGGAAGAAGCTATGGATGATGAAGATTTACATGGTTTCAAAAAAGTAACTGCACAAATTCATGGAAGAAAATTCCATTACGGCTGATTAATACAGAGACTCCAGTTCTGCTTCAGAGATTTTTTAAATCCCAAATTATTGTAGGTCGGGAATATATTCTGGAGAAATATTCCTAGATGATTGTTCTGATCTTACTGTCCTTCCTAAGGTTTGTTGTTTCTAGCTCTCTGAGGTTGTTGGTGCTCTGAAGGATGTCACAATTCAATGCTATTTCAACTGGATTAAACTAGAACTTAATACAAGACGAAAATGTAATCCACAATCACTTGGAACCACTGCATTTTCAGTGGACACTTCACATCCTGCTGCACATCAATTCTGCAGAACCTAAGTAAGGGCTCATACTCATCTTACACACTTCTCTCTCTGTCATTCTCCAGTTTTAAGCCCAGAAGATGAACAAGTATCTTAGAAAAAAATTGCAATTTAATGTGTAGCTTTACATAACAAGAAGTATCTTAAAAGGAAAATAAGGTCTACAACAAATAGAAACTCCATCTCACCTTTCAGCAATCCTCTTAACAACTTCCTGGGACTCAGCTTCAAACCATCACATCCCGCCAATGTTTCCAAAATGAAAATAGGGCAATAAATTCTCATATAAACTTAGTTGCATGCGTAGAGTAAGCCAGTTCACAATAGCTGTAGTTAAGAGTACTACGTATGGAAACCTGACAGCATAGCTGAACTCCAAGTGCAACATTTATGATTCACATTTTAAAAATTTGGCATTTTTAGGTTCAAACATACTCACATCTCATAATCTACCATCTGCACCATTCTTATGTACTGACACGAATAGGCATACTTGGTCTGGCTGATTTTAATGAGCTCGCTTCTTACACAGTGTTCCTGCAATAACACAATCAACATTCATCTAATTTAAACTGAAATCTCAAAAGCAACGAAGATACACATGCATAAAAAGTCAGCTGTTTAAATGGAACTGTAATCAGCCTCTAATAAAGATAATTAATATAAAATGTTCAAGTACAAAGTAAATTTGCTTTAATACATGCTATGAAAAATGCAGTAAAATTATAATGGCTTACAAACAAAAACAAACCAAACAAACGTAATGAAATTAATTTCAGACTATACTGACTGTGTTAAAACTTCCTATGTTTCTTATTTTAGAAGCATGGAACTTGTGAAAGCCACCAAATGTATTAAAGAAGAAAGAACAGAGTATGATTTAAGAATAAATTATCCTACAGAATTTCTTTGTTCAGGTCTATTACATGAGGTCTTCATTGCACTCTGAAATCTGATTTACTCTGGTTAGCTGGAGACCTGGATTGGGACAGTGAACTCATTAGCCTAGAAAATTCTCTCTGCCTCTTCAAAAACAGAATAATGGTAAAATTGCCAGACTGGTATAATTTTCTAGGTTTACTTACTTCCCTGTTGTTGAACATCAGTACTGTGTAGAGTTTGTCACCTGTTTCCACCCTCTCTGGTGTTGCTATGACAATGGCAGGTACATAATATTCATTTCCTGCCTGTGTCCCAGTTCTGGCAAACACATAGTCTCCAACCTGCACATGAGGAAAGCATCAATGCTAGAGCCATATAACTTGTGACATTTACAAGACAAAAAAAGTAACTACTAAGATATTTTCACATGAATCATCATTCTATCATTTTAAAAGAAACCAGAAATAGAACAGGGATTGTATTTTTTTTTATTACTCTTATTTGCCTTAGTATATGGTTAATTGCTGGATTTAAAACATGTTGTGGAAACCAACGGGTTAAAACCTGCTGTAAATCACACTAAGTATAAAATGTTCTCTTACATTTATAATCTATGTGCTAGGAAACAATTCTGCTAATAAAAAGCTCACCTTTTTAATATGGCTGGGGAAATACTAATGTTTTATAAAGAAAACAATATAGATTAATTTAGAATACATAATTTTGATAAACAAAGGAATAGGATTACAATGAAAACAAGCTTCAAGCAAATGAAAAACTTCATGTTGATATAGCACGATATTACTATAATTAAAATCTTTTCTTAAGATAAATAGATGTATTTAAACTAATTTTTAAAAATCTGTAATTCATTCTAGGTCTGAGCACATAAACTAAATATAAAATGCATATTTGCAATCATGAAAAAATACAGTTTTTCACCTGCAGATGTGGGCATGGCATAGCACCTCCCACAGGTATAGTGAACTTGACAGGGACATCACAGCTCTCCCCATTGCTGAAGTCAACAAGTGCACAGGTAGAACTGATATTCTTTATCACAGTTCCTGAAAAACAACAGAATAAAATATTCAAATTATGTTTCTTTCACCCCTTGTGGTAATTATTTTGTAAAAAAATCCTATAGGCTGTCACATATCACTGAGGTCAAACATGTCTATACTATACATCCTTAATTTTCATTTAGCTACAGTAAGCTGTGCTAGGGCAATGGAGACATTTGTACCTAAAACCCCATGCCTTACTAATCATTCGTAGTAATGCTATAAAAATAAAATGAAGTTTTTTTCAAGCACAGGTCTGAAATTTGTAAGCTGATCAGGTTAACATAATAAAACTGACAGTTAACATAATAAAACTACTACCACAGTTAAAAACATGTAATTGAATAAAAACCCAACCAAACAAGTAAAGGCAACACAAAAATATACACAGAGAGAATATTTTTCTTAAGAAACAGTAGAACTCAGTTTTACCTACTAATCATTCTGGCTTAAAACTCAACGAAAAGGCAGCAGCATTTAGTGATCTTTTTGAACACATGCAAAAGCTTGGCTTACAATTTCCTTCCATACTTTTCATAGACAAACATATCATTGCTCTCCAACTTTACAAAATGAATGTCTTCTTATAAATGTATATATATGTGCACATACAAAATATATTACCATTTTTCATTAATATACACATGTAATATTAAATCTCATTAAAAAAGAAGTAGCTAATTATGACCATAACTTATGTTTTATCAGTATTAAGGAACACTAAATAATATTGAAAATGTGGACAAAAATAGATACCTGGATAATAAAATCCTGTGATGTCTGATCTTGCAATTACCTTTTGGCTTTTGTGAGTCACAAATATTTGACATTTTTGTCTTGTCTTAGACTTCAGCTTCACAGTTTCTTCTTCAAGTCCCTGTAATTTGACACAATTATTTCTTCTACAACAGCTAATCCAGTCAGCCTTGATCTATTCTTTGGAATTAATTAAAAATTGAGACAACGTAATGCTATGACATCTGTACAGAATTCACAGTAAACTGGAAATACTTAAAACTTTCAGAATAGTTCTAAGTACAGGAAGCACTCATGTAAGAGTTTTCACTATAAAACCCTGTTCTATACGGTCATAACAATACCTCTATTTTCATGTGTTCAGGCAGACATTTATCTTGATGAATGATAGTTCTGGCTACCATTTTCCTACAAAAAATTTTATGAAGTTGCACAATTCATATTAAAGGATGAGGTAAGGAAAAATCAACTCTTTTTTCAGTATAAGAAAATTTGCTCTACACATTCCTTTTGTCCAGATAGGAGAGTTTTCATAATAATCTGATTTGCATTAGAAGCACCTCACTATATGGGATGAATCATTAAAAAATCAAATATGAAGTAAAAAAATGTTCAGACAAATCTTCAAGTGTCTGGGGAAAAAAGTTTATTTCCAAACTATAAATTCAAAATTTAATTGACATTTTCAACAATTTTAAAACATTCCAGTTTAGCAAAATATTATACCACATATTCTGGAGCTGCCACTGTCTATTATTCTGCTCCACTAGTTTGAGTCCTTCATACACTAATTATTTTTGCCATTCTGATCACAATAATGTTCCTAAATATAAATTACAAGCAAGTGCAAAACTCACTTAAAATAAATCAGTTTCACCATTAAATGAAAATGGTGACATTTATTTTCACCATTAAATAAATCAGTTTCACCATTTATTTTTAAAATATTTATTAGCCTACCTCATGAACAATTTGCCGGCATCCACCTCTTATGCAGTTCTTCTGAATCATAAAAATACGCAACTCGAAATCTCAAACTTTTCCACAGATCTACACATTGTTCTGAAAAACTACCATAACTCACAGACTCTTAATAAAACCCCTGCTTGCTAGGATGTGTATGACTTTCTTCTTTGTCTGATGACATTTTTTTTCCTACAAAAATGCATTTGATTTGATACTTGATTTTCCCTAATAGTCAATAATGATGGAAGAGATATTAATAACTTTGATTAAATTGTTTGTTCTCAGTTTCACTATAATTATCACAATCTCTTTTTTTCAAACTCCCCCTCAAAAATCACAAACAACACCAGAAAAAAAGTCCTAAAAATATGAAAACACACACACACACAAAAGAGGCAAGGAGTTATTTTAAATTGGAGATATATGGGATTTTTCTAGCTTATTCTTTCCCCCTACAGAATATTAATTATATCAACAGTTTGGGTTTTCAAACTCAGACTAAACCAGAGGCTCTTCACATTGCTTAACTGACTGCTTGAAATACAACTCAACAAAGGCTGATTTGAGAGCAGACCTACAGTTCCACAGACACAAAAAGGTATTTGGGTAAAGCATTTACTTAATTCCTTAGGCACCAAAAGGACAGCTGCTGCTGAATATTTATTATCAACTGATTTGTAATGCTTGACTAATAACTTGGGCAACTTCCAGCACTCCACATTAATCCAAATACTAAAGACGACACAAGAATCCACAACGAGGATTCCAAGTCCTGCAGAATTCAGGTGGCTCAGAAACACTGTCTAAATTCAAATCCATCTCTCTTTTCTCTCACACAGCTTTTAGGTGTTCAGCAGGATTGACCCAGACACTGTCAGAGTGCCCATTTCCGGCATTCAGTATTTTTATTACAAAAGAGCCCCATCTGATTCTCAGGGATTTTTACCATGTTTAGCTCTGCTTCTGTTGAAGGCAATGCATTAAACCACAATGGGTGAAGGAGAGTTTGTTTACTCCCTCCAATAGCTGCTACATTTTTAAATTCCCTTTCAAAAAGAATAGGTTTTGCACTTTCCTACTATAAGTGAGAACAGACACAAAGCATACCCACAGATCTCCATGTATCTTGGCTCAAACTTTGGGCCTTCATAATCCTGACACCTCCAGAGTCAAGCAAACACTACTCTTCCTGGGCTGCCAGTGGGAACAAGCCCATTCTGGGTGGAACCAGCCCATTTCTGTGAAAGAGCCTATCGTTTTGTACCTACTGTCTGTCTCTGTCCAGCAGGTTACTTCACTGGTGACAATGCAAAATTTGATTAAACATCTCTAGGTAGTTAAAACTTTTTAGTTGTGCTATTTGGGATGCTTGTTCTTCCTTTGTCTCCATAAAGAGACAGAAGAACAAAGGCAGGAGATGCCAAGCTGTTTAGGAACACATGAATGCAAAAAAGTTATCAACAGATAGTGATTAGTGATCCTTAAACAGTGAGGAAGAATTAGGAGTGTAAGAAAATGACACCAGGAAATGAAAGGGAGATCCAGAATTTCCATTCTTGCAAAGAATCAAGTCTTAGCAATAAATATTGCATTAGGAATAACTAAATCAATTGTACATGAAATAAATTTTTCAGAAAGAAGAGACTCAGTGAGCCACTAGAGGTCCCTTTCCACCCAAATAAACATGCTTTACAAAACACATTATGCTTATTAACTATTTTATGTTCTTTTTAATCATATGGTAAACAGTCAGCAGGGTGACAAACAAGAGTGAGCATTGCACACTCCAGCTCATTCTTAGTGAAACCCAGTGTTTTAAAAGTATATTCTTAATGAGAGTTAATTCTTTGCAATGAACGCAGCTTGCTTTCTCTGCAGAAGCCATGAGATTACTTGCAGAAATCCACTACTATGCAGAAACAGAAATAATTACTATGCAAGGAAATGTTCTCCATTGTGCTCAAAGGCCAGATTACAACAGTGGGGAAATAAATACCTCACACTAAAATGTTGCAGCCATTAACAGAAAGCACCAAACTGTCCTGGAATCTACCACATTTGGAGAACAGTAATGCCACGACCCCAGTAGACTGAGGTTGTCTAATGACAGGTGGGCAGGCGACCTGAACAATTCCTTTCACTAGGTGCCATCGTCTTGTAAACAGTTTCATAATTCAGTGAGAAAAAACCACTTAGAAATGGTGGATGAAAAGTTCAGAACAGATAAAATATTTTTAGTCAAAGCAGCTACTTATTAGAAAAAAAAATTATAAATTCTTCATTTTCCGTATCTTAGATGAAAGTTGAAAACCAACCTGAAGAGGAAGACTTTTGTTAACTCATGCTTTAGTCGGAACAGCAAAAAGAACTGAGCAAATGGAGTATTATACAATCTACAATTAGCACTACAACTAGCCCTACATCTATGTTTAGTGTTCTGTACTTTGTCTGAAAATAACTAAATGTGTTTTCTCACTTCCTAAAGCATTTACTTCTTGCAGCACAAGAGGTCTTCAGTCATCTCATAGCCCTATGCTGGTGGATGTCTCCTTCATCCAGCACCAATACAGCACTGGCACAGCCCACCTTTCACAGATTTGTGCAAATGGAGCAGCCTGAACACAACTCCCAGAGAAGTGCAGACCATTAGTTCAGTTGTAGCCTTAAACAGAAAGCTCTCATAGCAAGGACATCTAAAAAGGATCACTAATTTTTTTAAGAAGTTGTGTAGGTAATTCAGAACCCATAAATGCTAAAAACTAAGGTGTTTTATTTAAAATTTAGTGAAAAAATCATCAGGAAATTTAAAAGTCTGCTTTATTGAGTAGAACTTCAGGATAATTGTGATTTTTCTACCATGTCACAATGAAAATTTTCATTCGGTGCCATAATCAGCTATTTCCTTGCTGTCATATATTTCAGTTGGTAGCTTATTTCTCTATACCCATTTCATAGGCAGGCATTACAGTCAGCAAAACCTTCAACAACACTCTTAAAAGTTTTCTCATTTTTTTCATTTTTTTTCCACTGTTTTGCTACCACATAAACAGAATTCTAATTACATCTGCATTTCTGCCTCTCACTCTTAAAGCCTTTCAGTTGCAGATTAGCAATTACTGAAGATGCTGCTCTGATTAGACTCCTAAAGCAGGTTGACTCAGGATAAGTGATTGCACAATGTTAATCACATCATGTCTGAGAGCACACACTGGTTGTTCCACGGCAACAGTAAAATTACACTCAACAAATGAAACATAAACATGTTTCTGCTGCTCTTGTATTGGGACATTATACGGCATAGGTAAATCAATAATCAAAATAGCTGTAACAGCAATGTAGTATTTTTAAACTAATGTAAAATGAATCAAGATCATCTGTTTTTTGAAGACATTAAAATGTTTTCAAATGTACAGTCTTAATGGAAAAAAATCTCAAAAACTACAGAAAACACACACACACATATAAAAACACTAACTTCAATCACAGTTTCAGAGTAGCTAGACTAATATATTAATGAAATGGAGAGACAAAAAAACCCCACTCTGACTAGCCAAAAGCAGGTGTCCACTTCAGAATGAGCTCCAGATGCCACTGACTCAGTTCACAATGCTGTGAGATTGCCCACCACTTCATGTGTGCCCACATTTTAGGGACAGTTAAATTTTAGTGTACAAAAATGAAGCTGTATCCCACCTCCTCTCTCCATCTTTTCTGTTACAAGAAATGTACCATGGAAAATGATGGAGATTTACTCCAATATTACAAGATCTTTTAGTCCTGTTTATCAAATATTATAATTTATATCTAAATTGCCTTTAATATATCTGTTCTTTCTCTTTCCTGCTATCATTGCAGAGGAGATAAAGATCCTTTGCTGCAATTTATTTCGTAGAGGCTCGATTTCTGTGGCTCTTGCAACTTCAGAACTTCTACTTCCCCAATACTTAAAAAAACTAATTGAAAGCTTTCTCTCTGTTTAACTACCTTTTTTCCTCTATCCATTTTATTTAGCATCATGCTAAATGTCTACTTTATCAGCTATGATGGAAAAAAATATTCCAGAGGTACATAGTGAAGAGGAATATCTAAGGGGAAAAAAATCCTTTCCCATGTATTACCTTTTTATTGTTGCTTATGTGTGATTCTGAGCTTTTCTCAGTTTCCTTTTTGACAGTTTCCTGAAGATCAGAGGCTTGTTGTATATATGTTAATGCTGTCAATATCTCATCTTCTAATAATTTTATATCTTCATAGGAAATTGGCCATCCCAAATTCTCTAAAGCCTCCAGCAAAATTTCTTTATGCTGTATATATTGGACTGGCCCATCCTCTTTAAATCTTAAAAAAAATATATTTTTAAAAATTAATCACAAGTAGGAAAAATTTTAATTACGTCAGTGCTTTACAGATAGAGTCACCAATTGTAAAGGCAGAATAAAGAATCAGATTCAACCAATTTATCTTCTGTATGCTACAAATTCTTGCATTTCATCCAGATACTGCTGTGTTTGGTCAAACACTCATGTCTAGTTTTAATATATCTTACAGAAACACAGCTACAGACCAATTCAAATGGCCGAGCCATAATTTCTTAGAAATAAATCAAATATTTTAATATTTATGCACCAATATTAGTGATTAATATGCTCCTCTAGCAATAGACTGTGCAATTGCTATGACTTGTCTTCTCATTACAGGCATAATTGGCCATACATTATCAAAAATTAAATATTTTGGATGACACCATGTCAAATTTCTATACTCAGCAACTCATCTATCAACAGACATCTATTCCTTTTTTTTTTAATTACATGCTGTTTTGTTTAAGAGTCTTCATTCCCTCTCTGCACCAGAATGGAGTTTTAGTTCTCCTTATTAATGGTAGAATTGTGGGGTTTTTACTCATTAGCTTATGTCTTCTTAAAAGCATTCTAGTTTTTATTCCCATTTTTCTGTTAAGAAATATTTCAGGCCCATTTTCATTACTTGATCTTCACTTTATTCTCTAGCACAAACAGATGCTAACTTCACTGATGTTTAAACAGCCATTAATTTTCTAAATCAATATACAAAAATAGGCTAGTTAACATAGTAAAAACTTCCAGAGTGATATACAGTTCCAGCAAAAGCTTTTAAGGTGCTTATTACACCTTAACAAACCAGCCACTAGAGTGCTCTTTACGGGATGAGAGAAGATTTACTTTGATGTCAAAAGCAATGACACGCTGCCCTCCCAAGGCCCTGCACTTGACACTGATTAAGGATAGAGAAGCAACATTCAAATGGAATGCATGTCCTTTCCTTTAAAAATAATCAGCCCCACAAAAAGGATGTCCAGAATTTAATATTACTCCATATCATATATACATATTTGAAAGCAAGGTATAGTTATGAAATACTTGAAAATTAAACCAGTTGGTTATAGAAATAGTGATAAAAAACTATCAGATATCTATGACCAGCCCTTCAGAGGCACATTAGAAAACCAAAAGTGATAGCTTACTTCTCTCTTTCCTCCTGAGATAGTGCTCTCCAAATAACTAGGTTCAGGCGCCTATTAAAGAAAGCAAAGTAGTTTTTGAGGGAATGCAGTTCCTTGTGCAGCTGATCATTTCAAAACTAGCAAATAAACACACTTTCTTAAGATATCTGCACTGATTTGTATTCCAAGCACACTGTATCATCAAATTGTATCATTATCATTCAGCTATGAAATTATCAACTGGAAGAGAAGATGTGAAAACAGTATCTTCCATCAAGTAACAGCATGACTATTTCAGGGTCATAGAAGGTTTAACAGCAATCACTGCTGCTTCCTGCCAGGATTTTCTATGGATGGTTGTCTTCAGCACCAGCAAGTTAAATCAAATAACAAAACTGATTAAAAGCCAGTTAAACTGCACAGTTCCTCCAATTAAACATTTTCAGAAAATGTAGTCTGAATGTAGTAATGCTGATTTCTACTTTTTTCCCTGCTAAGAGTACCCCTCAGTTGTGCCATTCAGGCTTCTAATTCATTAAACTCTGGCTATGAAGAAAAACTACTGACAGGAAAACAGAAGTGATTATCCCAAAGCAATGCAGTACTGAGATCTTTTAAAAGCACCACTAAACTTTCTGCTTTTGCTTTTCAAGACATAAATTTTAAAATCTTGTAAAATCATCTAGTTTATGGTTTTCTCTATTGACATCTCAAACAATTAAGCCATCACCCAATTACTTCATTTCTGCTATAGAAACAAACCTTTACTGATGATCCTAATTACAGTAATTCTAGAAAAAAATCCAGATTTCCTTTGGATATACAAGAACCAATTCATTGCTAGGAAAAATTCAGAGTGTAACCTGATTGACTACAAGTAATCTTGCCAGATTTACTGGAGCATGTACAAAAGGAAAAGCACATTAAAAACAGATTCTGAATATTAAATTCTTGATGATTCATTTTATCTACTAGAATGCTATCCCAGCATTTTAAGAATACAGACTACTTAGTTCATTCTCAATCTACAGTCTCAGCATGCTCCACTGCCTATTTCATCCTTCTAAATCTGCACACTCATAACTAACTTGTTTATAAAAAGTTCTGGCTATACAAGATCATACACATTATGAAGCTTCCAGTGTTTTTCTTCTTTAATACTGTATATTGTCTTTGCCAGAGCACAAAAATTCTGCCCTCACCACTTCTCTCCCTCTAAACCTGATGCCAAAGTCAATCTACATATGAGGAAAATATTGTCATGTTTGCTTCTGTGCTTGAAACCTGGATGCCCTGATGTATTGTTTCATTTACTTATGTCAGAATAAATTTGTGACCAACCACTATTTACAAAGCTGAACTGCAGCTTTTGGAAATTCAGTTATTAGAAAAGGGCTGTGACATCTAGAGCAAAATAAATTTGACTGGGTTGACGTTTCACATGTAGATGAAAAGTAAAGAGATCTCTTCTGTATACTGTCAATTATAAGGATCTTCAGGCAGATCTATACCTCTTCTATACCTCTTCTATACCTCTTTTTCATGGAAGTAAGAACTCAATCCCACTATTATAAATACACTAATTCATTGATCTCTGTTGGAAAACAGAAGTAAACAGTAATCTTTATCACCAACGTTTTACAGAAATGCTGTCAGTAGAAGATTACCAGAGTTTAACCAGAAAACAATTTCATTTCCCTTAAAATCAAAGTCAATAAATGTAAAATATTCAGTGGTATGGCACAGCAATGAAAAACTTGAATTTTTTTCAGAATTCACCATCACAAATACACTACTTGAACCTTCTATTAAAATGAGTGACAAATCAATTTCTATGAATTCTTCATCAGCCTGGTAACAACAGTATTGTCTCAGTGACAGAACAAACAAAACAAAAGATTTTTATTCACTGAACTCCATTAATATTAGACATAGCAAGCAGCATTTTCAAATCAAAATGCTTGATTTTACCACAAAAGATGTATATAGGACAATAGGAATGAAAAAGAAAGCTATTACATGCTTTAGAAAGAACTGGTATGATCATATAGCTACCAAGGAAAATAACCTCAAACCTTAAAGAGCCTCAGTGGAATTAACAAAAAAACAAGGACTAAACACTTGTCATCAAGGGGGTTTTGGTCATATAAACTAATTACATTTGTAAATGTTATTAGAATGCAGCCTAAAAATATTTATTAACACAATTCTAGCCAAAGCTCCATATGATTACTGAATTACACTATAGTCAAATAATTGCTTTATTTCAAAAAAATCCACAAAGTTGGATCATGGAAAGGAGTAGCTTAGAGATCTAATGCCTTTTTCCTGTTTACTTCAGTTCTGCTTTTACTAACATTTAATTAACAAGTAGGACACATATGCCTCTCAAAAAAAACCCCACCAAATTTTAATTGTCAGTATCTTATCGGTGCCTCAGTTACGTTCTTGCATGCATAGCTGGGTGGTAGAGAGCTGGCAGCAAAAAGCAGGTCCCTAATTTAAGCGTCAGTCTACGGATATAGAAGCTTAATTTTAAGGTAAAAGTCTAGCCAGCATTGTATGTTTACAGATGACTCCTCCTGAGGGATGACTGGTTTTAAGTTTGCTCCCAAAAAGTAACAGAATTTTGCTTTTGTCACTGAAAAAATATAAAATGAGCAATATGTTGTTATTTGTTATCTCCTTACCTATTATCTGTTTTTACAGTCTGCTTTTTTTAAAAGAAAATAAACATTTCTCCCACATGTTGAAGGTGGATTAAAGTCTGCCAACATGCAGAATTATCAGTATTGAGCAAAGCATGTGCGAGGAAATAGCCAGTACCTAAGAAAAAAACTGAAACACAACTGCAAACATAAATTTCTTGTGAGTAGACTTGCCTTTCATAGGATTTAATTGCTTGTTCCAGCTTCTCTTTATAGGCATCAAGATTCACTGCCTGAGGATTAATTAGTGAGATCCCCTTCTTGTCATTGCTAACACGGGCCAACGGTAACATCTATTATACAATAAAAGACACAGATCCATTTATCATACAAATTTTCCTCCACCAGAATGACTGTATGCCAAGGCTCATAAAAGCCAGAAGGAACACTGGAAGACTGCAGAAAGAAAAATCTAAGCACCACAAATGTCAGAATTTAAGACACAGTTTCCAGCCAGTTCTTCTAAAATTATACAAACCCATTATGCAGAAGTTACAAATTAAGGTTCCTAACTACTAAGTCAGTACTGTCAAACAACTCACTCTAATAATGTAAGTCAGAAGGAAACAAGTACATCTAGTACATGACCATATTCCAGGTTTTATTGCCTTAAAACACTCTCATACTTTCTAGCATCTAATTCTAGCATACAGGTGTGACAGTAGATATTTAAATGTATTTAATGCTCTTATTCTGGAGGAAATTATTTTCTAAGGAATTAGAGTAGTAAAGCTATAGAAAGACATTTCTTACCATCACACTGATCACCAAAGAGCGAACAAGGTGGACATTGGTCACTGAAACTTGCCTTGATTAATTAGGAACCTAATCAGGTTTGTCAGAATCAGGAACTTCAGTGTTTTTCAAATCTCCCAATACAACACCTACATAACTCAACTTCATTATAAAATAAAAATGAATACAATTGCGAGTGGATCTTCAAAAGGCAGAGAAAAGGGTAGAAATGGATGACAAAAGAGGAGGAAAGATGCCTTCCAAACTCTCAAGTCTAAAGTCCCACCATCTTTGAGCCTCTTAAATTACGCAGTAGTTTGTAAAAGAAAAGCTATTTTACATATCTGTGTCCTGATGCTGAATATAAACAGGAAAAAATCCAAGGAAGAACTGGAGAAGAAAAAGAATGTTACTCTCCCCAAAACTGTCTTCAATGCATATGATTGAGTGGGAATCTTCCCCAAGTGCCTGTCTGAGATCAGGATATAGATGAGAAAAACATTAAACTAAAAGCCCTGTTGGGGGAATAAGAGAAACAATCAGAAAATAGAGCAATAAAGAGAATTATTTAATTGAGAACATTTTTCAGTGATGCTTTATTTGTGTTTGAATCATCTCAGCATAGCTGGATTCCAAATTACAGCAGTATAAATCATTTTTTTAGGAGCGGTGGTGTGACTTTATATCACCCTCTCTTTCCAAGGACATCATCTCTCTGATTAATGAATCTGTGTCACATCGGTGCCAGACCACATCAGAGCTCCTAATATTACATTAATCTTACAATCACTTGCTAAAGACAATGGGAACATGTCAGTGAAGTATCTTACAGGGGACAGATGAGGTAAATCTCTGCCCATAATTCTGAGCAGTGACATCTGGCTACTTATCATTTCCAGGTGAATTTGAAAGCTGAAAGGCGGGGAAGTGATGACCCCTCTTCAAGTTCCGTAATGCCATGATTGTTGTCTACGATGTTACTCAAACCAAGTTAACAGAAGTTCAGAAGGGCCTCACCATGTAGGAGCACACTTCTACACTGCCTTGAAATTCTGAGCAATTTCAAGTACAAACAGCATAATTTGCAACATCAATATTTAATATAGTTTATAAAACACTTTGAATAGAGTATAAGGGGCAGACAAGCATAAACACATTACTATATTTTTGAAGACAAAAACCAGAATGAAATGTGTTCTTAGCAAATACTAAACTTGAAATACTATGCGTGCTTTGAGAACAATGAACTCTGCTCACAAAGTCAAGTGTAATTTGACAGATTCAGCTGATAGAAATCACAGAGAAATTTTATTGCCAAAACGTTTTGTCATTTTCTAAATTAAATACTTAAACTTCCACGCTAAAAGAATTCACTTGTTTCAAAATGGCTTTTATTTCAAACTCCAAATTTCAAAATCTTAAAGACAAAACTAAAGCACAATAACCCTAGAAAGTTTTACTTATTTTAGACCAAAGAAAGATGTTTTTGTTGGCTGAATTTGATTCTTTTGAGCAAAGCATTGAGTCAAAACTCCATGACTAGCAAACCTGTACTTATGATGCCACAACCTGCAACATACACTCGCATGATTCTACGGGGAAGGTTTCCCCCAGAATTACCACAGCATAATTTAGACAAGCTCCCAAGTCATTATTTTTTTTCTGAATATGAATCTGGATGGGTAGTTTAATAAATTAATCTCTTTGAAATAACTCAGGCGGAACTGACGGATCACACAGAACTGAAAACAACAGCTCAGCCTTTTGTTAATGAACAGTTGTCATGGAAACCTTTTTCTTGCTGCGTCTCCAAGGTAAGAAAACTGTTCATAGTTATTCCATCATCACTGCTGGCAAAGGCCAAAAATAAAAATTATACTATCCCCTGAAAAGCAAACAAAGATGTCTGCATTTCATGCCAAGAAAACTAAGATCCCAGAAGGAAGAATGCAAAATTATCTGTCCATTTATTATCTTCAATGAAATCTTCTAAAGTACTGGAATAATCAAGATCCTCAAAGTCTATTCAAGCTCAATGTCTAGTCTCACCCTATTTTCTTGATATGCTGGTTGAAGCTTGAGGTAAAGTGGGTTCTGTAGCTCAGAAATTCTACTGCTTTCATCTTGTGTGCAACCCTCAACCTTCTTTTCTATACTCAGCTTCAGATCCAGAAAAATCCATTCCTCTGCACATAGAACAATAATTCTCCACTGCCTGAGAAACTGGATGTCTGATTACAACTAATGGAGTAGGTATGAAGAAATTACAAAAATTATTATTTTGCCTTTACATCCCTGAATCTAAAGAAAGCCCATGGATCACTGTCTGGATTCTGTACAGCACCTGTTCATTCAAATAACACTGAACTTAATTCAGTCCTGAACTAGACTACCAGGAGTTCCTATGAATTGCCACTAAGAACTACTTGTACACAGTACTTGCTGAATCATGGTTTAGACTATTTTCAAAGATAGTCTGTTTTACAGACTGCTTCGTTTTTTGCAAGGGTTGTCTGTAAAGGACTCAAAGGGCTGCTCATTGAGAAACATGGAAGAAAGAGGTCCTCTTAGGTATATTCAAAAGAAGATGGAAAAAGAAGTGACTGCTCACAAATGAGATGTAAGAGATTTGTGAAATTCACAAAGTCTTTTGTTTTACATTTACAGTAGATTGTTTTGCACAATTTTGTAATCATTGGATTTCTGATTTTTTTTTGAAAAATGGCTATTTTACATCCGAAATGTGAAAATGTACCTTTTCAAATGTTCTCATATAAAAAGACATAGTTATATTTTTAAAAAATCACAGTTAAAAAAAATCCTTACAGATCTTGGTTTTGACTTGGTTTTACCAAAAGAGTAGACCTGTTTTTACCAAAAGAGAGGAACTGGTTTTTCTTCAACAATCTGCACGCTTTAGCAAAAATTCCCATTCCTAAATTTAAAAAACAAGCATGAAAACTTCAAAATGTAAAATTGTGTACATTTGTTATAAATCTTTTACTTAGTTCTATACCACATTCTATTGCAAATCCCTTGTTCTTTCTTTATTATTTAAAAAAGAAAACGTTGTTTAGCTTTTTCTTGGAGTCTTGTTTAAAGAAACAGTTTTTTTAAATGAAATGAGCTGCAGCATATTCATGGGACTTTTGCAGGATGCATAACACAAGAAAAATTACAGCAACTTGCCATGAAATGGATTTCCTTTAAATGGAATGGCAATTAGAACTTTATGATACACAATTCACCATAAATTTTGCACAATCTTACAACTGTCTACACTTATCAAAATTTAATTTTAATTACTGAATTACAATACTTTTCAAAAAGTCTTAGCAGTCACATGTAAAAGCTGAGAATGCAGAAATGCACAAACCGTGCACCAGCACCATTTTCCAGATGACGTTACGGAATAGAACACATACTCCAGTGAATAAGTAAGCATCACTGGAGGCTGTGGTGCTCAAGAAATTGCCAAACACCTGATGGCTGCATACTGCCATCAGCTGGTAACTGTGAAAGAACTTAAGGGTAAAGTATGCAAGAAATAGTACTATTAACTATCAGTTTTATCTTCTTACTGATGCATGAATGAACATTCAGATATGTATTATACATTTAGTGCACATCAGCAATCTACAATACCAGAGAATGTTTTTATGACATTCATAGAAATTAATTTTAAAAATCCTTCTGAAAACACTATCAAGTTTTGTTCCAGCTTTCAAACAGCGTAAGAATTTTACCTTATCAAATACTTTGGAAACTACATGCTTGTCCAGAACTGGGATGTATTTTGTACTGTGAGGGACAGTTGTAGGAGCTAAGGCATCCATGATGGTGAGTCGCCTAGCAGCCAAGCCATGGGTCTTTAACCAAAGAGCTGAAGAGGTATCTAGAGAGCTAGAAAAGAGAGACTGTGAGATGTAGCACAAGGTAGAAATACATTTGAAATGTTTGAAATGACTGAAGAAAAAACACAAGCCGTAAGTTTTGTTATACATTTATATCTGCACACACATACCTTTTAGATGCCCTTTTCACATTCTGCATTTTCAGATCTAAGAGAAAACATTTGTATTTTGTTATCTCAGAAGTTTTGTGCACAAGAAAGCATGCATAAATAAGTTGCAATATAATAGCACCCTTTTTAAAATTTGAGCCTACAAGCAGCATCACACACAAAGACAATACAACATTTCAGTTTCTAAATTAATCAATGAGAATTAGTTTTCCTAGGTTTCTTGGTGCTTGATCAATAGTAACAGTGTTACCATATGCCTCATGAGCCCTAATTAACCATCAAGGAAATCTATAAAATAGGTGGGCAATTTCTTTTGTAAACCAAAATTTGTTTCAGTATATTTATTTTTGACCAAAACGTATGGTTAACCAGCTTATTTCCCAAGTCAAGATGTGATAACAAGTACTACCACTAATGAGATGGCCAGGAGTAGCTAATTTAAGGTACACCACTATGAAAATTTGTATAAAAGATATGTAAAAAACTAAACATAAGATGCTGAAATGTAAAGAAGTCAAACATCTTTAAGTGTCATAGGTAAGGTTATAGCATGACTTAGAGGATGTATTAAAAAGTTTGGAGTTGGACTAATTACTGAAAGAAATTAATACTATACATTAATTACTATGTATTAATTACTACGTATTAATTATCTGGATGTATTTCTAAGCCCCATTGAAAACCCTGTTGCAAACTGTTAGTTTGGGAACTGGCAGGAGTCTGGCCACAGCTGTAAGAGCACTGTCACAATACCCAACTTCATGTCCAACTGCTGAATTTCAGTCCTTTGTACAGCAGATCTGCACAGTTTTGCCTCAAACGAGGCACCATTAGATACAAATGTAACAGGAGAAATGTTATCACCTGCCCCACTCCGAACTTCTTGTTCTGTCAACTCGCCTTTGAAAATGGCTGTACATTTCACACCCTTCTTGACAGAAAAACTCTTTTCCTCTGGAGACACTCCTTCCTCTGGGCTTTCTTCCCTAGATTTCACATGGCTCAGGATTCGCAGCAGACTTGTCTTTGTTTGATCTGTAGTTGTTGAAAGGGAAAGAAAGGAAGAGCTAACTTACTGCTCAAATACATGCTTGGGATTTTTGAGTTCCTCTTTGGCTTTCGGTTTTTAAGGGACTGCCTACACAAGACTTCAAACACAAAACTACTTCAACACTAAGTTGTACTTTGTACTTTCCCCAAGGATGAGGGTTTATTTTACTTCAGCTGGGTAACTTTGGTTTCAGACTGCATACAAAGGACACTTCCAGGAGAAATGTAGTATTATGAGTGTAGTAAGGGGAAACATTAGTATAAGTAATGCTGTAATTGGTGAAAGATCACCTCTTCATTCTTGCCAATTATGCACTTATTTAGAATAAAAATAGATTAGGGTTTAATATCTACTGTTAAAATACAGTGCTTTAAAAACATTCTGCTAAAATAGCTGTTTTTCCACAGCAGGGCCTGTGACAAAGCACAAATGAGCAGACATTTGTTGTCTGTTTGGGCCAAATGAGTAGGATGGCTGAAAAGTAGAGATGAAGAGAAGTTAAGATTTTCAAAATGATGATTACTTAAGTCAGCAAATACTTAATTTGTTCCCAAAACGAGGGATGATTTTTGCCATTTGCCACAGAATCTTTTCCAGTCAGTGAATGAATTCTGCTAACAACTACAGCTCATTTGAGTCTTACCTGCATATAATGCTTTCTTTCTTCGGGCTGGACTGTCAGCAGTGCTTTGCCGGGTTTGCTCATGTGATGGCACTGATGGTTCTTCTGAAGCACAGCACGGCCTACTGCTAAGAGAAGTACTCAGCTCTTCAATGTGTTTAGATACAGGGACACAGTGTGTGTCTGCTTGTGACTACTGCTCGTAAGTGACAAAAAGAAATTACTGCAAATATATAACACCTGTTTAAAAAACACTAAGCTGAAGTTTTCTGGTCATTTAAACACTGATTTCAAATGCTTCAAACAGTGCAAAATATTTTCTTCTGTTATACTAATATGCATTTCAAAGGAGAGTTCAAAGGAGGTTAAAATATTCTTAGTTTTTTAAAATTATTTAAAAGTAATTTCTTAGTTTATTTAAAAGATGTTCATTACTTTTAAGGTAACACCCTATTTTTCGTAAGGACAGAATGTTCTGTAACAGCTACTTTGAATCCAAGAGCTAAGTAAGTCTACTATCAGCAATGAAAATATCTGCTACATACATATATATGCACATATATATATACACATACATAGATATCTATGTCACAGCATTAATAAAAAACAAAATATGCAAATTCTCAAATAAACACTTAAAAAAATTTTCATTCTGGACATCCTACCTGCCGTTCCACACACATGAAATCATAACACATCACTGTCCACTGTTAATCTGTTTTATTTTCATACCTTTACTTTAAATTACTGTTTTAAATAGATCTCTGTCTTAAAAATCTGATTTCTTTTAATGCAATTTTTTATGGTTTTTTACTATCACTGTACAAATAAATACACAAATATATTTGTACATAATTTATGTTTCAATCAGCATATCCCAATGAGCAGCCATTTAATCATGAAGTATCAAGCCAGCTCTACTTAGATGACAATAATTTTTCATGAATTCTCTAGGTCAGAGGGAGCAACTGTGTTGGAGACAAAAAAATAATTTCCCCTCTTTGCTTTAATTATTCATAATATGTTGAGACTATTGGTATATTTGAGATAATTTTGTTTCAGGCATCACAGTATTAAAATATTTTTCCAGATTTTTCTTTTCCATTACCTTGGCAGTTAAAAAAAAAACCCCAGAGTAAGAGAGCAACAACCTTTATTTTAAAAATAGACTGTCAGAGGTTAAAAATGCAAGACAATGAAAAAGGAGAAATGTTTCCACCTATTATTAAGATAATAACAGAATGAGGACATACTTATTCTCTGGATAATCATCTTCATTATGAGAATTCATCATCAGACTTTTCTCATGAAAGGTCTTTACTTTCTCTAGATCTTTCTCTCCTTGATCAATTTCTCTTTTCAAAAGATGTATGTCTTTATTCTAAAAAAAAAAAAATTAAATGTTTCAGTACAATTACTCCTAAATATGTTTCATTTCTGAACTGAAACTATGTAAGTTCTGATAATAATTCTGAATAATGACTCAGGACAGCTTCCAAATTTTGTATACTCTTTCAGGTAGGCTCTTGTGCTAGGCATTATAGCCTTTCAAATTATTCTTCCTTTCTAGGAAAATGACAAGCATTCCCTAACTAGCCAGTTACCCCTTGAGATATGAACAGCTGTATTTCTGAATAAGGTAATAAGTAGCTCCACTTATTCCAAGCAAGCAAGAAAATAAGTAAGGAAATAAATAAAATACAATACAAGATATGTACATTACAAGTGGTGGCCTGTCATTCTACAGATCTCAGCTGTATCACATACTGTCCCAGGCCCAGGGAAGCAAAAAACATACTCTTCAAGTGAACACTGGAACTGACGAGGAATCATTTGGACTAGAGGAGGAAACAGGAAGGGAATTCCAATGATGATCCCTTTACAGCTCCCACAGGGCCACAGGCTCCCATCTCCAAGTCTGAAGATGGACAACACAGACTCTGGCCCTCGCTTTTCCAACATGAGCAGTGTCACACAGTCCACACCAGCAGAATCACTGAAATTGCCCAGTACACTGATATTTTTCAAGAGCTGGATTATTTTCACATCTTCCTTCTGACTGGTGTCTGCAAAGTTCAAATTTCCCGCTACTGTCTTGTTCCAGCTTCTTCTCATGGTTCCACTACCAGCATATCTGAAATCTATGCAATCAATTCACTGAGTTAACTAAAATTAACTTTAATTAAAAGCAAGAATACATTTCAAATGGGTGCTTCTGTTAGTCTATTTAGAAATTTCCTGTTGGGGATTGTTGAGCTGCTTAGTGACACTTGATAGACGACTGTTACTCTAGTCATTTTACTCCTTATAGATCCCAGCAGCTACTGTAGAACAAACTTGTAACAAAATCCATAAAATCATTATCATTCAAATTCAGCTCTGCATTCTCTTATTTATTAACAGGATACAAACCATATTTTCATTTTAAACAGTAACTTATTTCTGGAACACCAGAGATCACGTGTTTCTTCCAGAGCTGATTTGGTCTACACATAATTTCAGGTTTTAGTTTTCAGATGGGGTCATCAGGGAAGGGAGAATGTGTTTGCAACAATAGCACTATAGATGTACTTTGCATTATATTTGGGCTATTTTGTTGTGGTCTGGAAAAATTTCACAAGCAAAAAAAATCATTGCTTTCATATCATGTCAAATCTGACTAGGATTAACCCTCTCTTCTTTTAGTAATCTACTGTAGTACAAAATTACAATAATGCAAGTCATGTGGCTCTTCCAAGTAGCATGAAGCAGCAAATGTATTTATTTTCAGATACTCACAACCATAAACTCTGTAGTATCAGGATCATTCAAATAAATGTTGTAATAATGAAACCGTCCCTCTGTTTTAGTTGATAGTTCATACAAAAATTTATTGGCTTCTATATCATCGCAGTTGAAGGATACAGTATGGATGGGAATTTTACAGTGAAGTTGGACTTCAGCCAAAATTATCTGGGGGGGCTAAAAATAAAAAAAACCCTTATGTTAAAAATGTGGCATCTGGAAACATATTTATCAAAACATGGAGAATTTGTAAGAATTTAATCAGTTGTTCTGATCAGTTGGTCAGAGATGGATATAGATCAGTTAAAAGCATCCACTTTATACAGATTGCCATTTCAATCAGAAATTAGCTAAATGAGCTAATTTAAAACAGATTTGGACAGACTGATAAACGCATTAAGGCCCATGATGTAAATTGTAATATAATCAGTACTCTTTGTTTATGAAGTTTTAAAAGAAATTACTAATGTATAGGAAATTAAACTACTACATTAGTGTTTAGTATCACTGGATATATATATATATATAAATATTTTTGAAAGTATATGAATGTAGATATTTTTCTGAAACTGAATTAGTTCCAAGAAAATTTGATTCAATACCAGGAAACAAAATAGAGGCTGAGAAAATAAGAATGCTAGTTTCCTCCTCCCATAAACAAATAAAAATTAGGTGAAAAAATAGATCTACCATCTCCAAAAATGCTGAAGGATCTGGTAGAAAAAAATTATTGACTCAGTTCTCGAAATTCTGATAACATTTCAGTTGTTCAAAATACTCAAAAATCTTGACAAATTAAGCAATGTTTGCAATATAATTGTTGTGTTGGTTGCACTCTGATAGTTAAAAGCAATATCAGCCATTTCCTTTTTTTAACTGTTAAAAAGGTATAACATAATTCATAAAAGACATTATTAACAAGGTAAAAAGAAATTATTCACTCATTTTGAACTTAATAAAAATATTTAAAATAAGAATATGAATAAGTGTACATGAAGCCAAATTATTCTTTGGTAAAATATTAATTTATGCTCTTAGCTAGAAAAACTGTGAAACAATGCCAGTAAACATGCAAGAGACTCCATGAGACTCAGCACTGCAGGCATGACAATCATCTCCTAATTCCAACTTCTGACACCACTTTTCTGCATTTTCTGTTTTCTCATTTTAGAAACACCTGGTCAGGTCTCCCATCAGTCAAGAGATAAATAGCCTGAGTGTCAGTATCAGCAAGAGCAATCTGGAGAGCTTTGAGTGTATTTGTGGAACTTCCAACCTAAGAAACCAAAGAGAAAAAGACAAAGAAACAGCCATAAATACTAACAGTCCTTTGCCTCTGTTCTTAAATTCATAATGACAGTGTACTGATTCTAGGGATAATACAGAACCAAAATGACTAATAAAATGATGAAAACATTTATGTCATGTAGCTAGGAAAAGCTACCCAAGTGTCAAAGTAACATAAATTGGTACCAGATTGGTATTCAGTGCTTATGCAAACACACATGAACAAAATGCTGGCAGCAGCAATCTGAGCTGTACAAACAAAAGCAATCACTAAAAGACTATAAATAGATAGGAAGATGTAAGACAAAAGATGCATTCTCTTCATTTTTCCCACTGATGCTCCTGCTTGCCTTGAAACACTCCATTGAAACACATATTTTACTTAACCAAACAGTTCAAAGGTTACACAAAAGAGTTACAAAAGTTTATTTCTCCAAAACTGGTAAAGGAGTTCTTAGTTGTCCAAACTTATTGTTTCAGATTCTCTCTCATGAACCCCCTTGGCACATTAATGTAAATATCATTTATGATTTAGCACAAAAAAAGTTAGCTATAGCAACAAAAGATGCCCAGTAAACTAATACTGTGCTCACAAAAAAAATCCATTGGAGTAATTCTAGAACTTTTCCTGTGTCATTCACATACTTAGTGTATCTTTCTTCTCTTTACACTAAACTCACTGAAATGCGTTTCATGGCTTAGGAACCATTAGATACATTTTGTATCTTCAAACATCCACCTTTCAAACATTGTGTACAAAACCTTCCAAACTAAAGGTATATGTAAGGTTTTACCAGTACGGAAAACTATTTCATCAAGTTTTAGTCTTTTAATGGAACCAAAGCAAAACCTCTAAAAAGACAAGAATCTGTTTTATGCTTATATAGCACCTGAGTACTGCTCTGGAGGGCAGTGAGGATTGCAGTGGTGTGAGAACAGACTTAGGATACACATATATAGTGCATTAGAGAAGATAAATATAAATCTCTAACACTGACCCATATATGCAAAAATATGCTAAGAGATAGCATTATTTCTTCAGTCCTATTAATTGTGTTAAAACTTCTTCCAGTCCTTCCCAAGAGCAGTCAGTTCTATCTAAAAGGGCAAAGGAAATCAGGTGAGATGGGATAGGAGGTACATTCTGAGAGTTACTCTGTATGACTGCATAAGAGTGTGTGGGCCAGGCAACACAACAGCTCATCTACTTTATAATCTACTATTCTAACTCACAAGCAAACCTTACCAGTACCCACTCATAAGAAATAACCAGCCATTTTCCTCTTGTTAAATTTATCTAATACTCCTGATGTTTTAGTAGTTATAAAGTTTTAGACACATCGCTCATTGGCCATCTTGGCTCTTTCAATAATAGTTTTGAACAGATTTGAAACAAAACAGCTTCTTTCACTTCTTTTCACATCATCAGAACACAGGGTGGATGCTGATGATGTGCAGAAAATAACCATGTACCTTATGGTAAATGCTGTTCATTTTAGGTTTCTCAATTGCTACTGTTACAAATGAACACCAATTTTCTCAGTATTCAAACAATGATGACCTATTTCAACTATAAGACATTGCTACCACTAAAATTTTAAATGTTATCACATCTAAAGTATTTTTTAAGGAGCAGTTAGTTACTGTTTATAGCTCAGCTTCCTCATTCATAATCCTGGGACCAAAGAGCATAAAATGGGATCAAAAGATCTACTCTGATTAATATTCCAGAGAAATCCTCTGTTCATTTCAGCTTCACTGTAAATCCGGCTTTTTGATCTCAGATTTATGCCTGCAATGCTTAAAAGAGGCTAAAAGGTCAGCAGCAGATGTCATCCCTGAAAAAAGTAGATCGTTCTTGTGCCATTTCCTATTCCATTTCAGATATCTAGATCTGAACTTAGAATGAAATTTATAAACAAAAAATTCAAAATTTTTTGAATAATGATGGAAAAGGCCATTCACTGATGTATATACAAGTGGTATCAAAATATGGTAGGTCAAAGTATTATTAAACTTGCATGATGCTGTACAACATACATGACTTAAACAGAGCCAAGTTCTCAAGCCTCAAGCAGGGCAGCAAAATAAGGCTAAATAAGCTCAGTTACAAATGTTCAACTACTCAGGGAGGCCACACTAATACTTCCTTTTCTCTGTGTGTTGGTCTGTTAGGATTTTCTGAGAATACCAAGTTATTGATCTTGCTTTGTAGTCTCAGAGGTATTATACAGCTTCCCCAATTCCCTCCTCCCCAGGAATTTCCAATTAAGTCTGAGGAAGAGCTATCATAATGCTGAGGAGTTTTATTACATGAACATGGGTTTTTGTGCTAAAAAACATGAAGTGCGATGTATCTATACCATTGTATGACTGATTTTCAGTCCCGTGTTCATAACATTGCTGTCCACATTTTACACATTAAGTAGCCCTAAAGCTGTTGATAGTTACAATCAGGTGGATGACTGTGGCTGACTACAAGCAGCTCTGCTCTGGCAACTGTCAGAGAAAGAATACCGGGTAGATAGACAGAGGTTTGGTCTGAGTATGTTTGTTCTCATGTTTCTAGGGCACCTAAAGTTAGCTGTCTATTCATCAAAAAGAACTAGAAATGCTTCTCCAGTTTGCTGGGTTTGGTTTCCTGTACCACCTCTGAGCTGTAAGTTTGCCAGCAACACCTCTCAACCATGCAGCAGCCCTGCAGCAAGAATGACAAATTCAGATGCAAGGTCTGAGCAATGATACGGTTCCTACGGAATTCAAATTGGCCAACGCTTGCATTGTGGCTGCTAAACATAGCAGGCTGCAACTTGAATTATTATGATCTTATAAACAGGTCCATTGTTAAAGCATTATTAAACCTGAAAGACGTACTGTATTCAGTTCTACTTAAGTTTACCCATCATCTATATTTTCAGCTTACTCGAGTCAAATACTTAGTCTATGCAAAATCACCCCAGCCATACAGAAAGTGGAGAAACAAATACAACTTTGTATACAAAGCAAGCACGCTTTGTGATAATTAGCTGCCACATTACCTCAAGCCCTTTTATCCAAAGCCAAGCATCTTGCAAATTTTCCTCATTAACTTCAGCAAGTTTCTCTTGCCATGCCACTGCTTGGGCACTAAATTTCACAAAGTTAAATCTCTTCTTGTGTCTCAGTTGTTCCTGCAAGAGATGGCATCTGAATTTTACCTACTATTAAAAGAAAGAATACTTGTATCCTGAAACACTGAGTAATAGCAATAGTTTTAATTAATATATAGTTAATTATATGGTTACAATAAATAATTATAACATATATAATAAATGTTATGGTGTACAGGGAGACATACAAAACCAGAGATAATTATTGCTTGCAACTATTAAGATTGCTTGAAATTCCCAATAAGTCTCCATATACTCATATTTCTCAAACAATTTAAATAGCAAATGTCTAGGAGGGCATGAAAGAGAGAGATGAAACTGGATATGATCAGTGGTGTAAGAAAGAGATATCACTGCTTACCAGAGGAAATTGAAATCAGAAAGAAAGTAAGATATCATCTAGAGGAGGAGAACAAGAATCATATAAAGAGCACTAGCAAGGGGAACTAGACAGCAGGAGAAAATCAAGAATTTGCTGAAGTTGCTTTTGGACAGAAGTTATAAGTCAGGGAAGATTTGTGCAAGCGAGCACAAACTTTCAGAGTCTGGAGTCTTTGCCTCTCTTTCATCACAATTTTTGTGCAGCTGCCTGTGAAACCTTCTGGCACAGTATCTAATATAATTCTAGTGCTGATCTGCTTAGAGGAGCACAAGATACTATGCCCTATGTCTTGAGCACTTAGCTCAAAAACCTCTCTGTCATAGTTTTAATTTTTCTAGTCCTACTAATGATTGTTATCAATGCCAAGCTGAATTTTTATTTCAGTTACTTCTCTTAGCACTAAAGAAATTAAAGATCAATCATGTCTCTGAAATATTAATGTAAGCTTAGGTGACATCACTGTAGACTTCTAAAACTAGGCAAGACAAATCCTGTTCTAGGTGTGTCTTCCAGTACTCACAGCTTTTGAGGTACTTCTGCACTTTGCCAGTCCCTTTGCAAAGTTCTGAGTCACTGTAAGGTGCAAGGAAGTTCAAAATGTTCTACACCCTCTATTGTAGAATTATGAGAGTGAATCTAGAACACACATTACAAATCACAACAAGCCAATGGAATTGGATGACACTGCTTCAAAGCAAAAATTAAAATGCCAAAAGGTGTTTCATTGCATAGCTTGTTTCTGGTTTGGGTTTTTTGTTGTTGTTGTTTGTTTTTCTTTTTGTTTGTTTGTTTGTTTTTCTTTTTTTTTAGAAGGGGGTGGCTTGAGGGAAACAACTACTTAAGCCTTTATAATTTTTAGTATCTTCTCTAGCTTTTTTCAAAGAGTTGTATAAATGAGGGGGAAATATAAATTATTACCTGAAAAATGAGCACATGAAGAAAAATCTAAATATTTTTATAAAGCTGCTATTTTAAAAACACGTTTTAAAAATAAAAAGTAGAGTAACAACCACTGAGAAAAGATCAGTTTACTCTAAAATGCTCCTCAGCCTTCAGAGTCATCACTTTATCACACCTGTATTAGCTGAAATATTTTTTCCTTCACTAGTGGCAGCTTGTTGTTCATGGACTGGGATGTATCAATAAGAATATAGACATCGTCTTCAAACACATTCCCAAAAAGCCCTCTACTTCCTTGTTGAAGCCACTTAATCCTGGGGGAGGAAAAAAAATATCAAAACCTGTTCTGTAACATCTCTGGGGCTCTGTGTATCAGAATCTGAAAGGTAGGATCTTTTTGTTGCTGCTGTACTCCTTATTCTCTTTCCCTAAGCACCTGTTAGTAGTCACTGTCAGAAGCCCTTGATGAATCAGTCCCCTGTCCCTATGTAACATCACAAGACATTTTTAATTTCAATAGAAATCTGGACACAGACAAAAAAAAAGACAAAACAATACAGCACCTTTATAAAGTCAGTTATCAGGTAGTTTGGGCTGGGAAATCCAATGTGGAAGCAACTATAACTATTGTCCCTGTATCTGTTCTCCAGACTCATCTCAGTAAATCATTTAAGTCCGTAGTACTATGCCTCCCTTCTCAGGAAACCACTTGAGAACCTATTCTCCAAGGACCTTAAGCACTTCAAAGAGGCTTAATACAACACAGATGCTTCAGTGGTTTGTGGACCTTGAGCCTTAAACACAGAATTAGATTTACATTTTAAACAGGACTGGAATGTGCCTGCCAGTTAAATTCATGCATACATACTGCTGTGCACAAGAACATTTCCTCAGTAATGGGCGCAGCAAGTCCAAATCTGATTTCCCTTGACAGTCATAAAATGCTCATCTGCTCTGAAATAGAGACATTTAACACATGGAACATAATGGCCCTGGGAAAAATATTCATTTCTACAAAAGGTTTCAAAAATAATGATATCATGGAAACTTAAGGATCCTGTTACATTACCTACCAATAGCTATTTTGTCACTGATTATTTCCCCCAAAGTGTTTGATGAGGTCCACCAAGACTTCTTAACGTTTAGATGAAACATTCAGAACAGCAAGCCCTTAATCTTGACTTGGATTTCAAAAATACATACTCACCAAAACTGCTTTTCTCAAATTTTCCTTTGACCATATATAAATGTTACCTTAAATACAGTAAGATGAAGATAAACCAGAAGCAATAACAAAACTCTATTTGACCTTGCTAAAGGTAATCAGGCTGTTATACTTTTGGTCGAGAGGCAACAATAAAATGAAAAATTCACCAATAAAATGAAAGTTCCATCCTGCTTTCTTCACTGAGACATCTCGTTGTCCATATATACAAAACAGAGAGCAACATTTATTTTTTCTGTCCTAAAATAGGTCTACCTTAGACTGCCTATTTTTCTGTAGATCTCATACAAAACCTAAGTGTCTGTACAGCTGCATAAATGTAAACTAGGCAGCTAGTTTGAGCAGTGAACTTCTGATCATGTGCATTACTTAATAGCTCATGCCCTGACTCTGATCTAGACTGTTCAAAATTGTCTTCAACACAAAATTGCAAAAAACGCAGATAACCACTTGAGCACAAGCCAAGCTGTGCTTCTTGGTGTTGCAAGGGATCCTAAGTACACAGGATGAATGTTTACTGAGTTTTCTTGATGATTCTTGAAGTTGTCTGCCACCTTATAGTCCCAATACTTTTTGGCACTTTTAGCAGTAATTCAAAAATGTGCAGACTGACTTTCACACTTGTGTTTAAGAAGGAGAAAAAAAATTCAAAATCCTCATCAGGTTTCCTTTATGGCTACTAAGAAATCCTACATACAGGATTCTGATTTAAAATAGACTTCTGGCTTAGTACTGATAAACTGCTGTCAGTTTATCAACCACTTCAACTTATTATGACAGTAAATGTCAAACTTTTCAACGCTCACGTAAAATAATCAAACTGATTTTATGTGACAGAACACTAACCTTCCTTCCACTTGTCTGAGAGCTGTCCTCATTTTCTCTTTGTACTGCTTATACTTTTCTGTAGTAACATATACATGAACTACAGATCCATCTTTCCAGAGAGTATGTACAAACTTGTCACAGTATCTTGCATGAATTACCTTCCTCTTTGTCTCCTACAACAAAGAAAACACATTTTATGTCCAAAACATACTATTTTGCAGTGCCTTTAATATTTGGGGAACAAACTTCAAAGGTACATGCTTGTTGCACATGAACAGGAGTAGAAATAAACATGGGATATGGTGGTCACAGAATTGCTCCTAGCAAGATTCAATAGAAACTGGTTTTGTTCTTGCAGCTAGTAAAAACCAGAAGCTTACCAAACAGTGCAATGGTAAAACTTGAGAAAAACAAACAGAAGACAAATTAATCCAAATATTTTAAGGACCTGCAAGACACTGCAGCAGCTGAGACTAGCACATCCTCTAAAGATGACAAGCAATCTTTGCCCCACAAAGACAAAGAAAACCAAGGCATTGCTTAAGCCAGTTCTGATTCTCCCTTTTAGATTTTATGTGAACCAGCAAGGAGTCCTTAAAGCAGTCATTCTCAAAAAGCTCTTTAAGACACTCTTTATCTCAGTAATTAATTATCTGATTTTAACAAGAACTACAAAACAACAAGGCCATATACTATATCATCAATTTATCCATCAATCAAGTTTTGAAACTTTAAAAGAAAAAACAAACAACTTACAGGATGTGAGGGAACATGAACAGTACTCACAGCATCAGTTTGTGAACATTCATCCTCTGGTTTAGTTTTTATGTCAACAAGCCCATCTACATGGCGAAAAACACAATCAGCAAGTGCATCATACAGTGTGAGCTTCTGAGCTTTCAAGCCATACTTCTGCAACCACTTCTCAGATGTCAAATATTTGTCAGTTATATGTTTTGGTAATGGATGATCAGCTTTGTTTGCTAATAAAGAAAACAAACAAAACCTCCTGCATAACATGGTTCATTCTGGATAAGCTATTTTCAAAAACAGACTCTGATTGTGGAATCAAAATTTTCAAACTTGTTCTGCTTGCTCTGACAGCACTGCAGTGAATAGATATTTCTGAGTGATTTTTAGTAGTCTCTACTTCGGCTGTGGGGCTTTTTCTTATCAGACAACTCATTGCAACAAATTCCTTTGTAACTGGGAAAAAAAACACCAGAAGACAGGGAGCAAAGACAATAAATAGTAAGATCAACATATAAAAGGAATATTCTTAGTAGTTGAATTACAAAATGCCAGAAAGTATTCCTGAATAAGACGTCTAACTTCAAGGAGAATCATTTGAGCAAATGAAACAATAGAGATATAATCGAAAATACAGTCAAGACCATTGGTTAACACTAATCTTTTTAGAGACAGCTATTTAAAGTAAAAGGCAAACGACAATGTCATATTGTCTTATAAATTTTCCAAGGGCTGTCTTAAGGTAGGGCACTGCACATCTCTGGACACCAGTACAGTATACAGATAATACAGATAAAATAATAGGATACGGGACTCTCCACTCACTCATCACTATCCCAGTAAACCACACCTAAACCAAATGACCAGGCAGTGGGTCTCATAGCAGGCTGAATTTATTTTGTCACACTTCAATTTTGTACCAAGGTGGTATAAATGTCTACTCAGTTTAGATGCAGCTACAGTGACCACAATAGTGAGATCCTGAGCCTGTAAATAAACCTATGGAGGCATCCACTGCCCTTACACACACAGAGATGAGCCAACATCAGGGCAGGTGCACGATCAGAGCCTGTTTATATGGAAACCTTTGCTTTATGATTGCTTGTGGTCCTTAGAACAAGTGTCACAAATGTGCTCACAATTTTGAAAAGAAAACTGTTGTTTTCTTTCTTCCACATGCTTTACATAGAGATATTTTGCTGCAAAACATTTTAAACAGATCAGGAAGGCAGAACCGGGAAGAAAACACATGAAAACTGAAAAACTACAGTTATTTGGATCAATGGGCAATGGCCAAATAATGCTGAAGAACTTAAAAAATATATCACACTGTACTTTCATCTCTTTTAATTTATTTATGAAGGTATTATGTATCAAGGCAAACACTAAAAGAACATTAAAGCTGTGCAGTCAGGAAACATTGACATCAAGGCTGTCCTTGCAGTTTTATTGTGGTCTCTTTGTTCATATGCGTTACAGAAGAGACGTTTAACTTCGTATGGGAAGTCCTGCTAACTTAGAAGATGCTCTTATCAGTATAACAAATGACATCGTGCCTTCAGAGATGAAAAAAACCTCTAGATTTAACTATAGTTATCTTATGGACAGAAATTCAAACCCAGTGCAGCCAGAGAGAGTTCTCAGCTTCAAATCTTCATCATCACCACACCAGTCACACATGTCAAAACAGTTCAAGTTACTGACCAACTGATTGTACAAAGCATTCCTCAGCAGATGATCCAGAAAAGGCCACCTGGTCCCAGCCTCCATCTGGACAAAGTGAAAGCAACTGCAAAAACAGTACTAGAGCTACACAAAATCACCCATGACTCATGCTAATTCAACCTGCATCTTGTATCAACTTACACAAAAAAATACCACTGGATACCATGTAAGTATTTTAAAACCAGGACTACTTAAGAAGTTAAGTACTGATGATCTTGGCTGTGATCCTGAAAACCCACCCCCTCAGTTGCAGTCCAATGCTGAAGGTGCCTAGACTCCACAGATTCCTAAGCTTTTAGTATTTAAGTCTTGTCAGTGGCATTATTCTGCTTCATAGCATGCCCAGAGCATCTCCATCCTAGCGGGGCTGAGTAGCTTCTCACTGTCCCTTGTAAAAACCTTCCAGAACAGAACTACAGAAACCAGCTATGCTTCTGTCTCCAACAGGGCTCAATTCAATCAATATGCACAGAACAACAGGTAAGTCATGTTCTAGGCCAAACATAATGGCAAGAACTACTGGTTTAATGAAGACATGTAGGTATTCCTTCATGTTTCTTAAGACAGGAGTTGTCAGAGTGCTTATTTTGAATTATTTTCAGACCCCTGCCTTTGCAAAAATGCAACCCCTCCGCTTCTTCCCTTTACACGGAATGAACTAGCTACCAGGTTGGAGGCTATCCCAAGAAAACTGTGATGGGACAGTATTGGTATTTCCCCAGCACTGTGTAGAACAAGCTAAAGATTTACTGGTTCAGGCAGACAGGAAGACATAATGAAAAATAACCCGAAGTAATTTCCATATCTTAAAATCCAGGTAACTTCTAAACCGAGTCACTGGTAAAATAAAAATAGTGTGTTTCAGCCTGAGCTGTTAAAGTTTAGCAAGTTTAAGCCATAGTAAACAGAGATTTGTATTGGAAAGTTTTAAGCAATCCTAAATTTAGATAACAATTAAAGGTGCTATATAGACATAGAGGTGCTATAACCTGTAAATAGACATTTCTGAGAAAATCATCCCCAAATTGATGTGCAATCAAAACTGTTCACAAAAAGATGTTGATTGTTAATGTAATGGTAGCTGTCTTGAAAGAAACATAAATGATACCATCTTGAGAAGCAGACCGGTCAGATTCTGATAAAATTTTCTGAACTTGTCTCACTGTACTCCTGGCTTCCTCCAGCTCCTTCCAGATCAAAAAGACATCTTCACAGACACCAGCGACTGCAAAAGAAATAATAAATAGAGCTTCACATTTTTATACAATTTCAACTTTTTATAACTCCTCAATCACCATAAAGTCATCGGTATATCCAGATGTTGCCATATAACCTTGTTTTCTTGACGTCCCGTTGCAATGACAAGTGTTATTCTCTGACAGACTTCAAAAAAGGGCTCAAAGCTGGCTCCACAATATGAGAGGTGCTCAGTATGTTGGACCTAACCTCCAAAGTTGGCCACAGATTGTTCCCACAGTGGAAGCAAATAGATTTTAACACTGCCAGAAAATAATAAGAAAACTCCACACTGAAATTCACTTGTTACCCCCTGCACTTCATTGCAAAACTTGGCTCCAAATATTAAACACAGTTTTGACATTCTAAAGAGAAGACATTTTTGACTCTTTCCATTTCCTAAAGTACATAATTAATTTTATTTAAATCTTCTTTCCCTGATGACTATCTGATGAAATTTTGCTAAAGATAAGTTTATTTTCATCCCAACAATTCTCAACAGTCATAAACAAATGCTACCAAAAAAAATTTTTTTACTACCAGGCTATATTGTCAAAAAAAAAAAAATGGAAAAATCCAAAACTGGAATTGAGACAAGGTTTTCTTAGGTTTTCTTAATTTTGACTGATATGTCTTTCTTGGTGAAAATAATAAAAATATTTATTTATTTCACAAAGAGAAACTACTAAAATTGAGACCCCTTGTATACCTAAGCAGTATGATCATTATTAAAAATGTGTTAAATTAGGTTAGTCTCAGAGTTTAAACTGTAATATAGGACAATGCAGAGATACTGTGTGCAGCGTTACAGTAAAAATATAAAAGAAACTGAATCATCAGCTATCCTAACTACAAATATATGTTACAAACTATTGCAGATCACAACCCATTAATGAATTGCACATAAAAATGCTGAACAAGACAAACTATATATTATCATTCAGTAGCTCAGTTAATATACAGTGATGGTTCACTATATGAAAGATAAGACACGCAAACTTGTGTACTAAAGTAGGCTACCAGTAAACAAACAAACCTGATCATTTTGTTCTTT
Organism: Corvus moneduloides; assembly: GCF_009650955.1. Classification (NCBI taxonomy): domain Eukaryota; kingdom Metazoa; phylum Chordata; class Aves; order Passeriformes; family Corvidae; genus Corvus; species Corvus moneduloides. The sequence continues at coordinate 90,612,283 of NC_045477.1, forward strand.
GATAAACTTTCCAGAAATAAGAAGAAGAAGAAGAATGTAATACAAATAAGAACTCAATTTTAATTGTGAAATGCTTTTAGCTTCCAAGAAATATTTTGAATTGTGTTATTATACACTGCCATCTCCTGGGACCTTCCTGCATTTCAAAAACATCTGTTGCAACCATTAGGACAAAGATCAACATTTCCGAAATCACAAAAAGCTTTAGTAAGGCAGATCATTCTACAACATAAAACACAAAAGGGTGAAAAAACCTCAGTCTATAATCATTACTTGTTAAACTTAAGAAAAGTATTCTCTTCAAATATTTCAGAAAGAAGTCAGCTTTTATTTTATAAGCAATCTCTCCCCAGAAATGCAAACACATGCATTCAAACCATGCATGCACATAAGTCTAAGTTTAAGGGTGTTAAGAATGCAATTCCAGTGGCACTGTCTCCAACTAAATCTGGATATCCTCCACAAGCTATCAATTACTTTCATCCAGATTTAATTTTATGAATATTTTTAATGTAAAGTTTGAAAATAGTGGAAGAAATATGTATACTTCAACTACCTATAAAACAGTAACAACTATATCATTTTGTTGCTTCATTTCCCCTTAAATTGATGCTATAGACTCATCAGTTTTACAGGATTATTGTTACTGTCCCCATTAAGATAAATGTATTTAATTGGTATTATATGAGAAGATATTTTTTCCCTATTTATGCTTGCAGCACAGCAAAGTAAAACTGCATGCCCCTTAAAAGCAACTATGCTTGATGTCACTTGGTACACAGGACAAATGCAGGCACCAAGAATTGCACATTGGGAAATTCTGGTTGCTTAGAAAACCCTTTATTTGTCAACATTTTTACAACATTTTTTCCTGGATTCAACTGGGAGAGAAGCTTGCAAGCAATGATATCCACAGCAGCTTTCTCTCTCTACACAGGAAGCTCAGCTGCACCTCTACCTCAACCTCTTTTCCCCTACAGCTAAGGAGGAATGGAAAGAAAACCCCTGTATCTTTCAAAACTGAACCCCCAAAATCAAAACCTACATACACATGCAAGGCATAGTATCTTCCAGATGTGGCTTTCAACTGTGGCCCATCCCTCAAAGCATATCATTGGTAAATAGCCAAGAAAGCATGAACCCAAATTTAATTTGGTTTAAATTCCCTCTGCTCGCACCTCAGATGTGCCATTTTTTGGGGATCACCAGCCAAAGAAAGTCACCTTTCTGGAGGGTGCAGTTCACAACCACTCCAAGCCCACTGTCTCTTGCACACATTCAGGCATCCATGTCCCAGGAATAATTTTGTCTTTAAAAATGACTTTAACCAGGGAGAGAAAGGGTCCTCCTGGTTCCCCCTGCCATGAAGCACTTCCCCACGTGCCCTGGCTGGCAGTGTAACAGCCAGACCTCTGGGGACGCCCTGGTTCTGATTCAAAACCCACCCCACTGCAATGGCAGGAGGGTGGCCACCAGTCCCACAGGAGGGGACCGGCCTGAACACGCTGCCGCACACGTCGGCCTGCGCCAAGCGCAGTCGGCTTCCCTCGGCTCTGCCCGCAGCCATCCTGACCGTGCAGAGCGCCTCACCCTGGCTAATGCTCCGGGAGTGCCCTGCCCGCGGGTAGAGGCGTTTCTGCTCTGGAGAAGGGAGGCCTTGGAAAAGAGGAAGAGGATGAGGAAGGGTGTGGGGAAAGCTTGTGGCAAGGGGCAGAAGCATTTTGCTGACACCAGCGAATAGAGAAGCAAGACAGTAGATCTAAGCAAAAGCACAAACACACTTGCACATGTACAAGGAAACTCATAACTCCCTCATTTCCATTTCCCAGTTATTTAACTGGCAGACAATCTCAAAAGAAGCAGCTTCCCCACATGTACCTCCACTCAAACAAACTCATCTGGTTTGACAAGTCACTGTAACCTATTTGATTTCCATATTGCTAATGGAAAAGCCTATATTTAAAAAAAAATAAAAAGCCTACAAAGTATCTACAATATCTTTGAAACAGGAAGCAAATACCAATACAAAAGCAAATCATGGAAAACAGAAGTATTTCTTACTTGTCTGATTATCTGACTTAGACCGTGGAAGCAAGCAAATCCAAATATAATGGAATACAATCTATTTGAAAATGAATTTGCTAGCAAGGGAAGATGGGGAAATTTATTTTCTTCACTGCCAGTCCCTTTCTCAGCCTCCATGTGGCAGTAGAACACAGAAATAGACCCTCAAGCACTGATTTTTAAAATCTCCATTTAGAGGGGGATGAATGAAGGCACAAAGAAGCATAAGAGGGTAGTCCACAGCTTTTACCTGCATACCTGCCAGGTCAAACAGCACTCAAACTCACTGCAGCCCAATCCTGTCCCTTTTCCATTGGGCAAATGGACAAAGCAAATGAACTTTGTATCCCATGTGGTATCACAGAACAGCTATCTGCATCACTCCCTACACATTAGCAAAGAGATTTGCTAGGCCAAGGTTAGGCTGCTGAGACTAGACAAAGCACACGAGAAAAAAGCAGAGGCAATGATCTTTGCAAAGAGTAGCAAAGTAGCTGCTCTTCAGCCATTATCCTGGCTCTCCAAAGAGAGGGTTCGATCTTTCCCATGTCAGTGTAAATAAACAGCGCAGGGGTCATTGACTTCAATGTCATACAGGGGAATGACGCTCTTATGATTCCCTTTTTTACACACACAACCTGAAATTTTTCCTGTGACAATCAAGTAAATGTAAAAAGCCAAGCACACCTAAGAACAGAGCCTTATACTGTTCACAAGGAGGTCAGACACTTCCCTGTTTGGATTTATCACATCAGTAAAATCCTGATTTCAGTCCATTTGCATTTTCCCTACACATGCCAGCTCATCTATTCCACCACACAGAAACCACTACACAGAAATTTACTGTTTCTATGTCAGCCACCGAGGACCCTCTGTTCATTTCAGGATCTAGTTCAAAGCACCACTGCTTTTCAAGCCTTATGTAGCACTCTTCACCCTGTTACTCCAAGCAGTTCACACAAATGTGCCCTTTTTCAGAATGACATCTTTTCTCCACAGCTTCCACCATTCCTTGCCCTCTATGTCTTCAAGTTCCAGCTTAAACGTCACCTCCTTTCCACTTATAATTTTAACTACATAACAAGATTGCTTAATTCTACATCTTTTTGCAGATGAATAAACTGCACAAAGAATGTGGGCAGAAGTGATAACAGGAAAATTAGTGCTGGATGAGGAGGTATTATCACATTGGTGAAATTAGGCTTTATGTAAAAGCATTTCTCTGCTATAAGTAAATCTGAGGCTGCCAGCATAAGGACCTTAATTCTTTAATGAGTTACACCTGTTTTGATCTTGAGCACCCACTCAATATGATGTAAAAAATTTCAAAATTGTCAGTTTCTCACACTTGTTTTCTAAATGTCTGCTCAAGATGCAAAATAGGGGAGAACTGAGCGCTTATCTAAAATTTTAAATAGTTCACTTCTGACTTGTTTTGGTTAAGCCGATGCAAAGGAGCGAACATGAAGATATCCCATATTTGCAAAATGCTGATATTCAGTGGATACCCAGAAACTATCAGATGTCCTTAAAACAGCTTTTCCAGTCCATAAAACATGGTTATGAGTTTCAGTTTCCAGCTGCTGCATTTGTGGTGCAAAAGGAACATAATCAAAATATTCCTGTGCCTCCCTTTATTTTCTAGAAAGACCACATTTGGAAGATTAAATCTCTGGTTCATTCTCTATTTATTTCCTTGTGTAGTTTATGCCACACATCCAAGAACCAGTTTCAGAGCCCATTAGTGAGTAATCGACACTTTTATTTTTATTGCCTTATTACTACACCCTGAAGGAGTCTCTGAAACAAGAGAAATCAGACTCAGACCAGAATGATGTCTTCAATGTGTTTTCTTTTCTGAAAGGACTTTAGATTCTGCATATGACTGAAACACTCCAATTGGCTGCCAGTGATGTCATGACTGTGCTTGTAATACCCAGTAAATGCAGAAAGCTAATTGTGTTCCTTTTTAATGTGTAAATTCTACTCCATAATAGCAATAAGACACAACAGACAATGCACTTCAAGGGGATTACTGTCCTTTTGAGCGATTAACGCTATTCAGCTTTCAGCTTTAGAAACAGTGGTGAGGAAGTAATTTCAGTCATATAGGAGCTCTAGACTCATCTATTGAAACAGGCTGACTGCCCCAGGGGAAGAGGGAGCCAGCTCCCCCCACACACACCCCCAAATGTGGCACAGCAAGAAAGCACTCATGGCAGACTGAAGGCATTATACTGCTCCACATTAGTATGAAACGATAGTGTTTTGAAGCAGACTCTGCTGTTGGTTTCTGAACTCTGCATGGGTGAGGCTTGAGTGTCCCTTCACAACCCAAAAAAGCAGGTGATACCTCACTCCTTTATTTCCGCCCCCCCACAATGGTTCTTTCTCTTGTACTGTTATAATCATGGTCCTAGTGAAGGATAGGTACACAAGAAACTTGATTACAACCCAAATATAGGCCAGTTAGTTCAAGACTGGCTTTACATGAGCCTTACATGAGCCACCAAATCCACCTTATGCCACATATGCCCTAACAGTGAGAAGAGGATAACACCGTTCTACCTTTGGGGCAACATTAATGCCCCCACCATAACGAGGGGGCGTGGGTGGGTGTGTGGGTGGGTGGCCGTGTGTGTTAAGCCATTAGACTAAAAACGTCTTATGATCCCTGATGTCTAAAAGAAGTATTTTTTTTACTCTCCTGCTGAAAAAGACATCAAATTTGACACACAAAGCCTCACTTCATATCACAAGCCCCTCTCCTCCCACCCCGCCTGAAACCACAGTCCAGTCCCACTGAACACGTACCCAGAGGAAGTAGCAGTGTGACTAATGAGAAACACACTGAGCTTTCTGCCCAGCTCCACCCACCAGTGAAACTGTTTATTTTGGTTGTTTCCTCCTGGTATTTTTTCTATCAATTCTCCCACCAGCACTTTGCACTGCTTTCTTGACAGTCACTTTACTGTGCTTTTTGCCTGTCTTAGTGACAAATTCTTGGGAGAAGCAAGTAAATCTCATGTTGATTTAATCCCCTTATATTACCTAAGAACTTGGCCTATATTGATGTGGCTGTTGTATCATATGGTTTTCTGCACTACTCTTCCTTTCTACCATTTCTCTATACATTTCCACAAGGTCACTGGCATAAGCACACAAGTACTGTTCTTCATATTCCTAAATAAATTATCTTCTTCTCCCTTTTTTTCCTCTTCTCTTTCATTATCACATGCACATCCTCTACTCCATTTTCCTCTTTTCCTTGCCCTCTCCTTCCCACCCAGAGAATTTCCATTAGACCAGTCCTGTCCTCACCCCACCCACACCTACAGGTTTCTTTTGATTTTACACTCATCAAGTTCCTATACTGCATTTCCATTTTGACATATCGCTGATAGTATCAGAATAATCTTGGGGTTTATATTGTCTACCTAGTGGCATTCGCCCTTTCACTTTTCTGGAGCTCAGGGCAATTAAACTTTTTCCATCCTCTTCGTACTTTAGTGCAGGTCCAGCAGAATCTCTACAGTCATTCTTCTCAGCAAAAGCATGGAATCTGTAATACAAAATGAGTTTCCACCAGTACACAAACTACATAAATACTTCTCCAATTTTAAAGAGATGCTTTTCACACATACAACTTCAGAATTTTATCTAAAGCTTCAACTACAGTAAGATTACTAATATTATCAAACTTTTTTTTACATTTATGTACTTCCTGAAGTCTTCCCATGTAGAATATTCTTTCTTTTTGATATTACTTACTGCAAGGCACCTTACTCTTCCTGGAAATCTATTTTTAATTAATGCTTTTAACAGGGGGAGCAGGCATGTAATTTAAGATGTCTGAGATGACACTAACACCTTTTTATCAGATTATCCTCCCAGCTGAAAGACTAACAGGAGCATTTATTTCATTATCAACATACAAATCAGGATGCCAAGCAGACTTCATTTATCCTCATTGTCAAAACAGAGAAGCTCTCAGAGCAGGAAAAAGATGCATTTCTAAAACAGAACTACACTAGAAACAGGTTCAAGCCATGAAAAGCCCATGATCTTGGCTGTTCCTGTGGGAAAGCTGACTTAAACTTATAGACAGTTATTGGGCAAATATCCACCAGCAAGTTATTAACTGTCCCTGTAAGTCTGTGCACAAAAGCTAGACTCATGTAAAAAGACGACAGTGAGAATCGTATCAAACAAAACAATTCCTCTCAGCTCCCTGCCACAACCCTTTTTGCCTGTTTCTACCATACAAGAAGCATTCACTTTCCTTTAATAAAGAAGGTAAAAACACTACCAAAAGAAAATGAGGGATAGTGACTAGCAATGTACCTGGTACCATAGAGGTACCATGCTTCTAAATGACCACAATCATTTTAAACACACATCAGACCAGAGCAAACATAACACTTTCCCACAGTCTTGTTTTTGGCAGACGCTCCCATCTCCTAAAAGCTATTTCTAAACACAGATGGCTATAAAAGAGCTAAGCAGCTGCCATCTTACCAATTGCTCTGCTGTCATTTGGGAGATTTCTACTGTTGGAGGGCTTCCCACTCTTGCACAAACAACAGTGAAACAGAAAAAGCTAGCAGCCATTTCACAAGTCTGTATCTGTACAGTGACTTCTGTTAAGCAGACAAACACCTACTGACACCTACTGCCTTCTTGCTGTTGAGCATGAATTTGGTCTTGTGGGTTTGGTATTTGTTCATTTGTTTTCCTTATTTTGATAACAGAATCAAGATTTAAGTCGTCTTATCCACTTCTACTGAAGGCTGATTCTCACCACATGGCTGATTCCCAGGACAAAGCAGTCAACAAGCCATGTGGAATATATTAATTTCCACCAACCATAAAAAAAAGATGCTAGAAAGCATGGTACAGAACTGCTTTTCCACACAACCAGGCCTGAAGAGTAACACCCCATCAATTTTCTGTTATTCCATGAGCTGCTCATTTAGGACAGGCATTTCCTTTCCAGTACATGTCTCTATGGCACTTGATCCAGCAAAACTCTAGATCGTTTTCTGGTGCTTGTGGATACTACTAATGTACAAAGCAACACAATAAAAACTTACTTCAGTTCATGTTGTGACCATTTCCCTTGAACAGTTTTCCAGACTTCAAGAGAAAGGCAAATGACAGACAATTTTGGGCATAAAAAGGGAATGGCCTTTCTCCAAGCCAGTGAGAACACAAGCGAAAAAAAGCTGGTCTGTTTAAGTAGGGTCTGCATTCTACTCATATCTCCTATTTTCCCATCCCCGGATCACTTACTGAACTACTCTGTCTCATTTTCCTCATGGATTATATTCAGGTATGTCCCAATACCATTCCTATCAGCAAAGCACTTCATGAGTACTGAAATCTTTACTGTCCTTCTCTATCCTACCTGCCAGAGGCCAAGCGGCTCAGCTCCTTCAGAAAAAGAATAGTTTCATCATCCCTAGCATTGAAAGACACTGTGTTGACTGGACAGAAGCCATCTGAAACCTTCTCAAGGAGTAGCTGCTTCGTGTCCACTGGAACATCCCCCACAGCAAAGTAATAAACAGCTTCAACCTGTCATTAAACAGAAAAAAAAGGTAATTGGAAGACATTGTTTTACATAAATGTCTGATATTTATTCCAGCACCCTCCTGTGCTCAGTATTGGTAGGAAAATTTGGTAAAACTGATACATTACTTGGGCTATGAGATTTTCAGAGCTTTGGTTCTTCCTCTCATTTATGCTAGTAATTCAAAGGAAGGCCACACAAAATTTCCTCAAGTGAGACAAGAACCTGTCCCACAGTCCCTGGGTCTGATTCTGCCCAAGGCAAGCCTCTTTCCACAGAAGTTAACTGAAGCCAAAGAGAGGTGTAAGGAAAGACAACTGCATCATTAGTCAGAAAAAGGTTCTGTGCCATATGCCACTTTTATCAAGAGACATGCTATGTTGGTGCCTTGCCAGGGCTGAAAAGTAGGAACTTTTATACCAGACATAGTTTTACTGGCAGCATGTATTCTGAGGTTAGGAAAGACGGCAATCAAGGGAGGTGATTGTCCCATTCTGCACTAGTGCAACCTCACCTTGAATATTGTGTGCAGTTCTGGTCACCTCAATATAAGAAAGACACTAAACTATCGGAGAGTGTCCAAAAGAGAGCAACAAAGATGGGCCTTGAGGGGAAGCCGTATAAGGAGTGTCTGAGGTCACTTGGTCTGTTCAGTCTGGAGGAGACTGAGAGGAGACCTCATGGCAGTCTACAACTTCCTCATGAAGGGAAGAGGAGGGGTAGGCATTGATCTCTTCTCTGTGGTGAGCAGTGAGGGAATGGCCTGAAGCTGTGTTGAGGGAAGGTTTAGGTTGGATATTAGTAAAATTTTTTACACAGAGGGTGGTTGGGCACAGGAACAGGCTCCCCAGGGAAGTGGTGACAGCACCAAACCTGACAAAGTTCAAGAAGCGTTTGGACAACACTCTCAGCACATGGTGTGACTCTTGGGCATGGTCCTGTGCAGGGCCAGGAGTTGGGTTCAATGATCCTGTGGGTCCTTTCCAACTTAGCATATTCTGTGATTCTGTGATTATTTGAATGCTACTGCTAGTATTTACAGATAATTTGTATTTTTTATACTTCCCAAGGCAGAGGGAGTTTGGCAGGCTTACTATAACTACACACACTTACATTCTGAAAATGTTATTGCAAGAAGAGAGAGAAGCTGAAGAAATGTCCTTTAGTTATTGCTTGAATAATGCATTTTGAGGGATTTTATGTTACCTGCACTTATCCATGTAACAATCCTCACGGTGAGTATGTTTCCAAAATTTTCACCATCATTAAAAACAAATGTAACAAACAGCTATCCCATGATGACTCTCAAGACAATATGTACAGTATATCAGCCCTATAGCATGGTACATACCAGCTGATAAATACCTGATAAATAGTTGTTTAACTGAAAAAATACACTTGAATACACTCACCTCTGTGCCCAGTATGGAGCAGATCATCCTGGAAACTATGCTAAGGCACATGGAAAATAAGAAGTCAACAAGGTTTCACTAAGGGCAAACATGCCTGACAAGTCTGGTAACCTTCTACAACGGGGTTACTGACCCCATCTACCTGGACTTGCATCAAGCATTTGACTCTGTTCTGCACAACACCCTTGACTCTAAATTGGAGAAATGTGGATTTGGTGGATGGACTACTCAGTGGATAAGGAATTGACTGGATGTTGCAGTCCAAGACTTGGGGCGAACAGTTTGATGTCCAAGTGGAATGTCCATGGTGCTCCTGAGGGGTCGATATGGGGACTGGCACTTTCTAACATCTTTGTCAGTGACACGGGCACTGGGACTGATGGCACCCTCAGCAAGTTTGCCAACACCACCAAGCTGTGTGGTGTCTGATGCACTGGAGGGAAGGGATGCCATCTAGAGGGACCTGGACAGGCTTGAGACAAGGAACCAAGTGAACTTCATGAACTACAAGGCCAAGTGCAAGGTCCTGCTCCTGGGTAAGGGCAATCCCAAGTTCAAGTACAGGCTGGGTGGAGAATGGATTGAGAGCAGCTCTGAGGAGAAGGACTTGGGGGTGTTGGTTGATGAGAAGTTCAACATGACCCAGCAATGTGTGCTTGCATCCCAGAAATCAACTGTATCTAAGGCTGCATCAAAATCAGCATGGCCAGCAGGTCAAGGGAGGTGAGTCTGCCTCTCTACTCTACACCCATGAGACTCTTCCTGGAGCACTGTGTCCAGCTCTGAGACCCCCGACATAAGAAGGCATGGACTTGCTGGAGCAAGTCCAGAGGAGAGCCACAAAGATGATCACAGGGATGGAGCATCTTTCCTATGAAGACAGACTGAGATGGTTGGGGCTGTTCAGCCAGAGAAAAGGCAGCTCTTGGGAGACCTTATAGCACCTTCCAGGATCTAAAGGGGCATGAAAGCTGGAGAGGGACTTTTCACAAGGACAAGGGAGAATGGCCTTAAACTGAAGGATGGTAGATTTAGATGTAAGGAAGAAATTCTTCACTATGAGGGTGTAAGGCACTGGGAACAATTGTCCAGAGAAGTTAGGAATGCCCCATCCCAAGAAGTGTTCAAGGTCAGGTTAAATGGGGCTTTGAGCTACCTGGTCTAGTGAAAGGTGTACATGCCTAGGCAGGGGTGTTGGAACTAAATGGTCATTAAGGTCCCTTCCAACCGAAACCATTCTGTGACTCTATGATTCTATGAATATTACTAGGAATCCCAGGACATGCACCACAAAAGACAACTATTTGAGTCTGGGGTAGAAGTGAGGAAGCCTTTCTGCACTCACGTCATTTCATGCAGTAGTAAAGCAAATTCAGTATCACCTACAAGTGTGCTCATACATTTCCACTACTGCCTTTGATACTGATTTGTATTCTAGCTCCCTGAGTCATTTCTGCATTTCAAGCTTCCTTCTTCATCTACCTTTTGGCATCTTCCTCAACACTGGGAGACGTCTCTCCCAAGCAGCAACCCAATTTTGGGCTGGATAAGGCAAACTAACGAAGCAGCACCTTGCCACCTTGAACTTCTCTTGGATCTTGCAGAGGGTCGAGACACTCCATATGGGAGGCAGGGGCCATAGTTACAGACTCCACTTGCTTGGGAGCAAGCAGGACCAGATGTACTAGCATCACTGATAATTCTAGATAAATACCAAGGGTAAAGAAAAAAATGAATGTGTTTTATTAAAGTGCAAGATTAACAAAATACTTACTAGCTTTAGAAGAAGGTACACAGAAACAAAAAGAACAAACTCTTGCATCTGTGTTCTAGTTCAGTTTTACCAAGTTCCCTGTCTGCCTTCCTCCAGCTAAAAAGCTATCTGAGCCTGCACACAGATCTCCCAGAAGAGACCCAGTCCTTGGACAACACCATGTTCCTACTGCTTTTGCTGAAGAGGCTCCTGGCCCAGAGGAATGCATGCATATTGCACAACCATTTTTCCCAGTGTTTCTTCGGATTCACATCTTCTTCCTCTCCCTTTTAAGACTGCCATTAATTCATAAACTTGATATTCAACAAGAACAGCAATTTTCACTCTTTCTCCAAGGGATTTACTGCCTGCCTCTGCAACTTTTAAAATGCTGACATTTATTTGGCATAGCTGATACAGAACCAACCCCTCACAAGAAAATAAAAAAAAAATTGTGAACCCCAGATAATTCACTCTACTTAACTACAAACCCAGCAATGACATACCACAAAAGAAATGTTCCTTACAGGTTAGTGGGGAAAGATTAAAACCTTTCAAATGAATCCTTCACATTTTGAAAATTGTAATTTTTACATTTAAACAAAATTCATACAAGAACAGAAAGGAGAACAGCATGAATAGCTCCTCATAGTCTTGATCTTGGTTGGGAGGTGTTTTGGATGAGTTATCCACACTTCACAGAATGGCACCTGTACAGAACTGGAGGTTAGACAGTGTGGATGCATTTGTGGCAGGTAGAGCTCAAAGGATTGCAACATTACAGCAGACTGATCTTCAGTTTGGGATTGACAGGTCATAAGGAAAGAAAATCTAAGGAGTCACCACACATGGGAAGAAAAGACCAGCTAAAGGAATGACAAGAAGAGCCATGTCTAGGGCGAAAAAAAAAAAAAAAAAAGAGCTATTGTTTTGGAGCAACTTCTGTGAATGAAGCCAGTTCTTAGGAATGAGTTATTTACGACTGCTCAGTAAGTAGACAACTTTTGCCTAGGACTGAATGGGATATCCTCCATCTGCACTACAGTGAAGGTTGCACTTAAATGAACTGTCAGTTATGAATAATAATGACTCTGTTTAGGAGCCATTGAAGTTTGGTTTATGTTGAGCACCTGCCACAACTGACTCCCCCCGATACTGGCCCACCAATATCTGGAAAAATAATAATAGATGTCTCACTGTCTAACAGATTTTAATTTCTGTTTATTCAAACAGACCCACCAGGTCCAACAAGACTTATTTTCATCCAGACAATGCTGAAATCTAAATAAAATTTTTTAATTACTCATCAGGAAATCAGCATTATACTGGAAATTGAAAATGCTAATAAAATTTATGGAGGGGACATTTTAAAAAGAATTCATGAAAAAAAAGCTCACTGGTGAACAATTTGCTCCTTACTCAGTTCCTTCTTAATATTAGTTACCAATCATCAAGGCTCATCTCGATGAGAATCCAGCAGCATAGGAAAGCAGAAGGTAACTCAAGCAAAAATACCTTCTCCTTCAAACAATGTCCCAGAAAGAGATTTACAAAGGAGTTAGGATTGGATCTGTGCACAGGGATGGATGTTAATGGCAGTGAAAACCAGTGATTCTACTCCACAGACAGTAGGCCAAATTTTCCATTAAATTCAGGGGTTAGAGAAGTGAAAGAATATACATTGTAAGGAAAAGTCATAAAATATCCCTTTAATAACACAAGTTTTAAGTGACTAGCTCAAATGTTGGCATATATGTTTCATTTCTTGTGACTCTGCTTTAATGAATAAAGTAACACGGTACTTTTGGAAATGAACAGCATTTAATTGCAGGAATACTGTGCATGCTTTGTCTCTATCATGGAAGAAAGTCTAGCTATCACCTGGCTGATGAAAAAGGATTTGCATAGCCCTATCATGAGTTAATATTTACATATATCTCTGTACTCACTATTTTGAATTTTAAATATAACTTTTCATGAGCATGTTGGATACATAGCAAAATAAAAATTGCTTCTCTGCCTTCAATAATGTTGGTACTAGAAATTTTCTCATAAACTTAAAGCCCTGAAAAACTTATATGGCAAAGAAAGTGGAAAGGAAGATGGTTTTTTTTTTCCCTTAACGACTGAATGTTATTTATTCTGGGTACTCTAGGAAAGAAAATAAACAAGTTTCTGCATTCAAAGTACAGTGCATTTACATAAAAAGACAATCATTAAGCATAGTATGCAGCTACACTTGAGGGGAAAAAAAACTTTCCAAATGCTGTCATTAATATTTATCTTTGCAACATTGATCAGGGCAAATCATAGCAGCCAGCCTAGCACTGAATATTCTTGGATTTACTCGAGGCTTCTGAAAAGATGTATGAGCTTACCGCTTCATCACCCATGGCTTCCAGCAGAGCTTCAGCAGAGCTGGTATGGCTGACAGCTGTCATATGGTCCAGCTTCCAGAGCCACGTAACTGCAGACTTTACAGTATGTTCAGACACAGGAGTACATTTCTGTTGCCACTTCATAAGATCCTGAGCAGCCCTGAAAATGAGATTAACTATAAATGAGAAACAGTGAGAATCACGCTGGCAGAACAAGAGAGTGGAGCTCTACTATTATTACAATTCTTTTATATTCTTAAGTAAGAATTACAATATACCACAGATACTAAATCTATACTTGCAATAAAGGAAGCAGAGAAAAAATGAAACCATTAGAAAAATAGCGTAATTTTATAAGAATTTTTTTGCGACAATTGTTTCCAAAGTAGGGTCAGGAGAGATAAAGTATTTTTTAAAAGAGTTCCTGATTCATAACTCTCCTTATCATAAAAACTCAAGCAGGTTTTTAAAATATGTGCATAAAAAAAAGCGTCTTGCACAAGTCTCATTCCACAACTTGCTCCACGACCTTTGTGTCAGAGCAGTTTAACTGACACTTTTTTTTGTAATACAGCTGATCTTTGGCTACCCATCAAAAATAAAATTTGTGATGCTAAGCTTTTTGGTATTTTAATTGATAGAAGACCGTAGTCTTAATGGAAGAACAGAAGTACAAAGCCAATGAGCACTTGTGCCTGTGCACTTGTACATAAAAAGGCAGAAAGGAACTAAAAAACCAACTGGTTCCAGTATCTGTGACATTCCATCAAGAACTATTTTGAAGGGTTTCCTGCAAATCTAAAAGACAAATATGTTTCCCAAGATTCTTTTAAAGTAATAATTTATATGCTATATTGTCTTTTGTCTCTGTCCTGCAAAAACAAATTGATGACCATAATTACTGTTTCAATTTTGACCTGGCTTTGCATTTCACTTTTTAAAAGTTCTCTGATATCAAAAACTATGGAAGTTATCTGCTTTGGAAAATATCTTCTTTGGAAAATATCTACTTTTGCAACAGGCTGCCCCAAGAAGCTGTGGATTCCCCATCCCTGGAAGTGTTCAAGGCCAGGTTGGATGAGGCTTTGAACAACCTAATCTAATGGAAGGTGTCCCTGCCCATGGCAGGGGGCTTGGAACTAGGTGGTCTATGATGTCCCTTGCAACCTAAACCATTCTGTGATTGTATTACTCTCCTTTTCAAATCTCAGTTGTGTCACAATCTAGAGAATTAAGATAGGGTACCAGAATCAAATCTGTAGGACAATGCTTGGGTAAAATAACATTAAGAATCACCATGCAATTGTAAGTTAACATTGCAGAACCAATTTTAAAATTATATGACCTAATTTGTGCATAATTTTTTTCCACTCATCTACCCCAACCCAAGCTTACACATTCAAACTCTCATGCATATATGAGACTTTATGCAGATAGGTAAGAGTTGAATAGCTGCTTCTATTCTTCTAACTAAATGCAAATTCATTTACTCCTCTTAGGCAACAAGCGCTTGGAAATCTTCTTTTGTTATGGAAATCTATTATTCTTTCCTACTGCTGCAACTGATTTCTGTGACCATGGAAATCTATAGATATACAAATGGCTGTGCCTGTGCCTATGGCACTTCGGGGAGTGCACATTTAGCTGCAAGGCAGAAACCTATAATGTCTAAAGATACAAGAATGCAATAGGTGGTCAGATAGAACCTCACTGTTTCACTAATACTGCAACATCTGAAGGGTATTACTGCTGTTGCAAATCCTTCTGATTTTGTAGAAGGCATGTGTCAGTATTTGGGTTCTGGTACCCTTTATCTGTTCTTCGGGCTAACAGTGGTCTTCTGTTAAATGGAAGTAGCAAGTTCAGGATAACTGTGGGTGAAAATTGGTGGGAAATCTACAGATATTAGTATGACATGAATCACGACAATTTCCAGTACAGAAAGCACCTTATCCAAACACATATAACATGCAACTCTTTTTTATTCTCCAGCAATGGGCCGACATGGACTTCTTTGTCCAGACTGGAGAGACCTGATTGTGGCCTTTCAATACTTGAAGGGACTTAGAAGAAAAATGGGGAGAGTCTTTTTAGTAGGGCCTGTAGCAATAGGACAAGGAGTGATGATTTTGAAGTAAAAGAACCTATATTCAGACTAGACAAAAGGAAGAACTTTTTTATAATGAGGGTGCTGAAACACAGGAGCAGGTTGCCCAGAGAGGTGGGAGATGCCTCATCCTTAGAAACATTCGAAGTCAGGCTGGATGCCGCTTTGAGCAACTTGGTGTAGTGGAAGCTGTCCCTGCCCATTTGCAGGGGTGTTGGACCAGATCACCTTTAAAAGTGCCTTCCAACCCAAACCATTCATTCTATGATTCTGACTCTTTCTGCTTACCGAATGAGGTTGAATCTGGCAATTTGGATCACCTGTTCCACAAGTACCATAGAAAGTGCATCCCGACAAAGATCAAATTCAGTTGGAGCTGCAATGCCAAAATCCAACACAATGACAATGCACTGTTCTTGAATCACTCCAAATATCTGCCGGCTCTCACTGGTTAACCATTCCATTCGCTGCTTATATAGCTCAATAGCTCCCATTAGACAATCCACAAAATGAAGAATCAGTTCTTTTTTGGCTGTCAGCTTTATTCAAATAAGGGAGAGAAGGAAATTGAATATCAAAACAAATAATACAAATGCAGCCCCAAGCTTAGCACAGCTGCAATAGCTAGTTTGTAAGTGTCAGACATGCCAGCCAAGGTAGCAGTGAAAACAACCCATTTTCCTTCCACTGTTTCAAGAGCAAATACTTGACAAATGCATCTAAGCTATAAAGAAAAGGCACTGCATTTTGTCCTAATTGCTTTTCATAATCTTTTTATGTGAGCATGGGACAGTGCCAATGGGTTGTCTGACTAGTCTGTCTCAAAACTGCAGCAATTAGAATGAGCTGAACACAGGCTAGGATGTAGAAAGGGCTGCAGAGCAGATGGGTGAACAAACAAGGACACAGAAACTTTGTACCTTCTTAGACTAGAACTTTGACTGGCTTTTAAAAAAATTTTACAGCAATACAAGGCAGCATACGGTTTGGTTCTAGGGCACTTCAATCTCCACCTTGTCTTTAGCATTTGGAAGGAAAACATAAAATGTTTCTTGTTTGAACACTAACAATGCCCAGCATTACAGATTAACTATTTGTGGATAGGTACTTAGGCAAATCTAGTTCAGATAACTGCAATCAACAACTAAAACTTCCCATACCTTTTCAGTAAAGAAAAATCTAGAATCAGTATTAAAATTAAAACCAGCACATCCTCCCAATGAGTAAGTGTATACAGATTCACCATGACCTGTGAGTCTAAAACTGCACCACAGATTCCCCCAATAGCTCTGGGCCATGTGAGCTGATTTACTGGTTGCCTTTTACCTCTAACTTCCTTTCCAGGACTAAGTACAAAACCTTGGAAACACAAATGTTTTTAAACAAGAACATTTCTTAGGGAGAAGATATTTTGTGCGTCAGTCTGCACACATCTCCCTCTCATTTTTATTTTTCTGTGTTCTTTAATATCAGCTTGGGCCCTGTAATGTGCCTCCCAGATACAAAGTCTCAGGCAGTCTGCCAAAGGAATGTCGGCCTGGGAAGGAGCACTTAGAAATCCAGTTTCCTCCTATGACAGTCAGATTCATACAAAGTTTACTGCACTACATCGACCAAACTCCATCTTAAAATAAAGCACTTTTCTTCGAATATCCTCTCACTCATAGAAAGCAAGTGCAGATTTCCATTTCTCTGAGGGCCAGGAAACTTCTGACTGTCCAGTCTAATTTTATTCATGGCCGTTCATACCCATTTATTTTTGGACTAGCATGCCTTTTAGCAGAGAAAACTACAGCTTTGCCCTATCCCTGTAATTTGCCTTTCTGTAGCATTCAAGGGCAATAATACTACCCCTCTTCTGTCTTCTTTCGGGCTTACATTTCAGCATCAACCAAGCCCTCTTATAAGATCATCACTCCACTGCAGTTCATCCTACCAGCTCTTCTCAGTACCTGCTCTGGTTTGAATGGCTTATTCTAAGCCTGTGGTAACTGTATACAATTTTGTACTTAATATCCTAAAGGAGATCTGACCAGATTTTGTATAGTAGCAAAAATGTCTTTCCTGCTGCTCACAACATGTCCAAAGATTAGAAGATGTGTAGGTATTTCATATTGAATTAATAGGCATAAAATGAGGGGGAAAGGCTCCCTGAAATCGTTCTTTACCCGTTTTTAAGCTTTGTGCCTCAAAAGTTACTCTAGTCATCAGAAAAAATGACAAGCCATTTGCTTTTGTAAAATCCTTTATAAATTAACTCTCTCCCTTCCACACTCACATGCACATCTCTTCAATCAGAATCCATGCTCTTAACAATGGGGCTGCCAGCAGCTGTTGCTAAGACATTCCTTAGAACATGAGCACGGGCAGAGATCCAGCTAGCTGTCTCTATAGAATAGGCTGAGCCTTTTGTGACCTGCTGGCACTAAGCAAAGCACTGCTTTGCATTGGCAATGACAGCACATTTTGTCTTCCTCTTTCCATGTCCCCATTTGTTTTATTGATTACAATTTTATTTTTTTTAACTCAGTCTGAGCATCTTCTCTTTAAGGATTCTGTATTTCAAGACAGGGTAGATGTTGCTTAGAAACTGCAATCTTGTCTGGAAAAGATTTACTGCAATGCTGCACCAAGGCAAGAGACTAAGACTTAGAAAGGAAAAAAGATGTCTAGCTTTTCTACCACTGATAGTTATCACTAACAGTTTGACAAAACAGAGAAAAAAAATCAAAAGATAAAGTACTCACAAAGAATGTAAGTATTTTATGCCATAGGAAGGCATTTTAGTCATATCATTCTGCAACAGTGATAATAACTTCTAAGCACGTAGGGAAGTTACCACAAGTCAGCCACACTTACATTGTACACGCTGCCATCTTGTGCTCTCTTGTATTGAGGAAACAGACCATCTGCATACCGAGAAGCCACTGGTTTCCCCAAAGTGGTCACATAATCTACAGTAAAATTTACAAAAGATCAAGTTGCTAATCTTTGAGACTACTTCAAACAGGTATTTTTCAGGCTGATGTGTATGTCATCCATGTGTGAGGCACACGCATCAGTATTGACTCTTGACATTAAGAAACTTGAAAGAAATTCTAATTCTGTTTTGATTTTACAGTTATTTTCTGGTTATATCTATGATGGGTACTTGAGGCTCTCAGCCTCTGGCTGCATCTCCTGTTGTGCCTGGCTGCATTCCCTGGCTGGACCCTAGACATGGTTAATTACCTTGCCCTGCTGCAGGACTGTATCCTGTTCAGAGAGGGCACGGCCTGGGCTGCAGTCCCTTTTGGCTCCTGGCTCACTTTCCACCCATAGAGCAGCCCTGCTTTTGCTGCTTCCTGCCAGTTTAGTCAGAAGTGAGGAAAAAAACCACATCTAATTACTTATAGGCCAAAAACTACATGGGACTTTAATTATTGTGAGGTTTAGGCAACCTCACAACAGGACTTGCAAATATTTGTCTATCAAACATAATATAAAATCTGGTACAGATAATGCTGTTCTCTTACACAACTCAGTGGGTGCAGAAGTGAGTGCATCTAAGGAAAAGGTTGCACTCTGCACTTTCAGTAGCTAGAAATCTTCTCCAGGATCTCCACTGATAGGGAAACATTAGGGGTGGGAATAGTGAACGTCATAAAGCAGCTATCTGTGCACCATGCTGCCCTGCCAAGCTAGTACATTTTGCTCCTAATACTGTAACAACTTTAACCCTGCTTAACAGCTTCTTCTTAATCTGCAACACACAAGATATCAGGAACTGCACTGGTGATCTTTGAATGCCCCATGGACACAAGCCAGCCAAAATCTTAAATTATGCAACCTAGAACTATTGCGATACATTACAATTCCTACTTCTCAGGCAGCAAGCTGTTCAAAGAAAAGAATATATTACCATGCTCGGCAAAGCACCATTATGGCAGTGGTTAATAATTATTAGCAAACTCTTCCCCTCCAGCTGTCAGATAACTGCAAAGGAACATTTTTCTATAGTCTGACTTTGCATGAAAAGCAGACTGAATTCTAATTAAATTTAACTTTTTCCTTAAAGCTGGATACCTGGAAATAATATACTACTCCCAAGCACATTTACTAACCCTGATGATCAATATTAAATCACAGATTATGGCATGGCATACATTATATTTGCCATCTGAAAGGAGACAGAGATCTTATCGTGTGTTATTTGCAAGAAAAAGATTAACAGTCTCAGCAGCACCAGCTATTTCCCAGCTACAGCTAAATTGGTGAGGATGTGAACTGCAGCCTAGGGTAAAGAAACAGTACAACTGAGTAAGGAAAGCCATTCTCAGACCCTAAATCCTTCTCATATCAAAAGGAGATGGAGTGTCTCAGTTCTCTGAACTGGCAATGTCAGCAACTGTGGATACGGCTTTCATTTCTGCCATTACTGTAATAGACAATATGAAAATCTCCACTGTGTACACTGGGTGCAGAATGAGTGTGACCCTCTAGACTATTCAAAGTTGGGGGATTTATTATCCTATTATCGATTTGTCTTATACCTTTCCTGTGCTGGAATCCAATCTGTGACAAAATCTGGGACAGGGACAATTTGTTTCTTTTGAGACCATAACATTGAAGCCATTTAGAAGATGAAACAAGGGATTGTACATCTGTTCTCCATTGACTGACCGCCAGTCTCTTTTCCTTCTCTTCTGATTTCTTCTTGTCGACCTCGTGGGAATCTTCAGGAACTTGTCTGTGCTTTGAATGAAAGGCATCTGCTGTAAAGAGAAACGAGGGAAACAAAACCTTTATATTTTAACCAAACAATTTCAAAACTGAACAAGATGAATTTCTCCTTTCTTTACCTTTATTGCCTCCTTTCTTTACCTGTATTCCACGGTTCTGTATACACATAAAGCTCACCTCTTGTTTTCTTTCTTTCATACTGAATAATATTCTTAATCTGGAAAGCTGCTCTCAGTCCTACACATCCACTTGCTGTTGTATCTTTTTATTCATCCATATACATTCACCTTCAATTTATTAAAGGAAACATCTCTTGTATGCTGAAATTCAAGCCCTGAAATCTAAGTCCAGTTTGCCAAACGGCACTTCTCCCAGCTCCTAAGACATCTCTCCTAAGTCTTGGAAATCAGAACACATAATAGGCATTCAAAAATTGTCAGACCATCACTATGTACACATTAGAAGTATTATGCAATAAACAAGTAGTTCCAAAAAATGGCATGTTGAACTCCTACCATAAGCAATAGCATTGTCCCCAGAAGATCCTGACTTTATTGCAAGGCTGGTGAAATTCCCTCTGATCACATCACTTGCCTCAAGTGTAAATGATGATTCTGTCAGTTTCCGCTCTGGGCTGTGATGGACCACGTGCATGCATAAGAAACCATGGACATGAAGGTCTAGGTTCATTTGAAGTTCTACAGGACGTGGAACACACTTCAGCAAGGAAGTATGGTTTGCTAGGCTAGCTCTACTTGTATTTGGCAGCAGTGGCAGCTCAGAGCCCAGAGTGCTGAGGCAGAAATGGAAGCAATAATAACAACAATGCCTCTGTTCCTCAGCACAGAGGTTCTAGGAGGACTTTGGTATTTCCTGTTCATTCCCAAAATACTCTGCATGAGCTAAGCTGGCTCTAGTTGATTAAATACCCTTGCTGTATCTAAGTTTACTTGCTGTAGACTTTGGAAATTTCTGTTCATTTTCCCCAGTACCAACATCATCCAGTGTGTCCCAGTCCTCCATTGCCCATATACCATAAACTGCCCGTAAATGCATAGCATGTATCAAACTGGCCCAAAATACAAAGAAAGGTACTTCCATTTTTAATGCCTTCAAAATAACCTTCAGTCTAGTATGGAAAGTGATCAGAACTCCCTGCTAAATTCAAGTATTATAACAACTGACCTGGTTTGAAAAGTTCGTTAGATAGACAGTTCCTCAGTTAACACTACATAAAGGAAATTAGAGTCTTATCTTCAGAAACCATCTTACAGTGACAGGGCTTCTATACAGTGTAGACTGGCACGAGTTCTTTCACAGTCATCAGTCCTACAAGCAGGACGCTGGGCTGGCATGCCTATAGAGGTTGGCATGCCTATAGAGGCTGGCATTTTACCAGCCCTCCTTTGCTCTGTGCAGAAGCAGCAGTGACAAATGTTAACTCTAGAGAGAGGCAGGTGAAGGTTTGCAGCTGCTCGAGCTTTGAATATAGTCAGGCACTGTTTATAGTCACTTGAACAGTCATTCCCAGTTTCCTTCTCCAAAAATACATAAAGGCCAGCACAGCACCCCATACACAGCCCAGGTGAGAGTGGCACAGCTTCAGAATGGCTTGTACACAGCCAGCATTGCACACCACAGTACTCCAAAGAAAACTGGAAGTTATCTAGGAAAACATGGAATCTACGCAAAAATAGTGATGAAATACTCACAGTCACTCCAAGCAAGTCTCTTAGATGGATTAGCAGTCATGACAGATCTCTTGACCAGCAGCTCCTCTTTGCTTTATTCTGAAACCCTGAGGAATCATTATGTTTTAAAAAAATTAAAACATTGCCATGCACAGGTCAATATGAACTGGAGACCAGCTCCACATGCCCAGTCAATAATAAGCTGCAGAAGGATGAGATCAGGATTTTCCTCAAGCAAAAAAATATTACAAACTAAAAAGGATAGCTACTTCCCATCTCAAGAAAGGCCGAAGTCATATTTGACAGGGATACACAAGCTCAAAAGTGGGAAATCAGGAAATTGGTAATATTGTTTCCCTTCCTTCACCCTTAATTATCATAAAAAAGAGCCAATATGCTAGAAAAATGAGTGTGGTGCTTTGGCCTGCTGTCAGCCAGTTGTATCATATTCTTTTATTTTGCAGTATACCTTACCTTTGCTATAATTCTATTTATGAGGAAACCTAGGAGTATCCGAGATGCAATTTTGTGAAGAGATTTATAACTTTGCCTAAGACTACAAGATGATTCACAAAGAAAAGGAATTACGTGTGTGAATGTGGTATAAGGCCCAACTGTGAATAAGACAGCAGATGAACAGAAGACAAAACACCAGAGAAAGCAAGGTAGCATACACTGGCTGAGTGTATTGCTTTCAGACATCATTCTTTGCCATTGACTTGGTTTTTTCTTTTAATAAGTAAGATGAATGAATGAGGGATATTTATGAATCATTAGCAGGCCAGCTGTTAGCCATTGCCATCAAGCAGTTTTTCCCACAGGAAAAGCAAAAACAGGATAAAATATTTAACCCAAAGACTTAGCTTTCTCCCTCTTTCTTCAATGCAGAATAGAACATGCTATTTATTCCTCTTACACAGGTTTAAATACCCATGTGGAAACATATAAACCATTCCAGTCTTTGTCCTGCTCACAAAGAAAGACATGAACAGTGTGAAGGGCAGGGAGGACTTGAAAAAAGCAGGACTTTGTTCTGCACCCTAACACCCCAGGTGTTGTGCAGCACAACCCCTGACTAGCCTTGGCATCAGGGCATTAAAAGGAAGCCCTTGCCACAGGGGAGCCATGGCAGACAACGCCTATAGTGAAAGGCCACAGCAAGCCACAAGGCTTGTGCCATTTTTCTCTCCAAATGAAGAAAAAGTACCACGGAAATAGCTGAGACACAATTCAAGCAGCAGCCTGCATCAGAGAATGAATCCCAGGTGCTACCTCATTTTCCAGATGCCCAGGGGCATGGCAACAGGTTTTTCCTTGCCTTAGCCTCCAGCACCACCCCCAGTTCCTTGAACAACACCTGGATGTGAAATGCTAGCTCTGTATGAAAAGGAGCATTTGAAAGCAGATGAAGCAACTTCCAATGGAAACAGTGAGTTTTACCTCAAGTCTTGGAAACAGCGAGCTCAAAAACAATGATAGCTGGGATAATCTTCAGCCCAAGATCTGAATCCAAACAGGTTATTTTCAAAACATGAACCAGAGTTCTTCTGGGCACCTCTACCCTTTCCGCTCTGGCCAGTGTAAACAAAATGCTAAAGCCGTAACCCACCACCAGCTCAGCGTGTGTAACACATGTGCGGGTGGCAATGTTTGCTGAGGCCATTCCGCCGGGCTGCCCCAACAGGTGGGAATGCCTCGGGAAAGCCCACACACAGCCCAAGAAGCTGCCTCACATACCACCTGAAGGACTGAACCCCAGATGAAGGGAGGGGCCTGAGGTTAGTGGCTGCCCACTGCAGAAATGGAATAATGGAATCACAGAATGGGTCAGGTTGGAAGGGACCACAGTGGGTCATTTGCTCCAATCTCCCTGGTCAAGAAAGATCGTCCCAGAGCACATTGCACAGGATTGTGTCCAGACAGTTCTTGAATATCTCCAGTGAGGGAGACTCCAAAACCTTTCTGGACCATCTTTTCCAGTGCCCAGTCACCCGCACAGTAAGTAAGTTTTTCTTCATATTCAGGTGGAACTTCCTGTGCGTCAGTTTCTGCCCCTTCCCTCGTGTCCTGGTGATTGGCACCACTGAGAAGAGGCTGGCTCCCTCCTCTTGGCACCTCTTCCGCCCCCCCCCCCCGCTTTAGATATTTATACACTAATGAGGTCCCTTCTCAAACAGGGCAGAGGTGTTCCAGCAAAACCAAAGCGGGGTCTGAGGAAGAGCGGAGAGCGGGGCAAGGGCCAGGGTGAGTCCCGGCCGTGTCGCTCACCGGCGCTGCGCCCTCGCAGCGGCCACCTGAGGCGACCGGCCGCGTCCCCGTATACACCGCCCGGGAACGGGAGGTGAAGGGAAGCCGGGCCTCTGCGGTGAAGGACCACGGCTCGGCGGCACACCCCTGCGCCGGGGCCGGGCTGCCGCTGCCCTGCGGCGAGACCGGGGCCGCCGCCTGCGCCGCCTCCTCTGCTCCCCCAGTGCGGGGGCGCCCGGCCGGCCGCCCTCACCTGCCTCGGCCGCGGCCTCACCGCCGCCTGCCCGGCCGCCCTCACTGCCGCTGTAGCCTGGAGACCGCGTGGTTGCTACGGCACGGCCCGGCCTCGCCTCACCCCGCGCCCCAACCGAGCGGTGGGAGGGACGCGCGAGGGCTGAGCTGCCCGAGGGCCGGCGGCACGGGCACGGGCGGCTCCGGGACCGCTGCTCCTCACGCTGCCACTGCCGCTGTCCTTGCCCCTGCCACTGCCCCTGCCACCGCCCGCACCCTGCCCCTTCCCCTGCCACTGCTGCCGCGGGGAAACCAATGCAGAATAAATTCATCCTCAACAGGCGCCGGCACAACGCCGTGCATTCATTTCTTGGGGAGCCAGAAATACGCGAGCCAACTTGGAGAGTTACAGAAATCTATATATAGCGGATTCGAGCCTTCTGGTGTTGTTAATTCTTAATTTAGGCTAAGCCGTTGACAATATTTATAACAAGAGCAGCCACGCATGTCCTTTTAAGTCAGAGGAGCCATATACACTAGCTGGGGAGTTGCTGTGCTCACACAATCACAGAATTGGTCACGTTGGAAGGGACCACAGTGGGTCATCTGGTCCAGCCTCCTAAAGCAGGGTCAGCACATTGCACGGAATTATGTCCAGATGGTTCTTGAATATCCCCAGCGAGGGAGATTCCACAACCTTACTGGACCATCTGTTCCAGTGCTCAGTCACCCCCACAGTAAAGATGTTCTTCCTCATATTCAGGTGGAACTTCTTGTGCATCAGTTTCTACTCCTTGCCTCGTGTCCTAGTGATTGACAACACTGAGAAAAGCCTGGTTCCCTCCTCTTGGCATCCCCCCTTTAGATAATTATATGCATTAATGAGGTCCCCTTTCAGTCATCTCTTCGAGGCTGAACAGGCCCAACTCCTTCACGCTTCTCCTGGAGAAGCCAAAATAAAAGCTATTCTAGTGTAGTAAAACATACAAAAATACGTTCCCCATAAACCTGAAGTTGGTATTAAAAAGATCCTGTTGATGTAAGATAACCAGAACTCCGGGCTTTTATTTGCAGTATTTGGTCTGTAAATGTTTTTTTGAGTTCAGTTTCCAGATGAGAAACACATAGGGCTGAGATTTGCACTTTCCCTGTTTTGCTCTGGTTTACTATGCAATCACAGAGTAATAAAAGATCTGTCATTTTATAGGATCAACGGATCAGTCTTATCTACATATTGATGTTCAGATGGAAATGCGCACCCATAGGCCATCCTGCAGCATGCCAAAGCTTTGGCTTCAACTCTATGGGATTATTAAACAGTGACAGGCAAGAAAAGTTCCTTATAAGGCATATGGTTGGGATGGGAACCCGACTTTCTGGAGCTCCAGTTTCTCATATAGTTGGAACCAGGAGTTTAAAGACTAGCCTAGGCATGGCAAATCATTCGGGATTGCACAACTCTTTCCCTGAGGTACAGAAAAGGCATTTATTTCTCAGACATGAAACAGTTTCCCATCATATAATTAAAAATAGTAGGTACTGAATGTTCTCAGGATCAGACACCATGACTGCCATAGCACAAGCTTCTGTGGACACCCATAGTTTTGGGGGAAGGCTTAAAAAGTTTCTCTTGAAAGTGTAAGTGCCATGGATTTACAAGTAGGTGCCCAAAAATCAAATTAGTCAATCTCTTGATTTGTTATGCTGCTCCAGCAAAACTTTTTTCTCCAACGCTCAATATTCCTCACTCAGGTAATTTTTTATGCACTATCCAGAAAAGCTCACTATCCAGAAAATATTGTCATGTATAAATGTCTGGAAATGCAGTAATTACAAGTTTTTTTTAAGTGATTATGTGTGCTGAAACTTTCTCTGCATAGAGCGTGCCAGAAACCTTCACTCAAGGCTTGGCTGCGCTAAGTAAAATATGTTGCAAGAAAACATTCCTTAAAATGCTTTGAACTGCAGGGCTTACAGAACTGCCTGACACGCCCAGGGGCAAAGGCTGACAAATGCAAAGCTACTTTTGACTCCCACGGGCTTTGTGTGTTTTCTCTTAGGTAAAATTCTTAGGAAAATAAAATGGTCTCCACACATCTCATAAACATTGTTCATGTGGAAGCCCTGCCTTGGCCATTGCCCACTCTGCAACTCATGAAAACGAGGAACGTATTTTCCAGATGCTGCCTGCTGAATGAAGCAAGGATGAATAATAAAGGACATCAGGGATCCAAATATCTTGGAAGTGGGAACTGACTCCTTGTCAATTGGGATGATAAAATTAAATCTGGAGCCATTCTGTCATCTGACCTTTAGGTTGAATGACAAAGTGATTTTGATGGGTAGAAACATGTTATTATGTCATTGTAACATGCATCCTGAGATTACTTTATCAAGCATGACTTCATTCGGATTCGAGTACTTCAGCTATCAGTAAATATATTTGATCACTTTTTCTTATGGATTCAAACTGGCATTCTCAGCATTTTCTCTGTAGTGGTCCTTAGAATATGCAACTGTTAGCTTGTGTTTTATGATGATTCCTTTTCAATCAAAACAGACATAATCCACTCTTTTTCTGTCTTTCATTTTAAAAACCCCCAACTCTTTAACATAATATCTTATTTCTTTTAGATAACTAAAACCACATTTAACATAAACTTGCAAAATTTCTTTATCCATGCAAAGCAGTGTATAAGGTGAATCTAATCTAACTGCTAACGTATTAAGAAAGACACTTTCTCATGGATTAGTAGGTAAGGATACTCATGGCACTGATGCTTATGGCTGTGATAGTACGAAGAATGAAGCTTCACCAGGAAGTTTAATGCTGTCACACATCCTTCCCCAGAGTGTCATGCTTCCTGTTGACTCCCTTTCAAAGAGAAACAGGGATCAGTTGCAAGGGATAAGGAAAAGAACACAAACAAGCTGGACTGAACCTGGGTTAATGCTGTCCTTACACATTGTTTACAGTGATTGTCTAAAAAAATCCCTGCATATACCTAAAAACAGTTAATCAGCACAGAATAGATAAAGCATAAAAATATCATCAAAGAAGTAAAATAGTCCTTTCAAGTGTATGTTGTTCTCACCCCTCAAGAGCCTCCTAAAATTTTCTAAAAAAAAATTCTTCAGAGTATCTGAAAACCAGAGGTAAATCAATTAGCCGTAGAAGAGCTGCCCCTGCTGTCAGCAGTAGTATACTGGCATCAGTGTGGGATTTCACCTGTTCCTGCCTAGAAGTCAGGCAGTCAAGGCAGGACAGAGTGCTGTGCAGAAGAGGGGGACAGAGCAGGCTCAATCCCATCTATACAGTATTGCACTGTACATTTACCTGAAGAGAAGTATTTTAAGTTTATAAACATTCCTTAAAATTGCTCTTTCAGTTTTTAAGGGAAGTCCTTAAGTTTTGCTTTTCAGAGCTGTGCAGCCTATAACTTGGGACTGACTTCAGTCCATGGGTACCTTAGTTTATCTGTTGTGAACTTAGAAGTAATCACTCTTTTGGGTGAGGGTATTTTAGGGAGGTAGCATGAAATGAAAGAAACAGACACTGTGTCCTGAGGATGAAGGGAGGCAGGGGGAAGGGCAAATGGGGATAAACTAAAATTTTAGAGAGGAAAGCGAGAGACAGGCAGGGAGCTAAGAATAATGTGACTGATGTGCAGTGTCAGGGAGAAGCAAGAATTCAAGCTGTAGAAGTGAGATCCACATTAAATACACTCGATAGGAAAATGGGAGAGGGCTTGACTGTCCTGGTGGAAATGATGTGTGTAGAGAGGCTTTTTGCCTCTTGCCCCACCCACAATCTCCGCAGCAAATAGGTCGCACCAGATAAACAGTCCCATACTGTAGGAGCACTGAACTGGACAAGGAAGGCATGGGAGTAGGAGGCTAATGTCACTGCACAAAGGTCTAATAAACTGTAATAGCTGTAGGACTAAACTGTTAGCCATAGAGTGATAATGAAAAGCTGGGCATCTCTTGTGAATGTCTAGTGCCCAAGTTTAAAATCCAGTTTCAGGCCTTGAGGAAAGAGAGAATTGTTTCCAACAGAAGCCAGCAACTGGTTGTCCTCACCAGCCCACCCATGTTTTTAGGCTGTGCATGTCTCCTCTACTTAGTCATACACTGCTGCTTCCTGAATCTGCCAGTGCAGTCTTGCAAGAAGCATAGTTGCTGAATATGCATATACCATTCTGCAGCTTTTACTTTTATTTCTTCTTTTAAACTTTTCTTTGGATCTATACTTAACAAGAAGTGTTTACAAACTGACAGAAGCAAACAGAAACTTCTCCATCCCTGCAAATGTCTGTCTTCCAGTCACCACATGTAGTATGACCAGGCATTAATGGAGGTGACCTTGTCACTGAAGAAGCAATGCTACTTGGAACAGTACATAACAGATCAGTCAAAATTTAAAATTAAAAAATAATTAAAAGATCGCAGGGCTGCATGACCTTTGTTTTTAAGACAGGCACTGCACATCAAGGTTTGCCACTTCCTGGTACCCACATGGTGTTTGTGTCTTCTGGAATGGAGGATGAATGATACAAACACTGCTGATTCCTTATTGCCCTGGGGTGATATTGCCTTACCTAAATCACATGAATTTCTTTCCAGGTAGCCTGCTTGCACAAGCCCAAAAGCATGCTAGCAGGCATCATGCCAGTACTGGAGATACTATACTGAAAGGAGTATGAGGCATAAGCTGCCTGGAAGCCCTTCCTGTCTTCTTCAGCAAATAAAGAAGAGGCTCTCACAGCTCTTGTTCTTCCCCAAGACCATTGTCAGTGATGTGCTTCTTTCCCATTTTGAAAGTCACTCTTGTTTACAGCTTGTCTTTGAACTGACGGGTTCTTTTAAAGAGGAGTGGAAAGAATGGTACTGATTTCTTGTTCCAGTGAGGAATTGTCTCATTATTTGCAATGACATTTTCCTATCTCTGTCTTCCCATCACAGGGTGATTCTAGTTAGTAAAAAGTCCCTGCCTACTTCTACTAAGATCTGCCTGCTAATATCCTTCAGTCTGTGGACCCCCAGGACAGAGAATTGAAGCCCAGTGGTTTATTGAGAAATGAGGAATACCAATACAGGTAAAGGGGCTGGGAAGGTCAGAGAGCAAAAGTGGGAAAATAAGGTTGTTGGGTTTTTGTCTATGCTAGTACAACATGCAAACAAAGGAGACTAAGGTAGCTATTAATAACTCTATTTTGGAAAACAGAAAAAATTCTTAAATGTGTTAAAAAGTGAGGATCTGGAACGGACTTTAAGCTGGAGTATTGGTGGGACACAAGCAGCTTAAAAGATAGAGGTTAATACACAACGGAACAGACTGACCAAGAAGGTCCTGCCCATTCCTCTATTCTTAGGAGTAGGGATACTAAGTGCAAGATAGAAATGAAAGAGGATAATGAGGCATAAGTGGAGAGACAGGAGGAGTGAGAAAATCAATGAATGAATGCATGAGTAGATTAATTTGCACTGGAGGGGAAATTTTCAATGGAGTATTTGAAATAAGAGCATGTAAAACCCTTACTAAAATTTACTTTGGGTTGAGACACTCATTTTGCACCATCATAAAAACACTGAATGTGGAGAAACGTTTGGGGCACAGCTGTGACAGTTTACACGGAAGATGCTTCAATGCTAAATACACTAGGATAAGCCAAAGCTAAAAGTTCATTCTTTCAAGGCAAGATGGAGAGCGAACAATTTCCTCTGGTAAGGGAAGGTTTGGCTTATCATAAGGACTAGGGAGCAGCAGTGATAAAATTGTGCAGTGGTTTGTGCAAACCAACAGATTGACTTGTCTTCAAAAACACCAAAATCTCTCTGGCAGCATCAGGTGTGAAAGGGTAGAGGGAGGTCATGTGTGACAAAGTTATCAAGATATCTCAGAGTCCCTGGGATTCCAGCCAGGTTGGAGGCAATTTTTTGATAATATCTAAAGGCTGTATTTAACTCAAAGGACATTGATTTATAATGATACAGTCTTCATGAAAGTCAGGTGGTTTTATTTATAAATATCTAGAGCCACACTGCACCCACTGTACTTTAGCTGTGCTGTGACCCTACTATTCATACTCAAATCAAATCATCAGTGAATACACAAGGAATTCTGCCATTGTATTTTATTTTCTTAAATGTGTGCCAGGGTGTTACATACATTTCTGTCACGTCGTCTGCCTTCTGTAGAGAAATATGTGTTCACTGGAAATCCTTGTTACAGTGACTAAGCCTATGAGATTAGGAAATGTTTGGGATGACTGAAAAAAAGACCAGTAATTGTTAAAAACAATTTTTATAAGAACCTGCCCATCTTGTATAGCAGATAACAGAGGATCTTCACTGCAACAGCAAACCAAAGCGGTTATGTTAAGATTTCTAGTCAAGCCTAGACAAGAAATACTGTAATATGGTTGAATTACTGCCAAAACTACAGACAGCAAGGATGGGGTAAGAGAAGCACCAGCTGATGAAAATAAGGGCAAGACCCCAAAGTGATGGCTGCTGCAGAGGGGCACAGTGTGATGGTGAGCAACTGGCAGCCACAGATGAAAACAAGCACAACAGGAGGCAGAGGGGGGAATCAGAGGAATGGGAGCTGACCCAAAATATCCCACTACCATTCTGCAAGATATGTAGTTATGTAACAATAAATTCAACATTTTAATATACAAATGAAATCTACATCTGTAAGCTGCTCCAGTATAGGCCAGGTTGGATATTTTATTGTGGACAACTATAAACCCAGCTTTTTCCATTTTAGGTAAAGTCGATGTAGACTTATCTCCTCATCAGCCATTAAATATACAGCAAAGGACAGTGCATCACCTTGAAAAATTATTTAAACTATTACTTATTTCATGCAGAGTATAGCATCATTACCAAAAGAGATAACTGGAGGTGAGAATTGCAGGTGGCATATTGCTGATCACTTAAGCCCCCAAAAAAGGGTTTGCCTCATATGACTTCAGTCATCTGTGTAATGGGTGATTAATCAGAACCAGTCAGCTGCCCTACTTGGCAAGTCACTGGAGAGAGATGAGTTAGCCATCTCCCCACATCCACGTGTGCTCTGGCTGCCCAGGCTGAGTGTGCCAGCTTGCACCTCTGCGAAGGAAGGGGTGCTCGCCGTCTCTCCAGTGTTAGAAATGGTGGGAATGATGGGCAGGTGTGGTCCCACCAGTGGGCTCCGATCTGTGTGATGGGCCAAGGCAGACACACCTTCCTGTGTCTTGGTGAGAGAGGAGCTTGCTTTCAGAGGCAGTGACCTGTGCTGCAGCAGCAGAGAGCTCGGCTGTTCACCGCGCTCCCGCCATTCCCGTCCGCACCAACCCTCCGGAGGGCAGCAGGGAAGATGGGACCAAGACTGTGTGAGGGCCTCGCAGCTCTGCCAAACCCGAGCTGCTGGGAGTTATGTGTCAAAACGAAGTCTCAAAGATGCTGCCTACATCTTAAGCTGAGATTGCAAGGCTTGCTGATAAAAGGGGTTAAAAAAGATTTGTTTCCATTTGTAAATGTAGCATCAGCCCAACAACAATCATGATTTATAAATATTGATCCTGAAAGCAACATTTATACCCAGTCACTGTGTTTATACCGAGACCTGCGTTTTGAACAATAAAATAATTACCTTCATTCATGCTAAGGGTTATTTGGCCAAAAGCAATATATTATAGATGACAGTTCTTTACCTAGCAGGATGTATGCTGGACTGTTATTTCATTTAGAAGAGAATGGTGCATAATTTCCAAAATGTAAGATATAAAAGGATTGGCTTTGTCTCATTGGCAGATAACTAGACTTTCACATTGTATGAGTTACATTAGATTCAACAGGAGACATTAAACCTATTCATGCTATATATTAAAGCATTTTACTGTCTTTTAACAATATAAAATAGATTTGGTGTTGATAAAATCCTGCACAACATTTTGATAATACAGGAAGGAAATATGTTAAACGATTAAGACCTGTTTTTCACCTTTTAGTTTTCATATATTTCCTTACTACATTTGTGATGGACATGCTACTCAGAGTACTCTGAGGCAGAACTTTGTTTTTAAATAACTTCAGCTCTTTCCTCACTCTAAAGGATTTTAAAATACTTGACTACCATTGAGCTCATTCAGAAGAGATCAGTAACCTCAGTACATTGTAATTACAGTCTAAGCACAATTAAGATAATTCTCAAGTCTAAATAATTCTTTACAGCATAGTTTCATAAATATTCTACAGAGTTATGAAATAATTAATAGATAACAACTTTCATTAAGTACTTGCTGACATTTTAATTCCAAGGTGTCACTATGGGCAGGACCTGACTCTCAGAGATAGTGCAATTGAGACACTGCCCAGGGGATTTATAACTTGGCCCTGGTTTTTCCTGCTGGATTGTCACAGGATGTCCATGAAAAGGACAGAGACATGCATCATTCTGTAGTAACCATGAAAGAAGCTGTATTTAGTGACATCTCCACCTATGGTCCTCCAGGTAAGGATTTTGAATGCAAGTGGGTTTGGAATAAGGAAAGAGCCGGATAACTGATTCTGGAGAGAATGTTTTCTTATCATCAGGGAAGAGCATTTTGCAAAGGCTTCGAAACGCAATTAATAGCATCGAGACAAAAAAAGAAAAAAAGAGATTGATTACGTCATGATTGAAGAACCTGCTGACTAGGCTTTTTGTTTCAATCAGTGCCTTTTGTTTCTTTTCACCCTGGCTGCCAGCTTCATCCCACGGAGCAGGAGCTGGGATGTCAGCTCACAGATGTCTCTCTCTATGGCTGGCAGGAGGTGCTGATACTGAGCTGAAATTGCCTTTGGGAAGCAGATGCATGGGTGTAATTATACTGATCAGTGGACTTTTGCCCCCCACACACTTTTCCCATCACTTCCGTCTGCAGTACTTTTATTGTAAATGAAATAGTATTATGTCACATTAATTTTAATTTTCCATTATATCCCCCACAGTTGGTGTGTATCTTCGTAACTCAGGGTCCATTTTACAGATGACTCATGTAATAGTTAAAGTTACTAATTTGTTACAAGGGTGCCTGCAATCCCAGTTTTTACAGTGTTTCTACATTGTTCACAGACTTAAAATCTGGAGCCACTCATATTGCTTATTAGTTGAGCAAAATAATTGGAAGTGTTAGTGTAACTATTGTTTTATAGGGCCCCGGGCCATGGCATTGCATGCTGGAGATTCAGTGGAGCCTCTTGTCCCATCTGGGTGGCTCAGAGCTTCCAAGCCAGCCTTTGTCTGGGCCAGGAAGTACCTTTCTTCATGAGCAGTCCCACAGGCTGTGATGGAGTGACTCAGAAGTACATCCATGTCACATGAGTCAGGACACCAGAATGTGCCCCTTAGGTGCTAATTAAAGTCCACTTCACACACAGGAATATACTTCCAATTATCATAGTAGCCTTGGAATGCATTGTGGGATGTGGAGAAGAGCAGAAGTTATTGCAGAAGAAAAGTAATTGGAGCATTTAAATGACAAGGCCCTTGTGATTAGTCTGTGTCGTCGTATGAATTATCCCACAATACCTCAGATCCAGGTTCCAAAACAGATGCTCATGTGAAGGTTTTTCCAGGACTTCCAAGTCCTGGCTTCTCAACAGTCCAAAAATCTGAGGAAATCAGGCTTTTTTAGTTTTCTTCTCTTCAGCTTCCCACGTCACTGCATGGTAGAGAGCCAAAACTATTGGCTGTTCAAAGAACATGAGGGAAAATTAGTAAAGGACAAACAAATATGTCATTCAGAATGTTGTGCTGGGGAAAAAAATCCAAAAATCTACTTCCATGGGCAACCTCAAGTTTATTTTTTTGTTTTGAAGTGACTTCTTATTTTGGAATTTCACTTGGAATAGAGATTCAAAGGGTCTGCCAATTCAAGTGTTGTGATTCAGCTGTTACTCATCCTTAAAATGAATAACTTTATGTCCTGTTTCTTAATTCTTAGAAGTTTGTCATCAATTTATCATTACCCCTTCTTCATCCTTTCTCAAATACTATCCAAAGCATTATTCAGGAGGGAAAAAAAGAGACAGCCTATCTGAAGGACTATGCTGAAGCTCGGGATATTTATTTACAGAGAGATCCTAGGGGTTATTTTATTCTACTTTGCTTAAGAAAATACTGTAACAAGCCCTTCCACCACTTTGCGCCTAAAAGCTGTGAATCCCATATCAAAAATCCACTTCAATAAGAAAATCTGTGCCATCAAGTGGTCCCCAGCGTGCCCAGGACATCTGCAAGCAATAATCACATCAGACTCCATTACCTGCAGGTATTTCATTGCCTTCAGATGCACCTAAATTCTGTCTGTCTTGAAGTGACCTTGCAATGAATACTTATATAAAGCTGTGATTGCACACTGTGTCCACACTTTGTGGTCTGTGTCAGAAAAATAAAGGGCCTCAATGCCAAAGAAGACTTTGAGTTTAGGCATAAAAGTGAGCACAAATACACTCTAAGATGTACCTAACTAGCAGAAGGGTGTTGGCCCTTACAGTTCTTATTCTTTTTGTGAAATCTTTTGCTTTGACAAGTATTTAAGTAAGCACATGGTGACTGTTGAATACCTTTCTTTTTCTGGTATTGTCACAGTGTCACAATGTTAAGCATAGAAAATGCTGTTGCCTCCAAAAGCAAACAAGGAGCTCTTTAGTAAGCTGCTAGAGAAAGTCCTGCTCTCCCTCTTTTGACTTCTTGGTAACGCGTCCTCTCAGAGACTCCATCAGTCTTCCCTTTTCAGGTCTTCCCAGAGCAGTCTCAAAGAAACAGAACAAATCTCACTGCTGTAACAGCCCCTGTTCCACCTTTGGACACAAACTCTAAACAAGGAGCACCAAAATGTTGCCAGAAAGTATCTGGTTTTGAAAAATATTATCAGCATCCTGGAAACCAGAATCCAGGATGAGCCAGTCTTTAGCTTTAACATGTTGAACTGAGGGGTCATAACTGATGGGTTGAATGAGGATCCGTGAGCAAGATAAAAGCATATTTCGCCTCCTCTGCACTTGGATGGATCTGCACATGTAGCAAGAAAAATAGAATTATTTTTCAAGGCTCCCACAGAATCTTCTCTTTCAATTATTTGGTTTACCTTGTCCTGTGATTTCTATCACTCTGAAGAAATTCATACTTGGAACACACAACTATGTCATTAGAACTTTTTGGGAAAGGAAGAGATAGATAAAATTAGTAAGAGATAAAAGAAATGTTTAGAAGATGTTCACATCTGAGAATGAAGAACTATTACGAAAACACAATGCATATTGTCTATTCCTGAAAACCTGCTGAAGGACGTGAGAAAATATAAGGGGGAATGACCATCAGCACCCCCATGACACAGAATATCAGCGATAGGTGTGTAAGAATCTGATTTGAGGCAAGGCATTGTGTTTGGAAGATCTTTCCTGGTTTAATTTTGAGAGGGGAAGCCAGGCTTACAGCCCATTTCATTATATTGTGCTGAGCAGTTGTCTCTTTTTTATTCTTTACAGTGTCCTCTACCACAGGGGTTTCATGAATGGAAGGCTGCAGGAACTGCATTCATTTTTGAAACTGGCTACTGAGGGACAGTGATAATGAGGGCTGATAGGAACAGCTGGAGAAAATGGCCAAGATGTAGAAATTTAATAGATTTTATATAAAAAATAGCATGGCACTTTAGAGCTCCAGCTCTTGGCAATTAGTGAAAGTGTGAGGTGATTATAGCTCTGTTACAGCAGAGGTCTTCCTTTCTCAGTAGTCCCAGGTTACAATTCAGTGCTTTCACATACCTGCAGCACTGCACCAATTACCATCCTTTGCTAGGAAATCCCTTTCATTTGCATTGAATTAGGTCATTGCCCCGCTGCTTTTCCCACGAGCACAGGAAAATGCATAGATGCTTAAAAAAAGAGAGGAAGAACACTTCCCATTTCCCAAAGAAGCAGAGGCAGGCGAGTAAAACATCTGAAAAATGACACTAAGCATAAAACAATTCTGCCCTTCTACTTCTGTTTTCTTATTCCCTCCAATCAGAGCTGCTGCTCAAAAGAAAAACCTGCCCAATATAACCACAAAATGGAAGACAACAAAATATATACAGCTGCATATTAACAATGACAGGCTGAACAAATTAAACTGTCATTTTAAAGCACTGCATGGCCTTACAAAGGTGGCTTCCTCAAAAGAGTGGCTATGGTGGAGGCTGTTTGCATCCTCTGCCATGGGCTTGTAAAAGACATGTCTGCCTTCTGTTGAAACCCTGTGTATTGGGGTGGTGTCAGAAACAGGAGCATAGGGCTCCCAAGTAACACTTAGCTCCTAATGTTGCCAAAGTGCTTTACAAACATGAGGCTAATCTTATGGCAGCATGGAGGCAGGTGTTATCTTCTGCCCAAAGTCAAATGACACGTGAAGTCACCAGAGTAGAATCAGGGAGAGAAAACAGGAAGGTTTTTTGAATCTTTCCCTATTGAAACCATCCCTAACTGCAGAATTCATTTCTTTCCTCAAAAACTGAAAGGCAAAATTCACCATGAATGCCAGACAGCACCTTAAGTGCAGCCCCTTCAATGTGTCACTGAGGAAAACCTAATATTTAAGGATTATTTTACTTCTAGTCAGGGCTTGTTGCCTACTATGGCTTCAACCAGGCTTTCCATCTCAGACTGTGAAACTGGGTTCATATTACTATGAAACTGGCAGTGGCACAAACTACTTTTACAAATCAGAAAAAAACCTTTTCCAGCTATTTTTGCCAAGCAGGGAAGAAACACCATCAGCAGCAAAATGTCTGCTTATGTAATCAGCCTCAGTTAACTGGGGCTGGGTGTTCATATAATTGGTTTAAAATATTTAATTTATGTTTATTAGAACCTCCCACAGGTTCATAGTGCTCTGTGTTGCACTTGAGTTGCCCTTCGTAGATAAGACTCTTAAGAGAACAGCACCATAACTGTTTTGGAGAGGGGGAGACTGACAAATGCAAAAAAGCCCTCTGTATCGCAGTGTTTTATGCTTTTATTTCAGCTCCTGTTTTACAGCTACCTCACTCAAACTGTTAAACAGCAGCTGTTTACTTTCAGGCACCGCAGCAGAAAAGAGACTTGAAAACATATTATCAGTAGATGAGATGGCCTTATGGGGCTTCCTCCATGCACAAGAGGATGCCACGGAGGAAGGTGTTATGGAGGGAAAGGAGATAATAAGGTATCATCATAGATATCACATATAAAAGGGCTGTGAGAAGTGTATCCTATTGACAGCAAATCTTAATCCTCCTGACAGGTGTTTGCCTGGTAAAATACAAAAATTTGTTGATTTTCAGTTCATTTCAGGGTTGGTGAGGCCTTCTTAACACAAGCTGTTGCACTTGCTTGAATTAATGCATTTCCCAGCCCAGCAGCAGTAGCTGAACCAGAAAATATCTCTTGGAAAAGTCTTTCATTTGGAGTTCAAAGTTACTTGTGAAGAAAAAGCAAACTCTGGCAACTTGTCCAGGTGTTACTTTCCTTCACAGATTAAAAGATCTGTCAGAACGACACTGGGAAGCTTGTGTTCTTTTTTAAACTTAAAACACTGAGTCCTCCTTCTTGCTTGTTACTTTAATGGCGTTTTCAAAAATGTTGCATTTCTCTCTGCATATTCTCAGCCTGTGAAGACCTGTGCAAACTACACAACTGTCATAAATGACAGGAGTGCAGCTGAAGTCAGCAGCGATAACATCAGGCTCTGCATACAGAGCCCTATTTTTAAATTTTTCTTTTGTTGAGAGGGGAAGGGGTTTCCTGTGAGTATAATGAAGTGGTGGTTGGCTGCTTGCTGCAAATCATTTCTTATGCAAATTTTACCTAAGATTGTGCTTACGGTTCTCTTATAGCACTGAATGGAAAAAATAAAGTCAGCCACACAGAGACAATAGTTCATTACAAAAAAAATAATATATATATGTGTGTGTGATATGTCATCTTTATGATAGAAAGCATGAAACCACTTTTTCCAGAGAAACAGGCATATGAAAATAATGTATCAACTGTAACACAGCTCTTACCTATTTAAGCCAGAATCTGTAGGAATCTGAGGGAACCTCCCTGTAGCCATTTGTGTGTGCTGGGTCAGGGCTGGGGTTTCTGAGCAGCAGCTACCAAGAACCTCAACTCTAATCCTGCTCCACAACCACAGGAGAGCAAAGTTTTGTATAGTAGTACAGCAGGGAAATGCTCATCCCAAGACCTCACTACACAATTCAAGAAACAGTGGAAAACAATACTCTAAAATAATGTTTAATTTCACCATTGAATCTTTCTGATAAATGCAATGATGATTCAGTCATTCATTATTTACTCCAAAAGTGGATTAAAATGTGCCCACCACTGAAACAAAAGCAAAGCTTTTAAGCTAATATCAGTAATAAGCAATCCAGTCATTTCTTTCGGGTCTGAAAATATGTGAGCTGCAGTCCAAAAAAGTTATTATAATTGTTAATTAGCTCAGTATAGTTAACTGATGTGTTCTGCAGCATCCTTAGAATTTAAATTCTGTAATTGAAAGTCATAAATTAAATAAAATTAAGAAACATATTTTAATTCTTAATCCCATTATACATGTACTGTATTTTAAGCATGCAGGAACCTGAAATTCACAGTAGATGTTTAATGAATAATCAGATCTGGAAGATACAATTTGTCACAGCCACAGAATTAGCTTGGTAAAAACCAAGCCTGACAAGTTAATTAAATAAGTCTGAATATATTGGATAGTATGAGTATTTGCCAGCATCTATGTTGGGTTTTTTCCTTTACACTTTATTTTCACATGCAGAAAAAAATAAGAAACAAATAAGAAAGTCTACAGCTTATGGAACTACAAATCTTGACCAAAAACCCCCCTTAAATATTTAATATTTAGTGGATGAAATTCTTCATGCTTTTTACACAAAATATCCTTCTCAGAAAACTCAGCCAATATTTAAAAGAGTATTTTCATAAATGGTTTGACCTTACAACCCTTTAACCTGATGAGTCACTCCAGATCATACTACAGCTTACTCATGAGAAAGAATGTAATTTTTGGATCCTTAGCATCTGACCT
The DNA here is from genome assembly GCF_009650955.1 of Corvus moneduloides. NCBI lineage: Eukaryota > Metazoa > Chordata > Aves > Passeriformes > Corvidae > Corvus > Corvus moneduloides. Next base: position 90,651,560 of record NC_045477.1, read on the forward strand.
CACAAAGTATGATGCAAACTACCACCACGAGTGAGAAAACTACGTGCCATATGAGGGTGCTGGAATCTCTTGCTGGAAGAGATGGAGCTTTTGTGCTCCCTCCTGAGTAGCTCCTGCTCTCTACTGACTACCACCTCTATCCATGTCAAAAACAGCGCAAGTGGATCGAATGCTTGCAAGATCCAGCCATAAGTGTTCTCACTCATAAAGGGCCTAGTCTGGCAACAGGCTGAGTCTTCTCCAAACTGGCTGTGTATCTGCAATCCTTCATTATTGGTTTCTTTAAGAGGGTTGGCAGTGCCAGGAACTGCCTTGCCAAACATGAAATCCTTGCCTTCACAGAGATCGTGAAATGTGTCTCTCCTGCCCTCCCTCCACCTGGATAGGCAGACACACAGGGATGCACCCACACACACCATCTACACATATACCTGTGATGTATGGGTGTATATGTATATACACATTAAAGGTGGGTTTATTTGCTTTCTCCCTTTTCAGGCTTCAGAAAGCCTATGGTTTCAAATTCTTCCATGATGGCTGCCAGCATCAACCTTTGATAGGAGGGGAAGGACAAGAAGGAAGAATCTCATAAAATCACATGACTTAGCTGACTTGTCACTCATAAAGAGCATGTGAACATGGACAGCAGCTGAACCAAGTCCACAGCACAAGTTAGCAACGCTTACATGGTTTCCTATTTTGAACTTTTCTATCTTGACGTGTATTTTTGCTGCTACAAAAGAGCAGGTAATAAGAAGCTTGGTATTTCTGTGACATTAAGAAACTGTTATCCTTTAAGTATTATTGATCTTTCTGAACAGTTTGAGGTTTTACCCTTGGCTGGTGGTTTGTTGAAATACACCGAAAGATATATTTTGTAGGAGTTGTCCCAAATCAATCTGACACCAGAAAGCCACATCTAGTAGAACAATGTGGCTACAAAACTTCCCTGCAGCTGTTGCCTTTGCAGTGGACCCTGTCCAGATGTTCCCTCCCAGCATGGAGAATGTAAACAGAAGATATATTGCAACCTGGGATTCTCTATTATATTGTTAATTTTTCAGCTGAGAGTGAGGTCCAATTCCTGTTCATGCTCTCTCCCTGACTGCAGATGAGGTCTTTTCCTACTGTTTCAGAGCAGAGGCTACAGTGACAACCCACACCAGAATCAGAACTTGACACAAAGTCAGGTTCTCTGGGCTTCTACAACTACAGTGCTGGGGTGATGGGTGGTACTTTGTCCACTCATACATATGCTCTCAAGGCATATTTATCCCCATTCTTCCACCACATCACAGCTACAGGCTGGATTAGTAAATAAAGCAAGCGTGGAGCATGGAATGGGAGGTTAAAACGTCGCACTGGAAAGTCAGCAGTTTTAGTCATCGGGTAAAATCTCCTGTGGCGGCATTCCTTTCTGAAACCTGATCCCGGAGAGAACAGTTTACAGAGCTGAAGAGATGTCGGGTAATGATCTACAGCCTTGGCCTTCCTGAAATGTATTCCTCCCAAGCATCTGTAAGCTGTCAAGTCATCCGCGTAGTCCTCACATATGTGTAATACATCCTTGAGCCATGACTTTTCTCCTGTGGTTCAAAGCTGTGTTTTCATGTGGCTCTGAGCACTTTAACTATGTGCAATATTGGGATACAGGTCCAAACAAAATAATTTTATATCAGCTGCCCTATTTTTAGAGGATAGCTTATGTTCTGCTTGGCTAAGTGAACAGAAATGTTTGGGAATGGCCCCCAACAAACTTGTAAGCTGGAAGTTTAAATGCTACAGCTAAATTTAGGCAATCACATGATTATGTGTCCAGTTAGGACCTTATATCTGAAGGATGTCTTCAGACTTTTCTGGGAAGTTAGGATCTGTCAGAAGAATTGCAAAATTTTTAAAAATTGGGTAGTCTATTCTTCAGACCTGTTATTACATACAGTAATACTGTTGCTAGCTAAACATGGTTAGACTCAGTGATCTTAGAGGTCTTTCCTAACCTTAATGATTCTATGGTTCTCTATACTTTTAATGACTTGGGGGATTTTCTTCCAGATTTTGGAACCAAGCATGAGGAAAGGAGGAAGAGAAAGGACTTCTCCTTGTAAACATGGATATTTGGATTTTTTTTTCAGCATTATTCTGATTCCCAAAGAAACTGTAGCCCACATCATAAACCAACTAAATTAAATAAAGTAATTTTCATAACACATTCCAGTAGTGAAATATTCAGTATGTGTAGAGTTTGAGATGAATGTATCACGTCTAGGACTTTTAGCCAACCTCTGGGATTCATGTTGCAATCACAAGTTGCCCAGAGATTAAAGCAGCGCTCAAAGACAGAAGGCAGCTCTTCTGCATGGGATCTGTCTGACTGCATATAGAAAAGGCATGACTGTCTCCTTATTTCCTGGATAAGGTTGGGCAAAAAATGTAATTTCTTTTGTGATTTTAGAAAACATTTCGAAAGATCTCTAAGGGTAGTACTACTTAATAACAGCATCCTGAAATGCCAGCTGAAGGCACTGCTGCTAACAAGGAGTATCTGCAGCTCATGGTTCCTCCTTTTACAGTCTGGTTACCAAACTCAATACCCAACCTGCTGTGGTTTCTCAAGGTTGTTGATCCTAGGATCTATTTTTCAGGTGCACCTTTAATTACTGATGTAATTATTTCCACCAATGCATAGGTTATGTTGTAGAAACCCATAAATGACATTATTGCCCTACAGGTCATTATCCGTGTCATCATCCATGTATCATAGGCACAAAACCACATGCTCTTTATTGCAGAAGTCTTTACTGTCATTTCCATACACTTCTCTCCAGGAATTCTCTTGTAAATACCCTCCAAAATTTAAAGAGGTGCAACTTCTATTTGATGAATTTTTCTTGTTTTCACATGGAATCACCAACTGTCTCATCTGAGAAAAAGCCCAGCCCTTACAACCAGCATACTCCCCGCTCCACATTAATTCTTCTGTGTCCATGAGGCACTAGAGATGGCTTGTCAGAGGTGGGATCATTCTGCATTGCAATGATAATTAAGAGAATTTTCAGCACACAATGATATTTGATTTTTTTGCAGGCTAAAACAGACAGTGAGAGACCACCTTCCATTCAAGGTTACTCTACACCTTGGTAAGTATGTTACTCTGAAAAAAAAATATCAGCTAAAGCTGATTAAAGCTGCAGGCAGCTTTCTAATAAAGAACATATTTTTGGTTCGATTGGCATGGTAGCTTCCCAGGACAGATAACATATACTGCTTGGTATTTACTTTAGGATATTCCCTCTCTCCTTCTGAGATTACTGAAAACTTGAAATGTCTACAACATTCTCTGTAGTCTTTGAAAATTACTTACAGATGACAGGAAGGGATCTGGTGGCCTCTCATATTTGTCTTGAGTCTTTTCCAATTAAAGAATTCAGGCAGTGGGAAAACTTCAGCTGTATCTGTTTAGTCAAAAGAAGTCCATGACCAAAAGCTTTTCAGCAGTAAAGCACAAAAAGTAGTGTGACAATTGAGTTATGGAAAATCAACAAAGTAAAATCAGCAGAAAGCATAACTTCATGAACACCCAGAAAAAACCAATCTCCCTGTTGTAGCTGGTATCCTTTGCTCTACTTCAAATAGCTGTATTTAAGTGATTTCTTCCAGAATTTTTAAAATATTGGTGGTTTTGTTCACCATGCCTGGATTCATTGGAAAGGAACAGATTGCAGAACTGAAACATGCATATATATAAATTCTTTAGCAACATACAGCATTTAATTCCTTATTGGTTTTATATAGTATTTGCAGAAGTGTCTAGTGGCTGGAAGAAGGAGTAAGAGGCACAGTCTATGACTGATCTCTTGATAACTTAGAAAATAAATGCTTTTATAGTTGGGTCATTTATTCCTTGTATTTCTGTGTTCCTCTTTTGTCAGAGCCTTTACTGTTAATATAAATTTACCATATGCTAGGTAAGTGGAAGGCAGTTGGATTACCAGGTGTGATGGGACCAGAGGCTTCCAAAGGCCCTTCTCCCTCCTCTGCAAAAGGAAAGCACTGAAGTCACACCACAGGGATAGGAGGTGCAGCACCACAGTCTCAGAGGTACAGCAGATGGCTGGGCAGATCTCAGATATCTTTGGCAATGGGGATTCAGTAACTCTCACTGTCAGAATTACGGAAAAAATTTTTTAAATGGCCTTCCTTCAGCAAGAAGGAGACAGGCACAGAGACAGGACACACATCCAGTATTTCTATTTATGAGCCCAGAAGGCTTACTAAGCAGTTTCCCCATTAGGAAAAGAAAAAAAGCAGAGCCTTCTGCAAAGGGCCTATTGGACCACACTGACTGTTTGGAGTCATCTGATACACTGGGAGAAGTATAAAGGATTTAAATATCTGAAACCATCACAGTGAGAACTGTAAAAGAGAACAACTGAGTTATCAGGTGATGGCATGTGCTATAATTGCTAGATCATATGGAAATAACATTCAGCAGCTGTTATTTTACCAGCATTAATAACTCTAGTTCTCCCATAGACACAAAGGAATAAAAAGTCTGTCTGCTGCCTACAAATCTTAGATCAAAAGCCATGGGCCTCAAACAAGATTTTTGTCCCAAATGTCTGCATTTTATTCTAGAACTAGATACACAACACAAATTGACTGAACTAAAATATTAATTTGCCTGGTAACTATAATTTTCCCACCCATCATTCTGCTCTACAAAGTCTGAATGAATGTGGACTTATGTTCAGTGAGTCACAGAAAAAATAAAATAATGGTGATCATCTTTACACGTCAGCCATAGCGCTACATGGAAGTCATTCTACAATAAAGAGCCTAGAAAGTTAACTGATATTTTACTGCCACAATAAGAAATTTTTCTAGGCCTTTCTTTTCCGTGAAGAAGTAAAAAACGAGAGCAAAAACTCTATTATGTACAATTCTAATGTTAATCTTCATAACATCTATTTTACTTGAGACAAAAACTTAAACAAATACTTTATTGCAAAGGCATTGGTAACCCACTGAATCAGTGCCTTAGATCACCTTACAAATTTTTGACCACACAGCAAACAAATTGGCAGAGGTATGAGTCAATATTCTTTCACTCTAATTAAGAGAATAAGGCAGTTTGCCTTAGTTGCTGTTTATCTACCAAGAAAAGCGTATTAGCAGCAAGCCTGGTCACCTAAAAGCAGGACTCTGTAGGATTCTCCCAGTTCAAGGGCCAGATTCAGGTTTAGGAGAGTCTTGTAAGTCTCCCATCATTGCCCTGATGTAACTTAAGCCTTCCTCTGCAAAAACCTGAGCAAGTCTTTAACTCAACCATTACCTTTTTAGCAACTCAATTGCCTCCAAGTTGCAACACCCAGTGCCTGCTCTCTCTGAGACAGGCGAGGGAATAAGTAGTTTAAAAATATTAGGCCAGACAGCACTTCCTCCAAAAGATGGTGCAGTATTTTATTAATAACACGCTATGCAGCTTTATAGTGTAATTGCTGCCTCTGAGCCAGAGGCAGTAAAGGAGGGCACTGCTGCTCTCCATGCTGGGCCTTTCCCTGGTAGCCATTGTGTACTTTGGATTTATGCAGTGGGCTCAAAACAGAAAAAAACCCTTCTAAAGAGAAATTCGTTGGCCTTGAGTAGGAGGGCTTTCCAGTCACTGAGCTAAAGGGAAAAAGAAAGGAGAACGGCATCTTGACAGCATGTCAAGGCCAAAAGCTTTTGTCAAAAATTTTCATGTGTAGGCTGTGCATCTTGCAAAGCAGAGTCTTATAAATCTTTTCTTGATGTGCAGGAGAGAAAAAAGCAGAAATATGGCTCCTTGGAAATTGTGACTGAACAGCAAACCAAAAAGCAGCAGAAGGGCAACCTCCACAGAGGGGGTTACTTGCATTGAGGAAGCTTTTCTGGGGATTTCCCTCTTCTGGTCAGAAGATAGTTTTAATGAGGCAGAACTTTGTGTATTGAATTTGGAATGAGTAATACAGGGAGATTGTGTGCCCAAGGGGAGACTATTAAAAACTTTTGTTTTAACATTTACTTTGTAAAGAGTTTGCACAAAAGCAACTCATAGTTTGTTAGTTGCAGAAGCTAACTCCATGGACAGGTTAGCAACGAGTTATAAACACTGAGACAGAAATTTAGGGTGGTTTTCTAAAGGTATCAGCTGTGAATTCCCAGCCTCGGGGTGGGTCATTTAGACCAGATGCAGCATTTCAAGGAAACATTTCTAGTGAAGTGACTAAGGAGTTGGAGGAGGCCTAACTGCAATGCATTCATAGGCATCCCATGGGTCAGGTGAAAGAAGCTGTTTTAGGGGCCCCCCAGGCCAGATGGTATTTGCAGATGATGCAGAGACAAAAGCCAAAGGAGGTGGAGTTGCCCATATAGAGGGAAGCCTCATCCAGAAAAGCAGGAGCTGCAGAGGTGTCAGCACCCACCAAACAGAGGAACATGTGTGAAGAGCCATCCAGGCACCTGCTGCTCTGTGCAGAAATCAACACCTGAAAAGAGTTGTGATTTGGTGAAAATATGATCCATGGAAAATATTTAGAAGTCTGAGGGGGAAGAAAGTGTACTGCCTGAATAACACTGGGAGCTACTAATGACTGGCCGATGCAGAGTTCAAAAGAAATTCATCTCCCATCAACTTTGGGGGCGTGAAAACTCAGTGGATTGTGTTTTGTGATCAGTATTTCTATTGCTTTTGTACTGAGAGTTGCCTTCATCTAGGGACCCTGAAGGTGTTCTGGGCTACGGAAGCGAGTAAATGTGCTCTGGAGCAGAACTGAACCCCTGCACAGAAATCTGACACGAAGAGATGTTGCTCCGGGGAGTTCTTTGGGCTTCAGGTGCTTCTAGAATGAGTATGGAGTGACAAAGATTAATTGCTCCCCATGACAGACCTAAACTAGGTCATTGTGTAATAGTATGCCTAAGTGAACCTGTTGGAGTATTTGAAACTACAGCTGTTCCATCAGGTTTTCTCCTTGTCAGGATGCTGCCTCATGTGGCATCAAAAGTTGGGCTCCAAGTAAGAACAAAAATGTGATTGGCATTACCAGATTCTAAAGACAACAGCCAAATATTTCACAGCATGTCATGGCAAAGAATTGTGAAACATCCCACTTTGAATAGGTATTAAGGAAATATTCACAGATGACAAAGAATAGAAGTCATTGCTCTAATACAAGTCATTTACCTTAAATTTGCAAGGATTTGAGCATGCAACTGGGTGTAGTATCAGGTGATATACCACAATGTGCCTTTGCTTTTTTTTTTTCTTGTCATAATGGATATCTGTGAGGTATTGGGTAGTGGAAAATGGCCTGACCACATCTACATCATCTTGAACTTCCCATGCTGGAACTATTAAAAAAATCTACTCAGCTGCTTCACAGACAACTGAGAGAAAGCTTTGCAATAGCTATAAGAAATGTAATTCAAAATAGCAGCAAACTTTCCTGCAGTCAAGAGCTGAATGTATTATTGGTTTTGACTGGGAGTCTGCATCATCCAGTTACGCTGACATTGACAAATTAAGACAGAGCACAGACCACTGTAACTGCAAAGTACCTTTCATATTCATGCTTATACCAGAGATATTTCAGAGGATGAGAAATTACCTAATTTAAGAGACGAAAACTGAACACATTCAGGAAAACCCATAGGAGGGAGATCCAGACCAAGCCAAAAGGTCTCTGAAGCTGTTTTAGATGATTAGTTAAGAAGGCTTAACTCTCAGGGGATGTCATTGGTTTCTGCACTGAAGCCTTGAAGAGACAAATTGCACAGGATGGATGGGCCTGGCTGATAGAACAAACATTTTTGTCTCACCAATAATCTAGAATCAGGAATTCAGGATATCCCCCCAGCATGAGCAGGCATTCCCACACTGGAGCCTGTGAGGACTGGTGAGCTTCCTTCAACCACAGAAATCACAACAGTGATCAAACTGATAATGCTTTCAAATTCTTGCTGAACGAAATAGGGAAATGTTGCAGAAAGTACCTGGCTGTGATGCTGTATGGTCGTCTCTGTGGGAAATTGCTGTGTTTGTATTATATCACACTTTTTGTGTTTGATGGGTGAGGAGAAGAAAATGGAAGATGTGCCAGAGCTTTTACTCAGTGCTCCTCTAAGTCTTAAAGTTCTATGTGTGAATGATAAAATAGCCTGGAAGAAGAAAGATTTACATAGATAAAACCATGCCTATAATAAGGTCTTCATGGTAAGGTATTTGCTTTATTTCACATTTGATCCCAGCTGAGTGAGAAGAACACCAACAGTTTCACAGTACCCCACCCAGACTTTCTTCAAGAAAATCAGTTCTGTCAACTATAGGACCTGTGTCTGCAGGGATTATACTTTTTGATCATATAACCACACAGATTGAAAAGAAAAAAAATTAAGTTCAGACTAAAAATTGACACTGCTGTGTACATAAAAAACAGCCACCACTTGTTTAGCGGGAGTAAGCAGAACATCTGGCCTCTAGTCCTGTAGCTGGCTGGTTGAACAGAGTTTGGGAGCACTGAGGAGCTACTGCTGCCTAGGAGGAAGGGAGTGCCCAGCATTAGTCACCAGAAACCAGGTCTGAATCATTACATGGAGTCCTGATTCAGCAAGTTAAACATTGATGCTAAACAGGAGATGGGTCCTCAGCATTCTTCACTGAAGCGGACAACTGCAGCGAAAAGCAGGGGGACACCAGTGACAGGACTGGAGAGCCAGGAGGACGTAGGACTGGGACAGGCCACCTGGCTCTTCAAGGGCTTGGACTCAGGCATGAGATGGTGGTGTGCTGGGGGGAGGATATCCTATGTCTGAGGAGGACAGTGACAACAAGAGGGTGTATGGGGTGGCCCTGGGAGCCTACAGCCACGTACAGAATTTGCCTTCCCCCATCTATTTTTGCTCCCCCTGAGCAGACGATACGAAGGCTCACACTTAGGCCTCCTGCACACAAGAGCAACTGCCCACAATTACGCAAAGCAAATGTGTGTTTGGAGAATGCCACATCAGCAGTCCTCCTAGGGTGCATGGAGGATTAGAGCCAGCCCCGAATGATGTTTACACAAGAGGATTTGATCTGGGCTTCCTAGTGTGATTCACAGGGCTCTGCCCTGCTGGAGTAGCTAAAAGTTAATTCCTCTTGCTTCTGTACTTGGCCCTGGCACTCTGCTTTTTACAGTGACTGCATCAGTAACAGCAATATTGCAGCAGTCATTACAGTCCAATTTTAACACAGATATTTTTAATTGGCGCTTTTTTTCTCCACATATTTTTCCCAACTGTATTTTTTGTGCTTACAAACTTATATTTCAACTGCAAATCCTGCTTCCTTTATTTAGATGAAAACCAGAACACTAACATTTAGAAATACAAAGTTGCCAGCACTGTTTAAACATCCTTCTTTAAATATGTAGGTTTGCAAAAATGAAACTGGTGCCTCTGTATTTTGACAGCTAAAAATGACATTGGTTTCAAAGATATGAAGCATGAAAAGAAATGAAAGGTTAAACTATAAATAACTCAGTTTTCACTTGTCCTCCAGAAACTTAAAAGCTTCCTATACATTAAGCCACTAAGGTACCAACTCATTCATCAATGACCAGGTGTCTCCCTGTTTAAACAGAAGGCCAAGTAATTATTGACAATTGTATCTGTAAAAGTGAATAAAACAGTACAGAGGTGTTTCTGACACTAATGGAACCAGCCTTAATCTGCTATGTGCAGACACAGAGCTTTTTCATCTTGGAGCAGGGTACTGTGTCTTTACGATCTTTGAGCAAAAGTCTACAGCCTGCTCAGTCATTAGATCAATATGCTAGGTGAAATGTAGTAACAGGTGTGAGAATTTCACATAATTTCACTGTAGCACTAGGTTTTGTTGGTTTTTTATTAGGGATAATAGTTTCAAAAATATGCTTCCTCATACCTTTTCTTATGAATTTATATGTTTTCTATTCAAAGCCTTGGTGCCCTCTCTTTCTGCTTTTTGATCAGTGTAACCATTCTGTATCTCAGTTTTCTGGCTTTAAAAAGATACAAGACTCACAAACAACACAAAAATCTAACAAAGCTTCACTACCGAAAGCTTCATTTACCAAAATTTTTAAGTGTTTTGCTTTCCCCATACTTTAGGAGCAATGTGCAGGTGAACTAGAATGTAAATAACTAGCATGTAAATAACCATGTTTTGAGCAGGATTGAGAGTTTAATACCTGGAAGTCTGGGATATGGCCAGCCCTTATTTGGCTTAGGCTTGATTATGATACTGAATGATCTCTGCTTTCTACTTGGCCTGACTTCTGCTATGCAACTTTTTCATTCAGGATGATGGTTAAAGTGCAGGTTATTACAGCTAATTTATCTTGGTTTGCTCTTCTTCTTCTTGAAGATTTGTTTCATTTTTAAGTGTGGTGTGGCTTTCTGGATACTTCCAACACCAGCAGATGTTGCTCAAGCAAGACGTTTGACTCCCCAGATCCATCTGTCATTGTTTGCCCAAATGGTTCCCTGGGGATGCTTCCCTTACTAGCTTTTCCATGAAAGTAGGCTGATGGCTGGCTACACAATCCCCAGCCAGGAAGTCCCCTTGGCTGCTTTTCATCTAGTCCCTTTCTTCTGATACATCCAGCTTTGGTGGGCTACAAGGAGACAGGCCTCCTCTGGAAGAGCTATTGAGTTTACTTGATACACTCCTGCAATCGTGTTGTGTCAAAGTACAATGAGAAGCAAAGGAATATTGGCAAGAGAACATCACGTATAAGCTATGATTAAGACATTAACAGAACCATTATTTATTCCTCAATTTTCTATCACAGCAACCTAGATCAAAGGTTTTGTCTTTTATTCCCTGTGGAAAACCTTATCTGGATTGAGTCATACTATTCCGTTTTTCTGCGGAACTCTCTCCTACGTGGGTTTTTCAAGAACTTGCAAATGTACTTTCTTCAGCTCAGCCCTTTATGACCATCTCCTCCCCACTTGCCACCTAAATCATTTACACACAAGTAAGTCTGGATTTTATTGCTGACTGTTTCTTTTGGAGCCACAAGAAACCCATTTGTCTTTGAAAAGCTTAATTTCATTTCAAAGAAATTTTAAAAATGTCAGTTTAGAGTTGCTCTGGTTTTAATTTTTTTTTCTTTGGTTTCAATATATTGCCATTTTTACATCTTACTTGAACAATCCAGGATTATGTACTATGAAATATGAAATGATATACCAAGAGTGTTGTTGTCACAAGGAAGAGTTTGCTTCCACTGCAGTGACTAGCAATTCACTCTGTGTCTGTGTACAACTGCTGCATTGCCATTGTGGGAACTGACTACTGCAACTAAGCAAAAGTGCCCATGCAGGGTGGTGCATGCAGTTGCTTATGGTCTGAGCCAGCTGGATGTTAGCCAGACTGGTCTGGGTATCAGGTAGCTGCACTAACCAAGAGCTCAGAGCCGTTGGTAAGTCCTGCAGAGAGCACAGTTATGGTGAATGCACACACAGTGTCACATCGCCACGGTTTCAGTTTTCATATCAGAGCTGGCCTGCAGCCTGGTAGCTCAAAGTATAAGAGCAGGCAAGCAGGTCTCCACACCCATCCATACAGATACAATCCCTGAGGTATGTATAAGGTCTTTCAATATTCCAGAGAGAACATCAGTTCCAAAATGCTGTTTTCTCTGGGTTCTCAGTTCTCTCTGTTAGATTAAATTCCACCTCCACCCTGATGCGTGCCTAGACGTCTATGCCTCAGTTTGGACAGGCAAAGCTGACAGCTCTTGTGTTGCTCGATGGGAAAGTAGCACCTGGAAGAAGAGCAGCAGGTTCTTATTAAAAACAAATTTCTTCCAAAAAAATGAACTAGTTATGCAGGAGACTCAACCCAGGCTTCCTTGGCCCTCCAACCAACCACAGCTCCTCATCCAAGGCAGCACTTCATCTTTCGAATCTTTTTGTACTCTGCTGTGTAAAGACTGGGATGTCTCATACTCAGCCATATTTCAGCTTATGCAGACTGGGATTTGATAGACACTAGATAGAATTTTGCAGGAGAGTAAAACATGCTAGCCCAGTTAGGATGAGCTGGCACTTGGAACTGCAGCAAATTCCTGCAGTACTGGCTATAGCCCATTTGCTCAGCCCCATGCTGTTACTGAAGTGTCTTGCAGGAACTGTGTTAGTCCTGTCCTGCTCAGTTGGTGCCTCTTCTCTCTTTTTCTGCCCCTTTTTTTCCTGCCCTGCCTGGTGTCTCCTCTGAAGGGTGCAATGGAGGACACAACACTCATGAGCTCTACACCCCATCTCCTCAGACCTCACTCTTTTCCTTGGAGCCTTATAGCACAAAAAGGCTATACACAGCACACTTTAAAAGGTGAAGAGATCACAAACAAACACGGAAGCTGAGGGAATAGAGCCTTGAATGTTCATACTGGGGCTGTACTGGGGCTAACCCTCACCCATAAATATCTCTGTAGTGCTTCTTGGAAGCCTTTATTTCCCAGTGTGAGAGATGAGATAATAAGCACTTGGAGACATGTTAAAGTGATGTCAATCAGTTCACATCAACAAAATTTCAGGGAAGATCTTTCCAAACCTACAAGACCATACCGTGAGAGTCTACCCTAGCCTTTGGTCTCTCTCTTTTTTTTTTTTTAAATTATAACATGCAGAAGTGAAAGAGAGGCTTACCCACAGCAGCAGAGAGGAAGTCAAACAAGAGTGAAGAGCCATAATTTATACAATCCAACCCAGAAACAGAAATGAAAGAGACAACAGCAGAGCAAAAGGGAAGTGCATATCTCAGAGCCTGTACACAGAATGCCAGTACTAATGATAGCCTAGGCTACCTGAAAAGACAGGAAAGTCCACACATCCCCTTATTTATACTTCCTATCATAGAGCATATGACTCAGTTAAGATGGAGAAAATATTTAGTGTTGTCTAGAGGGCAGTGAGAATGAGGTAATCATCAAACTCAAGCTCCTCCAGAAGTGAGACTTTAAAAACACAGAGCAGAAGATGCACCACATGCACAGAAAGCAGTAAAAATCAGATTGAACCATTTTCAATTTTTAAGGCATTTAATCAAATTAGAATTTCATCCTGTCTCATCCTGCAAGGTAATCTTCATGTGCAGGTGTCTCTGACTTCAGTCTCCTTTGAGGATGAGGGGCCCAGGCAGCAACCGGAATCCACAGCATTTGATGTGTGCCCTCTTTGCACGCTTCATCTATTGTTTTGTTCAACCTGTAAATTGAAATCAACAGTACCTCATAAAAAACGCCCTCCTATGATACAGGTTCCATGAGCATTGGCAGGTAATCTGGGACTGATAAACACTGGCCAGGAATCTCAGATGGAGGTGTCTGTGGCCGAGCTTCTGAATCTGCATGGAGGCAACTGGATAAATGATCAAGTGTGTCGGTGATTTCAAACTTTCCATGAAAATGAGTTGCACTTCAGTCTGAGTATTATCTAGCATCTTTTCACCCAAGCACAGAAACCCTTTGGCACTGGCACATCATTGCAATGCTGTTGGATGTGCTTATCAGAAAAGATAGCAAACAGCTGAGTGTATCGCTATTTTGGCAGAATCCAATTTAATTGAAAAAACAGGTTTCCAGTGAAGTTTCAACACTCAGAAAAGCTTTAGGAACTTAAGGATGCAGTCCTGTGTATCTTTGGGCTGAACAAGATATTTGGTTCATGCACATTCTGTTCAGGCCCATTTCTTTTCTATTTCTTTCTCCTTTCTCTGTTTTTCTACTGCATCAGTAGATTACTTCTACAGTCATGGATGTTTGAGCATGAGATGCCGGCTCTTGTGGCAGAAAATTCAATACACAGGATTTACCATAAAATTAGCAGCTATCTAGCATGATTCTGTGGGTACCATACTATGATACCATGTCAGCAGTCTTGGATTTCTACCAGACTATGATAGAGAGGAGGACTGCATTAGAAAGTTCCAGCTCTGGTGAATCAGTGTGGAGTATGGGTGGAGTAAATATCACAGACCTTGCAGTCACACCAAAATACCTATCCATTACACCTGAAATTGTGGCTGCCAAACATTGGGGGAGGCAATAATACTGTGCTGACAGCAAATGGGACTGTATTGCTGCACCCCTGGGGAATGAATCTGGAAAGTCTGGAGCATACTAGCAAGGCATCTAACAAACACACAGTCAAACAAGAGTAGTTCCCTTCACTGACAGTACTCTTACAAACAAAGCTAACCCAGTTTTGAAGTCTTCTGCTACTCCAGATTTTCAGGTGGAATAGAGCCCTTTGTGTTCTATCTCCCATATTCACTATGACCCAGTGCACAGCACTGCATGGGATAGGGCATGAGGACACTGCAAATGCATTAGGTCAAGTAACAGTCACTGTACTACAGCCACACAACACCCCTTTCTAGCCAGCCTCCTCCATGCCCCCACCTTTTTATATATCAAACCTATATGCCAGACATAATTAATTAGGTCATCCCATATCTGCTTGGCCCACTGTGCCTCATGCCAGGATCACAACAGGAGAGAGGGACAATGACATGGCATTTGAAAGACACTGATGTAACAGTATGGAAACATGAACTGGTGGTCAAATAAATGCTTGTTTCATTTCCAGGTGTGTATCCACAGCAACAGTTCACATCCCAGTTCACCACGGTGATACTACAGCTAGCACTATTACCAGCAAAATATTGCATCATTTCTTTTATTAGAGAGATGTGGCAAACCAAAATCACACAGACTGTAATGGCTTTTATCAAGGCAAAGCTGAAAGTGGGCTCTCATTGGGCAAGTGTGTATTAGATTATGAGCCCTATCAGAAGGCTATCATCCCCTTCTCCAAGAAATTAACTTCTGGATCACTACATTTAACTCCTAAAATGTAAAATTTTTAAAAGAAACTAGGGAATTTTTTTCTCATGGGATTAACAAAAATCATATGACATACCTTGGATTTTAATTTAGGTGCATGATCATATGAGTGATTAAGCAAACAGAAAATTGAAGCAGAACAAATAATAACCTCCCCCCATTTACCCCTGTTTATGTAGAAAATAAAATCATTGAGTAAAAAGAAGGGTTCACTGAAAATAATTCTTGTAGACAATCCTGAATATTAAAATCCCAATATATCATATCTCCTCTGTTTTCTTCATGCACAAGTTTCACACCACCACCAACATTGGAAATAAAGCCCTCCAATGACTTGAAGCTAGCATGGAAAATGAAGCAGTGGAGGAGTCCTGAGCCACTAGTCCTTAATGCAGGGCTGCCTTCAGCACACAGGTCCAGTATTGGCAAGTAAAAGACACACCACAGATCCATGGGCTAGTAAACCCTGCTTTAGGGTGCTCAAAAACATAACCAAGTGATGCAGAGCACTGAAATGATGCAAAGTCGTTTTGGCAGCTCAAGCTTATTGAAACATTTCCAAAAGGACAATTTTTCCCTAGCTGACTCAGTAGCAGTATGTGCATTGTTTCTCTGTCATCCATCATAACATTGAGGCAAATGAAGCAATCTAAGGAACAGCAATAAGCATTATCTGGAAGAGTGGTTTTATAGAGAAAGGTTAAAAGAGCTTAATACATCCAGTTTTGTTAAAGCAGAGGTAGATGGAGGCATGTCTCCAGCCAGCAAATGCTTAAGTAATGCAAACCTTAAGGATGGAAAGGAAATACTTGGGCTTATACATATGGGAACAAGTAGGAATAAATGAAAAGAGGGCAGGGAAAGACTGAATATCAGAAAATCTTGTTGGCAGTGAAGAGTAGAGCCTTTGCAAACTTTTCAGAGGAATTTGTAAAGTAATTTAAAACATAATTTGAAACATACTAACAAACAAGCTACTAGGAGGAAGTCTGTACTAGCAGAAAAGTTGATTGGATTACACAACAGCCTCCTCTATCTCCATTTTTTCCTTTGCTTGGTTTATCTTCTACCAATTCACAAAGTACAAGATTGGCAAAAGCAAAAAGAAAGTAACTTGAGGCACATTCAGGACAGAAATCTCAATGCTGATTTAAGAGAGTTCATGTGCTCTCAGATCCTGAGACATGGACTCCACAAAAATTTCTCATTTGTTTTGAGTGTAACATCACTTGGATTTGATCCATGTCCCACAGAAGAGGTAACTCCCTGCAGGAGAGACAAGGTGGTTCAACCAATGGATTATTGCTTTTGGAGTCTGTCAGATAATCTCTAGCTAACTGAAGCAGTTGAAGATGTTACAGCTTCTAACTAACCAGACTGTCACTCTCCCCAAAATTTCTGGCTCCATATCAAGGTGGCAGAAAACACACATCTATATTTTAGCAGTTCTGGTTCCTTGCCCAGAAAAAAAAAAAAAGACTATGAACTATCAACAAAGGTATCTTACATGATAATTGAATGCCAGCACTTTGGTATGCTTAGGAGGAATATTTTAAACCACCACAGCTCAGTAAATGTAGCAGGCTTTAGGTACACACCTTTTCACTGAGGGTGGACCGACCACCATACTCTTCCGCTATTAAGTTTACTCTGTGCTAGCAGTCATGCTAGCAAAGCTGACAATGGCTGCAGGAATCAGAAAGTCTTTCTGATGTGTTCTACTGTAGAACAGGGCATTTCTTCATCTGATGAGTCAGCTGTTGAATTTTAGTGTCTAAATATTTATATAATTTCTGTTTATGGACACAAATACATTTCCATAAGAACTATATTCTATGTCTTGTCATGGTTTATTATAAGAAGCTTTTTTTTCCAGTATAGAAATTGTTTTTTAAAAACCGTTCAACACATTCAAGCAATACTGCAGTATCCAAATGTTAATATTTATACGCACTGCATGTATAAACAAAGCAACTTGAAGAGTCTCAAATATGTATGAAGTAATATAACCCAGATTAAAGCAGAAATAAATTAATGGAATGCTTTCTTGCTTTATCATTTACAGACATTGGACCATATTGTATTGGTTTTTTCTGCACAGAAAACAGTGGGAGTCCTGGACAAAGATGAAAGGGAGAATACGTACTGTGAGTTGTTTGTTTTCTACTCATAATATCTTTTTCAAAAGACATTCTGTATTTAGCACAAATAAAAACTGCCCATATTTTAATGCTGTAAGGTTAAAGATTCACAGATACCACAACAGTAGGACTCATAGTTCTTCTCTCATTTATATCATGACCTTTTTTTTTTTAATAGCACAGTTGGCATTTCCATTTTTACTCCAAGGCAGATTTTGCCATGCTTACATCTTAGTTTCATTAGAGTTCCCATTCATTTTAATGGGTAGGATGCTCTACAGCATGAATTACGAGAAAGTCTGGCTGCTTGGTTGTGCAATACTGAATTTGAAATACGAGAAATAGAAAATAGCTGACTTCTTTTTCCAGAAGAGTAATGAGCGTACAGCAGAAGCCCAGTTAGAAGGTAAAATCAAGATCATACAGGGTCCACTGTAACAAGAAAGCACCACCAACTGCTGTTTGTCTTTCTGAGTGCTTAGGTTTGATCATGCTCTTTGATGTACATACCTAACCCCCACAGAAGTCAATATGTGGGCTTCTGTGCACAGCAGTGATCAAGCTTTATATTTACTGTGGTTTGGGTGGTTCTGGAAACTATGAACAGAGACTCAAGCTCATAAATCATTGATTTGTATATACGCATTTTCAGTGCGGTAGTCAAAAGATTATGCAACTTTGAAAAATTAGTAATTACACAGAAGCCTTTGGTTCCTCCTCACATCTTCTGGAAATAGCCACTATTGCTGAGAAAGGTTTCGACCCAGTACTCCTAACTTTCCATTTCTCCCTTGAAAATAAACCTCGTTGATGCTGTGGCCATAGTTCAACAAAACAACCATATCCAGACTTTCAAGGTGTCTTTGGGGAGTTCTAACAATAAAGAACGACTGTGTAAGAGCCATAACAAACGTTACTGTTTTTAGTTATGCTGTTAGTCAGTCCCTTAGAGGCTCTGGATCTATTACACCACCAAGATCTGTTATGTTGTTGTGACAGATGAAACTCAATGATCTGTTCAACCGCTTCAAACCCAGCGTGACGTGTTAATCAGGTGGTGAAATGAGCAGTTAAGAATGGCACGTGGGTGCATACAGCTTTTTTATTCTAAAAAGCTAAGGCAGTTCTTCAGTGAACAGACTTTACTACAGACTTCTCCTTCCCACGCTTTATCCAAGATGACTTTGGGACTATTAGTCTTGGACAGACAATAACCAGTTCCCATCCCTTACTGGGAGCGTCGCCACATGGCACACCTGGTGTAACAGCTTCCGTCAGCACTGGTTCCACGGACCCATTTCCCAGTGTAACCTCCGCTTGACAGACACCAACCTCATATATATAAGGTGCCTTCTCCCCCACTGCAAATTCACTTCATGTGTTCCCAAAGGCCTCATGGCCACGCATGTCACCTGAACAGTGACAGGTACACGTCTTCCCTCAACAGTGGCAGACGCGTGGTGTCACGCCCTGGCTCCAGCACAGGGCTCCACCGCGCCTCAGGCATGCAAAACCTCCCTGTCCTCCGGTTCTACTGCGGCTGAGGGTGCTGTGCCGAGAGGACCGGACCGGCCCGGCCCGGCCCGGCCCAGCCCAGCAGCTGGGGTGGCGGGGATTCCCTCAGGGTGACGGCTATCGACACCCCTGCTGCACAACACTCCAGGCCTCTAGCAGGGAAGATAAGACACGGGAAAAGAACAGGAACACCGGAGAGAAACGTCCCCGTCTCCCCAGCAAGGCCGCGGGGCGCCGCGCACAGAGGGAACTGCCCACCCGCCGCCATCTTGGACGCGGCTGGGAGAAGCCCCGGCAGCCTCCGCAGGGAAACCACAGCGTCCCTCGGCCCTCCCAGAGACGGGGAGAAAAGAGCGCTACCGAGGCGGAGTGACCCCACCTCGAGTAGCCGGCACTTACAGAAGATCTAAAATCACATTTTGGAAAGCGGAAAAAAACCAGAAAAAAAAAAAAAATTAAACCAAAGCGACCTAGTCGGCAGCCTTACGCCCAGAGCAGCCGGGCGAGCGGAAGAACAGCCCGCCCAAGAACAGCTCGCCCGCACGTAAAATGGCACCTCCCCGCGCGGCCGGGGCGGGGCCTCGCCAGGGGGCGTGGCGGCCCGTGACACGCGCGTCAGGAGCCGCAGCGCGCGCTCGCGGGGGTGTCCGCCCCGCCCCTCCCCGAGCTCCTCCGCGCGCGCGCCGGGGCCCGGCCGGAGACAGACGCGGACGCTCCGTGGACCCGCGGCGGCGGCGGCGGCGGCAGCGCGATGACGGCGGCGCCCGGCTGCCCCCGCTGCTCCCCCCGCTGCCCCCGCTGCTCCCCCGGCAGCTGCCCCTTCCCCCGCGCCGGCGGCTGGGCGGCCGCCTGGCGGGGCGCGGCGCTGCGCTTCGCGCTGGCGCTGCTCCTCCACACGGCCCGGGCCGAGAAGGAAGGTGAGACCCAGATTTCCCTTCCCTTTCTTGTCCTCCTTCCCCCGCTCTTCCTCTTCTTCCTCCGATGGCGGTGGGGCCGTTGGCGGCCGCGGCCCGCGCCCGCTCCCCGGCGACGACGGCGAGGTGGGGGGGCGGCTGGGGAGGCCGGGGTCGCCGCCCCTTGTCCCGCATCCCGCCGGCTCCCGCATCCCGCCGGCTCCCGCATCCCGCCGGCGCCCGCTGCCCTGGGTGTGCGGGGAGTCGCGGCGCTGCCTCCCCCGCTCCGCCAGCGCGGCTGCCGAGGTGCGGGTGTGTGTCTGTGTCCGTGTGTGTATGTGTGTGTCGCTGACGTTTCGCGGGGGTTTCTCCTCCCTGGCAGCGGCGGGGATGGGGATGGAGCTGGAGCTGCCCTTTAAATACGGGAAAGGGAAATAAATAAATAAATAAAATACGAGGTTTTCTCGCGTTGAGCTGGTTTCCCTGCGGCAGGCTTCCAGCAGG
Organism: Corvus moneduloides; assembly: GCF_009650955.1. Taxonomy (NCBI): domain Eukaryota; kingdom Metazoa; phylum Chordata; class Aves; order Passeriformes; family Corvidae; genus Corvus; species Corvus moneduloides. The sequence continues at coordinate 90,671,507 of NC_045477.1, forward strand.
AGACGAAGCCAAGCCAAACAGACGGGCGAAGCTGCGTGAGAAAGGGCAGAAATGCACGCTTTTGCATGGCTTGGATTTTGATCCCTCACCAAGTGGCAGTGGGACACCCCTTCTCCTCCCCGAACTTTTGACAGGTGTCCGGAGCCTTTGCGGGGTCGATGGCGTCTTCTCCAAACTTTATAAAGTCCCTGTCTGACTTTCCCTAACTTGTAGTGTCTGTGATTTTGGCATGAAGTCCTTTCATTGTGGTTTAGCAAGGAAAAAAAAGCCCCGAGCGAAACACCTAAGCATAATGTGTAGCATTGCTGAGAACAGCTTTCAAGCATTTCCAAGGTGCAGACTCGTAGTCTGCTTGAAAGCATGGCTGTGTGGCAGCATTAAAAAGCAGCAGGTAAATATAATGTATTACAGAAGTAGGTGAAACAGATTTACTTTAGATGGACAGGAGAATTTGCTTTTCAGGCAAGTTGCTGCACTGGAGGAGGGAGGAGATCGAGGTCTGACAGGCAGAAAAAGAGTAAGAATAAAAAGGGTATGGAATAGGAGCTTAGCAGTGAGGAACTCATCATGTACCTGGACCAGACTTGAGGGAGGAAATACATCCTAATAATGCATGTATAAGAAAAAATGTAGATATATCTTAATAAAGAAGGTCTCAATTCCAGTCATTTCCTAGTAGCTTCTTTTTAAAAATATGATGATGTTGATATTAAGGGAATTAAAAACCCCAATCAGTTGTTGCACAGCCACTCTTGTTCAATTGACTTTGTCTACACAGAATGTAGAGAAGTGTTTAGAAAACAGTGTGAGTATGATCCCATATCCTTAGAGTGATAAGAATGTGTAAGTTTGTCAGTGTGGCCTGTACTGTCTTGAGGTACTAAAAGAGTTCAAATGCTCAAGAAATTCCTATTTTTAACTCTGATTGTGATTGCATTCCTTCACAGGTAATAAGTTATATGTGTTTTTAAGCTTTGTCAGTGATGTCATGTACTGGTATGATGGAATTGGTTCATGCTCTAAGAGTTGTGACGGCTGGGGCCATGGTCTGGTTTGGTTCATTTGTGAAGAAGATACTGTTTTTTTTTTTCTCTGTGGACTTCCTTGGCATTCCTAAATAAACAAAGGCAGTTTTAAATTCACAGAGTTTGAACCGATATGATTGAAGCCCTTCAAGAAAATGGAATAGTTTGTACTGATAATGTTTCCTTCTGTTTATACAGTCTATTACTTAAAACTTATCCCAGCAATGCATCTGTTATTTTCAAAAGATGAATTTGTTTCTCAAATAGAACATAGGTTTCTTTTAGTCTTTAGATATCTGACATGTGCTTTTCTTGCCAAATATTCTGTTGCTTAGTGTAGTCTGAGTGATACATTTAAGGTCACTAATAAGTATTTCTTTGATGTTTGTTGGGGTTTTTTCTTAATTATTCATCTTTTATGGACTCCTGAGCAGAATTCATTGGCAATCTGCATTTGTGGATCACGTGTTGGAAAGTGTTGTCTTGCAGTCTTCCTTTTGCTGAGTGCAATGACTGTTTAAACCCTGGATTAAAAAAAAAGCAACACAAAACATAAACCAAACAACAGTTTTAAAGCAAGACAAAGGTTAAAGGAACTTGTGCGATCTTGTCCCACTGATCTTAAGCTAATGTAAGTGCCAGTCTGCAAGAGGTAGTGACTTAGCACAGGAGAGGAAGGACCGCTTTGGACACTGGGCCTTTAGACCAAGGTGGGAGCTCAAAATGAAACAGTAGTTGAGAAGAAAGGAGGGGAGGGTGTTTAGGCTCTCTCCATAAGTGCCTTAGATTTTACCAGGTTGTGTCAAGTTAAACGTTGTAAGACGCTGTTTAAAAATAATAATCAGGAAGCAGGGAAGTAGCTAGGAATATCCTTTCCATCTCCCAAATGTGGGCATACATTTTTCATTACAGCTGCAGGAAGGAAGCTGTGGAGAGGGATTAGGGCTGAGGTTGTGCATTGTTGCTCCTGAGCACTGCTGAGTTGAAGGTGACTGTAGTAAGACAGTGCAGTATGTACTTCAGAGAAGTTGCTACAGAAAAAACCTGATAGAAGCAAGTGCCAGGTGAATAGTGTGAGACGAACAGATCAGAGTATGACAAAAGAAAGTGAAAAATGAATGTGGAGGACACTCTTTTCCTCTTACCTTGCATATACATGAGGAGAGACTTGGGGGAATGATGGGGCTGACAGAGAGAAGATAATGCCGGCTTCATGTGAAGAAGGACCAGCAAGCAGTTCTTTATGGATGGAGCTGTCACAAGTAGAAAGATGATTGATGCTGGAGTATTCTAGATAGACATGACTGTTTCGAGTACCCAATCTTAGTTAAGGAGCGTGAGGGGGGAAAATGTAACATAAACAACTTTGCCTAAAAGCAAGAAGCAAAACTTAAGTTGTTTGCGTGTTCTAGCTGTAAATCAAAGTCTCAAGGAACTGTGACATTGCTGTACACTCTCTATGTGCTAGAGAAATAGAACTTATGGAAATTACCTGGTATCTGAACAGACTGCAAAGCAAAGAAAACTGCATATGAACCAGCCAGAGAACCTTAAACACTGATTTCAGACTAAACACTGATATGTGACTTTTCTTTTTTTGTGCCTAGCTGGGTCCTCAGTGCCCATGTATTGCTGAGGAATGAGTATGACTGAGAAGGTTGTAAAATTTTATGGTTTGGTTTGGTTTTTTTTTTTTTGCTTAGGAAATCTGTGAACCATTGCAAAAGAATGACATAGCAGGAAAAAATTTCAGTCTCAAAGAGCCTCTTGCTATTTAGGAGGGGCAAAAAATAGCTTTAGAGTTTCTTTGGCAAATATGTATGATTTTCAGGATTTTTGTGAGGCTTATCCTTTCCTAGTGTAATTATCACATTCTGTATTGCCACATAGATTGAGGACAGCTATCAGTTTGTATTGGTGTGCTTTTTATTTAGTGTTTTGTTTGGGTTTTTGGGGTTTGTTTTGTTTTGGGTTATTTTGGGAGGGAAGGACACACGAGATACACAGAACAGCCTTCTGGGTTTTAGGTTGCTGGAAGCCATAGTAATGCCATAACCCCATGGTAAGTAAAGTGTTTTGAAGACAAGTGTCTAACATGAGGATGGTTTTTCACCTGAACTGTTTTGTGTTAGCTACCTTATTTGTATACAGTTATATTTATTTATATATGTATATTTTAAATCTTCAATTTATAGAACTCTTTTTTTTTTTTTTAATCCCCTTTTATTTGGCCAGCTGACTTTTATTTGGCCTTTTGAGACTACTTTGATAGTTCTCTTACCTACCCATCTGCTCACAAGACAGGTGCAGATAGAGCAAGGTTGATATTTAGGCTATGTTCAATCCCTGACAGTTTTTTTGAAGTTACATCTTAGTGCTGGATCTGGGAAAAATTTCTACTTAAACATCTACATTATGATACCAGATAGAGCAGTGAAAATAAGACTTTCTTTTTTTTCCTAATGCTTGATGTATTCTCTTCTAGCTTCCTAGAAACTAAGTTAGTTACTGAGTGTAAGCAGGATATTGTCATCAGAGCAGTGCACTGATATGTTGGAGTTCTGGTTCCATTTTTGTCATTCTTTCTAATCTCAGACAAGTAACATTTCCTTTTTGTTTTTTATTGGTATCTAAAATAGCAAACCAGGATACTTCACATGAATAGCAAAAGTAGATTAATGTTGGAAGATGATTGGGAGAAAGCTTATATGTTTAAAATAATGTTATAAAAAGTCTCTTCACATACACTGCTTGTGTGTCATATCCTGCTGTCAGAACTAATCTACAGCATGCCACCGTTTACTTTTATGTTGGTGTTTTGACCCTGACTTAAATCAAAATGTGATTCAGAAAGAATGACCTCAATCAAACTGAAAACACTCCAGCAGTTGAAGTAGCACATCAGAATCATGAAGACTGAGGAAAACACAGTGGATAAAAATTGACCATGCTGTCTCACTGTGGTTTTGAAACAAGTGTGGGACAGCTGATTAGGTTTGCACTGTGTCTTTGCTCTTCTGAATAAAAATACTGAGCATGTGCTTGGATTGAATAGTCTCTTACTTGCTTGTGGAGTCTTCCGACTAAAATAAAGGAAAAATTGTACTGCAGTGGACAGGAAATTGAGACCCCATATTCTCCATGACCTTCAGTGTAATCTCAGAGTGGGTACTATTCCCTCCCTACACCTTTTTCTCCCTCACTGGTGTGCAGTTACATTGCACATGTGAAGCAGACTGGGGTCCCCTCACCTGCAGAGGTCCATTGAAGCATGCTGTGCTCAGTTCAGGGCCTTGAATTGTCATCTCTTGAAGGAACTTGCTATGGATTTGTGTAGTGCCTAATATGATGAAATCCCAGACTTTGCAGAATTCGATAGGTTTTGCATTATTTAAAACTTTCATTTGTGATTTTTTTGTGAATGATTGCAATATGGGTTGCTCTGGGTCATTCAGACGTGTTTGTGCATGTTAACATTTTCTTCATCTGTTTGCAGTAAAGCCTGGACGTTTGCTATGTGTCACTTTATTTCAAAACCTACCCAGTTTTACGCTGCTTAAAGTGATACGTGTTATGGTTCCATGGTGTGATTTACTGAGTCTGTAAGTTCAAAGCATCTTTTCAAACAGTAAACTTGGTAAATGACCTGGGAGTCTGACAGTGAATGGTGGCTGCTGTGGTTCATGTGTAAGTAGCAGTAAAAGTTATGTGACTGAAGCACAGGCTAGAACCAGTTCGGTTTGTTCCTGTGTTTGTGGGTTCAGCAAGAATAGAAGTCTGTAATGATGTCTTTTATTTCTCTTGCTTGTACCTTCTGTCCAATGCAGCACCCCTGACTTTGTCAGTCTACAGCATGAACTTACCTGGGTATAACAGCAGCTCAAGAAAATGCCTTTTCTTTTTTCTCTAAAAGACAGCAGTTGAATTAAATTTCCACTCTTCATAGTAATAAATGGGGGTACTTAGAAGTGGACTGAGTAATACTTTGAGCAGCCTCCTCTAACTGGACATTCTCTGATCAGGTGACTGGGGTAGAGCCTCCAGGGTCACTTCCAGCCTGCATTATCCTGTTGTTCCAAAAGTTGAGCACAATTGGTACTTACAGTGAAAGCAACTGATTTGATGCATTCACACTGTGGGAGTCACCAAACTTGGTTTAAATTACAGTTATTTTAAAAATAATAATTCCTGTTTTTCAAAACATTTGTGTTAGTATTTCAGCATTTTTAATTATTTATACCAAGACAGAAAATGCAGAATTTCTTCTTGCATAGGGATAAACCAAAGGAACCAGTGACCAGTAGAGCTAAATACTTTCAGTTTATATTTCTAGTCATAAGTACAAGCAAAGAATAATCTTGTATCAGATCTGGGTTTGTTAGAGGCAGCTGTTAAAAATTTTAATCGGATGCAGGATTGTTGTGTATTTCTGTGTTGTCAACTGTCCTCATGGAATAATTAGTAATTTACTGACTGCAGCAAGGATATGATGCAGCATTTGCATTTAACATTTTTGAAATAGGGTTTTAACATTTTCTCATAAGCAGCCTTGATTGACTTTTGCTCTGGAATATTAAAGGGACTAAACCAGGATCATGTTCATCTCTCACTCTTTTTGAAAACCTTGGGTGTAATGGGGAAATAGCAAAGAGCTGAAGGATTGCCATGTAATTCCAGTCTCTGAAAAGGAGGAGAAAATTCAGGTGTCTCACTAGTTTGAGATTTTCCTTCTTCAATTACGAGACTGATCTTCTCACTAAGACTATCATAGATGCATTTTTAATACCTCTCTTCCTGCTGCCTGGAGTAGCTAGCAGCAGAGAACCATCTGAGAACAGGAGTTTTGCTGACTTTATCAAACTGGTTTTAGAGATACCTGAGTGAAATTTAGTGGAAGTGTACAGGAAATGAAACTACTTATGTAACAGCTCCTTCTGTCTATGTATACAATGAAGCTACAAAATGTTGTGTAATAGAACTGTTCAGCTGACTCTAATGCAACATGCTTAGTTTTTTGAACTTATTTTATCAATGGATCCATTAATTATTCTTCATAAAGTAGTTTGTCTTAGCAATGTCTTAAGGGTTTTCTGAGGGTTTTTTTCAGTTGAACACGTAGATCTATGTTGGACTGTATGGATCCTGTGTAGTAGGATGTGTGCAGACTTTTTAAAGTTACATAAACTTTAAAAAATCCCAGACAACCCTTGGTTATAGGGTTGGGTTTTTTAAAAATTGTTTAAGTGAGGAAGCACAGCAAATATGATGTTAAACAGATTAAATCGCCATTTGAGGGAGTGATGATAGGAGACAAAGTTGTAGACAGGCATGGTGCCAATTTAAGTAGTTTGAAACACCTATTTCCTACTAAGTGTTAACTAAACCTAATGTTATATGCTAAATGAGTTTAAAGACTGGCTATCTGAAGCTTGTAAATAAATATGAAATCATCTAGAAACATAGAAGAAGTCTTAATGAATCAGTGATTTACACCAAAATACTGTACAAACATTTACAGGTGGAATTTGTAGATAATGATAAAAACTATCCAGGCAACTAGATAAACTGCAGGGTGTATGGTTTTGTTTTATTCCCAGCAGTGGTTCATGCTCTACCTCAGAGGCTGGCTACAAGGAGCTCTTCCTGGCTCTATTCTAGGACCTGTCCTGCTTTATATCTTTGTCACTGATCTGGAGTTGGAATGCTCAAGGGCAAGTCTGCATTTTGGAGAGATCTAAGCAGGACAGAACAATGAGCTGACAGGACCTTCATGAAATCCAAAAAGGACAAATGGAAAGCCCTTTATATGGGACAGAATAACCACCTGCAGGGAATACAACCTGGAAATGCTATACATGAGTCAGCAATGTACCCTGGTAACATACAGGAGTGTAGCCACTGGAGTGAACAAAATGATTATTCCTGTTTACTCAGCACTTAATAGACCACACCTAAACCACTGTGTTCGGTTTTGCTCTCTGCCATCCCACTGGAAGTCTGCAAGGATGGTCAGTATGTGCATGACCTATGAATGGAGGCTGAGGGACCCATAGAGATATGTTTTGGAGGGATCTTGTGGCAGCATGCCAATGTCAAAGCAGTTTATGGAGGAAAATGGAGCCTGACTGCTCATGGTGATGCATGGCAGAAGCCTGAGAGACGGTGGCCATAAAGTGAAACAAGGAAAGTTTGTTTTGTGCCAGGAGATGCTGCTCTGTGATGATCTGAGTAAGAGAGGCACTTGGACACTATAAAATAGCATTGAAAATTCTATTTATTAAAACTAACCATATAAAGAGAGAATAGTATAGATAATCTTGGATCTGTTTTGATGCTGGGAACCCTGAATTGTGCAGCACCAAACAGACCTTTGAAGAGTCCGTGTGCAACACTGTGCAGACCCCATCCTTAGAAAGGTTACCCCATGTTGTTTTTATTGCTGAATTTCCTTGCAAGAAGAGTACTCTATTCATAGTTTTTGCTGTCAGGTAGAAAGGATGCTCACATGGGAACTTCCACCTGCACTTCCAGATAAAGCAAGGCCACCCAGGTGGCATAATAGCTGGTGGAGCTAGCTGCAGCTTCTCTGTTTCAGAGGGCTGTCCGGGCTCCCCCTGCAGCCACGGAGTACGTGCAGCATGGGCCTGACGGCCAGCCCAGACATGCAGCCCAGCACAGGCGTGGGTCTGCTCAGCTTGGCTCTTGTCTGGATCACTGACTCCTCCATCTGTCACAGTCTTCCGGTCAGGATGGCTATGATCTTCTGGCTTGACATAATGAGTCTGTATTTCACCATGAGGATGGTCAGACGTATAAACAGGTTCTCTAGAGAGGTTGTGGAATCTCTGACCTTGGAGGTTTTCAAGGCCCAGCTAAATGACAGCCTAAGCAACATCATCCAAATTCAGCATTTGCTGTACTTCTGCAGAAGGTTGAGCTGGATGGCATATTAAGGTCCATTCCATCCTCAGTTTTCCTGTCTCTATATTTTGTGTCTCCCCTGTGATCTTAAAACTTAGTTGGAGCTTGCAATAGTTTTGTTGCAGTTGATGGGAGTATCTGCAAGACAGGAGAAGTCTGACTTTCCATGTAACTCTGTGGTGAAGTCAGTGCTATGGTAATAGTAGTTTTGATATAATTTAGGTAGAAGTGGAGTTGTAATTGTACCAGGAAGCTTCATGGGTTGCTGCATCCCTGAAAAAAGTGTGATCATAGAAACAAGACCCTGTCAACCATTCCTTGTTTCTGTAATTGTGGATCACATAGGCTTTATTTGTCCCCTGGTTTTTGTTCATTCTCTTGAAAAATTTGTTTCAACAGGCATATTCGTATCCCGTCTTTCATGTGAAGCATAGTACAGCTACTAGTTTTCATCTTTGCCAGCTGCTGGCAATATAACAATACATTGAATATTGTGGTTTACATGTTGATATACAAGATGTATTAAAGTAATACTTAATGATCTATGCATCTGATATGTCTGAGGAAATACTGAGAGATTTGGATATTTAATGTTGCGAAGTTTTTGACTATTCCTTTCTTGCAGTGGAGGACATGGAGTACTTGGTCCTCACTAGAAACCATTTCTGTCTTGTGTGCTTGCTTTGGTATTCTGAACCTGTGCGTAGCTTCAATCTGTGGAGCCAGCAACAGGCAGTTTAGAGGTACCAGAAATTACCATTATCTAGTGTGTACTAAGAAGCACTGAGGCTACTCTTGCCCTCTAAGTTGTGTCTCTTAAGTATAAAAAGGTAAGGAAGGTATGTATGTGTGTAACTTTTGTCTTATGATATAATTACTTTTGTATTACCATATACCTTGTCATCTGCCTTTTGTGTAGCTTAACTAGGTCGTGAAGTGCCCAAATAGTTTGGATGACCTGCATCTTCCGAAAGAATCAAAAGATTAATAAATTCCTTGTTTTGGGAGAAACGTGATTACATTTGATACTGAAGGAGAGATGGTTGTTATTGACAGAGACTGAATCTTCACAGTTGAAGTCACTCTGCCACTCAGTACTACTGAATATCATTATCTGATGGAGAAAAGACTGACATGAACTTCCAGTTCATCAGGGAAAATTTGATCAGAGTTTCAGTACTTGATGAGTGCTGTGAATTCTTCCTTGGATTAAATGAAATTTCTCTAGGGAAAAAGACTAGACTAAGGATCTCAGAGACTGAATAAAACATTTATTTATTTAGCATTATTTAATTAATTGTGCTTTAAAGATACCGGTTTTGTGAAAAAAAACCGCTCTAATGTTGAATTTAGCAAAGGTGTGCCTATTTAGGTTGAGACTGGGTACTAGGCATATCAAAGTAGAAATGAGAGGTATTTTTGAGTGAAGATTTGTCTTAGGGGGCAACTTAGTGATGAGGGGTTGTTGGAATCTTCAAAGTAGAATTAGATGTCTTTCCATAACATATTCTGTCACTAAGCCGAAGGGTTTGGAATTATTGGGTGAAATCATTATCTGTGTTGCACTGGGTGTCAGCTTAGATCATCACAGCTGTTTATAAAAGACTGACTAGAAGAGATTGTTTATTTATTTCTAAGGAGTAACTGCTTCCAAGGTATTTTAGGTGGCTAAATTGCATTTCTGCAAGCATTTCATTTTCCTGTTGCCTACTTGCACCTTTAATTTCTTATTAATGATTTTGGAGTGTTCCCCCCAAACTGAAATTCGCCCATTTAGTTTCATTCCTTTTGCTGTGTATTTTATCTTCTTTCAAAACTTTCAGCCATTCTTCTCCACCCATTTCTTCTCTGGTTTTATCAGACCTTGCAGCCTGCTTTTTCCTGCTGGTCTGTGCTTCCACATGACAAGTCAACAGACTGCTATGCTCAGCAATCAATAGGTAGTGTTACTGCCACATCATTAACACTACAGCTCTAACATCAGGCCTTTTCTACCTTTTCCTGGCCTTTGATTGTTGTATTTGTAAGCTTGATATGGTAGCTGAACAACCATTATCTCGCCACTCTTTTTTACTTGTCCTCAGGCTTAATAGCTGTTTCCAGTGGACGCTTGAGTGTTGCCAGGTGAGCATAGGAGGGGTGGAGATAGTGTGCTTCTCTGTCCCAACTATACTTCTCTCCAGTAACTTGGTATTAACCAAGTCGCAAGTGTTGCACAACAAAATCTAAACAGTTGTGTTGTCCACGTACCCTTGTTCTAAAAATTCATGCAGTTCCACCCTGATAACTGATCAAGAAAAAAAGGGGAGGGAGGCAAAATCAGGGCAGGGGGGAGAGCAGAACTCTCACTTAGTAGGCTGCTGTTTCTGTGCTGTAAGATGAGTGTACATCCTCTGTAGTAGGTAGCAAGGTGGGAGTAAGGACAGAAAACTGAGCAGTGTCCACCAAGCATAAGCTGTATCTCTTACCTGATTGCATTCACATTGCCAGCAAGACATTTAGATGTCAGGAGGTATCTGCCTGGCTCTGTCACTTTCCTGTTCTGTGGAGTGTTTTTTGGAAACTCTGAAAATTGCATCTTCCTTCCTCTTTTCTATGGTGTGTGGAACAATGCTTGATCTCTGTGTTTATTAAGGTAATTAATCATCCTGGATGTATCTTTTAGGTAGGTCTTTCCACTGTGTCGATACAACCCATTTTTTTGAGTAAGTGGTGGTCTGTTCAGTGGCTCATTTCATACGAGTGTAAGTTTGTAAGACCAATGTTAATGGTAATAGCTAAAATTATTGTCATTTAATGCATTGTTCTCCTGAGGCTGCAGAAGCCATGAACAGACTGCCATTTCTGGCAAGCTCCATATTGAATGTTTCTATATGCTAAAAAGATTAGAATTCCATTAAGTGCGTGTTATCTTTTCGCACATCAGTTTTCAGTGCTACGTGAGTAGTAAAACTGCCACAATGAAAAGTTTCTGATCTAAAACTTGGGAAATTGAGATAAATCCTTTAGAGTAGTTTGGAAGGACTGTTATTTTTTCCCTCCCATTGCAGGACAACTTATCTTGTTTTTGAGGGTAGTTCCAATTAATTTTATGTCTGTACAAGCTCAATAAAAATGTGTATAGGCATATAACTTAATTTAACATACTGAAATTTTAAAATTGCCATCATTAGAAAGAATAGAAAGCCACATTTTGTATGGCCCAAAGCTGGAAAAAAAGGATGCTATTTGCAGACGTTTGTTTTCTCTTTAGCTTCCTTTTAAATTTTTTGTTCTCTTTAAATGATTTCTGAGAAGTTTCCATGAGTGTCAGGATTATTGTTCTCTTTGGCTTAAAAATAATGTGCACTGAAGTTTTTCTCCTGCTGAGAGAATTATTTCTCCTTTTTATTTTTTTATTTTTAAAATTTATTTTAAAGTAAGTTTTCTCATTCATACCCCCCTATGAATGGAATTGAGTATTATTTTCTGAGAAGCATTTTGGAGCCAGGAAGTAAATATCTTTGGAGGAACAAATGAAATCTTTGAAAACTTTAAAGCACCAGCTTAAAGCATCTGGCAGCTTTCAAAGTAGTATTTTGGTGCTTTTTTCCAAGTGAAGTTTTATGGTCTTTATTGCTACCACGGGAAATCCACCATTTTGGCCAATAGCAGATAATTTTTTTAACTCATTACAAAAAAACTGGATGAAAATAAAAATTGCTTTAGTTGAAGTGGACGGAAATGCACATTTCTGTAAGGTGGAAATACAGACTGAATATAGAATAAGCTTCTGAGAATAAAGATACTTGAATAAAATGTGATTTTTTTATGTCAACCTGAAATCATCTAATGTAATTTTGTTCAGAAAATAACTAAATAAAAGCAGATTGTTAGGTATAGTACATGTTACTTTCAGTGATCTTTTCTGTTTCTATGTGTCGGGGTCCCTTCCCCCTGCCATGTGGCCCTGGGAGAGGGGCCCTGAGGGGGAGACACGGGGTTTCCCTGGCCCTGGTCAGCCTCGTTCCCCATTGGTTGGTTTGTGTTCCCCTGCACGGGCAAGGACCCTCGGGTCCCGTGATTGAGCAGTTCCTTGGCAGAGCCCCGGCCATGCGGCTGGAGAAATAAACATCTCTGAAACATCTAGCAAGAATCAGTCCATATATATTTCTTTTCCACGGGCCTCATTGTCTGATACATGTGTTGCAGTATCCCCGCTGTAACATCTATGTATGTTTGTGTAGTTTTCTTGCAAGGATATGTCTATCACAGAACACATGCAATCAGTGTTAACTGTAAATGAAACCTTTAAACAGTTGCACTGTCTTCTGAAGCGTGAAAGTTGTGAGCCAGATGTGTGAGCAGTGGCTTCAGGGTGGAGACCCTCTTTCTTCCTTTCTCAGTCTAAGCAGTAGCTTCATTGTCTGTCTGGAGCCTGTGTCCTCAATCAGAATCATGCTGTCACTTTCTGTTTCATGGCTAGCTTTAAAAACTCAGTTGGTGACTGAATTCCTAAAAATCTGCATCAGCCTTAACTAAGGGGAAAAGAGATGAGAGGATGAGCACAACGTGACAGCTCTTCTTACTAGGGAAGGGCCTTGCTGTGTAAAGAAGCTTGTCTTTTATCTGAAGGCAGAAATGACACAAAAGTAAGTTAGTGAAAGATTATATGCAGGCTTGGTTGGGTGTCAATGATACACTCAAACTGTGCTGTTGTGTGCAGTAAAGTACAAATCATTTGACTTTTTCTCCCCACTGTGAAATAGTAGTGTGCTCAGGTATTGCAGTGCAAGTGGTCTACTGTCTCTGTTCAGCTCGTATTAACTTGGGCATAGGTTGGTGCATATGAACTTACTCAAGTATGTGTTGTGTAAAGTCAGAAATTCTTTTTAATCAGTAGTACAAAATGAGGGTTTTAGTGAAGATTCTGTATTTTTGTTATTTAGCTTAATGTATTGCTTTTTCATTTCACATGATGATTAAAGTGCATTGTCTAGGAATGGTTGTATTTCAAATCTAATATATAAATAGAAAATACAAATTTGGCCAGTTGGCTTTTTGAGGGATGGTTGCTAGAGGTTTTAATAATGAAGAAAGAATGAATATGTTTCTATGCAAAAAGCCTTCCAAGTGTGACATTTGTACATGTGATCTTTACTGCATTGTGTGTATTTTCTTTGTTGTGATGACTCTTCCTGAATTGGAAATTTTATTAATTGGAAAAATTATTAATTTCCCCTTGTTATGGAGTACTGGAAAATAAACAAGCAAATTGCCTAGGTAAGTGCAAGAGGATTTAGCTGGAAAGCAAGCCTGCTGGCTGGTGATTCTCACTTGCCTGACATTCGCTGTCTCATAAAAGAATGACCTTTTACATTTCCAGTGAACAGTCACCTGTTGGGATGTAGGCAGAAATCCAGGCTGATAGCTAACACTGACTCTTCCGTCTTGGAGAACAGGCCTTTCTTTAGTCAGATTTATTGTGTTGAACACTGAACTGGGACATGTTTCTTGAGGCTCACCAGACTTCTGTAGTCCTGAAGCTGATTAAAATGGTTGCTCACATACAGTGTAATACTGTTTTCCCTTATCTGTATGGTATTTTATTTTTTACAATGTAATTTTCCGTCCATAATAATTTTATTTTTTTGTTCTGTATCCACCTGCCTGTATTACCCATGTTGCTCAGTTTTCCACTGTTCAGGATGATTGAAATTGTGTGACTGTGCATTAGCAGTTAATTCATAGTCAAAGCTTTAAAAATAACTTGTCCAGGTTTAGTGCTGCCGTTTAACCAGTAGTGATACAAATGTAGCAATTACAATTACATTGACAGAAGTGAGTGGCATTTAGCGCATTGTAATTGGCTCATGTGGTTATAGCTACCTTAAAGTGGGCTTAGTCATTAAGACAAAGAGTTGGAAACTGGACTTCAAAAAAAACCTTAGTGTAAATTAGAAATTATTTAAATAATTGATCTGTCCCTATTTTGGTAAGATATGACACTATTTTCAGAATTTGGAGAAAATTTGGAGACTAGATGATACAGGTTTGTATAAATCCAATTTAAAAGAAGTAAAACTGGTTTAGACAAGACTTAGGAAAGAAAACAGTTCTTGCAAACATGTAAGAGAATATATAAAGATCATTAACATAGAAATAAATTAATACACTGTTACTGAGTAGCTTTAAGTTATGTTTCAGAATAGTGTTTTTATAAATATACATGCCAGAATATACTTTCCTATTAAAATGAAGAAATTAGCAGTGGCTAAAGGAAAGATAAGTGTGCACAGCCACCTTAAAAATCAGATCTCAGTCAGAGTAGGCCTCATAACCTGTGAGCTGTGGAGATTTTTTTCATTGTTGTGCACCAGGAGCCTTGGCATATTCACTGCTCTCGCATTACATGCAAATTTATTCTGTTCTATGTGATTCAGTCACAGCTAAAGACTGATGTTGGCTAAAGTGATTTTGATATTAAGTTCCTGTTTGCTTAGATGTGTAGGATTTTAAAATTTTCTTCTTAGTTGATGGTTTATAGGTCTGTATTTTTCTTGTTTTAGCCCCAAATATGAAAGGCTTAGACAAGAGACAATCAAAATAGGGATGTGTTTGAGCAAGATTTGTCTACTAGCTATATAAATTTGTGAAAAGATGCTTCTTAAGCTTTGAGGAATTTAAGTGAATTTAGCTACTGTTGGTTTAATTTTTGTCATGTTAGGTGTTTACCATCAAGCACTGTGATGTTCTTGGAAAGGGCAGGGGAAAGCATTTAGGAATCTACTGGTAATAATGACTAGATAGTGCTTTTATTGTTCCAGAAAGCTGTGGTTTGGGGACTGGGGGCTGTGGTTGTGGTGGTGGGTTTTCTTTTGCCATTTTTAAAGAGTTTGGAAAGCTTGGAAAGTGCTCTCAGTAGAACAAGCTGTTCTGAAGCAAGTGGAAAGACTAGGTTCATGGTCTTTTTCTGATATCTTTTATGGGCTTTTCATAGTAAAACTAACTTAATCAAAGAAGTTGCATTTTAAAGGTTGTAGATTGAAACAAACAGAAAATGAAACTTAGAGTATTTTTAGTGTTTGCTTCTATATATTCTGTTAATAGTAACCTACTGTCTGAGAAGAGGAAACCAAGGATATACAAGCTAGAAGCTGAAAAAATTTGACCCTGAAATAATGTAATATCCTAGTAGCAAGAGTGACTGAAATTGTTACATAGTCTCATGAATCTGTTACATTTGCTTTTTGAAGAAGCTTGAAAGGATAGAGGTTTTCTGCTGAGAGGAATTCGTGTATACCTCTCAGAAGAAAGTATTCTGTTCAGCATAGGGGAAGAGGAAAGGAGACTATGATTTTTCTAGCCTTGAAATCTGCGGATATGAATATGTATCCTTTTCCTTCTTTGGTCCATGAACATTTAAAGTTTGACTAATAGCTATTATAATTAGCCTTCAGGGCTTCAATTGCCTGTAGGGTCAGGAAGAAATTATTTTCCTTATGTGTAATTTGGCTTCTTGGCTGCTGATTTGTGCAGTGGCAGATCACGCTGTGACAGCTGAAATGCTTCCTACCCCAAATATTATGTTGTACCTATCTTGTAGCAGTTGCCAGTCATATGGCAGGGGTGACTGAAATGGCTCGGGCAGCAGTTGTTAATTTGCTGCATTTTACTGTTCCAGAGTATTAAAGTATTTGTATTTGCTACAGTATTAGACTGGTAATGGACCATGATGGTATCAACTCAGGCTTTGGGAAGAAGTTTTTCCAGGGGAAATTGTTAGGGACTTAGCAGGAAACAGTCATCTTCCTCTGTAGCATGGGGAATGGTTCACCTTATAAAGCACGCCCAAGTGATCTCATACTTAATTACTTACAGTGACTTTGCGCATTGGTAACAACCTATTGTCTATTGGTGACATACATATTTTGTGTAAAAGGATAGAAAGAACTGTTTTGGGGCTTGCATTGCAAAGTTTGTAAACTTGCTTAGGTCAGGTAGCACAAGTGCAAAAATGAGCGACTGCTAATTCTGGAATGGGCAAAAACGTACCTGGAAGGGCACTGTCAGCATTTCACTTTGAAGAAGGCTTTGTCCTCTCTGTGGTCCATGTTGGACAGTTTGAGAGCTGGTCTTAGAGGGATTTGGGTGATTCTTTATGACTCGTCAGTGGAGGTTTTTTAAAATGTAATTAACTTTGCCTCATTTGAGTGAGGTGACTTGTTGCTCATCCTGAGTTAAGAGTCTGAGAAGCCAGTTGCAAAAACAAGCTTTCATCTCATGAAGGTATACATATTTACCTTCCATTTCCTTGCTTTGATGAAATAACCAATAAAGAGAAACGCAGGCTTGAAAGTTAGTCGAAACCAAAATAAAAGGTATAACCACAGCAACTTCATCACCGTCTCAGTTGAGATGTGCCTGCTGTGAAATGGCCAGCAGCCAGGCTTTGCAGTGCATCTGACTTAACCTGGCACTGTCATCTGCCCTCTGAAAATATTTCTTAAATGATATAATGATGAATGGCACTTCTATTTAACAGTGTCATCCACTCAAAATGTTCTGTAACATCTGTTGCTTTGTTCATAAGTTGTCACTAAGATGAAATAACTAAAGAGTGGCTGAAAAAGTGTTCGGGGTCTACAGGTCTGAATTCAAGATGCTTGGGTAGAAAGTTTGGGCTAATTTCTGGGGACTTCACTGTGTGTTGTCCTTGTGGAAGAATGGTTGCTGCTTTCTGCTCTTTGTACTGATGTTGTATCATATTTAAAACAAAGGGAAAAAAGCCTCAAAAAATATTAAGAATTTGTGATTAGGTGAAATAGCCTTTTATGCTTTCCTGGTTGTTGATAGATTATTTATATAAAAAGTTGTTTTCTAATGATTTTTTTTGTTTGTGCCTGATGTCACAATCAAATGCTGTGTATTCTTTGTTTCCAGACCAGAGATCTAGAAAGCGATACAATGCCAGAAAGTCCAATCTCAGAGGTGCAATTCATTTTGATTAATAGGAAGGTGTGCTTGTATCTGTAAGTTTTTAAAATTGTGATTGCTGAACTTTGAATAAATCAAATACATGAAAAAATATAATTTCATTCTGAATTTCTCCCCAAGTTAAAAATTGAGAATTTTCCCTCTGTGTCATTTAATCTGTAATTTGGGATTCTTGCACAGAGGATAGGCATGATACTTCTGTGAAATCACAATTAACTGTCATACTCTGCATTTTAACCTAACATGTCAAAGCTTCATTTTCTTACATCTTGCAATGCAGTACACTTACAGAACTTTTTGGTGATTTTAAAACCAAAATTAAACTGTGAACTGAATGTCTTGCATCATATGTATTGCCAGTTAAATTGAGAAGAATTCACTTGTTCTTTGTTCTAGCATTAAACTTTAAACTGGCAGACCTATTTCAGTAATTTAAGTTTTAAAAGCCCAAACTTTCATAAACTGTAGGACTTGATATTGTAAAAGCTTTTTACATGCTGTTTTGGTTTGGTGTTTTTTGGGGTGGGTTGGTTGGTTGGTTTTTCCTTTTTTTTTTGTTTGTTGTTTTTGTTTTTTGTATTTTCTTTTTCAGTGTTTTTTTTGGTTGTTTTTTGGTTTTGAGGGGTTTTTTTTGGGGTCTCTTGCCCTCTGTTCATTATAGCTCTTCCATATTAAATGATTGACCAAAGTCCTGATTCTTGGATCAGGGATGGATTTTGTTTGTTTTGGGTAACATTAAGGTAATAACAATAAACACACACAAAAAAATACTAAGTTATTGCTGACACAACTGACTAGGATTTCTCATGCCACTGTAAATATTGCAGGACATACATGTTGTTTATAATCTGAGCTCCTTTCTCCTCTGTGGTGATTCTTACACTCCACCTGAGCAGGGCTGCTTTCCCAGCCTGTGGCACATTAGAATTGTGTGGTATGGTAGCTTGAAAAGTAATTGCATAAAATTTTGTAGTTTGGGGATTTTATTTATTTGTTTCAGGTTTTTTGCATACTAAAAGAGACTTTTCGAGATGACTGCAGCAATCTTTGTCTTGTGTTAACTTTTACTTTGGGTCATGTGAAAGCAAGGTTGTGGAGCTTGTGCCTTTAAGGAGAAAGTATCGAAATATGGGACGAAGTCAGGGATGCAGAATGGGATTTGCAAACAGTGGTATGTTAAGTAGTATAGTGAATTTTGGGTACTGAGTGAGATGTCACCAAAGCAGCCAGTGAGGAAATGTTTGGAACAAATATATGTCAAAACTAACGTTTCTCTGCATGGTAGGTGCCTTTACTCCTGTCTACCAAGAGTGCTTTTTGTTTTCTGAAAGTACTGTCACTTTTTCTTTTAAAGCATCATAGAGTGGCATTGTTGGCGACCTTATAATAATTGTTTTTATTAGAACACTGAGCTCCAAAGTGGGAGATGAAAGTTTAAATCTCCTTCTTCGGACTGGGATTCAAAATCCATCTTCCAGAAGTGCGCACTGTGTACTGGAAAATCTTAAAATTCTTCCTGTTGAAATTGTTCCTCTTTGTGGGAAGACAGGCATGTTATCACTCACTCAGCTTCATCTAGGATGAATGGTAAATGGTAAAGACAGTCATGGAAAAAGGACATAGGGTAGAGGAGGAGTTATTTATAGGGCTTTTTTTTGGTAATACAATTTTCTCATTTAAGGTTGTTGCTGCATTTTGTTCTAAAGACCTGCTTTTGTGTGTGTATGTGTGAGAGCAGATTTTTGCAGGGAAAAATGTAGAATTCTTTGAACTTTTCTTTCCTCTTTAAATCATACTCGTTCTTGTACAGATTATTATATTTTACAGGAAGGGCAATACCCTTATTTCTTTGTCTTTAGAAGAAAGTAGCATCCCCTACATTTTAAGAGGTAATGAAAATAATTGCCTGACCAAACTTGTAGAGGAAATGAGTGGAGCATTTGAGGATCCTATATGTGACTGAGGCATGAACTTTTCATGGAGTTTAGTCCTACGGTGCAAACACTTCTAAACTGTTTCAAATTTTAATATGTGACTGTCAAGATGGAGAGGATTGTTACCATGCCAAGGATTAGGCTGCAGTGTGAAGGAGGCTTTCCAGGTGTACAGTTAAGATTGTTGGTGTGTAAATGAAACAGAAATTCAGAAACAAACAGTGTCTGAACTCTTTGTGGGCTTAGACATATTAAACTCAGTTGTTCAGGTACCCAGCCTGTCATATTCATTGAAGTATGGAGTTAGCTTGGTACAATCACTCTTTTTAGGGACCCTTGAAGAACACGTTCCCTTTGGAGTTAAACATTTTTAAGTAAAAGGCTAATTTGCCACATGTGGTACTTCTCGAGCAAAATTAGTGTCACAGATTTGTGTTTGATATTTTGTTAGCTTCTGCGTTGTTATTTTGGTTTGTCATAGCTGTCTACAAAACTATATACAACGGATTTTAGATATTTAAATTGTTCTTTTCATTTATAACTAAATGGGTTCTTGTTAAATTACTTCATTCTTTTTGTTTTTCTTTGCAGCTTTCATCCAGTCGGATGGTATAATAGAAATGCTGCGTTTTGATGAAGGAGACCTATTGCAGGTATGTAATCTGAGTAAATCATCTGAACTAGCAACATTTCGTCTTCTTTTTGACAGCTGCTTTTTGAAACACATGGGTTAGTGGAGTTTTGAAAATAAGCAAACATTAAGCTCAAGTCTGCAGAACCTTTGGACTTTCTAAAGTTACTTTCAACAGTATACTTTGGTGTGTTCAGAGGTTCTGGTTCCCTGATGTTTTGTGGTGGGAAAACTGGTGGGTTTTACCACAGGTTCTCTCTGGCCTGTCTCTCTGTCCAGTTCCTTTTATCTCAGAAAAATTGGGGGATACTTTGTGTTTAACGCTCATCTTGATCTAGAGTTGGGATGCAATTGGCTAACTCATCTGTAGGAACTGCAAGTGTTGTAAGATTCGCAAACCTAAAGGCAGTTCTTGGAACCAAGTTACCACTGGGTTTAAAAAAATTCTAGTTACTGCAGTGAAGTAATTACTGTTGCAAGTAGGTGTTTTTCATGTATGATGTTGCCATTCCTGTCAGTTTTCTTTTGGTCTGAGTCAAAAGAGGAAAAAAGTTAATTTTAAAGGGTATCTGCTGGAATTTTGAGATGGCAGTAGTAGTTGGGATGACATACATAGCAGCGTGACTTGATACTAGAGCTACATAGCTCTGAAGTTCTATTGAGTAGGATTTCATATGCATGCATTTTGTGGATTGTATGTATGTTGAGAATATTTTTCTTAAAATTCCTTGATGGTGATAGCCTACTGCTTGAAAGGGAGCAGAGGAGTTACCAGGTGCAGTGCTTGATTTATAATTTCTACGTCCTATCTAGTCCAGATAAGTCAACATATGCGTCAACGTATTACATGTTTCAGATTTATGATGGTGTCTTTTTTTTCCCCCGCCTACCAAGTTGTTTGGGTTGTTTTTTTCTGTAACTCAAGAGTATCTTACTATAGGTGTTAAGACTATAATGTACCAGAGTAAGATACTTCAAAGTTATGTAAACTAGTGACAGGAAACACTGAAGTTAAAAACAAACAGGAAACCCCCAATACAAACCCCTCAAACCCCCCCCCCCCCCCCAACCCCCCAAAAACCCTACCAAAGAAGCAAACAAAAAAGCCTCAGGTTCCTCATTAGCCAGTTGTTTAGCTGTCATGTGCTAAACACATTCTCATAATAGATATCTGTGTATAGGCTTATGTTTGGATGGGTATAGTGGTGGAAGTTTTCCATATAGTGATTACAGTCTCAGTTATTGAAGCTTTTGACTCTGAATATTTCTTTAACTTGCATGAAGATACCACATATCACTAGAAATACAAGGAAAAAACCCACAAGGCTTAGTTTCTTTTCTTTTACATACTCTATTACAATACACCTGGTTTGACACAAGTGGTATAGTAAAAACGACAGACACGTCATTGGCCCAGTGTTTAAGGTAAAGAATATGTAGTCACATTTGCTCATCTATATTTTAAGTGTTCCTTTTTCTCCAGGATCCTTTTTTTTTAAACTAATTCAAATTAATCTTACAAATCTGTAATTATCTTACTCATTTGAGCACTCCATTAACAACCAGTTCTTAGACCAAAAAGTAATGGTACTGCTGTGAGCCACTCAATAAGTCATATAAAGATGGGAAAGTAAAAGGATTGTTAATTACACTATTGCAAGGTGTAGCAGAGACAAGAGAACTTCTTATGGTGGGACAAAGTCAAGCAATTCTGCATGTTGCACCATAAAATTTGCAGTGCTTTAGATCTCATTGGGCTACCACTTCCCTTAATATGTTGCTGAATGTTTGATTTAAAGCAAAACAAGAGAGACAAAATTTCTGATAAGTGGTTTGTATGTTTTATATTATGGTTGTGGCTCTTAAGCCAAACATACGTATATAAAGTGAAACCACTTCCTTTTAATCAGAATGACAGCGTATACTGTTTTCTAGCTAATAGATAATTTGGGTTTTTTTCATGTAGATTTTAATATGGTGACCTCTTGTGACTACTTACTGCAATTTAAAAAAGCCATTACACTGCTGTAAAACCAGGCTTATGTCTTGTGAACAGGAGTTACTAAAGTTTTAAACCTACCTTGATGTCACTGACTGTTTCTCTTTCGGGCTTTCCATAAGCTTCCACAAATGTCTGTTGTTCATTACAAATACCATGATGCAGTAGTAAATCAGTATTGTCTAATGTTATGTCACCTTCAGGTGATTTTTTTTTTTTTCAATATAAAAAATAACCAATACAGTACATAAAGTGATTAATAATCAGTGAGGTATCAAAGCTATCTCCAGTCTTGGTTTATCTCCACTTCCCTAAAGAATTTGATGTCTTTAGAGTGGAAGCAAGCTTTTTCTTGTTTGAAAGAGTTGCTTTCCAACTAAGGCTAATCAAATGCCAAGCCTTGAATAATTTTATTTTTAGGGATTCCTGCCACTTCCATCCAGTTAGTGTCAACCCTCTTGATGCTGGTTTTCTTTACTTATTTGGAGTATATACTGTTGGTAAAATACTTACGTGTTTCAATCACATTTCAGGAATTTTGCTGTAAAAAATAAATGAAATGTGTTGAGAAGTCTGGTTTGACCAGTCTGACTGAAATCAGCTATTTATTGAAAGAGAATAAATCTTTAAATGTTTAAGCAGAAAAACATTTCATGGGTAAAAATAAACTGACAGTGGAAATTTCGTGAGCTCATGCTACTGAATAACTAGCAAAAGTAGAGACTGTACTCTCTGGGTGTGGACTTAGAGTTTGTGGTTTAGAAAGTGCTGTAGCATGTAGTTCAACCTTCTGTCTTGCCAGAGCGAAAGTGAGAATTCTGTTCTTCAGCATATGTGTTCAGATTAAAGGTTTATATCTAAATAAATTTATGCTAGTTCTGTCTGTGGGTTAAATTAAAATAATGAGGGAATTTCTTAATTCTGTCTGTTCACGTGAATTGGTTCCTTTAAAAACTCAACTTTTTGAACTCTTCAAATAATTCATTTAGATCCTGAACATAGGGTAAGAATAGTATTAATGTAAATGCAGTGTACAGTTTGGTTGTTTTCTTCAATAGCAGGTGGTTTGCAGATGTCTATGTAGTTGTTTGGCACCTCAGAGTCATAGACTTGGTTGATTGTAATGGACCTTGGGAGATCATGTATACATTTATCAGGTGCTGTTGTGTGTAGATGGGCTATGCCTGGCCGGTGCTTGACTGTTCTGTTCTTAAAACCTCTAGAGAAGTACATAGTTGTTTCATACCTAAGCTGATTTTGCTGCTGCTTTTTTCTCAAACGTATGTTCACTTGGGTTTTTTGTTAGGTTGCTTTGCCTCTTCATCAAGAGAATTTTGTGCTATAATCTACCTACAACTTCTTTGTGCAGGTTTTTTAGAGCACTCTTTAACTTTACTGGATTTTTATTTATCAGTACTTAAAGTATAGCATTTATTTGGGACATTGTGCTCAGAAAGAGGACAGAGTAGTTCCTTCCCTGTCTAGTAATGCTTGTTTTAGTAATGCCAAAATGAGTTGTAAATTTTTGGCAGCATTTTGTTTGCTCATATAGTTCGTATTTCACTATGCTTTCCAGGCACATTGTTTTCTTTAGTGTGCTATCAGTTACTCCCTTCCCAGTTTTACATTGAAGCTCTCCTTCATCTGAACTTTGCTATGTCAGTGTCAGGCCATCTCCATCTCCTCCATGTGTCCTGATTATTTCAACCCTTGTCCAGACCTGACAGATGCTTCATGTCTCTGACAATGATGTCATCTGCAACTATTAGGAGGGCTGAAGTAAACTACAACTGTTACTTTTAATAAACTGTTCTTTCATGCTAAGCTGGCATACTGTCTCACTTTTTGAGGACTTTACTTTGAAAAGTGAACAGTAAAGGAAAATTTATTTTTCAGAGCAAAGTTTTCTTTTTTTTTAAGCTAATAAAGGACTGTTTCCCGGGTAATTCTATTTGTTGTTAGAGCTTTTGCCTTGGGTATCTAATATTCTTCTGCACAGTATAGTTGGGACCACTATTTTCTAGAGTGATTGTTTTTGTTTTGTTTTGCTTTTTTTATTCAGACTGAGTGTTTGGAAAGTACTTCTGCGTATGTAGTAGTATTTTTAAAGTAGCGTATTGCTAAAATAAAAAAGGAAAGTGGTAAGACTTTCCAGTCAACTTATCTTAACATGAATCTGCTGCAATAATCATAAGTGTATGAAACCATTGTTTACAGGTAAACTCCTAGAAAATATTTTACTGATAATTACTGGTTTGCAGAATAGCTGAAATAGGGAAAAAAAGAAAACTTGTGTGCTTATATATACTTAATACATATTTGATGTCTTTGTTCATAAACTGCTGTAAACTGCTTATTACAAAGACTGGTAGTGAGAACAGTTGTCCTACATGACAAAGAGACAGGACCTTAATATGACTTGCAGTGGCTTTGTAACACAGAAGATGTGGAACCAAATTACCTTTGTGGGACTCAGCAATGCTGATGTCTTACTGGAGGAAGTTTAGTATTTTCTGCATGACCTATTCTTCATTCTCAGTGGCACAGCAAAGAATTCTCTTAACAGAAGCAAGAAGCATTCAGTTCTGGTATATCAGCAATAGTGTTCTCAGGGAGCAACGTCTCAGTGTATTTTTTAATTAACTCGAATTTTCATATTGTATGTTGACTTTTTAAAGGGGTTTGATGTGATGCCCGTTGATATCTGTGTAGCCAAAGCACTAAGAATACAGGCCTTGTAGGTAGCAGTAAAGTGGCTGGACCATTGACCTCGATGGGTGTATTCTACAGGACAGAGTTCAGCTGGCAGTCAGTTACCTGTGATAGAGCTTGGAACTGAGGACAGCACTGCTAAATGTTGTCTTTAGCAGCCTGGTTGGTGGTATGGAGTGTACTCTCAGTGAGTTTGGAGATGATACCAAATTGGCCAAAGTAGTTATTACACTGGAAGGCAAGGCTGCTATTCAGAGGGCCTTCGGCAGGCTGACAGGAACCTCGTGACATTCAGCTCAGACAAATGCAAGGCCTGCACCTGAGAGGGAACAACCCTGTGTCACAGGATAGGCAGGGCTGTGACAGCAGCACTGAGGAAAAGACATGGGGGGATTCTGGTAGACAACAGGTTGAACCTAAGTTCTCCGTGTGCTGTTGTAGCAAAGACAACTGCCAGCCTACTGAATTGTGAACAAATGTGAACCCAGAAGATAGGGGGTGTGATTTTTCCCCCCACCCGTGGGGCTGCAGCTCGAGTATTGTGTCCAGTTTGGGCTACGCAGTGTAAGGAAGGCACTGACATACTGGAGCAGGCACAGCAGAGGAATACAGGATGATCAGGGGCTGGAAGGTGTCTCATGTTAGGATGTATTTTTTCAGCCATTAGAAAAGACCAGAGGAATACTGATTGCTGTGGGCAGTGTGGAGAAGAGGAACCAGATTTTTCACTGTGTGCACTGGAAGGATGAGAAGCTTTGGACACAGATCCAAAAACCCATGTCAAGACAAAAAAAGACTGTTAAATTGAGGAGGTTCAAACACTGGACCAGGTTACTAAAAGAAGTTGTAGAATTTCTATCTTCTGAGATACCCAAAACATGATGGCCCAGAGCTGTGAGCCACCTGCACTAATGAGATCTCCACTGAGCAACAGCTGACTTGATGGCCTCTGGAGCTTTCTTTCCCGTATGTGTGATTTTATAAAGGAGTAAGAGCCATCTTAGTTCATTGCCATTGCTTGTGAGCAGCTGAAGTTCTTCTGCT
Source organism: Corvus moneduloides (assembly GCF_009650955.1). Classification (NCBI taxonomy): domain Eukaryota; kingdom Metazoa; phylum Chordata; class Aves; order Passeriformes; family Corvidae; genus Corvus; species Corvus moneduloides. The sequence goes on from NC_045477.1 coordinate 90,696,749, forward strand.
TCTTGTACTGGAAGAATTGCCATCCCCAGGCTTTAGATAAAAATAATTGGTGCCCAGGAGTGACTGTTGCAAAGCCAGTGTCGGTAGCATGTGTTGCATCAGCTACAGTCAACTGATGTTTTTGTTTCCTTATGTGAGTCTGAGTCATGAAAGACCATGGCAAGAATGACTTCAGTCCACTTCCAGCTACCTTTCAGATTACAGCATTCATTTTTTCATTACCTGAAGCAAGATATTCCTCATTAATTATGTTTCTTTTAATTATGCTAATTATTATCATAGAGCTCATGAGTGCAACAATGAAGATTTCAGCTGCCATCTATGTATCACTTTTGTAGCTCTCTCAACATTTAGTTGCAAGCAGCACATACCTTTTTTTACAAAAAGGGACCAGCCTTACTATGAAATAGCAAGATGTAAAATGTTCTGAGTCTTTCAAACTGCAACAGTCTTTTAAATTGGTGTGGATACTCTCTTTTGTAGGAATGCAGAAAACTTTGGTTGTTGAGAATTTTGTTAACATTAAAGAAATATACTTGGTGTCTGGAAACCCCAGATCTTGACTAAGAGGGTCTGCCTCCTTGCTTTGCCCCCACCATCATTGTTGAAGACTTCTGAGCTCTAGTTTAGTTGTTTCAACATAGGTAACCAGTGCTATTTGAGATGTCCTGGGCTATCCTGGGCATCTACATGGACCTGGCAGATATGGCACAGGGTGTAGGAGAAACCATGTCCTTCTGGATGTCACTCTGAGACCAGGCAGGCTGCCCTGGGACATTTATCTCAAGTGGCAGCAGATGCCTATGTTTAGATGACTGAATGTAGTGCTAGGTAATATGACCTCTTACCAAGAAGTGGAGAATAGCTATTATAACAAATTGGTGAGACATTAAAATTAACTTGGTGGTTGTGATTGTTTGTTTGTTTGGGATTTTTTGTTTTTATGTTCTGGCTGAAGTTAGCAACCATGTGTATTTCTTTAGAGACAGCTTCAGGCTGTAAAGTATGGATTTTGATTCTCCATCTATGCCAGATTATTGTCTGGTGTCTTCCACAATTATACTGAGTCTTTAAGGTGTACTTTGAGGTACAGATTCTCTGTGAAATCTGTCTTGAGAATATAAGCCTGTGGAGGGAAACGATTCTTAAGTCTTGAAACCATGGTGTTGGCTGACTGCCTGCCTTCAAATTTTCTAGCTCACTGTGTGCAAGTTTTCTCAAGATCTTTATACTGAAATCCTCTTGGTTTATAGTTTAATCCTTTTAGGGTTATATAAGAGATTAAATTAAGGCATGATACTGCTAGTAGCAACAGCCTAAATGTTATATGCTGTCTTTAAATTAAAAAAAAAATATATTTAAAAAGTATCATCTATCTTCAAGGCTTGAACACAGCCTTTTGGGCAGAAAGATCATAGATACTGCCCAGTAATGGTAAAAGGGGTGATTTTTCCCTCTCTTTTTTCCCACTCCGTTGTATATTTCTACTGTTTCTTTTGTGCTGACCTTAGGTTTTGTTGTTGGGGATTTGGATTGGGAAATTAATCCAATTGAGGAGGTTTTTTTCCTGTAACTTATCTTATTATATATCTTGAAATATTAGTAGTGTGCACATGCATTGTGCTTCCTGATCATTACAATATTTCGTTATTTGTAATGCTTCTCCAACACAGATAAGATCTAATAAATGTTTCATATAAATCATATCTTGCTAATTCTGCTCTTTTACAATGTATCCTTTATGGAAGAAAAGACAAAGCTGTATTTTTTAAAGAGCATAATTTTATTTCTCTTTATCTGATAAACCAACAGTATTAAACAAAACATACACATTAAATAGTGGTTTTGCTTTACTTCCTGGCAGTTTTGTGCAGTCACGCAGGAAAAATAGCAGGCCAGACTGCAGTACAATAGGTCCAGAATTATACTTGAAGATCAACTTAAAAACAAAAAAGCCAACCAAAAAAACCCCAAACAAACAAAAACATATTTAGGATTTGTAACTGAACACAGTTGTATGTTTTTGTTTACTGCATGACTTGAAAGATTGACATGTAATAAAAATGAGTGGTAATTATAGAAGCTGCCACATGAGATTTATTTTTGGTTTAGTTCCATGATGCTATGGTTGCTGAAGCTGGTATGCTACTTCTTTGCTCTTGATTGACCCTGATCCAAAAACCAAAAAACCCCAGCAAAATCCACACAACAAAATACCCACAAAAACAATCAAACAAACCAAAAAGCAAACAGCTCCTGCTCAAAAAACAGAAAATGTCATTTAAATGAATTTATAATGCTGCTTGTGTTTAATGGACATCTGTAAGCAAAAAACAGGCTTTTCCTTTTAAACATGAATCTTTGATGGGTTTTTGCTCTTGAATATATCTCAGAAATACCAGTCTTATCAGAGTGATTTGTAATTTTATACCTGATCTACAGATATTTGACTTAATATTTTCATAGCAAATGTTTTCATAGCAAAATTTCAGAACATTGGGGAAAACCTTGGGTGTGCAGTCAGATAATTCAACTCCCAACAGTTAACTACAGCCATGGCAATGTAGTAGTTGCACTTTTGTCAGTTATGTGTATTTCCGTTTGTTTCTGCATTTTTCTGGAGTTAAATTTGATCTCCACTGCCCTCTGTCTAAAAGTTGGCCTGGGTGGGGTCTTAGGCTGAGTCTTATAT